>NC_052051.1:135455666-136118733 GCF_903992535.2 Arvicola amphibius
CCGCTGATGCTCCCCTTCTGCTGAGAACCAGTGGCCTAGGAGGCCAGAGACCTGGGGACACACCAGTACTCACCACTGCAGGGTGGGTTACCCCAAGACTGACCAGCAGAGCCAGGCTATGACCATCTAAAAGTAATGGAATTTATTCTATGGAGCACTAGCAGGTAGAGGCAAGGAACAGGCTCCAAGCATATTTATTTATAATTAATTAATTTTAAAAAGATAATGTCTCATGAGACTAGGTGGTCTGAGAGTCACTATGTAGCCAAGGCCTCCTGAGTCTCCCGTGCCCCCTTCCCAAGTGCTGAGATAGTCATGTGTCCCACCACACCTGACTCTGAGACATGCCTTTTTTTCTTCCATATATTAAAATAACTGAGGCTGGGCGGTGGTGGCGCACGCCTTTAATCCCAGCACTCGGGAGGCAGAGGCAGACGGATCTCTGTGAGTTCAAGGCCAGCCTGGTCTACAAGAGCTAGTTCCAGGACAGGCTCAAAAGCCACAGAGAAACTCTGTCTCGAAAAACCAAAAAAAAAAAAAAAAAAAAAAAAAAAAAAAAAAAAAAAAAAAAAAAAAACCAAAACAAAAACTAAAATAACCGAACACTTCTCTCTCATTCTTCTAAATATTTTACATGTATTATCACATGGAACCATCACTCCAATCTATGACATAGTCATAATCTATTACCCTTCAGTATACACACAGAGAGAGGTTGAGGAGGAAGAGGCTTTAGTGACTGGTACCCTGGTGTAGCCGTCTGCATCTGGTACCCAAGTTTCTAAGTACCTGTGGATGCCTGAGAGGTTGGGCATGAGAACCCCTGCCTGCTCCCCTGCCAGTCAGGGGCTGGAGGATTGCAGGGGTGGCCTGGGGCAGGCTAGGCAAACCTGGCCCCTCTGCCCCTTCCAGTTCCCATCGCCAGAATGGGACACCGTCACCCCTGAAGCCAAGGATCTCATCAATAAGATGCTGACCATCAACCCATCCAAACGTATCACAGCCGCTGAGGCTCTCAAGCACCCCTGGATCTCGGTGAGCCTTTTTCAGCCCAGCCCACTCAGGAGGCCCAGTCCCTCAGGGTCTGTCCTTCACCCCCACAGCTTCAGGGTGGGGCTGAGGGGGCCTTATCCAAGGATTTCTGGCTCACTGTGGGTCTCAGGGACAATATAGAATTGAAGGATATTCTGGGTTGGTTGGCATCATGCCGGGGGCTGGCACTAGCGCTGGCCAACCAGTGCCACCATCCTAACCATCCCACACCATGTGGCAGGATGAAGGATGATCCTCCTTAAGACATTGTCATTTCTGCTCAAATGCCGTTGGGTCGGTCTGCCCTCACACGGTTCTTACCCTTTCTCCAGCACCGCTCTACTGTGGCCTCCTGCATGCACAGACAGGAGACCGTGGACTGCCTGAAGAAGTTCAATGCCAGAAGGAAACTGAAGGTAACCGGTCCCTATCTGTGGCATCCCTGAGCTCACTACTTCTTTCCTTCATCCGTTTCACGTGTGCTTGCTGGGCACTCTTGCACGCTGGTCACCAAGGGTTTGGGGGAGTGAGCAGCAGATCTGACCCCATCCCACCCTGTCTGTACTCTGGTTGAGAGGACAGACAAGCAGGACACTGCTGGGGCCTGGAGAGGGTGGGTACTGTGGCTGACGGGGTGGGAACATATCAGGGCAGCGGCATTCTCTGGTCTGAAGGATTCTGGGGAGGGTTTCAGGCGGCCTTCCTGGAGGCAGGGGCCTTTGTGTGTCTTGGGAACAAATAGGTGTAGAGTGGCAAGGGGGAGATTGGTCCAGATGGAGCGGCGGCTTGTACAGCGTCTGTAAGAGGGAGCACTACTCTCTAGGGGACCACAGATGGTTTGAGAGAGGTTGTTTTATGTGTGTGGGGGGGCAACATGTGACCAGACATGATACCACACTTCTGTGTGTGAGAGAGAAAACCCCAGCATGGAGGAAGAATGGATGAGTCCATTAGAGACAGGTTGAGGGGCCTGTGAAAGCCACTGTAGAATCAAAGTGGGTCCTGAGCTGAGCCTTCTCAGCAGGTCTTGGACTCAGTAGGCTAAGAAGGCTTCTCTAGGATAGCTAGCTGTCAGTGTGTCCTACGGAGACAGTGAGGGCAGATGTGGAGGCCTTGACTCACTGGGAACTCCCTTACCTACTGCTCCCAGACCTGGAATGGAAGCCCATGGCATGATGACTGGCACAATGTCGGGGAAACTGAGTTACTCCCACCCCACTGGCAGCTGTCCCCAGAGAAGGAAGTTTCCCAGTGTGGGAATCAGGGATTCTTAACCTGAGGGGCTGTTGGATTTGGAGATGGTCTAGTCAGGTCTTAATGAGACACCACGAGGACCAGTTGGGCCCTGGTTTCCAGCCCTGCACCAACAGAAACGGCCTCTCTAAGTTGATATCCTCCTGGCTATGATCCAGGGGCTGTGGAGGGAAGAACTGATTCTAGAGCCAGATTCTCCAAGCCTAGCAGCATAAGCATTGTCTGCCTTTCTCAACCCAGACAAGAAACGTCCGTAGCCTTTAGGAGCCCCTGTTCGGGTGTTCTTGTGTCCATTAGCTTTTCTAGACTGTAGGACCTATGAATGTCTGCTCCTATCTCAAGAACTGTGCCTGCCAAAGCTGCTCCTCCAGAGAGAGCAGATGGGCCCTGGGCTGGAGGGTGGGGAGGGGTCACATGGAGGGGCGGGAGCTTTGGTTTGTCTCTGAAGGGCACACTGCCTGTTCTCCCCCGATGTAACTTCTGTTCCTGCCTATGTTCCTCCCCTCACCTGTGCCTCTTCTCTGGCCCATCTTATCTGTTGCAGGGAGCCATCCTCACCACTATGCTGGCCACCAGGAACTTCTCCGGTAGGTGGTGGGGTTAGAGTCCCCAGTACATCCTGTACTGGCCTGCTGGATGCCATTACACTGTTGGGTAGCCGGGTGTCCCCAGAGACTGCAGAAGATACCGCAGTCCAGGCTTTGTTAATCCATCACAATCAGCACGGAGAAAGGAAAGGAGAGATTAAAAGTCAGCAAACGGAGGCCTGGTTAGAGGTTCAGTCTGGTTTCCCAACCCAAAGCAGCACTGGGGTTTTCAGGCCAGGCCACTAGAGGAGTAGACAGTTATTGCGGTCTAATTCCAGCAGGAAGGAGTGAGACTTTAGGAGACGCTGATGTTAGAGCCGTATACAACAGGCATTTAGCTTCAGCTCAAGTTGAACACAACACGGCAGTTTGGTGACACCCTTTCCCTTTTATTCCCAGATGGGGTGACAAAAATTTAAGTGTGCTCTGTCTCCTACCAGGTCTCATAACTCAAGAGAGGCTGACCCTGCCTTCAGCATAGGTCTGACCAACTCAGAGCCGATGCTCTTATCCAAGCTGGGTTACCAGCAACCCAGGGCGGGAGACTCCCAGGCAGGGAGTGGCCAAGCCCTGGGCATGTAGCTCCAAACAGGAGGAAAAGGGATTATTGTCAGAGCTTAACGACTCCTCTTGGCACATGGGGCGGGGCGGGCCAGCACCGCTTCAGGCCTCTCCCGAGGGAGTCCTGGGTGCTGACTCAGATATAGACAGTGGAAGTGGCAGAGCTCACTGGAGGGGCCCTGGCACCGAGGCTGGGCCAGCACAGACAGCTGCACACACAGGCAGGCCAACTGCAGCCAGGGGTCACTTCTGAGTAGGGTGCAGGCTTGGGTCCCCTAGGAGGGTTTGCCTGTGTGATGACCCAGGAGAAGACCCAGCTTTAGAAGTGGGCTTCATCCACACTGAACTCTCTTCAAATCTCATGGACCTGGCCGTTCCTCTCGCTGAACACTGGAAGCTGAGCTGCACAGACAGGGGTTGTTTTGTTTTGCTGTTTTACAATGATCGCTCCCTGGAGAATAGCAGTCTCAAGCTCAAGAACGGGAGCCCATGGCTTGGTAAACCAGGGCTGTGTAAGAGAAGTGGGTTTTGTTTTGTTTTGTTTGAGGGTGGCAGAGGAATGCTGGAGAGATGGCTCAGCAGGTAGGAGCATTTACTGCTCTTGCATAGGACCCAGGCTTGGCTCCCAGAACCTACATGGAAGCCCACAACTGCCTGTAACTCCAGTTATAGGGGAATCTAATACTCTCTTCTGGCATTCATGGGGGTCCTGTACACATGTGGTACACGTAAATTCATACAAACACACACAAATAGTTAAATAAATTTTTGAAAGCCGGGCGGTGGTGGCGCACGCCTTTAATCCCAGCACTCGGGAGGCAGAGGCAGGTGGATCTCTGTGAGTTCGAGGCCAGCCTGGTCTAACAAGAGCTAGTTCCAGGACAGGCTCTAAAAAAAAAAAGCTACAGAGAAACCCTGTCTCGAAAAAACCAAAAAAAGAAAAAAGAAAAAAAAATAAATTTTTGAAGAAGAATTTTTGGACCTGGCTTTGGTTTCCAATACAAAAATGAACAGGAGAGCCGGGTGGTGGTGGCGCACGCCTTTAATCCCAGCACTCGGGAGGCAGAGGCAGGCGGATCTCTGTGAGTTTGAGACCAGCCTGGTCTACAAGAGCTAGTTCCAGGACAGGCTCCAATGCTACAGAGAAACCCTGTCTCGAAAAACCAAAAAAAAAAAAAAAAAAAAAAATGAGCAGGAGAAAGAGGAAAGAAAAGAAAAAAGTTTGGGGAAATATATTTCTAATCATTAAAAATCAAAGATTTGGGGGCTGGGGAGATGGCTCCATGGATGAAGAGCTTGCTGGGCAGGGCAATCATGAGGAGCTGAGTTCAGATCCCCAGCACCCATGGAAAGCTAAATGTGTCAGTGCCTGCCTGTAATCTCGACACTGGCAGAGATGAGGTTAGCTGGCCAACTAGTCCCAGATCGATAAGCTACCCTGTCTCAAAACACAAGGGGAACTGGTGATTTAAAAAGGTTCCCCTTTTAATCCTAGCACTCAGGAGGCAGAGAAGTAGGTGGATCTCTGTGAGTTTGAGGTCAGCCTGGTCTGGTCTATATAGCAAGTTCTAGTCAGAGCTATGTAATGAGACCCTGTCCAAAAAAAAAAAAGGAAGAACATGACCAAGGGAGGTATCCAACATTAGTGTCTAGCATCCACATGTGCACACAGACAGACACACATCAACTTTTTCACACACAAAAAAATCAAGAGATTATTGAGAGAAAGAAAGAAAGAGAGAGAGAGAGAGAGAGAGAGAGAGAGAGAGAGAGAGAGAGAGATTTCTGTGATCTTTCGAAAATTTGGAACTTGGGGATGTAGCTTAGATTGTAAAGCATTTGCCTACCATGCATGAAGCTTTGAGTTCTTGTTTGTTTCGTTGGTTGGTTTTGTTTTTTCCAAAACACGGTTTCTCTGTGTAGACCAGACTGGCCTTGAACTCATAGAGATATACTGGTCTCTGTCTCCCCAGTGCTGGGATTAAAGATGTGTGCCACCACGGCTAGACTGAATGAAGCCTTGAGTTCTTCTCCAGCACCAAATAACAATTAAGGGCAGCCCGGTCTACAGAACGAGTTCCAGAATAGCCAGGACCACACAGAGAAACCTTGTCTGGAAAAACAAAACAAAACAAACAAACAAACAAAAAATCAACACCACGTGTGTGTGGTGGCACGTGGCTGTAATCCAAGGTTCAGGAGATGGAAGCATGACAAAGATCACACAGTAAATAAAGGCCAGTCTGGGTCTATTCTGTAAAGAAAATAAAAGCAAGGTCTGGCTACACTGGATACATACCTGTCTAACACTGGGCTGGAGCAGAGTGTCTCCACAGTGAACACTGTTCCCTGCTGTGCTTTTTGGTCCCACTTGCATAGTCTGGGGAGACACAAACGACCTCCACCCCTTGGGAGTTTCGAGAGGTTACAGGGGAAGTTATGGAGGGACTAAGAGCTGGGGCATCTGTGAGTTCATCCCTCAGAGCCCCTGGGGCATCTGTCCTGTACCTTCAATGCCCTCACCCCCATCCCTAGTTCACCCTTTTTGGGCTCCCTGGAGAAGGACTAATCATAAATGTCATAGAGGGCCAACTATATATATCCTGAATGCTGTGCTAAGCACTTCACAAAACTGGGTCTTATTTGAGGCATTTTTGAAAGGTCTGACGTGACCGAATACCAGTCAGGGCAGGACTGGGCATTCATGTTACCTTCTGGTTCATGCCCACTGCCAGGACTGCAGTCAGGAAATGAGGGGGCGTGGGGGAAGGGGAATGCATGGTCCAAGCCTTTGTGAGAGCATGGCTGGACTTTTGCCTACCACCAGGACTCAGCCAGCCCGAGAGTGGGATTCCAGAGGTTGAACTTAGGTCTATGCTGCTGAGAAGAAAGGCAGAGAATGAGCGTTCTGACAGGGGTGGGCCCCAGCAGGGGACGTCTGCTTCTTGTCACCAGCAAAATGCAGTCTGCAGCTGTCCAGAGTGAGTAGGCAGGGCTGACACATGACCTCAGCAGCAGCATGGGACTAAAATTAGAGAGGGCTAGGGCAGGTGGGGGCCAAAGCAGGGAGCTTCCAGCCCTGAATCAGGCTGCAGGCCTCTCCGAGTTGGCCACCAACAGCCCTGGTGACAGGGATCCAGAGGGAATCCCCAGGCTCAAACAGCAGCCCGACAGTCCCGAGACGCATTGGACACCTCTCCAAGCCCCAAAGTCACAGGGTTATCCCCGAGATCGCTGAGCACTGGGGATCGCAGGCCTGCTCTGCTGGATCGTGAAAGAGGGAGTGGAAGGTGGAAGACGAGAAGAAGGAGGAGGAAGTCTCTTGTTGGTGGACAAGCCAGCTCCGTACCCAGACAGCTGACCCTCCCTCCGCTACTCTCGGCCAGGCCGCTCTGCTGCACGCAAATGCTGCTCTTCCTCACCCTGTGGGCCCTGGTGCCGTGCTTGGTGTTACTAACGCTCTACTTTCTCTCCTCCACAGGAGGGAAGAGCGGAGGAAACAAGAAGAACGATGGTGTGAAGGTAAGTCCCCCGGAGCCTGCAGGCCTGTCTCTGGCAGAGACCTGCTGTCAGGCCTTGGGCAAGTCCTGGCTTCACTAACGGTGACATGTCAGATCCAGGGCCAAGCTCTCCCCAGATCACCTAGTTTGTGCTCTGGTGTCCGCCTCTTACCGTGTTTGCTGGGAGCAGACTGGGGATGGCAGGTGGCCTGGGTTGCGTGGAGCTCAGTAAAGGGGGCAGATCTTGAGGAGGCTTCTGGGGGCTCTACGGGGCTGGAAAACTGTGACAAGAGGGTCCAAAAGGGACAGAAATGGTCACTAAGGTGACCTCATCCTGCCCAAGGGTGAGGGACTGGTTGGGCTCTGAACTGTGTACACTAGCGTAGCCTGTAACCCGTGGAGAATGGGCAGCTATTTCTCCAGGCTTTGGGATCCAGAAGGCCCTCGTCTTCACCCATGCCTGTCTCCTGTTCCCACCCCTGGTGCCCAACCTACCTCTCTCCTTACCTAGCTGGCCCCTCTTTCCTGTTTCTTCTCATTTCTCGCTCTGCTATCGGGGGCCCAGCCCCTCTGCTCTCTGCAGCCCCCTCCTCCTCTGCTATCTGATTGCCTCATGGGGTCTCATCTCTGGAGACTGCCTTATTCTGAGCTCTGCACCCACTTACCCAGGACATTAGATGGTGTGAGGTCCTGAATGGCCACCCAGGCCATTCAGCATGTGCTGGCGGCTGCACCGCTTCAATTAGAATGGCTACAGACTGCTGGGAACTGCATGGGGGAGACTCTGTGCTGGGTGTCCGGCCAGAATTGGGCTTCCCCTTTGCCCATCGCTTTTTCCACTCGAGGTTCTCTTAGGTGCCTCAGGTGCTATGCGGACCTGGTGATAATTTCTAAGATTTCAGCTCTGAAAACATACCAAAGAGCAGCCTTTCTCATCTAACTATTCTCCCTTCTCATCTTGTGTGTTTGAGGGCTGTGGCCACATTCTGTGGAATGATGCTTGGTCAACGACAGACTTTATATGCGTTGGTGTTCCGCACAGACCACAGTGGAGCCATGAACTTGCTCTTGCCTAGCAGTTTTATTGTACTCTTCCCCCACTCTTTCCTTCCCTTTCCTTTTTTTGAGGTAGGATCTCACCCATACAGCCCGAGCCAGATTCAAGCACTCCATCTTTTTGGCCTAGCCTCCAGAGGGCTGGAATTACAGGTGTGCACTGCCATGCCAGGCCCTTGCCATACTTAGACATGCTTAGATTGGCTTAGGTTCATGGTACTTGCCGTGTATTACAGATGCGTACTGGATTTGGTACAGTAACATGCTGTGTGGATTTGGAGCCTAGAAATATCATATGCCCTAAGGTCACTGTATGCTGCCTGCATAGTGACATAATTTCTCATGACACATTTCTCAGAATATATCCCTGTCATTAAGAAACACGTGACTATATACAATTATTCGGTTATTAGAAAAAAAATCAATGCTTTTCAAAGTGAATTCTTTGGACCCAAATATTCTGGGGAGGTTCCTCTGGCAGCAGATGGAGTTGAGGAGGACTAAAAAGGGGAAGACCCAGTTTTTGAGGTTCTGGGATTCCTGCAGTCTCAACAACTTCATGCCAAAGTTATCACGGTGGGTCAAAGAATAGAGTGGGTCACTGACAGCTGGGGCTTGGCTGGTTCAAGTACTGGACTGCTTCCTTTCCTCCCTCCCACTTGGCTGGCTGTGAGGATCAGCAGGGCTAACACACGTTCAGAGCGTGAACGGTGCTCGTGTGCACAAGAAGCCACTGAAACAGGAATACCTTCCCTGTTTTGTGGGTCAGACTTCATTTTCTCTTGAAAACAAAGTATGCTCAAGAAAACCCTTGGACATCTCAGGCGAAAAGTTAACACACGCTTGTCATAGAATTAACACACATGTTGCAGTTGGCTCTGGCCTGCCGTCTGAGTGTCCTTGAGCCAACTTTTGCTCCCAACCTGAGACGGGTGCCAGAGGGACGTACTACATGGGGCTGCCGGCCTAAAGCGGCTGGGGACCCTCTCCACCCACAATGTATAGATGCTGAGTTGAGGCGCCCTGGTCTGCCTGGGTCTTGGACTGGCCCTGGCAGATTGTTGAAAGCCACTGGGTTTGGGATCAGGAGAGGCTCGTGTTGGGCCAGGGTCAGGGCTGAATCTCCAGATGTAGCTGCTCTTGGACAGAGGCAGCAGGTAAGACTGGCCAAAGCTAGGAACTTACAGCACCATGCTCTGCTTGCCACCAAGGTGCTTTCCAGTGAGCACAACTGGCAAAAATGTTTCTGCTTCCTTCAGGGTAAGACACATCCTAAGTGACTTCTTAGGGTGGTCTAGATGTGGATGAAGAGAAACTCAAATGTCCCTGGCTCAATCACCTCTTTATAGCTCAACCCCCTTCCTTTCCTAGAAATGAAAGAGGGAGGAGTAATTTGGGTCTGGTCTGTAACTTGGGGAACAGCTGGGGGGTGCCCTGCTCCTCCATGGAGTGGGGAGGGCCGCAGGCTTGGGGAAGTGACAGTTCCATTCTCTCAAATCCTCAAGTCAAAAAGCCATGGGGCTGAATGTGTGCCTCGCTCTTCCTTCTTCCCAGGGGTTGGTCCTGGTTCTGCCATCTCTACCAGCAGAGTAGAGAGCTGTTTCCAAAGGTTGGTGAGATGGCCTCACCAGAGAGACCCCTGGGATGTGCATCATGTAGACGCACATGCAGCTTGAGGGGGAGGGGAATCTGTGCTCTTCCTACAGTTGTGTGCTGAGAGACGAACGGTTCCATGTGGAGCTAAATGGAGAGGCTATGTGACCTGTTCTGTCACCGAGGGAAGGGCTGCTGGGCCCGAGTGACAGGAACTTCTTGAGCCTTTACAATCTCTTCAGGGCTGAGACTGACTAGACTGCTGTTCTGGAACCCTTGCTGACCTTGGAACCAGCTTCCGTTTGTGGTTCTAAGAGAGGCAATTCTACCTTTGCTGACAGAGCCCCCATTCCATGCAACTTGCAAGTGCTGGTCAAGCAGGATGACGGTCACCCTCATTTGTCATTCTAGGAGAAAGAATCCCTGTCCTCAAGGAGCAGTGTCCAGCCCTGGCCTCCTTTAGGCCTCGGTTTCTGTAGGAGGCGTCCACTGCTCCCTCCCCTCACCGCACTCACTGCCCTGTTGGTGTCCCATGCGTGCTGTTGTTGACCTCTTCCCCATGTCCCATCCTGTCACTGTACGTCCGAATCTGATGCAGTCTCTGCTCTGTGTTTCCTCTTCATGTTCCACCTGGAACCTTCTGGCCCATGTGGGTCTCCTTGGGTTTCTGCTGACAGCTGAGCTGTATGGGCCTGTCCCCCTTCCCCACACAGTTTGGCCAAGCTGCAGCCATGGAGGGAGGCCAGCATAGAGGAGAGGAGAGCAGAGGAGAGGAGGGCAGAGGAGAGGAGAGGAGAGGAGAGGAGAGCAGAGGAGAGGAGAGCAGAGAGCAGAGGAGAGCAGAGGAGATGAGGGCAGAGGAGAGAAGGGCAGAGGAGAGGAGGGCAGAGGAGAGGAGAGAAGAGGAGAGGAGGGCAGAGGAGAGGAGGGCAGAGGAGAGGAGAGAAGAGAAGAGGAGAGGAGGGCAGAGGAGAGGAGAGAAGAGAAGAGGAGAGGAGGGCAGAGGAGAGGAGAGAAGAGAAGAGGAGAGCAGAGGAGAGGAGAACAGAGCAGAGGAGGGCAGAGGAGAGGAGGGCAGAGGAGAGCAGAGGAGAGGAGAGCAGAGGAGAGGAGGGCAGAGGAGAGCAGAGGAGAGCAGAGGAGAGCAGAGGAGCAGAGAGCAGAGGAGAGAAGAGGAGAGGAGGGCAGAGGAGAGCAGAGGAGAGAGCAGAGGAGAGGAGAGCTGGGAGAGGAGAGCAGAGCAGAGAAGAGCAGGGAGAGGAGAGGAGAGCAGGGGAGAGCAGAGGAGAGGAGAGCAGAGGAGAGGAGAGCAGAGGAGGAGCAGTTGCAGTGTTTTACGATGCAGCCACACTCCCCAGCCACCTAGGAAGGTGGGCATTCGTGCCTTGTGAATATACAAGATAGAAATGTCCAGCAAAGAGGCTCTGGGCACACATTTAGGCCCTGGCATGCAGACGCCTACTGGACTATAAAAGCAGGAAGCCCCAGATCTAACCTGAGTCTCTTATAGCATATCCAGTGCTTATGGTAGATCAGGCTGACCCTGGAAAGGTTTTAAGTCTCTCCTTTACTTTCTTCTTCGGGTCTTAGGCAATGGACTCCTAACTCTCAGAAGGGAGGTATCTAAGGTAGCATGAGCCTTTAAGAGGAATCAGTTTGGGGTCCTGGACAGGTGCAGCCTTGTCCACCCCCCCCAGCACCTCTGTTTCCCCTAGCATAGCTATTGACTTCTGAGAGAGCCCTCTCAGGGTCCCCATCCCTCTCTGGATGTGTCACTCAGGACCTGTATCATCTATGAGCAAGTCTTCAAAGGCCTGGCTATGAGAACTGAGTGAAGGAGAAGCAGCCCACATTGTCCCCACCCCCTTCCTGGACCCCAGAGCTAACACATGATTGGTACAGTCCACAAAGATTAGATCATGCCAACCGGCAGAGCCACAAGACTCAGGATCCAGACTTCCGGTCATGCCTCAGTTCCTCTATCAGCATAAAGGAGCCAAATAACACAATTATGAGAAGTTATGAACAGAAAGGTGACCCCAGGGTCACCTGAGAATATTCTTGAAAGTGGACATGACCAGTCCCACGAAGACTTAATCAAAGTCCTTAGAGGGGACCTGCTTTTGTGTAGGGCTCAGTGACAGAGAGCTTGCAGGTATAATAAGGCCTTGGGTTTCAGAAGGAACAAAAACAAGGCAAGTTTCCCCAGTGGCAGGTTGCCTGGAGTAGTCTGCTTAAATAGAAATGCATGGAGAGTTTGGAGCTTATGTCCAGTTCTGAGCACCCTACTTCCCCTAAAACAAACAGACAGTCAGCATCTAAGAGCCAAGACTAACTTCTCCGTCAGAGCAAGGCATAGTAGACAGCCCTAGTTGAAGTCAGACTTGGCTTTGAACTTGGATGTTAGATCAGTAGAGACAGGTACAGGCGTTTGAGGACCCAGAATTCGCCAGGCCACATGTTGCTGATCGGAAAGGACCACAGGGGACGGCCCTGAGGCCATCCTTCTTCCTAACCTCCCTGCTGTTTTCATGCGGTGTCTTTTCCTGTCCCATCTCTTCTCCTTGTTTTTCCAGAAAAGAAAGTCCAGTTCCAGCGTTCAGTTAATGGTGAGTGTCCGCCGTCTCCCAAACACCGGTAAATGCTGGGCCTCAGACCCTCGCTCCCTCGCTCCTGCCTCCTTCCTGCAGGCTGCACAGGAACCCGGGGCGGGGAGAGAGTGCTCAGGGCATGCGTGGTATGTGTGCATTGTGTGACAACATGTGTGTGTTGTGTGTGTGTTGTTTGCGTGTTTCTGTTGACACTTCCAATTCCATGGCCCAGACCAGCAGCAGATCCAAGGCCTTCCTCCAGTCCAAAGGTGGATTTGAACCAAGTCCAGCCCTTGGCTTCTTGCTTCTCCCACCCCTCTGCTCAAGGGCTCATCTCAGGGCTTGGTTTGTGCAGTTTGCTGCTAGGGCGAGGCTCGGTTTGGCCAAAGCAACAGGCATCATGGAGGCTCCTTGAGCTTGTGCAGGCCACTCCCACAGAAGAACCACAGCCCTGCCTCTGTCAAGAGTGCCAGGGGTGGCACGGTGGCCCATGCCCCTCTTCTTCTGGTTCTATGGCTGTCTCAGTTGCGCGGTTTTTCTCCCCTCTGAAAAGCCCACCCTCTCTCCCACTGGGCCTGCCTCTCTCTTTCTTCTTTTCCTGCCAGTGTGTGTATTCCTCCCCCATTCTGTGGCTCCCATGGTGTCTCTCTGCTCTTCTGTACCCCGTCTTTGCCCCCTGAGCAGAAAGGACCCAGGAAGCCCCTCTCAGCCCTCCTGAGAGGCCAGGGATCTCCTTGCAGGTTACCGCTTCATACGGGCCCTGCCTCAGCCACCTGCTTAGCTGGGTCCCCTCAGACTGAAGGGTCTGGCAGGGTTTGTATTAAGCATCTGGACCGCATAGCCTGGGAAGCCACAGAGCCCAGCAAATCACCAGGCAGCCAGGCAGCCAGGTCGCCAACCCAACCCAGCCCCTCCTGCCGCCAGGCTCTCCTCACCGCTTCCCTCTTCTTCTCTTTGACAGGAATCTTCCGAGAGCACCAATACCACCATCGAGGATGAAGACACCAAAGGTAGGGAGTCCTGGCCTGCTGAGCAGACCCTCACTGCTGTTCCACTGCCACAGCCTGGATTTGACTTCTGATAACCAGGACATATTGTGGGTGTGACTTCCCCAGACAGTGCCCAGCACTGGGGGTACTTAGCTTATGGGTTTATCTCATCACCTATCAGAGGAAAAAAATAAGCCATAGATACATGGGGGTGGCATAACTTTTCCTTTAAAAATAAATTATTTTAGTTTTTTTTTTTTAACTGACTTCATTTTTAAAACATGGAGCAATAAGAATAAAGGAACAGAGAACAAAATTTCAGAAAGTTTAGTCAACTGGGGCATGTGAAGTCAAAACCAAAGATTAGCAAAGCTAAAGATGTAGGGGTCTTGCAGCTCCGGGCCTGTTGTTTTCAGAAGCGCCCCGATCGCCCCAGATCAGCAGGCAGCTGGGGTGGCACATCTGTAGTCTCAGTGCATGAGCGGCCAGCAGGAAAAGCACGAGCTGGGGCCACCATGCTGTAACCTGGGCTCATAGCAAAACCTACCAGATGAAAAAGGGAGCAAAGAGTCCCATGTGAGCGGGAGTCTTGAGAAAAGAAATAGCAAGAGCCGTCTTTGGTTCACTGACACTTGCTAAACCTATATAGGGACCGATACGTGGGTGTGTCCAACCTGCAGCCTGCAGGGCACTTGTGGCCAAGGGTAACCCTGAACACAGCCCAACATAAAGTCGCAAACCTACTTAAAACCTGGCATCTTTGAAAAGATCCATGTATTTCAATCTTACGTGTATGAACATTTTGCTCACGTGGGTCAGTGCACTAAGTGCATGTCTGGTGTCCTCAGAGGCCAGGAGAGATCACTGCACTGTCAGAAAATGGAGCTAGGGACGACTGTAAGCCGCCGCGTGGGTTCTGGTTACTGAACCTGGGTCTTCAGCCAGTTCTCTTAGCTGCTGAGCCATGACTCCAGCCCCAAAACGTGACAGTTTTTTTTGATTTGTATTGTTTTTAAATAAAACTTTTGTGACTGTACTGCATAGCTCTTGTTCAGAACACTGCAGAGAATAACAATATTTCACAGTGGGAAAAGAAAGGACCTAGAGTGGTGGGTCTCACCCTTCCTAACGCTGCGACCCTTTAATACAGTTCCTCATGCTGTGGTAATCCCCAACCATAAAATTATTTCATCACTACTTCATAACTGTAGTTTTGCTGCTGTTATGAATCATGAGGTAAATATCTGATATGCAAGATATCTAATCTATGACCTGTAAGGGGGTCAAGGCCCACAGGTTGAGAACCGCTGACCTGAGGTTTTCTGTAGTCTCACACTTACCCTTCCATGAACCCTCTTCTCCAGGCAAGAGTACAGGATAGAGAATTTGGGGAAACTGGCTCAAGGTGGGGTCGGGATCAGAACCCAGGCAGTCTGCACCTGGACCCTGGCAAGCAGACAGTGTACTGGAGGCCTCAGGAAGGTGTTCTGGGAAGGGGATGTGTGCCGATTCTGCCCGGGAAACAGATCCTTGGCGGTTAGCAAAGTTCCATGGTTCCACCAGCACCGGCACCCCCACATTTCCCAAGCCAGGGAAACGAGAGCCCTCAGCAGTCTGCATGCTGGGGAAGGGGCCAGAGATGCTCTTCCGGGAAGGGGTTGCTGAAATATAAAAAAATTGCTGGTCTGGAGGAATCTCAGCTGTACTAGTTGAGATTTTTTTGGGGGGGGTAGATATTTTACTGTGAAAAAATACAGTAGGACAAGAATTATGGCTTGGTGACAGCATTTGCCTAACATGTAGGAGTCCTGTGTTTGATCCCTAACTGGAAAAAAAAAAGATTGTGTTTATATGACAAGCATTTTATAATGTCATAATGGGATGCGGGGTGCAATGAAGGCTTGCAGGCAGTTTCCACACAGGGTGACCGCCTTCCCATCCTGCAGGTACCTGGGAGAAAGTCTGTCTGCTGATGTCCTTTCGGGCCATTCTCAAATTGATGGGGGATGCAGCCTGGTGCTGGTAAATTGGTGCTCCGTCGTGGCTCTATGGACAGCCTCACCGATGCATTCTCTTAGAGAACTGCAGGCTAGCATCCTCTTAGTCGGCCGCATGAGTCTGTCCTTAGCACACGCCCAGTCCTACCTCAGGTCACAGGTCTCTGGCAGACTGAGTTACTTCTTAGATGTTTACCATAAGGGAGACTCTCGGCCCCAGTGTGAAGAGATGGCTTCTGGCATTCCCAGGTGACTTAGGGCAGATAGAGACCATGGAGGTGATTTCGTTCCTTACTCCATTGGCTGAGTGACCTTGGACAACTTACTCAACCTCTCTGGGTCTCAGTTTCCCTTAGCACCATCTTCTGGTATTCCCATCCAGGTGAAATGGCAGCTGCGTGTACAGTCCCCGTGCAGCATTTGGCATGTGGTGATTATTGGAAGACATCTTCATTTCTTTCTTCTTTTTTTTTTTTTCCAAACTGGAGTTTGTGGTTGAGTGACAGTAAGCCCCATGACATTTTCTTGGAGTGTCAATTTGATTCAAAGCCTATTTTAAGACAAATATTTATATGTTAAACAGACAGACTATTTGGAATAGAATACAAAATGTGTATGCACTGGTAATGAAAAATAGGGGCTGTCAATGATATATTCCACCTGGATGGTGGCTTTGGGCTGTGCCGTGAGGCCTCGCATTTGCCAACAACCTCCTCCGCTTTAAGGGATCCGGGGAACAATTTGTCTCGGATTTTAATTTACTTCTTTCCCTTTATATAGAGGGAGGGAAGGCCCACGTGGGTTATGATGTTAGCAGTTCTTCCTGTTGCTGTGGCAAGTAGTCTGTCAAAAGCAATTTAAGGAAGGGTTTATATTGGCTCGTAGTTTGAGGGCACTGGCCATTGTTGTAGGCAGCCATGGCCGTGGGTGCATAAGGCAGCTGGAGATGCTGGATTTGCAATCGGGAAACAGGCAGATACCCATGTTTGGCTCACCTTTTCCTTTCGGTCATCCAGTCATGGAAAGATGCCGCCCACATTCAGGATGAACCTGCCCTCTTCGGGTGACCCTTTGTGGAAATGACTTCAGGGACGCACTCAAGGGTGTGCTTCTGTGGTAATTCTAAATCCTGTCCGCTCATTTGACGATCAAGATTAGCTCTTACTAGCTGATGATTTGGGGACCTTGTTCCCTGCCCCAGCCTTTCCTCCTTGTGCACAAAAGGCCCAGTGACCCAGTATTCTGGAAAATGTGCCCCTGTAAGAGCAGAGCAAAGCCCTTAAACCCAGCCTCTAGCTGCCAGCCCTGCTGGCACAAGAGGGAGTTCCCAGAGTCTGATGCTGTTTTCTGGAGTTAGCCTGTTAAGTCTTCTTACCAAGTGAGAATAGTAATCAGTCTGGTGAACTCTGACCCAGTGTTACAGTTAATTGGAAATGCTGTTTGTCAGAACGACATCCCTGAAGGGAAGTAAGGACAGGAATTGTTTAGCAGGGCCCCCGATCTATGAGCCATACCAGGCTCTGCTAGGCTTCACTCCATGCCCTTGCCTCTGCATGCAAGCCATCCTCTCTCCAGGCTTAAAGAGCACCCATCAGAAGCTGGGTAGACATTAGGAAGTACTAGTCAGGAATGCAGGCCCCAGCTGGGCCTCAGTGTGTTGCATGAGCTTAAGAGAGTTTCTTTGTTTTTGTGAATCTCACAGAAATTCACCTGCCTCTGCCTCCTGAGTGCTGGGATTAAAGGTGTGTGTCACCACCACCTGACCAAGAGGTTTTCTTAATCTCTCTGGGGCCTCAGTTTTCTTGTCTGTAGAGGAGTATTCCAGAACATCTGGGTGAGGAGACTAGCCATCAGTATGCAGTAAACATCTAGAAAGTGGCTTGTAAAGCAGTCGGGGCTGCTGGAGTCCCCGGGAAGGGCCCCTGTCAGAGTGGCCTTCAGGTCCACAGGCACCAGCCTCCAGTCCGGTCTTCTGCCCCAGAGAACAAAGCTAGAGATTCTTGCTTTGGTAGCTTTGACTTTTAGAAAGCTTGGTGTCCTGGTGCCTGAAGGCATAGCCAAGCCAGGCCCGCCTAGCACTGAATTCACAGAGGTGAAATGACCTGATACTGTACCATCTGAGAGTGCGCGTCACACCAAGACGTGTTCAGACAGTTTCGAGAGCTTGGAGGACGGATGCAAACTTGCGGTGGATCTGGAAACCGCATCCCTGAGAAGAGAGACCTGGCCAGGGGAGAACAGAGACTAGGGAACGGGTGTTCACTTGGGGGCAGAGTTCCTACATGGAGGAGTTTTCAGAGGCCGACTTCAGCCTGGAAGGCCCCAAACCCATGAGGTACACACAGTCAACAGACTGGTGGCTCCTGTAGCCTCTAACTCCAGCAGGACTGTGCCCCATGACTCAGACTTCCAGGAAGCACACAGCCCGTTGGGAGCCTCGAGGCAGGGCCTGGCCAAGCTTGTTTCCTAGTGTGCAGATGAAGGTATGGCAGCTGTCTCTCAGTGAGTGCCAGGCCTTGCTCTCTGAATGCTTGGGTACATCTGACTGCTTGGGTATAGACACTATCACTCAAAATGATGTGTTGATACTGGGTGCTCGGAACACAGGTGCTCCCAGGTAGGGTTGCATGTGATGGCTCTTTCTACCGAGTCTCAGAATAACTCTAAAATGTAGGTACTGCAATATCTCCATTATGCTTATGGAGAAACTGAGATCCAAGGTAGTCCCTTGTAGCTATGAGGTGACAGAACCACAATCCAAGCCTAGAGAGTTTGACTCCAAAGCCCAGGGTCTGGACCACTTTGGCACATTCTTTGTGAAGGCAGCAAGAAGCAGCCTGCAGGAGATACTCATGGAAGATATGCTGGAGGTCCCAGGGCACAGGCAAGGGCTCAGCTTTTGAAGCCTGTCAGGAGCACGTGGGTTTGTTCTGCACCATCCCCGCTGATCCTGTGGTGGTGGTGGTGGTAGGTGGCTAGTCTGCAGTCCCTGCTGGCAAAGCCCACTTGTCCCATGACCTGTCTCTACTTTTACGAAGAATGGCATGGTTGACCAGGAGCCCAGGTTCTGAAACCCCTATACACAGGTGTACAGGTAACCTGAGCAATTCCAGAGACAGGGCAGACTCTGGTTTGGGGCCGTCTGTTCATTCATTAACTCTACATGTGTGTGTTGGGTACAACTTCTGCCCTGGTGGCTCCCTGAAAAGAGGAGAACAACCCTCATGGCAGATGACACTCAGGATCTGATAGACGGTCCCAGCCTGGGAGATTCTAACCAGAGTCAGGACAAGCTGGCTGAGAGCATCGTGGTGGCTGTATTGCTGGAACATTGTTTCCTCTGCCAAGCACACACTGCATGCCAAGGGCTACGCTGGGTGTAGATGTGGGGAGAGTTGTGGCGTGGGTCTGAAGCTCCGAAACTCCACAGGCTAAGTCCCCGGTGACAGCAGTGTCTGCTCACCCACGTGCTTAGTCCGTGGTTAGTCCGTACGGTAGCCCGTAGGGTCATGCTAGCTCCAGATTTCAAGGAAGCCCGAGCCCCACCTCCTTTAGATGGCACCGAGTGTAGAGCTAGGTAATGAGTGTCAAGCAGCTGTGTGGGGTTAGTGTTATGAGAACATGGGGTGCGATCATGTGGGCTGAAGCGCTAGGGTCCTGTAGAAAAGGTTCTGGGATGTCAGCCAGACTGCACCGTATATTCCATGTCCTTGGGCAAGTTGTGACCCTCACTGGACCTTGGTTTCCTCAGTAGCCCAGAAAGGAGTTTGGATTTCTGGCCTGCAGTAGTTCCCAAGCCTGGATGCCCTCAGAGTCTTTCTCCCCTGGGTCTGAGATGAGCACCTGAGGCAGCATAGGCAGCTGGCAAGGAAAAGGGCGAGTCAGAGATTCACCCAGACTTGGTTCAGAGGCTGGGAGGTGCTGAGAGCTGCTGGGCCCACTTTTTGGACAGTGTGACTTCCGCCCCACCAGGGAGTGGCCAGGTTTGGGGGAGAACCATATCTGAAGGGAGGAGGGAAAGAGGGCCTGCCCTTGACTGCTCTGTTGGGGCCCAGGACACTGCCGATTCCTTTGTTATTGAGGGTCAGTCATCTCCTTATGGCCTACCTGCCAGGGGTCTGGGAGGAGCAGTGAAGGCAAGCTGAAGTGTGGGTTGCAGGCAAAGGCTATGTTTACCATGAACACTTGCTATGGGCAGGGCTTGGGGACACTGCTTCATGCTCACCTCATTGTCCCACCCTCAGACCATCTCTGGGAGGAGAACACTTTTGTCTCCATCTTACAAGCCAGCCAGTCTTGTGGTCCTCAGCCGCCACAGACCATAAGGCCCTGAGGTGGTTTTAGGATGAAGATCTGTCTGGAATTGAGACCTGAGTTCTTGGCAGTGCCGTCTAACTCTGAGTGAATCTTGTTCCATGGGTGGGAATGCTGAGGGCCAGGCTGTTGCCCATCTAACAAGGGGACTGTCATTTAACACTCCACCAGAAAAGCAGCTTCTTGGTGTTCTGCGTCAGACGGGGAAAAGCAGTTCATTCTAGAAGCTTCTAGACAACTCTGCCTGAATCTTGTAGTCACTTAAATTGAGCAAAAGCTACCCAAACAGTAAGGGATGTGTTACCTCCAAGACTTTCCTTTGTGTCCCCGTGTTTGCCTGTGGGGGAGCCCTGGTTTGTAACAATCGATAAGCAACATGTAACACTGTTTGGATTCACACAGCAAATCAAGATGGCTATTTTGTAGTCAAAACCTGGCTTCAAACAAGACCTAGAGTCTGAACGTTCACCGTCCACCGTGGTGTTTGGAGGTCAAGGTTGCCAGCTGAGGCAAAGCCTCTCTGCCTTTTGTAGCTCTGGGAACTATGTTTCCTCCGCTTTGAGCCTCAGTCTCTTGTGGGAAATGGGGCTAACGACCTCTCTCTCCCAGGGACAGCACAAGGATGGGTGAGCTCATCTGTGCACAGTGTCAGGTCCCCGCAGAGCCCGCCTGGCACGTGCTGGGGACTCAGAAGCTGGTGCTCGGTCCTTTATGACTATCACTGTTGTTATTTGTGTGCCCCCTCTACCTTACAGTGCGCAAGCAGGAAATTATCAAAGTGACAGAGCAGCTGATTGAAGCCATAAGCAATGGAGATTTTGAGTCCTACACGTGAGTCAGCCAGGCTCTTTCTGCATGTTCTGCCTGGATCGGGTTCAGGGGTGCTAACTGTGGGTAACTGAGCCTACTCGCTCTGTGCATGTGCTGTGAATGAGGATGGAGCCCCCATTCGGCCCGGTGCTCATGACACTATGTGTTCCTCTTCCTGCCAGCCTGATCCAGGGAGGCGCTCCAGTAAAACTGCTTTGTTCCCCTGCACCCCAAAAAAGAAGGGTGGTCTGTGCCCTAGCATGGGAAGGAGGGGATGGAGGCAAGGCCCTTCTCCAGCCTGCCCAGTGGGTCTGAGTCCTTTTCCTGGATCTCCAGAGGTCTTTGACTTCAGCTGAGCAGGAACAGGCAAGGACCCAAAGGGTGTGCACCATTCGTGAGCAAGAGTGAGCAAAGTGAACCTTAAACCCTCTGGGGAGTAAGGCACAGTCTTAAACTGAACATTCTCTGCTCACACACCTTGGCAGGGTGACTCTGTTCATAAACTGGGATTCAGCGCCCCCTAGTGGTCATTGCACATTTGCTGATCTCTCTGCCTGGCCCAGAGAAATTGGACGTTCTAGGTGTCTAGGCATTTTGACCAAGTCTGATGGGGCCTGGACCTGGCAATC
Source organism: Arvicola amphibius (assembly GCF_903992535.2). Classification (NCBI taxonomy): domain Eukaryota; kingdom Metazoa; phylum Chordata; class Mammalia; order Rodentia; family Cricetidae; genus Arvicola; species Arvicola amphibius. The sequence continues at coordinate 135,476,580 of NC_052051.1, forward strand.
CAATACCTGCTTTTTGGTGGGTGAAAACTTCCAACAGAGTGACCCTTGCCTGTGGGGTTAATGTGAGGTGGTGTTAATGTGAGCATGGCTGGTGTGATCTCAGGCCACCCGAAGCTGCAATGTGCATTCTAACCATGGGAACTGAATTCAGTCATTGGAAAGTCACTGGCTCTCTCTGGAGGGGCAAGGTACTCGAGAGGCATCTGTGAAAGCCCAGGGGCCTCACATACTATACATAGGCTAGCACGCGCACCTGTATGTGCACAAGCTATAAATCTATGCTCAAGGAATGTGCACAGGGGTGTGTGCCAGAGTGTAGCAGGATGCTGCAGCAAGGCATGGAATCAGACTCGGTTGCCAGTCTTTCTGGGTAGCCCTAAAGAAGTTAAGTCAGTACACACCAGGTTGGTGACTTTGAAAAACCACAGCCAGGGAATAAAAAGCTAGTGGGGTGACCTTTCTGGGGGTCCCTCTATAATGTTATAGATGATGATGGCATTTTCATCCTTCTCAAGACTCTGAAACTTACCATGGCCTTGAAGCTGTGGTGCCCTGGAATGTAGCCTGGCATGCTTATCTCCCTGAGCCTCAGTTTCTGCATATGTATGATGTACTTAGAGCAGAGAGCCCAGCCCAGACAACCAAGATCCGCAGCAGGGTAGACTTGAGGGAACCTTAAAGGCTTTGTTCATCTCAGGCAAGGCCGGGCCTGATGTCCTCTTCTGAGATTTCCAGTTCTCCTGTGGACCGGGAAGCTTAGCTTGAGTGGGGGCATTTCCTGTCCCTGATTTCTTTGCTATAGTCAGGGGTCTATGTTGTCTTGAAAAGACCCTCCAGGTATGTAAATGACTCCCCTGCCTAGCAGTCACTCAAGAAGACTGACACCTGGAAGGGCCAATCAGCTGAAAACATAGCTTCCTTATGCTGAGAGCCACCCCTGCCACATCCTCTGCTTCCTCTTTGACATCACTTTCTTAAAAATTTATTATTTTATGTATATGGGCGTTTTGCCTCATGAATGTCTATGTCCCTGGTACCTATAGAGGCCAGACGAAGGCCTGGAGTTTCAAATGGTTGTGAGCCACCATCGAACCCAGGCCCTCTGGAAGAACAAGCAATGCTCTTAACTGCTGAGCCACCTCTCCAGCCCCATGGGCATCTCCTTCATTAAGACTCTTCCCCCATTTACAGCAGAGGAAACAGTCAGGGTGTTCCAGCCATAGGGTAATTTTGTCCAAATTGTTAAAATGCACGTCCTCCATCTACACACCTGTCTTGGGGAGCTGAGGTCACTTTATTCAAAGGGAAAGGCACCTCATTCCTACAACCCAAGAGAAAAGCCCCCTTGGGTCACTGCCGGGACTGGGGTACAGCATGGAGAATAAGGAGCAGGCTGTACAGCATGACCACCTCACTCCACCCCCCCCCCCCACGCACTCTTGCTGGGGAACTTCTCACCAGTAAGTGGCAGAACCAGAACCTGAACTTGGGCTCCCTGGATATAGCTGGCACCCTCCAGCCCTGCTCCACACTCCACATTGTGTGAACTCTTCTTTTGTTGAGCCCTCAAGGAAGGCGTGGCCATTCCCATTCAGCTGCTGCCCTCCAGGGGGGCAATGGGAAGTGGTCTTCTCAGGCCCCTCTTTCCTCTGGTTTTCTTCCCCCCCAGGAAAATGTGTGATCCCGGAATGACAGCCTTCGAACCTGAGGCCCTGGGGAACCTGGTCGAGGGCCTGGACTTTCATCGATTCTATTTTGAAAACCGTGAGCAATCCCTTCTCTCTGGGGTGCCTGTTGTCTGCTCTCCTTCCGTGTCCTGCTGACGGCACAGCAGGGTGACGGGCAGGGCCTCAGGGGCGGCTCAGGAGCCAGTGAAGAGGAAGAGTCCCTGTGGACAGGGGTTGGTACTTTCTTGGTTCCCTACCCATTGATTGCCCGCTGAGCTGGACTGCCAGCTGTCCTTCCTGTGGCTGAGGATGGGGTGAGGCCGGGGTGGGTCCCCAAACACAAAGAGCATATACGATAAGCCTCCCTAGCCCCCTCCTGCCTTCTAGCCTGGGAGAGTTTCGTGGTGGGTCTTTGTTCCCACTGATAAACAGGGAACCTTCACTAACTCACATTGCCAACTACAACGGCTTGTGGCGCATATGACCTCATAGGTAGGGAGGGCCATGGATTTCACACTGCTGTGCCCTGCCTGTGTGTCCAGGTCTCTGTCCTGTGTGTCTGTCCTTCCTGGGCCTCTCCTCTGCAGGAGAGGTCTCAGAAGCTTGCAACGAGGGTGGGCAGGGTGCCGAGCCTGAGCCAGAGCCAGTGAGACTCCCGCTTGTTTGTGTCTTACCCAGGCCAGGGGTCAGACAGGGACCAAGCCAAGGTTAGGATACGGAGGATGGACCTCAGGGGTGGTATAGTGATTCTAGCCCCAAATGACAGGTACAAACCACACACAGACTTCCCAGTATTTCTAGGCACCTGGGATAGCATTGACTCGAATGGTAAAGAAAGCCCTTCCATGAGAATTCTCATGGAATTCTCAGGCAGAGGAGGACTCAGCTCACAGCTCTCTCACAGTTCCCAGTTCCCTCTTTTTTCAAAGGGAAGCAAGGGTTCAGATGCCTTGCAGGCAAGAATGTGGGGCAGGAATGGTCTAACTATATTCTCCTCACTGGACTGTCTGTTCCCTGCATGTTCTGTGTGGCCGATCGTCCAAGAATGATGGTGCTGGGAAGTCTTATTTACAATATTCACATAAAGGCTGGAGAGATGGCTCAGAGGCTAGGAGTGTGTCCTGACTCTTGCAGAGGACCTGGGTTCAAGTCCCAGCACCCATTGCCGTGTTGTAACTGCCTGGAGTTCCAGCTCTAGAAGATCCAGCGCCCTCTTCTGGCTTCCACAGGCCATTGCGCTCCTTGTACATAACTCACCCCTCCCCTGCCCCCTCCCTGCCCCCATCAAGCGCACAGACACATTAAAAATAAAATCTTAAAAATAAATACAGTAAACATATCATGAAGCTAACCAGGAAAATCATTTCATGAAATAAGGACAGATGGTACTCACATAAGGTTTAACAAAAGCAGTGCAGGGAGTTCTGCGGCAACTCAAGGTGAAGCCCAATTCTGTCACTCAGAAAGACATTTCCACTGCGGCCAAGAGAGGGGAAGCCACTCGTCCCAAAGCCAGCTGCAGATTTAGCTCTGTCTCAACCTGGCACCTTTCTTTTGCTGATAGGGTCCATTCCGTCAGAAAAGCATCAGGCCTCCCCACCTCCGAGTTTGCACCCCTCTGGTTGTATTTTAGCGAGTACTGAGATTCCAAGAATTCCCTCTTTTAAAAAAAAAGCAAAGGAAGAAGCTACGTTTCCTTAAAGAATCAGACAGGTTCCTCCACGCTGAGTGTTGGAGACTGAATCCTAGCAAGAGAAGCTGGATCTTGGGCTCTCTCATCCTGCGCACAGTTCCCTACATTTGAGGGTTGTCATTATACCTCTGTCCTCTGGGGGCGCTGTTTCCCAGCTGCGGTCCGCTAGTCCTCCCAGACCTGGGCAGAGACCAGGCTTAAGTTCGACTGCGCAGGTGCAGGTGCGGGGACCACCACCAACGAGTCCCAATGCAGAAAGAAGTCCATGTTTCTGGTCTGCTCATGCGGCAGATGCTACCTCAGCACTGACTCCCAGACCCTATGCTTAACCCTCTGGCTACCTCTAAGGAGGACTCACAGGGGTGTGACCCAGTACAGCTTCTCACCCCTGCAGAGCTTTCTCCCACTGCCTGCCCTTTCCTGCCCAGCACCTGGCCCTATCTCCCACCTTGTTCACGAGAAGAGTAACCTGGAAAATGCTAATATGGTCAAGTAACACCGTGTCATGTTAGAATCCCTGGGATCTCAGCCACAATCAACAGTGGCAAAGCTTCTCCCCCACCATATCAATGCTAAACTATTTGTCCCTTCTGGAACTTTTTGTCCTAATTCAGGCACTGTGAACTTGATTTCTTCATTCCCCCCCACCCCCAGAAATTAACAGCTTTGATCAAGTCAGATAGCGGTTTTGGATTCATTTTTCATACATATTAATGGACACATTGCTTCCAGCCTCATATATGATATTCAGAAGTCTCAAGCACTTTGGAAAAGAGAAACTTGGTGATCTTTAGCCTCTAAGGTGGTGGTTCTCAACCTTCCTAATGCTGCACCCCTTTAATACAGTTCCCCATGTTGTGGTGACCCTTGACCAAAAAAAATTATTTTTGTTGCTACTTCATAACTATAATTTTGCTGCTTGTTATAAATCATAATGTAAATATCTGTGTTTTCTGATGGTCTTAGGCGACCCCTGTGAAAGGGTCAGTTGACACAAAGGGGTCACGACCCACAGGTTGAGAACCACTGTGCTAAGGTTATTCTAAAGGTTTACATTTTCTGTGTCTGAGAGCCTGAGATTCTGAATCTGTTATTCTGCTTCTCTGAGACTTGCTTATTGACAGCTTGAGCACACAACGATTAAAGCACTAAAGGGTGGGGCCATCAGGTGCTCTTTTCAGACTAGAAAAAAAGACATTTTACATGTTTCAGGGGATATCAGTTTATACATTTTGTTGGGTAATGGAATTAGAGTAAGGGGAGGAAATGGTGGTTACAGGGTCTCACGCGGGGGCATCTTGGGTGGCATTGGAGACTCCACATTTGAGGTTAGCTGTTGACATGGTTGGGACCAATATTTGGGCTCCACTAGGGGAGGATACAAGGGTTCTTGTCAGAGTGAGAACCTGAAGGCCACTGTCTGTCCCCGGGCCACTGTCTTTCTGTGCTTCTGTTTCATATCTTGATAAACAACTTGAGAGTTTCTAGAATACTCTGGTGATGTTGAAACTGGAGGTGGGAACCATTTCCAGGCATTCTGGTTAGTTGTCATGACAACGAGATCTTCCTGTGTCCCTCTAGCCCCCTGAAATTGAAGGTCGGAAGATTCTACAATTCCTTTCCCCCTGTTTCTATAATTCAATAGATTGCAATAGGGTTGATAAGCAGGGTGGGGCATGTCTAGATTACAGACATTTCATGCGGATTACAGGCTGTGTTGCATTTGAACAATAGAACAGCAGTGAAAAGAGAAGACTTTCCATATGAAAATCCAGAGAGATTTCCAGACTCTCTTGAGCAACAAGGTGTGACACACATGGTGCCCAGAGGAGATGTATAGGCAGGGTGCCCTCGAGATGGGGCAAGGTGTTCTATCCACCACCGTCCCCCTTACTCTCTACTGTCTCCCTGACCCAGAGATAGAAGCTCAGTTGCTATCCATCATTTTATACCCAGCTCAGCCTTTACCATTTAAGTGCTGGCCTGGTTCCAGTATGGATCTGTGTTGAAGAGAAAACAACCTTACCTGGCTCAGTAAATTGTCTGGGATTCATGCTTTTGTATGTACAAGACGCTAATTCTAAAATCCCACTCCTCCCATGTTTGAGCAATTTGGCATGTCTGAAGTTCATTGTACCTTATCTGGGAGGTGGTATCCTGTTACTTAGGTTATGTAGCAGCTCTGCCTTGACTCTCAGGTAGCTGATCCCTGTCCCAGAGATTCCCCTACTGCGCATGAGTCAGGCAAACTTCCCTGGAAAGGGAAGTTGGAAGCTGAGAGCAGGATGAGGCAGGATGAAGAATGAGGCAGGAACCCCCGGGTTGCATCGCCTCAGCCTCTCCCGTTCCTGCCTCCAGTGTGGTCCCGGAACAGCAAACCCGTGCACACCACCATCCTGAACCCCCACATCCACCTGATGGGCGACGAGTCAGCGTGCATCGCCTACATCCGCATCACGCAGTACCTGGATGCAGGTGGCATCCCCCGCACAGCCCAGTCAGAGGAGACCCGTGTCTGGCACCGCCGGGATGGCAAATGGCAGATTGTCCACTTCCACAGATCAGGGGCACCCTCCGTCCTGCCCCAGTAAGAATCTTTTCTTCCTGAACTTCTAGGTGGGAATTAAGGGTGTTGACCAGGGGTGGGGTGGGGGTGGGGGCAGTGGGGCATGCCCAGGGGAGCAGGCTGCTGCCTTCTACCTCTGAATAGCTACAGAGAGGGTGACAAGACTCCATCAAGGAGATTCTGGGTCTACAGATGCTGAGGTAAGGTGGGTGGAAACCCCGGGAGGCAGCAGTGACCGTGTCTAAGGTGGTGGACTTACTGTGTCTTACAGTTGAAGGAACGGGCCGGGGTCCCTGCGTTGTCGCACCGCAGAGATCCACTCTTTGTCCGTGGAATGTGGCTGCTGGCTCTCTCTTGGATTTTGTTGGAATTCTCCCTGTCACAGCGCCCCCCTGTCATTGTCACCTCTGTACCGGCATCACGAAAAAAGCCACCGCAACATCAAAGCACATGGCCTGCTCTTCCCTGCTCCAGCTCTTGCCCTCTTCCTGCCATGGGGACCTTCTTCAGGCTTTGGTACCCAGGATGCGGGCCCCAGGAACCCCCACTCCCTAGCTACTGTTGTTGGCCTGGCCTAGCTTTGACTGTAGGTGAGGAGGCCCCAGCTGGGTGTTTACCAGGAAGCCAGGAAGAGGAGAGCAAGTGTGACACGGGTCCCCCTCTTTGATCTCTCCTCTTCTGGGGTCCCCAGGGAAGCAGAGATGAGCCCCCTCAATCTACAAGCCAACTGTTTCTGGGAGAAAGTAAGAGAGGAGCCAACGCCAGGAGCTCCTGCCTTCAACTGCCGCTCTCATCTGCTCCCCTCCTATGTTGGCCCTGTGCTCATCAGACCATCCACTAAGGGGAAGGGGGTGGGCCTACCCTTCAGGCACCCCACTCGCTGCCTCAGTCCTTCTGCAAAGTTTGCCTCCGGCATTAACCTGCCCAATCTGCCCTCCAACGTCCATGGAGAATTCCAGCCTCTTCCATCTGAGAGGAGATCAGATGGTGTTTCAAGGGGCAAAGCAAACAACACTTAGGTATCATCTACTACTTGGACGCATGCCTTTTTACAGCCAAACTTCTGTGTATTTCGTAACTGGATTTTGCGTTAACGGATATGTATGTGTAACTAGACCACAAGAAGAGTTGGATTGGGTCGGGAAGTAGGAAGAGGGGTGAGGGGAATTTTTCACTCCGTTCCAGATTTTTTTTGGGGGGGGGTTCTTTCTGAGGTGGCCTCACTCCCCCAGGGAGCACAGCTTCCTTCCATTCTGCTCCCCACGGTCAGCTGACAGGATTTCTTCCAAGGCCAGCATGACTAATATATAATGAGTAAGTCAGGACCGTGGAGGCCACCAGATGAGAATCTCCAGCTTGGACATCTCTGTAACTGGAGTCCTCACTACTGTACTTCCCAAGACTTCTTTCCCTAGATCTCTGTGCCACCTCCCCATCCCACCCCCTGCTACCTCCTGAGCACATATCCTTATTGCTTCTCTTAACTTGGACAAAACAGAGCACCAGAAACTTATTTTCCTACTTCGTGCTGAACTTGGGCTGGCGAGCGCTCTAGTGCACTTGCCTGCCTGCCCCCCGTCCTGTCTACCGTCCCTCCCTCTTCTCTCTCCCTCCCTCTCTCTTTCTCTTCCTCTCTCTCCCTCTTCTTGGCTCTGGTTTGGAATGCTGTGTCTCATCCACGGGGATCGCCTGTCTGCACTGTTTTCTTTGCATGACTTTATATGCAGTAAGTATGTTGAAAAAAAAACAAAAAAGAAGAAAACAGCAAAAATCAAACGACATGTTTTGGACAAAATAATAATACTAATAACATTCGAGGTTGTATTCTCAGTGTCCAACTTGGGATTACGTTGTTGCCTCTCTGTGCTTTTGGTCTCTGTGTGGCTGTGTTTTGCCAGCATGAGACACTGTGCCCTCTGGAGGATCCTAGGGGAGGAAGAGTCATGTGCCCAGGGGTTTGGAGATGACACTGATTCTCTCGGCTTCTCTGAGGGTTAGTTGGAGCAAAAGTGGAAGGGATGTTTAATCCAGAACTTTCTGGTGTTCCCCCTTCCCCCGTGTAATGAGCTATGTGCTGGGCTCTTCTCTCAAGTCCTGCTGCCCAGGGACAAATACAGGGCAGGAGAGTGGCTCTCTTGTGTAAGCCACCCCATGGTAGTCCTCTGCCCTTGGTAGAGACACTACCACCTAGGCCCAGAGATGGGCCCTGGCCCTGCCCCAGAACCAGGCTTCTTTATAAGGCCCAGTGAACCCATTGTTCCCAGCCATCCCCAGGCAAAGGTAAAGGAGGGTGTGGCCTTTACCAGGGGATGCTGAAATTACCAAGCAAGATCAAATCCCTTATTCAAGCCTCAGTTTCTCCATCAGTGTTCCTACCCAGAATGATAAAGGGTCAAACAAGACAGTGACATGTCTATGCCACCCCACTTATGAGAGCCTGTTGGGTTTGTCACTGGCTTGCCTTCTTATGTGCCAAGCCTGGCCAGTCCCTATCCTTTTCCCTGCCTGCCCCTCATTTCCCTCTTTGGTGCCTGTCTGTTGCTTGCCAGCAATGGACTGCAGGGAAAAGAAGTGTTTGGAGACTTTGGTGTCTTTGATTCCAGGCTCTGATTAGACCTGCTTTGGGTGAGTCCTTGCCCCTCGTGGGGCCTCGGTTTCCCCAACCAGAAGACACCTATGCCCTGCCTTCTGTTGGCTAACATGCCCCATGCCCACTGTGCCTCTCCACATGTGGAAGAAATGGAGGCAGATCCCTACCCCAGTCTGAGATGGCCCGCTCTGCAGAGGCCGCTCCTGTGGGTGGTCAGCCAACTAGCATAGACCTTGGGACACTACAATGGTCTCAAGGTGGCAGGAGAACCGGCAGAAAAAAAACTGCCCAGAGCCCACCCTCACCAGACAAGCTCCATGCTCCTCCCAAATACCCTCTAGATGAAAAAAAGAAAGAAAGAAAGAAAGGAGGAAGGAAGGAAGGAAAGAAGAAAGGAAAGAAAAAGAATGGGAGGAAGAAAGAAAGGAAGGAATGAAAGAAGAAAGAAAGAAAGGAAAGAAGGAAGGAAGGAAGGAAGGAAAGAGAAAGAAGGAAGGAAGGAAAGAAAGAAAGAAAAAAAGAAAGAAAGAAAGAAAGAAAGAAAGAAAGAAAGAAAGAAAGAAAGAAAGAAGAAAAGCCAAATCAAAACTCAGCCTCTCATCAGGTTTATAGGAAAAGCATCTCCAGCCTTATGCGCCATAGCTCAAATCCTGCCCCATGGCTTCCTGGCCCCCTTCAAAGGGCTTGGGGGAGTATGTTTGCTAGGCTCCCATGCTGGCTTCTTTGTTACTATCTGTTTAGGATTTTGTTTCAATTCTCTCTCTCTCTCTCTCTCTCTCTCTCTCTCTCTCTCTCTCTCTCTCTCTCTCTCTCTCTCTTTATATATGTGGCTGTGAACTTGAATGACCACTGCTCAAACTTTCTGCTACTGGGGGTGAGGGTGGGGGTGGGGGAGGGGAGAAGAGGTGTCTGTTTTATTCTTGGTGTTTTCAGTGCAATAAATAGCTACAAATTTATGTGACTCCATGTCTTCTTGAACTGGTCAAGGCACAGAACTCTAGGGGATGTTTTTGTTCCAATTCTCCCTTGTTTCAAAATGAAAGCCCGGTTGGTCTTCAAGTAGGTCAGAATAACTTGGTTCATATGCTCAAGGTTGAGCCAATCTGTATGCGATTGTCTGGACCACATGCTTGCGCCCTTAGGACCAAGGATGGAGTCTGCTTCCTTTCAGGCACTTGGGGTACCCTTTACAAGAATTATGGGTGAGCATGGATCGTCATAGTCAAGAACTCAAGTCTCTCTGAGGGGCCTTCAAGTCAAGGTTCATCTTCTGTTAGGGCCTCAGCTTCCCTTGAACAATGAGAAGGGTTGTCTAGAAGAGGCCCTCCCTACCCATTCTTTTCCTTCTGCATGACCTCGTAGACAATCCCTAAGCTTCAAAGTCCCCAGTGAGCCATGTGATGACGAGCTAAGGGGAGGAAAGGTCTCCAGACTACACATGTAATCTAGCAAGACTACTGCTTGGGAGGAGCCTTGTGCCTGCCAGACAGCAAGGTACCAGTGAGAGGCCCCGTGGACTCCAGGGAAATTCTCTGTGCCCACACCACTCACCTTCAGCCCAGCAGGGCTGGTGTGACAAGGTGGCAGTGTCTGTGTGCCGTTGTCATTCCCCCCTCCTCTGCTTACCTCAGAGACCAGTAAACTTATCTAGTTTGCTTGAGACCGTCCCAGATGTTGACATGAGCTTCTTGGTCCTATAACTAGGACAATTGACTGGGACTGGTGTGCATAACTTTAATCCCAGCAGTATGGCGGCAGAGGCAGGGGGATCTCTGAGTTTGAGGCCAGCCTGGTCTCTAGAGTGAGTTCCAGGGCACTCAGAGCTACACAGAGAAACCCTGTCTTGAAAAACTCAAACCAAACCAAACAAGCAAGGACAGTCTCAGGCAAGCCAGATGAACCAGTCATCCTAAGCCACAACCCCAAAGGTCTGGATTTCACAGGGCCAAGGGGATTGTTTAATGGTGTCCTCTTAAGCTGTGGCCCTTGTACTGGTGCCCCAAAGTCCCTGTATCAACTGCTTTCCAGGTCTGTCCGTATGAATGGTACGTGGGGGAGCCAAAGAGAGTGTCTAAGAGAAATGTGCCCCTTGCACACAGCTGAGGATCTTCACAGTGGGATTACAGATCAAGGCTCAGAAGAACGTGGGAGAGCACACAAATTCTCTTTAAGCTGTGCATCCATAGCCCCAGCACCTGGGTGGTGCAGAGGGCCTGAGAGCTTGCTTAGGCTGCCATTGAATATTCTCACCAGCAGGTGGCAGAATCTGAGTGGGTTACAGGCGTGTGTCATGGCGTACATAGTCTGGGCAGGTCCTGCTGATCTCAAGGGAGCGGTTGAACTCTCTAAGTGTCCCAGCTCAATTAGAATTGTGTTTTTACCTCACACGAGCCTGCAATGCTACAGTTCTCCATGTGTTTTCACACCACTTTCCCTAGTTCCAACAGTTTTTGGGGAACAAGGAAGACAGCAAGACTCAGCTGCTTGGGAACCCTAAGCCAAAACTCACCCAACTTTTAGGTCCTCTAGGGATCCCCATTCCTCTGTTCTGTGCCTTTCCAACTCTGGACATCAGCAAATAGTGAGTGGGGATCTGAGAAGCTCCCCAACTTTTGACACCTGATCCCCTTTGGGCCTCATCTTTACTGTCCACTCCTGTGGTTTCTACCTACTTAGTTAGGTCCCAGCTTCCCACAATGCCCTCTCCCTACCCCATCAATAGACCTAAACAAGTGTTCCTAAATCCATGTGTTCCTCAAAGGCAGGAGGGCAGCAGGTCCCCACTCGGGACACATGCAGGAGGCATTGCCTCTCTTGCCTGCAACCAACCCCGGCAAGCACGTCACTGGGATGAAAGACGCACAGACACGACACAAGCAGACATGTCATTCCGCCAATCTGCAACAGCAATGGCCATCCCTTATTGGGTGCTGACCAAGTCCACACATCTCCCATCGTTTTCACTTGGATGCTCTCAGTCCTCAGCATAGCCCCATGGCGGGCCACATGTGAACAGAGAGACTGTGCAGCTGAAGGGTAAGAGAAGCCGCCCAATGAGGCTGGGGTATTGGTGGGGGTGAGGCGGATCCTGAGCCACACCAAACGTTGACTTTTCTGGGCTGTGCTGGGGCCAGGTTGGGGTCTCAAAAAGACTCGAAAATGAGCTATTTCCTGTCTTCCAGAATCCCTGACACTGTGTCAGGCCACAAGAGGCAAGTCTCGGGACAGGCTGGGTGGAGAGTCGATCTAGGGCTGGGGGAAAGAGGAAAGGCGTGACTTGAGGATTGGGAGACTCTGCGGGGACACTCACAGGATGGACGGGAGGGAACTAGAGACAAGGCACGAGCCGACAGCCTGGAAGCATGTGCGTGTGGGAAGCAGGCTTAGGAGGAAGTTGTGGGGAACCAGAAGTATGCGGGCCAAGGGAGCCCTGAACCTACTGCAACATGATTGTGCCGTTTCATGACACAGGTGGGTCTCCAGCAGTGGAAATGGCCTCCCCAGGCCTGGGTTGTAAATCCTTCAGAAAAACCCCCTACCTAGTGGGTTCTGGGGGTGTTTACTCAGAAAGAGGCAGAACAGATACCAACTCCAAGGGCATGGCCTCTCTCCTTGTCCTCCCTCCATTCCCCCACCTGGACTACCAAGGCCCCAGTGCCCACTTCCTTGAGGGAAGTCTAAGCCAGACACCTCACTTCTCAGACCTAGATAGAAGGAGCTAGAGGGGGACCCTCCTAACACTCAGAAGAAGAAGGATAAAGACTGTCCTCTCTTGGTATGGCTCTCAGTGAGACACAGACCCTCTCTGGACCTCCGTTTCCTCATTAGAAGCATGACCTGGGGAACTGAAGAGATGGCTCAGCAGTTGGGAGTGACAATAGCTCTTCTAGAGGACCGGGGTTCAATTCCCGGCACCCACATGGCGGCTCACGACTCCAGTTCCAGGACACCTGACACCCTCATGCAAGCAGAATACCAAGGCACATAAAATAAAAATAAATAAATAAATTTTACGAATGTCCTTGAATTGTGGTTCTAAAATGTGGGACTGGGGTTGGCTGTTTCAGATTCACTCATGGAATCTACTAGATACAGGTGTGTACCAGGCCCTACTCGCGGGGAGTAAGATCTGTTAGACTGGGCAGGGGCCCAGGCAGCAATGGTTTTAAAAGCCCCTGGGTTAGGGGCTCTGTACTCATTCACCCCTCCCAGTCTCAAATGCTATGCTGGCTGCCCCAAGATGCCATTATGGGACGACCTACTCAAGGCTTCCCACTTCAACTTACTTGATTTAGGATGGGAGCACTGAGGGCTGTCGGCACAGTATTGCTAAGTCCTGGGCCCGATGGCAGCTTGTTCCAGGCTCCAGAATTGTGAGTCCCTGGCCTCCTCCCTCCCTGGGCTTACTGGAGGTGGAAGCTGAGTCTCTTTCTTGCCTGCATGATCTTACCTAACAGGTTTCTAAGTATTCAGTTTTGTGTTAGGCACTTTGATGGTATTTTTTTTTCAAAGCGTGGTCTAGGGACCTAACAGTATCACATTTAATCTTTTGCAAAAGGAAAAGTAACTCACCATTTTACAGAGAAGGGGCTTTGGGTTTGGAAACATGAAGTAGCAGATTCTCAGGGCCGTGGAGCCAGGATTTGACTCTGACCATGTTGCTCTGCCTTGGCTCCTACTTACAGCAATCCTCTAGGGGCTGTAGCTCCCAGACGCTGTGGACATTAATGGAAAAAACGTTTTTCTCTGCCTAACCAAAAAAAAAAAAAAACAAAACAAAACAAAAAAAAACAAAACCAAGCCTGGATGAGGGTGCTGGGAGGAGGCCTCCCCGTGGATCCGGATTGAGTGGGCGGACTGCTGCCCAGTCCCTTGGAGAGGAGTCCCGGGTTACAGGAAGTCAGGCGGAGACAGGGAATACAGGCCAAGGACATGCTGTGGGCAGACATCCCTGGACATCTTTCCAGGCCAGGACCAGTGTCACTGAGAACTCAGGCCCTGGAAGGAGGAGCCTGAAACTAAAGAAGCCAAACTTTCCATGAGCCACCAGCAAAAAAAAAAAAAAAAAAAAAAAAAAAAGAGGGTTAAAAACAGCGCACCACAATCCTGAAAGCTGAACAACCCAGGACCCATTGTATTCCCAGGGGCCTGCAGCTCTCTTAACGCTAGACGGTTGTCCCCAGAGCCACCAGAGAACTGAGTTCAGTTTGCCACTCCACTGTGCGTGACTGAGAAAGACCAGTAATGTCCAAGGTTGGTCCTGGAGGCCTTCAACAGACAGATGTATGCCTCTGCTTGTGTTGGAGCCTCACAGCATCCCCCCCACACCTCCTCAGCCCCACTGAGGTTCCTACTGAGGAACTGTGGCTATCCCTTTACAGGGAAAGAGCCTGAAGCTTGGAGAGGCATAGCGACTTCCTTTGATCACATGGCTCAGGCAGATGGAGCTGAGAACAGGCCAAGCCTGTGGCCGAGGAGCCAGAGCCCAAGCCCTCTGCATAGTACCCTGCCACATCCTAGGTCCGAGGAGCACGAGATAAGAATCTCGATGGTGTAGAAATAGAATATGCTGTCTCAGAAGGACATGAGTGCCACAGACATAAAGGCTTGGCTGTCTGAACTCACCAGATGTGGGGCTGAGTCAGACTCAGGAGTCACATGTGGCTGGGAGTTGAGGAAAGCTCATGTAGTTGGCTAGGAGTCTGATGGCACAGGATCAGGGTGGAGGCATGGTCTAAGCAGAGGATAGCCTGGGTAGGTGTGGGCACAGGCAGAGATAAATTTCCTGGACTGGCAGAGGGTAGCAGGAGTGGGTGGGGCTACTGAGGACCTGGTAAGGTAACCAATGTGCCACCCTCCCCCTCCTCTCTGCTGGTCTTGGGACTACGGCTATCTTTAACCCGACTGAAGAAGAGACATTTGCCCCACCCCATCTAGGTTGCTATCCAAAGAGAATAAACTAGACATGGCTGCAGGGAAGAGTCAGCAGCCTTTTCCAGTACCCAGGAGGATACTCGCTCTAACAAACTCTAGGGCAGAAGTGCATGGCCTCAGAGCATCTTCTACCACATCCCTGCCAGACTGACATGCTGCCTCTTCGTGCTCCCCAAGAGCACAAAGTTCAGAGACGCATGGGTGCAGAGATCAGCTGAGGCTAGGAGCAGATGACCCAGTAGGAATGGAGAGTAGGCCTGGCCTTGCTCCAGCACGGTCCTGGGAGATTTTGGTAAGTGCCAAAATGTCTTCTGAGCTGCTCAGCCCTGAGTCTGCAGAGCTCAGAACCTGCACCCAAAATCCACACCACCAGGTACTCTTTGGAAGCGAGGACACACATCTACCTTCTGAGAGCAGCTAGGACACACTGCAACTAGGCTACCTGCTGGGACATGGCATAAGTCTCAAGATCAAGACCATGATAGATATGGTTCCTGTTCCACTTCCCACACCCATCCTCCCTCTTGTCCTGCCAATACCCACAGAGGATCACTTCCTTGTCCTCCCACCAATTTCAAAATTATTGCTCACCTTTCCTCCCTAACCTGGTTCTATGGACCGTTGGGGTTTTACGCAACCAGTACCTTCTAGATTCCAGGCTGGGGTCCTTCCTATTGTGGATAGAGACAGTGTCCCCTTTGGTCTACATCCTATGCTGTAATGGAGCCCTCCAGATGGGATCTCTGGTTCCCAGTTAGCTCCCCAACCTGGCTGGAATCTACCCAAGTCTGTTGTGACTCAGAGAGATCTGAAAAAAGTGAAGGGCTGGGTCCGGGCAGTTGGGAGTTGGCACAAGCAAAGGGACACTGTGGCCCAACAGGAAGCACAGTCAGAGAACATAGGAATGGAAAAGGCATTCTGGGCTAGAAGCTGAGCGGAGTTAACACAAGAACTTGTGAGTCCAGGGCCTGGGCTGGAGAGCAGGGCCAGGAAGGTGGAGAAATCGGGTGTGCAAGGGAAAGCTGAAGTGTTGCGGTTGCAGCCACAAAACTGGGGTGCCCCATAACCTTCCGACCCTTCCACCTCACTCTGCAGTTTGAGAAAAGTGAGGTCTCAGTTCCAAGTCCTCCAGTCTCATGCCTTGGTCACCAGCTGCAGCCGTGACTAGGTGCCCAAGGCAAGGCCCTCAACCCCGAGTGAGCAGAGTGAGTCAGCTCTCCATGTGGGTGTGGCAAGAAGGCTGCAGGTCAGGCCCCCCACCCCACTAGAAAGTGGAGGCTGTACCTGGTGTGGAAAGGGGAGCCTGCCTTGGGAAAAGGGGGTGCCACATCACCCCTTTCCCACTTGCAGAACCAACAAAGGGGTGGGAGGGCCTGGCCCTTTGTAAAGGGAAATGTATTACTACCCAACAGCAGCCACCTTCCTTTCTTCCCCATCAAAGCCTTGCAGATACCTGGGTCTGCATTAGAAAGGCTCGGGGCTCTTTCATGTGTTGAGGCCCTGCGGGAAGGGGCTGAGAACACCAGGAGATTCTTCTGCTTAGCAAACCCTAAGACCAATCCATCAGCTCCAGCCCAGACTTTGGGGGTGGTGGAGGATGCTGTCATGACCTGCTATCTTCTCCACTTTGGGTAAGTCTCTCCCCTCTGGGGCTCCATATGTCTTTATGTAAAATGGGAAGACTGAGCATTTTTAGGTGTTGGGACAAATTGAGTCCTGGCCTTCAGCTGCTCTTCCCTGTCTAGAGCCTTCTAATTGAAGTTACTAGAAGCTGTGCCTAGCCTAGAGGATCAGAGGTTGGGATTTTCACCTGTTTGGCCATTGACTGCAGGGTATTTAAGCCTCCGTGGTGCTATTAAAGAGGGGCTTTTGTACCAGAGATTGGAGGTCCGTGTGTCGGTCTGTCTCTGCGTGTGTTTCCTCAACCTCCAGTCCCTTGCTCGAAGCTCGCGAACTGGGTTCTAGCGCATAGAGCACAGATGGGGGGCGCGGTGCGCGCATTTAGGAGCTCAGCATTCATCCACAGAAACATGACAAAACAAACACCAGAAGTCAGGGTTGCAAGACACAGGTGGCCAGCCTTGGGCTCCTCCTCTGTCCGGTGGGAGCTGGCACGTACTCTGTGATGCCCACTGTGCCCCCCAGTAGCAAAGAGTCAGATAAGGAGGGTGACCTCATTTGGTATTTATTGACAATCAGCCAGCAGAACACAAATGGGCTGGGGAGATGCCAGGAGAATGGTGGGCACAGGGGTCACTCACTATGCTGCATGAAAGTGCCCTGCTCTGCTGGGAAATGCAATGTCAGGACGGATGCCTGGTGGCCACACCAGAATGCCATCTCTCGGGGACCCAGGACAGAGGCTTCCCTCATGTCAGGTGTCTTGTAGCATCAGAACAAATGTCCTACGTGAACCATCTCTGAGTCTTGGGTGTCTGTCATTGGAAAGCACAGGGACAGGGGAGCAGGGTCCTGACTGTGGCCTGCATTCCTATTTCCATGGCTGGTGTTCCTCGGGCCTCCTGCCGGTCCATGGCATAAAGTCCACAGGATGAAGGGTGGGCTCTGCCTACCTACTCCCACCCAAACCTCTCACCTGTCCTTCACCAGCCTCCCATCTCTATGCCTGTCCCTAATCCACACTAAACAGACCTAAAATGATATGCAGCGCCATGCAAGCCCCCTCCCACCCCACCTTTCCGGCTCTCCCTCCCTGCTATTCCTCACTCCCTCTCATAACCTGTGAGAATCGCCATCTCCTGCCATTCTTGGTCTCTGCTCTGGCAGGTTGGCCTCCTCCCGACTCTGGGACAGCCCTGACCCATAAGCCCTCCCTCCAGTCTGTTCAGCAATCCATCTCATCTGCCAGCCCCCCAGGTTCCCCCCTCTTCTGGGAAACTTGGCCTTAACACAGGAACCCACAGAGATATTTTTCTGCCCAATTCATTTACTAACTCTATATTCAGGACCTTGGAACCCTCCAGGCTTCTCACTACCTGGAACCCCAGGTTTAAAGTCGGCTTGTATGGAAATGTGTCTTGTCAAAATGTCTGAACAAAGATATCAAATATGTTCCCACTGCCCCAGGAGAAAGGGAATTGGCTGCCTGGAGGCTTGGGAACAAGTCCTCTTGGCCATGTGACCTTGGACCAACTCTTCCCTCCCCAGCTTCAACACATCCCTCTGCAAAGTGAGGGCTGAGCTGGACCACTGCACTTTGAATGGACTACATGGTGTATGTGTGTCCATCTAGACAGAGGTCCTAGGAGAGGCAGAGGCCACAAAAAGGGACTTATACTGGGGACTGGCACTGATGTAGTAACCTCCAACTGCCTTTCAGAATCCCAGCAGGAATAGCTCTCCCCTGCGAGGCCCCGGCCAGCCCTCCTGTTTGGTGGTCTCCAGTCACATCATGGACTCTTCCTCCTCCTCTGCGATCTCACGGTCCACCTCAATGGCCGTATTCTCGAAGCTGGTGATGCCTCCATATTTGCGCATGTGCACCATCAGTGGCTTTGGTGATTGGCTCCCAGCCAGTGTGGCCACATACATTCCTGTCCGGTTCTCTTCCAGTGATGGGCCCCAGTCTATAGCAGGCCGACTGGCCTGCTGAAGCCGCTGTGGCAGAGCAATGACAATGGGCATTGAGTGTTTTCCGTGACCAGGTACCCAACAAAGACCTGCCTGTGCCCAGTGGGAATCTGCTCTGCCACTTCTGGACTGGTGGCATTAAGGAACCATCTGTAAACTCCACACTGGGACATTGTAAAGAGGATATAACTAACTGATGCTGAGAATAACATGGCTTCCGAGGCTACGAGACAAGACGCACACATGCCCTGACAAGCATCTAAGGGTAGACTCAGGAGCCCACTCCATCTCCCTTCTGCTGAAAGCCAAATTCAGACTTGCTGGGGGCTTTTATGAAAGAAGTGAAAGCCAGAACAGAGGCAGAGCTGAGGTGACCTTCTTGGACACTTCTCAGAGTCCAGTGTCCAAGAAGGGGGGAACTGATGAAGCCTACAGTTCCAGATCCCCTTCATCCTCTGCCCATCTTCCCGGAGGAAGAGCCCTGTACCTTGAGAAAAAGAAGGGGGCCACTGAGAACTGATGAAGCTCATGGGTGCAGATTCCAAGGGTACAGTCTGTGAAAGCTCTTGGTCTAGTGCCAAGGTCACTGGCACTCAGACTGGTGGCATTCACTGGACGGTTAGAGCCAGCTCCTCGCAAACTTGCCAACAGTTTCTCCTCTTTCTTGGAATGAAATCTGAATGTTTGCCATGACCTCTGTGACCTGCCCTGCCTACCCTCCTGTACTGATTGGTTTTTTTTTTGTTTTGTTTTGTTTTTTTGTTTTTCGAGACAGGGTTTCTCTGCAGCTTTTTTAGAGGCTGGCCTGGAACTAGCTCTTGTAGACCAGGCTGGCCTCGAACTCACAGAGATCCGCCTGCCTCTGCCTCCCGAGTGCTGGGCTGATTGGTTTTTGCCAACTTGACACAAACCAAATAAATCCTTTCCACCCCAGCTTGCTTTTGGTCATGCTGTGGTATGCATGTTGTGTGTGTGTGTATGTGTGTGTGTTTAAGTTTACTTTTAAACACATATATGTGCACGTGTCTGTGTGTAGGTGTGTACATGTCAGTGCAGGTGTCTGGGGACAACAGAAGAAAGTGTCAGACCTCTTGGAGTTGGAGCTACAGACAGTTGTGAGTTACCTGATGTGGGAATTGAACTCGGGTCCTCTGCAAGAGCAAGTGAGTGCTCTTAACCACTGAGCCATCTCTCCAGCCCCGAGTTGTGGTGTTTTAAGGACAACAATAGAAAACAAAGTAAGCTACTCTACACCCTTGGACCTGTCACTCTCCTTCCACTAAATGCTCCAGTCACATGGGCCTCTTTGCTGGCCTCAAACATGCCAGCTGTCCTTCCGTCATGGCTTTTGTCTCTGCTGCTCGCTGCGGGAGTGCTCTCTTCTACGTCACCTCGTCCACCTTGGCATCCCTCTCCGACTCTGACTGCCCTAGCTAAAATAGCATCTTTTATCGCTCTATTTCTGTATTCTGCTTTTCAGTTTGTTCTTTTGAGGGGTAGCGCTTAGCCAGCACTACCAAGTCCTTATTACAAGGTCCCCAAGAGCAAGGATTTAGATGTGTCTGCACACACAAAAAAAAGTCCAAGCCGTGGTTCCTTAGCTTCAGCTGTGGGGCCGTCCTGTACACGGGAGGGTGCTAACCACAATCCCAGCCTATAGTCCTTCTGGTTACCCTCCACAACCACCAAGAGTACCACTAGAAACTGCTCAGGGAAAAACCACCCTCTATAGAAACTCCTGGTCTGGAATTGAGCACATAGCTCGCCCAAGCTCTGTGCTAGGTGTTGGCCCTTTTACTCTTTGTGGTACCTGTTTGGTTGGAAGCACCCAATACAAAGGTCATTCACACTCCACCCTCTCTGCTCCCACAGATATCATCTGAAAGTTAAAGCTCAGAGAAGTCACTTAAGTTGCCCAAAGTCACACATGTGGGAAGTGATGGCACTGGGATTTGAACCTGGACAGGCGCCCTCCTGAACTTTTCTAACACTCCGCTTCTCTGTTCCTTAGTCTGACTGGCTCCTTTTCTCCTCACAGCAGCCTCATCGGCAGTCATCCCTGTCCTTATGGGGAAGGACAGACTAGAGGAACCTGGAGTAGGGCCAATTAGCACTGTTGGGACTCTGGTCATGGGAGGACTCCAGACTCATAATGGCCAGGGTGCCCGGGGCTCAGAGACTGGCAGGATCTCCTGGTGGTCATACAGCATATCTGCTGGCCCACCGTGGGTTGCTCTCTGTCTCTTTCGAGCCCTGTTGGCTCCTGTGCCAATTGCTCTCTTTAATATATTCATTCTGTCCAAGTACCTATAAACACAGCGGGGATCCTGGACACAGAACAAGGGGGACAGCTTATCTTCTGGGGTCCTTCAATGTTGTTCACTGACTCTGGTCTCCAAGTTCATGTCCTGACACCTACACTATCATCAGTGGTCTTTGGATTTGTTCTTCTCTCCAATCCCAACACCACGGCCCCATGTGATATGAGGTTCTGATCATGACCCCAGTCCCAAATGAATCTAGACCACAAGGGCCTCTGCAGGCTACAAGAATCCTGCCAGGCTCTGGATAAGATGTCGGTACAGGTTGGGTTTTTTTGTTTGTTTGTTTGTTTGTTTGTTTTAAACACCGAGGGCTTGGCCACAGGGCTGGAAGACTGTAGGTAGGCAGGAAAGGCAGACTCACCTCCCAGAGTGAGCCCTCCTCTCGAAGCACAGCCACCAGCATGCCAGCTGGGATCATGAGGCAGGAGAGCAGGCCCATGAGGATGCCTAGCAGTTCAGCCCAGGCAGGGAAGCGGTAGCTGCCGTACTCCGAGGGCTGGTACTTGACGATGCTGTACACCAGCAAGGCCTGCAGAGTGGAGACTCCAACATCACTGGTCCTCAATGGGACCCAGAGTATGGCATGGCCTGGTGGATACCTTAAGGCCTGAGAGAGTCTAACTGGGATTTACCCATGATCCTAAGCTGTACCAGAACCGAAGACGGTCCATCTCTGGGGCCTTTGCCAGACCTGGGCTATTGGCCAGCTCCAAGATGACTCAATATGAAAGTTTGTGACAGCCCAGGTCAGACATATTCTAAATCCTGAGACAGCCTCTCTCCCAGTTGCTTCCACCCTATGACCAGCAAAACATACTACTGAGACCCCCTCCCAAGGTCCTAGGAATCAGCAAAGTCCCATCCACTTGCCAGAATAGCTCAGCTCAGAAAACTGGGGCTTGGAGGGGAATGTGTAGGCTAGATCCTTATGCTTACTCCACAGCCCTGGTAGAGGTTCCCTCAGAGCTGGGGCAAGCCAGTTGGTCTAAACACAAAGGGACATGCCCTTGACCTTGGGGCCCCAGCCAACCACCTTCCCTCCCACCCCTGGTTACCAGGAGTGTGGCTGGGGACAGAAACAGCCAGCAAGCCCTGAAGTAGAGGCCTGGCTTGAACCCCAGCATCATGTGAATGTCTCGGCAGAACCTCTGGATGCCTGCACAGGGGAGGAGAAGGAGTGTCCTCATGATGGGTCCCACCGGTCCCTGGGACCCCCTCCTCCACGCCTGTTTCCCTGCCTGACCGCTAGCACAGGGCCCACACCCTGTTCTCTCAGAGGCGTGTCAGCCTGCCTCCCCTGGCCCTTCTCACCATATACCCGGGTGACGGCGAGGCACGTGGTGATCACCACCACCATGAGTCCGAAGCTAGCACTGTAGTCATCCAGAAGCACCAGCCAGTACATGCCCCCCTAGAACACAAAGCACAGCACTGGGCCTCCAGCCTCGGTCTCCTTCTCTGCTGCAGCCCATCTCCTTCCGGTAGGAGGCGAGTGGGAAGCAGCCAGAGCGCCGATCTCCTGACAAAACCCATTTATGGATGAGGAAAAATGGGTTCAGAGAGGGAAATTCACTTGTCTGGAGTCACTCAGCACGTGCACGGTTGAGGTTTAAAGCAGGTCTTTCAAATTTACTCCGGAGTCAGAACTCAACCACAGACCAAGGTGCCTGCCACGGGAAACGGCCTGGTAGGACCGGAAGCAACTACTGCAGCAAACACTGCCCTGCCCAGCTCCCCGAGCTTGTGCGCCCCCTGCAGGTCACTCACATCGGTGGTGAGGATCAGCCCCATCAGGTACATGGCTACGCAGATGAGGCCCGAGAACACCGCCTTCTTGGGCCGCAGGTAGTATGGGAATTCATCGGTCACTGCGGTCACTATGGTCTCTAGAAAGGCAAACTGCAAAGGGTATTGATATCAGTGTTCTACCCACACACATATCAGCGCCCACTCCCATGGGCAAGGCTCACCTGGCTATCCAGGCCAAGAGTCAGAAGCATGAAGAAGAAGAGGAAGGACCAGAAAGGTGACAGGGGCAGCATAGTCATGGCCTGTGGGTAGACAACAAAGGCCAGGCCAGGGCCTGAGCCCAGGACGTGCAGGGTCAGCAGCCTGAAGGACACAATGTGCCCCACTATGCATTCAAATACACAGGGTGGCTTGTGTCTGTGCGGAACTGCTCTCATTTACCACACCCAAGTCCAGAGAAAAACACTAACTGAACACTAACATTCACACCTGGTTTCCAGGAGTCGGCTGGCACACTACAGGTGCCCAGTGCATGGGACCCTTGAATATAAATTAGCAGCCATGCACAAACACACACAGAAACCAAATGTAGCCCCTAATCAGAACGCAGATCTGCACACACTCATTTGTACAGAGAATTCCACCAGCACACATACTTACACTCATCCACTGACACAAGACATGCAGATTCACAGGTCACCGGCACCTTAGGTTCACTTCCACACACACATCTCAACCCGGGACGTGACTTGTGTGGGCAAACAAGACCCAAAAGATAAGACAGCCTCATACAGAAACTCTCTTGCCTCCAGCAGATTGTTCCGTACTCTTGCATACCCATGCATCTACACATGGATGCCCCCACACATGTGCGTGCACACGCATCCTTCCACACACACACACACACACACACACATCTGCGCGTGCACAGCTATTCCCTATCTCACCAGTCTGTGTTGATAGCATGCCCTGTTGACCAGTTACCAGTCACCCAACCAAATCCTCAAATGCTACCCCCACCTACCTGCTTTGGCCACTTGGTCCACTGGCACACCCAGCTCCTGAGACATGTAGCCCAGCACCGAGAAGATAGCGAAGCCAGCCAGGATACTGGTGATGGCATTGCCCAGAGTAACAATGAACGTGTCTCTGCCGGGAGAGTCCAAACCCAAGCCAGGGTGAGCCAGCCACAACCTCAACCCAAGAGAGCCTCCTGGGCAAATGTCCTCCTGAGTTTGGCCCCTGGCACTGGGAAGCTTGCAGGCACTGACCTGTAGATGTTCTGGTGGAATGTGTTGTAGGAGGCAAAGGTGAGGAGACCCCCAAAACCCACTCCCAGGGAGTAAAAGATCTGAAGAGCAGCTTCAATCCACACCTGTGCCAAGGAAAGAGGGACAGGGAAGGCAGGGAGGGCCCAGGAGAAGAGGATGAGAAACAGATTCAGGAATGAGGAATAGCCGGGGTCACAAGTGAGGGCTAGGAGCAGATTCAGCCCCAGCACTTACGATGCAGGACATGGGCAAGTCCTTCCCCTTTTCTGGAACTCAGTTTACCACCCAGGGTCTAGTAGACGGTCTCTATGTCTGGTCCAGTCTTGAGGCAAGGTGTGACTAATGTAAAATTGGCAGCAGATGGTAGCTGAACACAGGCCCGTGTAACCACTTTGCTCCCTACCGGGAGTCAGAGGGATTGGAACTGGGACCAGTTTTTAACTGCGCATCCTGGGCAAGCCCTGTTACCTCTCTGCGCTCCCGGTCCCTTGTCTGTGGTGAAGGATCTAGAATAGTGTCTGCCTCATGGGGAGGCACGGTGAAGGTTAAATCACTATGAAAATAGAGAAGTCTCAGGTACAGTCAACGGTCAACAGTGTCAGCTGTCAGAATCATGCTGTGGTCATCACTGGTATGACATCCCCACCTGGGCTTTGGAGCCAGACAGATCTGAATGAAACCCCAGCAATGGAAACCTTATGCTCATCACTAATTCTCGTAAGCATCTGTCTGTGTGTTTGTGTGTGTGCATGTGTGCATGCATGTGTGTGTGTGTGTGTGTGTGTGTGTATGTGTGTGTGTGTGTGAAATGGAGAAAATAATGACTGCTTCATAGGATTTAAAAGAATAAACGAGGAGACACGGGAAGGGCTGGTACAGTGCTACTGCTGGAGGCTCCCCCCTTGGAGGGTTCCCACCCCTGCCCCCCTCTCCTTTCATGCTCCCCGCTCACCTTGGAAGACAACAGGTGGTGGAACTGGGGGGTGAGATAGAACTGGATGCCCTTCCAGGCCCCGGGAAGGGTCACTCCTCGCACTAACAGCATGAGCAGGATGAGGTAGGGAAAGGTGGCTGTGAAATACACCACCTGGAAGAGGGCAGGTGGGAGTGGCAGAGGACTCCGTACAGCTCTGCCTGACCCAGACTTCATCCCGGACACCCCCCACCTTTTCAACTTTTGGTGGTCCCGAATCAGGAACAGCCACCATTCTGGCCCTGCTCTCTCCATCACCAGCCCAGCTTTCTGCTACCCTGCTTCCAAGGCCCTCCAGTCCTGTTTCTAATACTTCCCCTGATACAGGCTAGCACCACTGGTGGCGAGTCTCCCCCTCCTGTGCCTAGCCGGTACCCCTGTAAGCCACCGGACACCCCCAACTTCTTGAACATCTAGTTGGCCACTTCTCTATCTCATCTTCTGCCTTGATGGTGACCATGGTGGTCCCTCCTCGCTAACAGATGTCCTCTTGCTTAGCCAAGGTCATTTATGGGCTCTGTAAAACAGCCTATTGCCCTTCTCTCTGCCCACCACCTGCAGTGCCTACTGGTTATATCTAGTTTATCTTCACCTGCTAACAGTGGTCCAACTTTCCCTACAAGGGATTCACTTCATGTCCAGCAGCAGGGGCAGGCTCGTGAACAGGCCAAGCCAAACAGATAATCCTTTCCTGCCACAAAGATTGGGTATGGGATGGGTGGGTAAGTTTCAGTAAGCTTGCCTTACCCAATAAGGTAAGTTCTACAAGATCTACAGACTGCAGAAGCAGGTGGAGGAAGCCAATGTGGAAGAAGGCTTTAATGAGAGAGAGGTCAGAGGAGCATAGTGTGGGAACAGCCATGGAACCCCAGACCTACCCATGTCAAAGTTGTCCCCCACGAGGGGTGGGGGGCGCTTTCCAGTTAGTGTAACATCTGGGTACAGGTCACCTGCTACTCCAAGAGGTTTGATCTATAAACCCATCCCATAAGCACTCCACAAGCCCTCACTGAATCTGCAAATTGCCAAGCTCTGGTCAAGGATGCCAACTTGAATAACCTATGGGTATTGCCCAAAGCAGGCACCTAGCCTAGGGAAGCAGGGAGGCCCAGGGTCCCTATTAACCTCCATGCCCTCCTTCCAGCAGAGCCCTCCCCAGGTACTCTCTTCCCCTCACCAGGTGAATTCTATCACCTTCTCAACCTTGGCCAGCACCCTACTTCCTCTCCAGCCCCTGGATCCTGGCCCCCAGCCTCCCAAGCCTCACCTTGCCCGAGGACTTCACCCCTTTGAGGATACAGAGGAACACGATGACCCAGGCCAGCAGCAGGCAGAGGCAGAGGTTCCAGCGAATCTCCCCAGGTTGCCCGATGCCCTGGCTGCCCTGAATGTGCAGGACATAGCGACTGTGGGAGACAACAATCCGAGAGTCCTCTGGTCACCCTGCCACACTCCATAGGTATGGGGGGGCATGTCAGTAGCTTTCCCCCCATGTGATGCTTTGGAAATCCCTCCCTTTTTCTCAGACTGGCTGAGCCCAGCTTGCCTCTAGCTCTCCCCACCTCCTTTGGGGCGCAAATAGCAGGTGTAGGCTTGATGGATCTGGTATTTGCACACGTATACACATGTGTATACATTTACATATGCAAATGCACACCATTCAGGAGCCTGGCCATGGCTATGCTCCCCTGAGACATGGTTCAAGTTGGGTAGACCCACTTCCAAGGCTCCAAGGCCCACAGTCCCTCTCTTTGCCCTTTGGCTCTTTATGGTAGCAGCTCTCTCTAGTGCTTCTCGTGTCCTCTCTCTTCATGTGAATCCCTTGACCCCCTACAAAGCCTTTCTATTAAACTCCCTTCAACTAACCCTTTGGGCAGTGCCATCTTCCCCCTGCCTATACCTCACCTGATGTTGGCTTTGGTACTGCCTCAGAGACCCTTGGCAGTCACAACAACCATGTCAAGTTCTTAAGTTTTGTATGGCATACCAAAACTCATAGGTCATACTTTAGCAGCTATGGGCCCTCTGGCTGGCCTGGACATGAACAAATGAGCAGACCGTGCAGGTCAAGCGAGCTGGGAGAGGGAACATTTTAAGGCATAAACCTATGGGGGAACCCTTGCGGGTGATCCTGTGCAGGGAAAGGGAGGGACTATTCACCCAGGGTCTGGGCTCCTCTAGAACATCCAGGAACAAGACTGAGAGTTGGGAATCTTTAGTATCACCATTTCCACTACTGAGCAAGCTCCTGGCCCTTGTTTCTCAGCTGGGATAGGCTAAGGAGCCCCAACGTCTTCCCGAAGCCAACATTCCGGGGCTCATGAGTGCCTGGCACTGGAATGACAGCTTTAACCACGTTGCCTTGTTTAAACCTCCCAGGCAACCTTCATCTCACCTTGGCTCTTACACTAATCTGAGATGGTTCTAACTCCGTAGGGCCCAGGCTCTATGGTAAGTGCTTTAACAAATGACATAGTAGTGAATTCAATAAATGCTCGTTCAAAGAACGGATACATGAGAGAGTGACTGAATGGACAAAGGTCTGATGAAGCCGGTGTGGTTATCACCCCCACTGCAACAGTGGAAGAAACGGAGACTCTAACATGTCACTTTTGATAATAAACATCACTCTCATTAATAAATGGGCACCTACTAACCCCTCACCCCGGAGCTAGACCACAGTTCTCATGCACTCTTTCCCGCAATCTGCACAGCCACCTTCTGAATTAGTCACGACAGTTGTCCTGTTCTAAAAGTAGCTGGCCAGGTAAGGAGCCTCCACAGGCTGGCATAGCACCCCCTCCTCCTGCCCACCCTCAGGGGCTACCCCAGTCCCACTGACCTCCAGTACTCCTCGCTGGGGCTGACGGTACTGCTGAGGTTAAGGGGCAGCACCCCATTGCCATCCCTGGGGCCTCTGTGCTCCAGGCAGCGCTCTGTATTCCACCAGTTGCCACAGTGCTCCCAGGGCAGGTTGCTGGTGAGGGAGGCGAAGAGGTAGAAGAGGACATAGGCGATGATCATGTTGTAGTAGATGGCCACCAGGCCTACAATGAGCAGCATGGCCGCACCTGCACCTGGAGAAGGGGAGGGACAGCATCACCTCTCTGCTAGAGCCTGAGAGGAGGGCAACTTCTCCCCCAGGGTTCCTTCCTGCTGGCTCAACAAAGCCAGAGATCACCAAGGCCTTACCTTTGAAGAGGGGGCTGATTTTCCAGACAGCCAGGGGTCCCAGGCTGGAGAACTGGCCCAGGGAGAGCTCAAGAAAGAAGAGGGGGATGCCGCAGATGGCCAACATGAGGAAGTAGGGAACAAGGAAGGCTCCTGCAGAGAGGTAGCAGATAGGGGTGGGAGTCAGGTAAACTCCCCCCAAGGCCCCACCGCTGTCCCTTGACAGCAGCCACCTACCATCCACCTGTGGGTGATGGAGCACGTCTCCCAAGAGTCACTGAGGCTGGGGGAGCTAGTGGGTATTTACACATTTCTGTAGCTAGAGAGCCCAGGAGTGGCTGGGCACAGAGCAGACACTCCAGAAGCACCTGCTGAGTGAGTGAATATGTGAAGAGTGGATGAATGAGCTATCTTGCCAAGAGCGCCAACTCTGCACCTCCAGAATCGTCTCCAGTGGTCCCTTCCTCATGAATGCTGCCTCAGACGCTCTGGCTGACACCTGAGATGTCATGGGCCCTGCAGTTTCCTGGGCCTGGCATCCTTCCTCTTCTCTTCGCACATAGACAGCCACCTCCTTCAGACAGCTGCCTACTACCAGCTGGCTCTGGAAGGG
This sequence comes from Arvicola amphibius, assembly GCF_903992535.2. Taxonomy (NCBI): domain Eukaryota; kingdom Metazoa; phylum Chordata; class Mammalia; order Rodentia; family Cricetidae; genus Arvicola; species Arvicola amphibius. Next base: position 135,504,722 of record NC_052051.1, read on the forward strand.
CTGGAATCATACAGCTAGCCCTCTGCCCTCCTTCCTGAAGAGATGTGGGTAAATATCCCGAGTCACGCCCATCACTTTCCTTGCAGTTCTGTATATGGATTCATTCAGGTGATCGTGATTTGTTGTTTTTGTTTTTGAGACAGGGTTTCTCTGTGGCTTTGGAGCCTGTCCTGGAACTCATTCTGTAGGCTAGGCTGGCCTTGAACTCACAGGGATCAGCCTGCCTCTACCTCCTGAGTGCTGGGATGAAAGGTGTGCGCCACCACCACCTGGTCAATTCAGGTGATCTTCTAAGAGGTTCTGGATGGCTAAACCCTTCAGAGCAGAGTAATTCTGGAAGTGCCTATGTCTGGGCTCCCCACCCCAACTTCATGGATGAGGGCTGCTTGTCTGAGGAAAAAGTGAGATCAACACACAGAAAGGATAGGGGAGCAAGGAGTAGGGGAGGGGAGAATCCTGGGGTTTTGGAGGCCTGTGGTGGGCTCATGATTTTGCTTGCTATAGTGTTACCTGAGTTTCTCTTTGCCAACACACACTTCTTAACAAGTTTGGGAGAGGGATTTGGAGCTATACTAAGAGCACGTAGCCCTGGGAAGACAGTTGGAAGGTTGAATCTGCATCATGCGACCTTGAACAAATAACTTGATCTCTCCAGACCCCAATCACCTCAGCATTTCCAAGGTGCCTACCTAGTAGGGTTGTTCTCAGGGCATGAGCAGGCACCAAGCCCAGGACCTAGCCCCAGCCATTGTTGATGAGGCTTAGAATGTTAACCTGATGGAGAATCAAGGACAAAGGGAATCACTTGTAAAATAGCATAGGTCTTGTGTCTGCAATCTGAATGGAAAGAACCAGGAGAGGAGACACTGAAGATTCTAGAGCGGGAATGGTGGGTGGGGCAGGGTCTTGGAGGAGGCGTGGGAGGGGACAGGAGACAAGGCAAAGCGTATGAGTAGTGACCGTGGGTACTACACTTTCCACTGTGAGCTAGTGGGAAGCTCCTCCTGGCCACCAAAGAGCCTGGGAAGCAGAAGGCCTCAGGGAAGAAACCTGGGTCTCATCCTGGGGATGGCAAGGCAGGAGGAGGGGCTTGGTGATGAAAAGGGACAGGCAGAGTAAGCTCCTTCCTCCTACGTTTACTTCAAAGGTCACCCGATAGCCCCCCCCAACACACCAAGTCTTGGTCTGTCACCCCAGCTACTCCCAAGAGGTCCCCAGACTCATACCGCCTCCATTGGTGTAGGCTCGGTAGGGAAACCGCCAGACATTTCCCAAGCCCACGCAGTAGCCGATACAAGACAGCAAGAAGTCCAGCTTGCCCGTCCAGTTGCCCCTGTCTGCTGCAAAGTCCACATCCAAGTCCACATCACCCTGGTCACTGGGAGTCATCAGCAGGTCTGGGGTGACAGGCTGCCAGGAAAAGGGAACAAAACAAAGAGGGAGGAGGATGAGGCCAGAGTAAAGCTGGGAACCCAAGCCCAGACTGTGGAATTGGACAGGGCTGAGTGGGAGATGCTCTATCAGTTCAGATAATCAAGCAGTTTCACCTGGATGCAAGAGGTTCTAGTTTGGAGATCTTCAGGGACCACCAGGGTAGCTCAGGCCTTGGGAAACTGTCTGGCTTCATCTTGGCCAGCAGAAACAGGCCAAGGATGATCCAATTTTAATACCATGGCCAACGATGATCTTTGTGACGGTCATCGTGTGTTAGTGATCACAGCACTAAACTTTCTACTCATGTCACCTGAGCTAACTACTCATCCACACTCCATTCCAAGCATGAGGAAAGCCGAGGCTCCAGGGGGGTCATGACCTACCTGAGGCTTTTGCCTGCTTGGCTGTTATGAGAGCAACGTCTGGCACCCAGCACTCATGAGGCTAATGGCCCAGTATTTACCCACTTGGAGGTTATCTCCATCCAGATACTGGGGCACCCAAGGACAGGTGGGCAGACTGCAAGGTGTTCTGGAAAAGGGGCTCCAGGGGGACAGAGAGAAGAAACCAAGGGTACTCTTGGTATGGGAGGCAAAGGACTTGACTGAATGTGGGTTCCCTGAGGAAGGCATCCAAATTTTGTCTTGTGGCTCAGAGAGCCTAGCAGGGACTGTGGGTTTCGCCTGCACTCAGAAAGAAACCTCTTATGCTCTGTCTCAGAGAGTCAGAGTCCAACTATTATTAATGGAGAGGAAAATGCAGATGAGAATGAGGTCAAGTGTCCTGACTGTCTCCTTCCATGATCCACTGTGGTTGGCGCGGTCCCCTAGGTACTCTCTCTGTGGCTGGGGCTAAGAGGCGGAGGTCAGCTCCAGACGCTTGGGATCTTGGCCCCAAAGAACACAAGTTGGCCTGTTTGTGAGTTATTCTGGTCTGGGCATCTTGGCCCCAAAGAATGCAAGCTGGCCTGCCTGTGAGTTATTCTGGCTTTAGTACCTGAAGAAAGCTCTGAGGTACCAGGAGGACCACCTAAAATTCAGAGAGCAACTCCCAGGAAGGAACGTGGGAGGGGGTCTGAAGATAGCAGCTCCCATTGCCTCTTTGCTTTTGAAACTCCCTAGTGCCCAGGAGAATGGAAATACAAAGCAGACCAATCAGTAAATATCCAGCCATGGTGTGTACCACAGGAGAAAAGCACATGCCCTCAGTTTCCTATCCTGGGAAATCCTAGGAACCAGGACACCGATTTTGGTCCATGCTCTATCCTAATACACTGTGTGACCATAGTCTTCTGAGCCTCAGTTTCCCCATCTAGACAATGTGGAGATCATTGTTTCCAGAAACATATCCTTTGAGATGCTCATAGGCATTCTGTGGAAGAATTCTCTAGTCAAAAGCTGGGTTAACACAATTTAAAATGTTTATCTTCGCTTGTAGGACCGGACAGCTTATTTAGTGAGCCAGGCCATTCCAAATAGGGATTAGAATGCAATGTTCCTAATTTCTGTTTTAAAAAAGGGTCTCAAGTGCTGGTACCTTCAGAGGTGTGAGTCTAGGCAGTGTCAGGGAGCCAAGGTCTTCGCTAGAGGCTCACAATGACTGGGGGCCAGGTAAGAGCCTCCCCAGGGACTCAGCCAAACCACAGACTAGATGTGTTTTCTTCCTAAAGACTTTCCACCCAAAATAGATAGTGACAGAGGAGGCTTCACTGGGCACTGGCCACATGAGCATTACTGATGAAAGGGGAGCCGGGGTGTGGCTCAGTGGTGAGCATCTGTCCTCATATGCCAGGCCTGGCTTCCATCCCTGGAAAGAGAATAGAGGTGAACGAAGTATCACACAGCTGGAGATGTCTGCTGTAGTGTCAGGCTGGACAGTGGCTCCTGCGGCCGCACTGAAATTGCAGGCTTGGGGTGACTCAGTGACAGTAGTGTGACCATGGCAGCAAGCGTGTTTGTGGTTAGGCAATGGTGTCAGAGACAGCCTGGTGTGATTGTGGGTGATGGTGACAGACAAAATGAAAAAGGTGTTTTAAAACTAAGATCCGTGGCGGTTTTCCGCTGTGGCCTAGGACAGGCTGTGGTGAGGGTGACAGCAACTCCCAGGCTTAGTTGAGCTCCTCCTTCCCCACCCTCCCCTGCTCTCAGGCTGCCTCTCTAGTTGTGAGAATCAGCCTTTGAGGACCCTCAGGCTTGTACAGGAAGCCTAAGAGGGAGGTGATGTCAGCCAGCTACCCTTGTCACTAGGGTGCAAGGTAGGCCTGTCACCCAGAGACACCCTGCCCCTTTCAGGCGGGCTGACAGGAGGTCCCAGTAACAAGGCTCTTCTGATCCCCTCAGAGACGCTGCCCTTTCCACACACAGAGCAGTCCAATCCGTTTCCATGGCGACGAGAGTTCTAAGAGCAGAAGGCTGCCAACTGGTCCCCCACTTCCCCCAATCAGAAGGAAGCTTGCTCCTATTCTAGGGCCAGGGGATGGGGGGTCCCCCAAAGCTGAGCCAATCAGGAACCTACATGAAGCCCTAGCCTCACCATCAGGTGAATAGCAGGAGGCTTTGGGGATGGTCCAGGAGCTGCAGACAGCCAAGTAAATGGGGCAGAGCCAGAATCTACCTGGCTGGCTTTCCTTTTCCACCTGGTTGGGAGCTCCCGCTCCCCACTCTGGATCATTCAGGAACACACTTCTGAGCATGCACCTGTACCCCCTCTTTTAGGAACCAACAGATATGGGTCCCCACTCCCAGACATCAGGAGAAGGGGGCTAGGAGAGGGAGTACTTCCAAGCCTGGAGTGGGGGGAAAATCTACCGTCTTGGAAAGACAAAAGGCATTGGGGAATCCCACTTCACGGCGGAAAGCAGAGCTCCAGAAAGAAAAGGGAGGGGCCCAAGGTCAAATGGCAAGTCAAGGGCAGAGCTCTCCTGAGACCAGATCCCCACCCCAGCCCAGCCAGCTGCTACTCTGCTCACCCTTGGCATTGCTCACAAATGCCCTCTTCTATCTGAGTCATGGGGGGGGGGTTCAGCTCTATTCTGCTTGTTCTAGGTAGCTTCTACTTCCAGGTAAGTCGTGAAGCACTTCCTTCTATGCCTCAGCTGCCCCATCTATAAAATGGGCTAGTGGAGTCTAGTGCATGGCTCAAGGAGAAGAGACTGGAGAAGCTCCTATGGGGCACTCAGCAAGAGCTTCCTACTGCATGCTATCACGTGTGGCTGTGACAGAGAGGGGAAGAGGCTCTAGTGGGAAGAAAGAGCAAAGAAGAGAGAGAGAATCCTCAGGGGAATGGGGACAAGACCCAATATGATCCAAGAGACCACAAACGGCTTTAAGAAGTGACTCCTGTCAGCCAATAGAAAAGACCCAGCTACACCAGTGTTTCCAGGCCTGGGAGCATAAAAACAGAAATCGTGAATGAAGGCGTGTGTGTGTGTGTGTGTGTGTGTGTGTGTGTGTGTGTGTGTGTGTGTGTTGTGATAACAGCAGCCAGCCCCGGTAAAGTCTTTTCCATTGTAGAGGCCCTTTCCCATTTATGGCATCTCCACATCTCACACAACCCAGTGGGTGAGGGGTTTGTTTTCTCCACACGGGAGATGACTGGCTGGAGAATGAACCTGACTAGTCACCACCACCAAGTGGCAGCTTCCGAAGCAGTACTCAGGAGTTCTCTTACCCTGTCTAGGGCTGACTCTTTAAAGCTAGTCGCCAGAAAACTTACCTCAGTAGTCCCCCTCCCCCACAAACAACTGGGAGGTCCAGCATGGAAGGTAGAGAGATCCAGGTCTGCCTGACATCTCTACCGCTACCCTACCTCCTAATTTTAGGTGCCCAGGTCCCACCCTTGCCTCCCTTCAGTCCCGATCACGGACTGCCTGGGGTCTCTGCAGGGGAGAGGTAGTCTCAGCAGGAAAGGGAAGGCTGCAGTGAAAACGGACAAGGGAGGCGGCAGAGGGACCCGACCCGAGTCCTTAGGACTGAAGTGGGTGTGCTGGAGGCGAGGGAGGCCCTTGGGTATATACAGCGTGTCCAGGAGAGGCCAGGGCGTGATACTACCCCAGAAGAGCTCTGTAGTGCCTAACGCCCCCACCTTGTCAGGCCCTGGTAGAACAGATGAAGAACGGAAAGAGGGGGCCGTATCTGACCCCAGCCATCCATCCGAGCCGCCTGGGGCTGCAGACACCTGTTTGCAGATGGAGCACAGTGAATCTGGACCCTAGCTCTACACCGCGACCCACCAGGGGAGATCGTGACCCCGCCCCTCCCGGTAATCCATTTTGGGAGGAGGTTCTCTAGCCTTGCGCGCGCGGCGGGTGGGGGGATCTCTTTGGCCCGTCTATCCTCCCAGCCTCCGGCAGGTGCGCTCCGCCCTCGTGCCCTACCTTGCGGAGGTGAGCTCCCTGGAGCTTCTTCATCTTGGAGAACTGGCGCTGGTGCTTGCTGGAGCGCAGAGAGCCAGCGAGGCAGGCGGAGCGCTGGTCCTACCACCGCTGCGCCTTTGCCCCCCGCGGCTCCCGCGCACCGGCTGAGGAGGGCGCAGGCGCTGCCGTGAGGCCGCTGCGGGCGTGGGGCGCTGCGAACGCCCTGACTCTCTCTCTCTCTCTCTCTGCTCAGCGCCCTATGCCGGGGAGACACCCAGACAGATCCGATGACGGACAGACGGCGGCGGGGGGATGCGCGCGCCCCCGCACGCAGAGATGCGGATTGGAGCGGCCGGAGCGGGTGGGGAGGGGGGTGCGTGACAGAAACCATCGGCAGCAGCTACGGTCTCCTGCGTGACCTTGGGCAAGTGACTGCCTTCTCTGGGCCTCCCTTTCATTAGCTGGGCGAGCAGAGACGCAGGCAGAGTGCTCCTGAACACTAATATTCATGTATGGAGTTCCAGCACACTACATCTTCTTTGCTGATGACCTTAAGTTTCTTACCTTACACTTTACTGGGCTGTAAGGAACTCAGGGAGGCCATACAAAACCACCAGCATGGAGCTGCCACACAGTAGGCACTCAACTAAAGCTGCTTATTACTAACTGACTGTTGCTGATTGTCTATCAGTACTTATCCAGTACCTTAAAATGATCCTGGCCTCATCTCGTTTTCTCAACCTAGAGAGGCCCGTGTTAGTTCTTCTGTTTCACAGGTGAGGAAATTAAAGGACAGGTAAATTGGTTACTCCAGGCCATACAGTTAGTGTGTGACATCAACGACAGAGTCAGGCTTCATAGATTTCCCGTAGACATAGCAGCCCTCAGCACTACTCCCGGGATGAAAGTGTAATAGGGAGCTTGGGGGAGGAAAAGGACAGGTAGGTCTCACCGTGCTGTGGCGGCATGTGATGTATTGATAAACCAAGTTCCTGTCTACCAGCACTATGGCCCCAGGGCCACGTGTTTTATCTGTGACTAGGGCCATCAGCCAGCAGGTATCTGGCTGAGCTCTCTGAGCGCCTGGGCATCTTGTGAGCCTTCTGCTAGGATGGGGAAATAAGAGCCGGGCTATCTGAGCAATCAATGCACTAGGAGAAACCAGACATGGCAAATCCCTGGCCGAGAAAAGTGCCCCCGTCGGACATTCGCCATTCGCGTGTTTGCCGTCTCCAGCAGGGAGAGGACTTCAGGAGATGGCAGGATCTGGGGTTTGAGAAGAGGAGAAAGCTCCAGAGTTCCTGAGCTGGGTGGAGGGTCCACCTCGCTTTCCCAACTTCTGAGCTATTCCTACCAGAGTCTAACCAGTCAAGGCTTCCCTGACTTAGGAGGAAGGAACTTCCCCCAGCTGCTTCTGCCCCTAGGAACCTCAGGAGGCCAAGATGGGCAGAGGGCATTTCCTGAGCCCTGCTGTATTATGATGGACACTCATGTCTAGTATTCAATTATTAATTCTTCTCAACAGCCCCAGAAAGCAGGTATGTGTGGAACAAATTTTATACATGAGGAAACTTGCTCAGAGGAATGATATCATAGGCCCAAGACCTCAGAGAATCTCTGGGCTTTGGGAATACTTGGAGTAACTATGGCCCTGTCTGGGGAGGAACAGAGGCCTGGGGCTCAGGAAGGAGGCTCATGCAGGTTCCCCCTCCTTCTCCTCCTCTCCCTTTGCCACTGGAAACTGTCATTCCTTTGGAAGGTCCAGAGGACTTCGGGACAGGGCTGGGGTGAGGCCATTGACTTTGGATGCCAGAATACTGGCCTCTTTCTGGCCCCTGAACAGCAGCACCTGGTTGGAAGTCGGGGGCCAGACTGAAACTTAGCCTTCCTTGAGCAAGTATGATGACCACTGAGCTTTGGCGATAGTCACTGGACACATGGGGTGCAGGTGGGCTGTGCCCATACTTTCCAGATGGGGAAACTGAGGCCCAGAGAGGGCAGGACTGGCAAAAATCACTCACTTAGGGTGGGGCAGAGCCACACCTGGAATGCCGAATGTGAGCCCATGCAGGCAACACTTCCTGATAACCTCTCTGCCACCATCTCCCTGTCACCAGCCTTGGGTGGGGGAAAAAACAAAACACTAAGGGTTTCTGGCAGATGCTGCAGCCGCATCAGTCATTCTACCCCCCCCCCTGAAGCCCCAGCTTTGCAGTCACACAATAAGCAAGGGTTCAGTAACCAGACAAGCTTGACTGTCCCCTATCCTGAGGGGCTCGGATGCTAACACCCCTTAAATGCTCTTCCCCTGCCCTCTTCTCCCCGCCCCTCCCTTTCCTTCTCCAGGCACGTCTCCTGGTCTCACCACAAGCCAGAAGTGAAATGGAGATGTGTGCTGATTTCAGGAAAGTGTTAGATGGAAATGTACTTCCTTTATTATATAGGGAGATATTTTTAAGTGCATATAAATAAACATTTTTAATTTGCTTAAACGTTCGGATTTTGTCACCGTAGAGCATGTGTTTTGCTACGCGAGGAGTGGGGACTGTGAAAACCAAGGCTCCAGACTGCCAGTCCATCTGGTGCAGAGGGGAGGATGCCCTTCTAGAACAGCCCGGCTGACCGGCCGGCCGGGATTGCCCTCTAGGGCCGCTCTGGTGGGCTGCCCGTCTGTGTCTCCCCATCGCAGGCCAGGCTGTTTTTCTGATACTGAAGACTTCCTCCAAGTTTCTGCTGCCAGGCACACATAACCCCTCAGGTGCTGGAGCCCGCCTCTTCCAAAGCTTCCAACCTGGAGTCTCTAGAACATTCCTGGGGCCTCATAGCCCACACCATACTTGTGGCAATTGCTAGTGACTTAGTGCTTCCACAGGACAAGGGTTCTCAGTGTGGAGCTAGGGTTCTATGGATCCAAGGAAACTATATACAAAACAGTGCTGCTGTGCTCTGTTTTTATTTGCTAGCACCTGGGCTAGAGAGATGGTTTAGCAGTTAAGAGCACTGGCTGCTCTCTTCCAGAGGAACTGGGTTCAATTCCCAGCACCCATACGGCAGCTCAAAACTGTTTAATTTGCTAGTGCCTTAGAGGACCAGCCCAAGCCAGGTCTACTATTGGATTCTATATCCCCAGCAGCAGCTCGGGATTGGATTCTGTCACCCAGCAGAAAGGAATGTATAGCTCCCCTGTACAAAATAGCACCTGCTGTCCCTAGAGGATGGCTGGGACACCTCCATCTCTGGGGTGGTTGCAGGGTCTGATGCAACCTGAGGTTTGTTGCCTTAGTCACTGCTACACCCCTCAACCTCTTCTGGAACTTATGTTTTTTTCTGGACAAGGTGTTAGGTTCTCCAGGCTGATCTTGAACTTACTATGTAGCCAAGGATGACCTTGAATTCTTTATCTTCCTGCCTCCACCATTCAGGTGCTGGGATTATAGGCATGTGCCACCAGACCCACAGTCCTGGAGGTTGAACCCAGGGCTTCATGCATCTCTACCTCCTAAGCTATATCCCCAGCCCTCCAATGGAATGCTTTTAGGTGACAGGAAGACCATAGCATGCTTGTAAACATATACAGGACATGTATATGTTTACATGGAGTTCAAATACCAAGGGGTAGGTAATCAACATCCAACCTTCCAAGCTTCCATGTGAGTGATCACTGCCTGCTGGGCAGAGGTTTTCTAGAGCTAGGGCCTCATCTCCTCATGGCACCAACTGACCTCAGGGCTATAGTGGTTGGGACTGCAGCCAAGCATGCAAGCATCTCAAGTGGGTGCAAAGCGTATGCCGAGCCTGTACACCTCAGTCCCAAGAATAGCTGCTTTAGCTCCCTTTGACAGACGAGGAGACCCAGAGAGCCTAAGCACATCTTAGCTTCCAAGTCTCATAACCTAGAGGCTGTCACACTGGAACCCAGTGTGTTACACTCAACTGTCACACTTAACTCCAAAACCTGATGCTCCAGTCAGTCATGGAGAGGTCATGGCCCTTCAGCCATGAAGCTTCCAGAACTCCCTTGTATGTGTGGGGGATGGTCACAAGCACTAGTATCAGTTTCCTGGGTTTGAAGCATGAGGAACATTGTAATCCCAGCATTCTGGAGGCTGAGATAGGAGGATCAATTTTTGTTCAAGGCCAGGCTAGACTATATGGTGAGTTTGAGGTCAGCCTGGGCAGTAAAAGGGCTCAACAGATAAATGCATTTGCTGCAAAATTCCATTTACACCCAAACCAACTGGCGTGGAGCAGGAAATAGGGGCCCAGAGAGGGGAAGTAGTTACCCTATGGTCATGTGGACCAGAAAGCTAAACTCACAGCCGCTACCAGCCTCTCCCCACTCCATTCTTCTGGTGCCACCTGATTTCTGCGGCTCCGATGTCAACTGCTACAGGAGGCCCTGTTGTCTCCCCAGTGGATGGCAGGAGAGAGAAGAGGCTGGTGTGTTGGGGCTGGGAACACCTGTGCACTCTTATCCCAGGCCCAGGAGCAAAGGGCAAAGGCAGGCAGGCTGAGCACACTTTTTATGACCTAGCCACCTCCCAGAACAGTAAACAGAGGGGCAAGCAGCTGGCACCAGAACTCTCTGGGCAGAGAAGGTCCTAGGTAAGTGATTCTGCCCACCTCTGGGCAGAAGGTGAGGATAGAGTCCCCTCCCAGAAGCTTAAGGACACCCTACGTTCCCATTGCACTGTTCCTCCTTCCCCCCTGGACCTGACCAGCACACAGGGTCTTAGCTCAGCACTGCCTTCCCCAGGAAGACTCCTAGGCCTCTGGATGCGCAGGGAGCCCATCTGCATTCCATCCCCACACACCGCACTGGTTCCTGCTGCGTCCAGAGCAAAGTTCTGACTGGTCCTTATCTTTTTATATTAGCACCACTATGCATGTGGCACTCTTCCCACTGGGCCAGGTACCTCTTGGGGAAAGGGCTATGCGCTGCTTCCCGCCAGGCCTGGTGTGCAGAGTGCAGTGTGAATTTTTTCACAATGTTTTTCAACAGTGTTGCAAGAAAAGCTGAACTGAAAGCGCCAGGATGGGAAGGATTCTGAAGCGCTCACCGAAGACTGGCGTTCCTTCAGCCTCAGACCTGCCTTGGCAGGGCCCTGTTTGATGGGTCATGGTTTTTTGTTGTTTTTCGAGACAGGGTTTCTCTGTAGCTTTGGAACCTGTCCTGGAACTAGCTCTTGTAGACCAGGCTGGCCTCGAACTCACAGAGACTCACCTGCCTCTGCCTCCTGAGTGCTGGGGTTAAAGGCGTGCACCACCACCGCCCAGCGACTGGTCGTGTTTTAAAAGTGACTTTGTTGGGGGAACTACAGAATGGGAAGGTAACACAATCATGAGGAAAGGATGATGGTGATGAAACTTTTTATAAAATTCCTTTAATGCTATGTATGATTTTTATAAATTGTTTAAAGGGGAAAAACTTATTTCTGAACCTGCATTCAAGAGATTTCACTCTCCCTAACCCCTGTCCAGTTGTGAGTTCCCCATGGCCTGGGGCCTCCCTGGGTGTGATGGACAGTCAGTCTATGGGGAGGTGGGCATGGGCAGGTGGTAGACTCTGTCTAAGTCTACCCTGAGAGGCTTCCCTTTCATCCATAGGCCTTCCTGGGGTGCTAGGGAGGGGACAAGTTCTGTCTCAAGAGTAGGGACCGATTGCCCAGCCTTTACCTCGGGCCCAGTCCTGGTAGCTTTGAGAGCACCTCCAGGCTGGGAAGGGATAGAGCATGGGGTGTGAGGGCAGGTGGAGGTGAGGTTGCAGGTGGAGACAGGTGGGAACAGCATCAACCTTACACTTCACATGTGAGTCTAGACCCATGTGTGCCCCTTCTCTCAACACTGACTCCTCTCCAGGGCCAGTCTGCTCCATGCAGCAGCCTCCCAGGAGGAGGAGGTGGAGCCTCAGTCTTATCTGGACAGATTGTTGATCCCTCTGGATCTTGAGATAGCTCCAGGTGACTGAGACCTCTCAGTGTGCCCCCCCCATCACTCCATGGCCTAGGACACAGTAGCTGGAAGAGGTCCTTGTCCAAAAGGCTCATCACATAACCCAGCCAAGGGAGGCAGGGAGTTGGCAGTGACTTGTCCTAGGTAGGCAATTTGTCCACAGTGACCCCAAGGGTCAGCAACAGGGCTGGAACTCAGAACAGGTTTCTTGGGCTACAGCAAAGCCAGGTGCCCAGCATTCGAGTCCCTAGATCCCTGGGCCCCAGGTTGGAAGGGTCTAGGGTAGAAATTCCTCCTTGACAGGCACTGGGGAGGGGGTACCCAGAAGGCCAGCATTGGTGGGGCATAGACTACCCAGGGGTGGCCCTGATGGTGTGGGGTTGTCATCCAGGGGCAGGGGTAGCTGCGAGGGAGGCAGTGGCTGCTGCTGTTGCTGTTTCTTCTTGTTCACTTTGCGCTCCTTGGCTCGACGGTTCTGGAACCAGATTTTTACCTGTGGGATTGCACAGACTTTTTATGGAGCAGGGTTTAGAGGGAGCTGGGTCAGGGTAGGCGGTCTTCACGTTCCACTTCCTGCTGTAGCCACCAGACCTCAGGCACTGATACACATTCTCCTGTGCCCTAGACACTGTTCTCTGTAACCTCCTTCTTCCCCTTTCCAAGGCCCGATTACTCCAGGGTCCCTGTGTCCTGTGACCACCCTTTGTCTAGGTCTGAAGAGCACTGAATAGCACTCATGCCCACTGTAGCCTGTGTGTACACACATGCACACATGCGTAGCAATGTTGGGCTTAGTTAGCAGTATGGCAGTGTGCATGTGTAGTACTGTGTCAGTAGTTGGGGACACAACCTCTCTGTTCTCTTTTTGTGAGCCCTGTATCTTCATGACTTTCTGAAAGCCCGACTCTGGGCCCTGTTACTTGAGCCGAGGCGGAGGACCTACATACCTGCCGCTCTGTGAGCCCCAAGTTAGCAGCCAACTCGGACTTGCGTCGGATGGTGATGTACCGGCTATAGTGGAACTCCTTTTCCAGCTCCAGGCGCTGGTGGTCTGTGTAAACCACTCGGTATTTGTCCTTGGTCCGAGTCTTACCTGAGGAGCAGAAGAGGCAGTGAGGGAGGGTGAGTGCAGTGGAGTGCCCCAAAAGGCCAGGAGGCCCCAGGCAGGCAGCTGACAGCTAAGAAAGATGCTGCTAGCTGTGTCAGATCTTCTGTTCACACAGAAGGGCTCAGTGCTGTGGGAACAAACTCCCCAGATGGTTTTGACTCAAGGGTCCCCAGGCTGTGAGTCTGAACACCAGTGTTATGAAGGGGACACCTGACTGGTGAGGGTAGACTGGGGCTAAGGGGGTTGCCAGACGCTCCCTACACCCACCCTGTGCAGGGAAGTCACAATGGTGGAGGATAAGCAGAACTCAGAAGTACCCTAGCTTGGGGGCGCTACCCAAGCTCTACTGAGTGCTAACCCAAAGACTGAAAGGCCAGGGGCTGTTGGTGGACCCCAGGGTCTGTTGGGTACCCAGGACATTCAGGACACCGGGCCAGCTCTAGGGTTGCACTAGGGGTCAGGGGCTGATCTACCCAAGCTGTCCACACTCCCTCCCATGTCCAGGCACAGAGCAATGACTCAGCTCCTTCTGCTAGACAAACCAAGTCCCTGCCTCAAGCCACACACTGCGGTGGGCAGGGAAAAAAAAATGAGAAGTCCCTGCTTGGATGCTAGGAGAAGGAGGCAGACAAAAAGAAAATAAAAATGGAAAACATTGGCATTGTTCACTGGCAATTATTTTGAGGGAAAGAAAGAACACAGGGTGCCTAAGAATTTGGGAGTGGGACGCTGTGGGAATTTCAAACAGAGTGGTGCTGGCTGGGGAAGGTGGCAGGGCCACCTATAGTCCCAGCTACTCAGTTGGGTCACTTGAATCCAGTGATTCAAGACCAGCCTGGATAACACAGTGGGACCCCTGTTTCAAAAAGAAAAGAAAAGAAAAAGTCAAACATTCAACACAATGGCTCTTGAAGCTGAACCGAGAAAAAGAGCATGCGGGCTAGCTAGAGAAACAGAATCTGGTGGAGCTAACAGAGAATGCAGAGGCCTTGAGGTGGGGCATGTCTGAGGATGAGTGAGGAAGCTGGCTGGACAGGGTGTGAGGAGCAGAGGGGACAGGGCAGATGTCAAGGGAAAGGGCTTAGGTTTTACTCTGCCTGGAATGGCAGCCACTGCAAAGTTCTAAGCAGAGAGGACGTGCTGTCTGCTGCAGGCTTTCATGTTTTTCTGGCTGCTGTGTGGAGAGAAGATTAGGGGCAGGAATAAGAAGGAGGTGCAGGAAGGACTGCCATGTCTCAGGAAAAGAGGGTGGTGGCTTGGTTTCCAGATAGTGCAGCCTGGGCCAGGAGCTGGACTTAAGGGTTGCCTGAGGTTATTAATATCAGGGCTGCCTTTGCAGCTGAGGGTGGAGGGCTGTCTGCGGAGACTATTACTGTATGGGGCCTGGATGAGCACCAGCTTTCTCTGTAATAACCTGAACACATGGCTGAACTAGAAGGTGCACGCCAGACAGCAGGCATGCACACACCAGGGCACGACCAATCCTGGGATAATCCTGGACCTCCCTGCCACCCACACACCCACAAACAGCCTGGCCTTTGCCTTCCCACTCTGTGCCTTGGCTTTGTCTGTCCCCCCTTGCCCCTGCACTAAAGACCTACATCTGGCCCACCTCCACCCATCCATCCCACACGACTTGGCAGGACGGACTCAGGCTCTTCTCCAGCCATGTGGTTCTGTGGGGGAATGGGAGACAACAGCTGTTCCTAGGCGGCTTCTCCCTGGGTTTCCTGCCAGAGTGGCAGAGCCACACTGGCCACTTCCACAGGCACCAAGCTCACAGTACCACCTAACAGCAGAGACACAGCCCAGGACGGCCTGCAGTCCTATGCCAGGCATGGTGAGAAGAGGGGCTGAGGGAGAGGCTGCTAAGGCCTTGGCTCCAGATGAGGCTCCTCCTTGACCTAGAAAAGTCACTCTAGGCTCAGAAACAGCTCTGCCTGAGGCAGCTACCACCACAGCTTAGCCAGGCTCCGAACCCACAGCCCACTACCGGGGTCACTAGCTAGGGTCAGAAGGAGTCCTGGGATTTCGGTCCCCTGCCAGCTTCAGATGAAGAGACCATGGTTTAAGGAAGTCATGCGGCTGCTGGAGGTCTAAATATGAGGCCGGCGAGTTCTTCCAGGAGTATCCAGTTGCAGCTGTGGGTCCCAAGTGTCCCATGACAGCAATGAACGCTGCCCTACACATCCTTAGATTACTACTGAATGGAATAATGTCAAACAGTTGGGTACTCCTGCTAGATCCAGTCCAACCTCTCTGCAGAGTCGGGCTCACAAGAGGACAAGTGGGCACACGTGCCAATGCCATGCCCTCTAGCCTAGTGTTGCCGCCAATGCATAGCTCCCCATCTCACCATTTTTAGGTACCACCGAGCTGCCCAATATCCTGTGTAGGCAATAGAAGCTACAGAGCAGACCACGCCTCTATGTCCATTCCCTGGAATAAAGGGTCAGATCATGCATGGCAACAGTAGACCAGAAAGTCTGGGCCGGCTGGGATTCATGGTCTCGGGCTGGGAATTTCAAATGCCAGGAAGACTCCTAGAGGTCTCCAAAAGGATAAACTGAACAGCAGAGGGGGCTTTGATTGCAAGGGCCCAGTCATGAAGGCAGCTGCTCTTTTAGTACCTAGCTTGCTCGCTCTCTCTCTCTCCCGGCTCCCTACCTCTGTCCCCTTGTGCAGCAGGGACCCACAACAGTCATTTATAGCTGGGAGCCAGGGCACAGAAATTACTCTCTCTGAGGCCATCAGCCTGGTAATAACAGGAACCAAGGTCTCCAGATTAGGGTGTTGGCTGCACTGCAGCACCTCTGTCCCCACCGGGGTCAGTGAAGCCTTAGTCCATAGCCCTGGAGGGGAGCTGATACAATTAGGAACCTACTGGCCAACTTCTATCTAGCCCAGCTGCTTAAAGCACACAGATTGATTGCTAAGAAACCATTCAACAATGAGCAAAATGTTTGATCCCCTGTATGGCCCAGAAACCAGGGACTCCAATCTACTGTCCAGAGTGAGCACTAGCTGGAGCACCCCCCAGGAGGCAACTAAGCATCATGTAGCCTGATTCTCCATGCACAGAGCCTTAGCCATAAGCTCTACTCCCAGGAAACGACCTCACAGAGAACTGCCCATGGCAGTGACTGTTGCTAATAGCACAAGACTAAACACAATGCCCATGCCCAAGATCAGGGAGCTGATGAACCCCCATGGAGAGGAGCACTGAGCAACTGTTAAGACATGTATGAGGGCGCAAGACACGGGCTACTAGAAGAACAGCCGGCTACCAGCCTGGGGAGATGGCTCAGTGGAGAAACTGATGCCTCAGGTATGGGACCTGAGTTCAGATCCCCAGAACCCATGTAAAACCAGTTATGGTGGCTCCCTTGCCTGTAATCCCACTTCTGGGGGTGTAGGGTGGAGACAGGTGAAGCCCTGGGGCTCCCTGGCCAGTCAGTCTAGCTGAAATGGTCAGCTCTGACTTCAGTGAGAAACCCTGCCTCAAAATCTAAGGTGGATGGTACTAGAGAGATACCCAAAGGTACGGGGGAACACATCTGTTTATGAACACCTACACACATAGGCACACACAAAAATACATAGAAATTAGATATTTGTTAACTTTTGGTAGCATATCATTTTATAGTTTTATGTTTAATTATTTTTTCCCTAAAAATATGTACAAGAAGCCAACAACAGAAGCTACCTCCTTCAGGAAGGCAGCTGGAGGTAGAGAGACATAGGGACAAGAGTGATTTTAGAGGCTTCAAGTTTCACTGTGTTCAGATCCATTGCATTATCTGTGTGTGTGTGTGTGTGTGTGTGTGTGTGTGTGTGTGTGTGTGTGTATGCGCGCGCGCGCATATCAGTGGAGGTTGACTTCAGGGCCTCATCTGTAGTAGACAAGCATTTGACCATGAGGATATATCCCCTCAGCCCTTTTTGAGCTTTTTAAACTTTGAGATAGTTTCCTAGGTGAACCCTGAATTCACTTTGTAGCCCAGGCATTTGAAGTTATAAACTTCCTTACCTCAGCCTCTTGTGAGTGGGGATACAGGCCTGCTTCACCAGACCTGGTTTTATTTTTTATTTTTATTTTATGTGTTTACTTTAAAGATAGGGTCTCGAGCTAGCCTTGGACAGCTATGCAGCTGAGGATAACTTTAGACGCCCGGTCCTCCTGTCCCTATCTCCAAGTACCTGGATTACAGGTGTACCACAGCACCTGGTTTATACGTACTGAGAACGAACCCCGGGTCTTGTGCACTCTAGGGAGCTACACTCTCAGCCCCTCAACCCTATTTTTTAAGTAGTTTTATTTATTTTTATTTTTTAAATTGGTTTTTGGTTTTTCGAGACAGGGTTTCTCTGTGGCTTTGAAGCCTGTCCTGGAACTAGCTCTTGTAGACCAGGTTGGCCTTGAACTTGCAGAGATCCACCTGCCTCTGCCTCCCAAGTGCTGGGATTAAAGGCGTGCGCCACCACCGCCCGGCTTTATTCTTTGAGAATTTCATACATGTACATAATGGATTTTGATCATATCCACCACTATGCCTTCCTCCAGCCCCCCTAGGAGCCGCCTTCTCCTTCCCCACTTCATCTGCTACCCCCTCCCGCCCTCCTCTTCATCTTCCTTCCCCTCTAACCCAGAATCCACTTAGTGCTGTTTGTATGAGCATGAGGGTGGGGCCATCTGCTGGAGCACGGGACACCTACCAGTGGCCACGCCAAAGAAAAATGACTCTCCTTTCCCCTGTAGCCATCCGGTGCCAAAAGCTCCTTGGCCAGGGGTGGGGCCTTGAGAGCCCCTCCCCCATCCTGGGAAACTGTATTTTCAGTGACAGTCAGGAGTCCTGGGTTCCAGCTGCAGCTCTGGACAGAACTAAAGCCGGTAACTTTTTTTGTGAGCACCTGTGCCCCCTGGAACCCAAAGAGGAAGGGCATGGTGGTGCATGAGAGGAACAGAGCAGGGGGTGGCAAGGTGAATGATTTACAGGCTCCTGGGACACTGGGCCTAAGGGGAAGTCCAGGTTCCGGCAACAGGTGTCTGATGAGGGGCCAGACACGCCCAGACACTGAACGAGTCATTTCTGGGCAAAATGCCAGCGAGAATGGGAAAGGGGAGAGGGTGCAGATCTTCAGGGCTGAGCACGGTGGGAAGAGCCTTGGCTCACTCACCTAAATGGTGAAGGTTCACCCTCTGCTCTGGTTCTGTCATTCGCAGAATGGCTCATTCCCGTAGAACAGGCTGCCATGAGAGGCACGAATGGACCTTCACATCTCTAAAGCACACACAGTTTAAGGTCCAGGGACGCCTCAGGCAGATGGTTCCTAGTGACTGGCCCTTAACTTCAGTATTCCTGACGCGCTGTCCAGAAAATCCTGGCCCCCCAAATTTGGAGCGGGTGGGGATGACACTGGTTCCTGGGGTTTGGTACTTGGCTAGCTCTCCAGGTGTCCATGGTATGTGGTTGTTTGAACAAGCAGGACCTCTAGGGATGTGAAGGACACCCCTAGAGTGACTAAGGACCATCTCCCTACCTCTCTAAGCCCCGTACCTGTAATATGGAGATAACCATTAAGGACAGCCACCATGGCCATGGGCCAAACACTTTGTATTTGTGCCTCAACAACCTATGAGATGGTGTAATGTAGTTTGTTTGTTTTCTGAAACGTTTCTCTGTGCAGCCCTGGCTGTCTTGGAACTTGCTTTGTAGACCATGCTGGCCTTGAACTCAAGAGATCTGCCTGCCTGTGCCTCCTGAGTGCTGAGCTTAAAGGTGTGCTCCACCATGCCTGGCTATGTATCCCCTTTTTACATACAAGAAACGGGCTCAGTGAGGCTTATATACCAAACAATGGAACTCAAGACTTTCCAGGCCTGGGAAGATGGTTCAGGTAAGGTGTTTACTACCAAGTCTGATGGCTTGAATTCCATCCCTGGGACCCACAGGGCCCAAATAAACAAATGTAATTGCACCTGTTTTCTAAGCCAGGTTTAGCAAGGGGGTGGTGGTGCACACCTTTAATTCCAGCACTCGGGAGGCAGAGGTAGGAGGATCTCTGTGAGTTTGAGGCCAGCATGGTCTACAGAGCAAATTCCAGGACAGACTCCAAAGCTACACAAAGAAAACCTGTCTTGCAAAAAAAATCATGTATGTTTGTACTTAGAAATTTGTCTTGGCAGCCAGGGAAACAAAGGCACAGGCTCCATTTACACACTAGAGCCAGGCATGGTGATACCTGCCTTTAAGCTCAGCACTTGGCAGGCAGAGGCAGGTGAATCTCTGGGTTCAAAGTCAACATGGTCTATGGAGTGTGTTCTAGGCCAGCCAGGGCTACACAGACAAACCCTGTCTCAAAACAGACAAAACAAAACAAAAAGAAACACTAGACCCCATCACACAGTGCAGGGTTTTCCACAATCCTTTCCAGGTTTGAAACATACAGGGTTTCACGTGTGATAAGGAGGGCTCTTTGTGTAATACCTGGCATGTAGCAGGTACACAGAGAGAGGGAGCCCACTCTTTCCTAATACTGGTGAGGTAGCGCCCCTGTAGGAATGCCAGGAAATGGGGCTGTGTCTAGCGGTATGCTGTATCTGTCAGGTCCCTTCCAACTTGGAAGCTGGAGGCTCTAATGTTTGTTGATTCTTAGACTGTGTTTGTTATTATTGCTGAAAGAACTCTAAGGCTGATTTCCCAGTTTCAGAGTCTAGACACCAGGCCTGCCCAGCTGGAAGACAGGGATAGAGTTATCGTGGCCTGTATCGGGGCCCTCATCCAGCCCAGGACAGACAAGAGGAGCCTGGACTCTGCTCCAAGACAGAGTGACTCCCAGAAGAATCACGTGGTCCCTGGGTCAGATTTGCTTCTGTGCTTATGGCTCCTAGGGCTGACTTTCAAGACATGAACCTCAAGTCCAGGTCCTCTGTGAGCTCTCACTGGGGGATGGGGGCACCTCCACTGGCTGTACATTAAGATGTCACCCACACCCAGCATACACACACACACACACACACACACACACACACAGAGTCAAACACATGTGTGTATGGTGTATGGGAGTTTGTTTAAAATAGCTATTTCTGGGCTCTACTTAGGTCTAGGTCTCCACCTCCCTACCATTTTTTTTTGGTGGGGCTGATAGTGGTACTGAGGACCAAGCCAGCTCTGCCTCTGAGCTTCACCGCATCCCTCTCACCTTTAACGAGCTCCAGCTGGAGTGTTCTTAAACAAGCCCCTCATCTGTGGCTCTCCATCTCTCCTAATGAAGGATGGGTGTCAGCACCAAGATGTGGAACACAGAACTTCATGTAGGCTAGGTATATACTCTTCCACTGAACAACCACAGACTACAGGTTTTCTATGCTCAAGTTCTGGGCAACTCACTTGCAGGGACTCATTGCCCACCCACTCCCCGGTACATGCATAGGGAGAGCATACCCACATAACCTGCAGCCTAGTAGAGCAGGGGCAATGGCCTGCCCATCTATGTCTATGGTGCCTGCTGAGGGATACAGGGAAGGTGGGAGAGGAAGACATTGGATCCTACTTCAAGATGGAGATGACAGAACAGGCCCAGAAAGGTCATCAGGTCATGTGATGAGGAAGTTGCAGAGGCAAGGAATAAAAAAAAGCAAAGAAAGAATGGGTTCAAAGGTATTTGGAAGACCAGCTTCCCTGCCAACACTGGCATCTGGGCACTATTGGCCAACACCTTTCTCAGGCACCAAAGAATAGGTTTTGGCATAGGCGATTTGTGCCAGCACTGCCCCTGAGTCTTGGTAGGACCCCCTTCTTCACTCTGTGCCTCCACACCCCCATCTAGTAAGAAAGAGCTGGACAGTGTTGTGTCCTGTAAAAAGAGGTAAGAACAGGGCGAGCATCTTTTGTCTAGATGTGTGAGAAAAGAGAGCTCCAAGTATGCTGAGTGCACAAATAACTCTCACATAGGAGCAGAGTAACCGAAGAGGGATGCTAAGGAGTGACAGGGTGTAAGCATCCCTGTGGTGTGCACTCTTAAGGGTCTAAGCCTAGCACCAAGGCAGAGAGCTGGGAGGGGGAACAACCAGAGATTTCCTGGGTCCCCTCCCTGCCTAGCACACAAAATAGATGTGAAAACAGTTTGTAAGGGCAAAGGACTTTTTACAGAACCAAAAAGCAGAACTGAGCTATTTGCAGAAGCGGATGCTGGAGAGCTCCCTTGGGAGCAGGAGGAATGTTGCCTGATGGGAAGTGACATGTCAAAGAACACCCTGGAGTGTGGAGAGCTGATTAGGTCATCAGTTGCAATGCCGGCTCAATTTGGGCCTGCTTCCCCATCTGTGTCACCTGTGGCGGGGTCTCTGCTGCAGATCAGTAGCCCTGCCCATCCTCAGGATGAAGGAGGCCATTCTGGAGTCATGGGGCCTCCTGCTGAGCCCACTATTCATCCCTGAGGTTCAGGGGCAACTATAGACTAAAATATTAAGGCTCGTCACTCAGGGCCTGGAGGAAGGATGAGGTTGGCAGGGTTGGGTTGAACACAGCCAAATCTGAGGAAGTGTCATGAGGGAATCAGTAACCTAGGTGAAGCCTCCCCTGAACCACCCCTCTTCCTAGTCAGAGTCATCGATCACAGCTACGCCCTGTGCTCTGGAGCCACCTGTGTATTGTTGACCACCATTATCTTCTTCACGGCCCACAACCAGGCCTGTTTGGGGAGGCAGCAAAAAGGAACTTTAGAGTTTTGGGCTAAAGAGATGGCTCAGAGGTTAAGAGCACTGGCTACTCTTCCAGAGGGCTGGGTTTGATTCCCAGCACTCACGTGGTGACTCACAACCATTTGTAATTTTAGTTCCAGGGAATCTGATGTCCTCTCCTGGTCTCCACAGGCATAGGAGACA
Organism: Arvicola amphibius; assembly: GCF_903992535.2. NCBI lineage: Eukaryota > Metazoa > Chordata > Mammalia > Rodentia > Cricetidae > Arvicola > Arvicola amphibius. The sequence continues at coordinate 135,526,457 of NC_052051.1, forward strand.
CAAATATGGGTATAGACATAAACACAGGCAAAACATTCATACACATAATAGAATAATTTAGAAGTTTAGAGCTAAACGGCCCTGAAAGTCGTCACCTATTGGCCATGGGTTGGTGATATGTCCCCAGGCAAACCACTAGAGCCTTTTTGTTTCTGGTTTCTTTGTTGCATTAACCAGACTCCAAGTGCTCAACTGCTGTATGTACTGTTGGCTGGCACTGGAGAGTCCAGACCTGTGCATTTCCACAATGACAGGAAGTTCTATGAGACACCCACCACTGCTGGTTCTTTGCCAACCAGGGACCAGGAGCCAAGCTGCCTAACTCACCTAACTACACAGAGTTTACACTAGCTGCAGCTCCTGTCACCCATTCTCATCCTTCCAAAGTTATTCTACAAGGACCCTCGGTCCAGAGTGTAACTCCATCCCTTCAGCTGATGGCTCAGCCTCCAAAGCAGCCCTGCCTGCCTGTGGCTACTGTGTCCTCATCTTCGCTCAGCCTCAATGCCATTCAAGAAGTCCACCATTCTAGGGTCAGTAATACTGCATTTGAGGAGGAGCTGAGCACACACGCTGAATGCATGGGAGATGCCAGCCCCTTTCACCCTATGTTAGGTGCTCAGCACTAATCTGGTCCCTGATCCTGTGGCAGGCATGCAGAAAGCAAGCACACCAATTAAGTGACTGCCAAATATGAACAGGAGTGTGAAGGGCCAGGAATAAGGAGATGAGGGCTGGGCTAAGTTGGTTGGAGGGTGGACCCCATTTACTTAGCCTTGGGGAAGTCTCTTAGAGGGATAGCATATAGGCCAAGACCTGCAGATTGAGAAGGAAGCTTCCATGTCACAAATGAGGAACAGTATTCCAGAGAGAGAAAACTGCTGATGAAAAACCCTCCAATGAGGACCAGTGGGGAATCAAGTAGTGCACCACCTTTGTTCAGTCATAGTCCCCCATCAGCCAACAGAATCTTCAGCATAGAAGAGAATACTATCGCCTGCCGTTGTGGAGGATAGATGAAGGGAGGGAGATGAGGGGGAGGAAGGCAGAAGCTGCAGCTGGAGGACTAACAGAACCTCTGGTTGAGAGGTCTGCGTCTGATTTCCAGAGCCCAGGCAAATATGAGAATATTAAGCACGAAGTGGCAACCTCAGACTTCTCCTCTCTGCTCACACAAAGGAGAACGCTGAGAAAAACATAGGGAAAAGATAGCAAGACATAGCAATGACCCTGACTCCACATGTTATGGTGGCTCGTCCTGAGAGGCCTGTCCAGGAAGAGGACTTCCTTCACAAAAAGGTCCCTGCTGTTAATAAAGCTGTCTGGATGTCAGAACAACTCCAGAGGCTAAAACGCAAGATCTGCTGGGGGAAGGGGACACATTCCACAACACAAAAATCTCCTGCCACTTTCTAACTAGGTCATTCCCAGCTACATCTGAGAGCCGAGGTGTCAGGTGCGGCTTCTGCTGCAGGGAAAGCCAGCTTTAAAGACGTAGTCTTCCTTCTCTCTCTCTCCCTCTCCTTCCCGCTTACCTCACCCAGCTCCTACCGGCTGGCCTCTTTCTCCTCACCTGGGTGGGCACTGGCTGGGAAGCATGCAGCAGAGGAGAGACCGTGAGCTGGAGAGTGTTGCTTTACTTGACAGACCCTTGACAGGCTGTGGATCCTGGCTAGAACCACATGCCGCCATACCCTAGCTGTGTGAGCTTGGGTAGGCCACATGACTTCTCTAAGCCTCTTCAATTTTATCTGTAAAACGTGTCCAATAATAGACCCTTTCATCTCTTGGGGTAGTTATAAGATCTAAGTGAACTGACCCAAGAGGAGCTCTTCGCATAGTGACTACAGGATGAACCCCTACTATGTGCCAGCCTGGGCAGGAGAGGGTTGATTAGGACTAGTCCTTGATGGGATTACAGACGGCAATTGGCAGGCATAAGCAACACGACAGAGGTAGATAGTGATAGAGATGGCTAAAACAAGAGGCTGTGAGTAGGCTGTAACTGTATGTCACTCCAAGTGCTGCACTGGAATGGGGAGAATCAAGGTTTCCTGGAGGAGGTGGCCTTGGAGAAGGCACAGCATTTGAACTGTAAGGATGCAGTAGAGAGGGCAGGGCAGAAAAAGGGCCGAGGATGTAGAGGCAGGAAGTGTGAGGTTTAGGCCTGCTGTACAACCTACCAAGAAGTGGCACTGAGCACCAGTGACCCGCCTAACGCTGGGCTGTGCTTTACAAACACCGTGGCTTCCAGAAGCTAGGGGCCGGTGGAATGGCTCGGAGGTAAAAAGCACCTGCTACTCAAGCCTGACAACCCGAGTTTAAGTCCTAGAGCCTACGGGAAGGGGGAAAGAGAGGGCTGACGCTACACAGCTGTCTTCTGGAATCCACGCGGGTTGTGAGCATGCAACTCCCCATGCTAATAAATAAAAACCAAAAGAAAGGAAGGAAGGAAGAAAAAAGAAACAAGCTAATAAGCCTCTAGCTATATAAAATGCAACCCCAGAGGTAAGTCTCCCAAGCTTCACGTTCTAATAAGTCCCTGGGCTCTAAGCAAACTTCCAGGAGAGTATCAACACTGAATGGAATCAGTTTTCCACAGGACTCTAGATGCCTCAGAATCAGAGCATCCAGAAATGGGGGTCCAGGGGCAGTCATGTGCCTGCGCTAATAAGGGAGGTCCGACAGTGCTTTAGAAGATGGGCAGAGGTCATGAAAGGTCAGAGGTGAGAGTCCAGGTTAGTGGCTGAGGCTATGGAGTAAGGGACGATGTGGGGGGTTGTGTTCATCCTTTCGCGTGCCTCATTTTCCACGTCTGGAGCTGAGGGGTTAAACAGGACACAAACCCGTTATAATAACTCCATCATCTGGGCAGACATCTTCCAGGCCTGTGAACCAGTATTCATCTACGAAGGATCAGACAGGGCCTCTGGCGAAGGACAATTATAACCTCCTGACATAAAGGCTCATAATTTTTTGTTTTGTTTTGTCTTTTGTTTTTCAAGATAGGAATTCTCTGTGTTGTTGGTACCTGTCCTGGAACTAGCTCTTGTAGACCAGACTGGCCTCGAACTCACAGAGATCCACCTGTCTCTGCCACCCAGGTGCTGGGATTAAAGGCATGTGCTACCATCATTGGGCCAAGACTCATATTTTAAACACATGTGGCCAGACAGACAATGAACCCCTTGCAATTATCTGCACCCCGGCCTCAGAAGTGACAGCTAACACTTGTTCATGTAGTGCAGCCTAACTGAAGCCCACCCCAGGCTCCCGCTCCTCTGTCTGGCACCCTTTCTTAGAACAAAACCAAATCAAATCACAATCTGGCCTTGGCGACTCCTATTGCTTAGAGTCAGGAGCACTGACCAAGTGTGGGGAAGACAGCCAAGCTTCAAACCATTAGCCTGCAATGCTGCCTGGACCGTCATGGGTCCAACCCCCAGGGAGGGACTCTAGAAACTTGTGGAAGTTGAGCTCTTTCTCCTCCTCTGGTCTCCGCCGAGGCATTTCCCACCCCTTCATTTCCCTGGTTTATCCATCTAATGGAATGCATTGAGCACACATTGATGCCAGGCACGCAGCTGGTGCCCCCAGGCAGTTTGGGTCAGACAGACGTGGCCCTGCAGCTTTTGGGAACAGACAACATGTAGAACAAGTTGGAATTTGTCGCTGTTCTAAAAGATACCCAGTAGAAGTCATCAAAGGAGTGGAGGTGGGGAGTCTAATTTGGGAATCACAAAGGGCCTCTCATTCAGCTATGGACTGAAGGTGAGAAGGTTCCAGGCGGGCAAAGAGTCAGAGGGAAGAGAAAAGAACCTGTACATAAGACCTGAAGAAGACTTGGCAGGCTGAGGAGTTCAAAGCGGGCTGGGTCCTGGAGCATAGTGGCCGAGGGGAGTGGCCCCGGGTGAGGTTCAAAGTGGGGAGTTATAGTCTCCTAGACCTGAGGAAGGAGAGCGCTGTTCATCCTAAACAGGATGGGAAACCACAAAAAAAAAAATTTAAATGGACTCATCTGCATCTGGAACATTCCTTATAGCCTTGGGACCTCACTTTCCTTGTCAGTGTATCTGCTCTTTAGTTGTCCAAAGCAGACATTCTAGAATGTCAGGAGCTCAGAGAGAAGGGAGGAAAGCTGAAGTCTGTGTGACCAGTGTCACTGGGGCACTGGAGTGGGGGCACGCAGTGAACTTCCCTCAGGTGTCCCAGACAACAGCACTGTACAAGAGTCTCCTCTGGAAACCTGTGCCTTCAGTGCTGCGGAGGAAAACCTGAGCAGAAGAGGGGGAAGGGAAGGGATTTTCCCGGGGGGGGCGGGCAGAGGGCTTAGACCCCCCCTTCCCCAGCTTCCACTCAGTCCTACTGGAGCATTAGAGAGAAGCTCATGGCTTGAGCAGACTAGAAGGCCAACCTCTTGCATCCTCAGCCAAATGTCTGGTTCCTGAGAAGTCTTCCTCAAGCCTCCTGGGATCCAAGCCTGAAGTCCTGCCCTCTACTCTCAGAGCTAAGAAAAAAACACTTTTGCCTCTGGATAGCCACAGCCCTATCTGCATGCAGGGAACAATCTATAAGTGACGGGTGCCTGAGTTCATGCCCAACGGTAAATGAGGTTGGTGGGACCTCAGATCTCACCCAAGTTGGCAGACTCCACTCCTTTCCTACCCCACTTGCCCACACCTTCCTGCTCACACTGCTGCACAACAATGGCCTTTCTCCAAGGTTCTACCCGAGGGGAACCTCCTCATCTCTCCAGAGCCACCTGACCCACAGGAAGTGGCTAGTGGGAGATTAGAAATTGTGCCTGCCTTCCTAGACTTCCATAGCGGACCACAGGGTGCTGGGGGGCAAGGCCCCTATTCGTCCTCCCCTGTCACTCAATGAGAAGCTCTTCCCCCCATGCTTTTCATGGACAAGACTTCAGAGGGCCTACACACAGCGTTTTCAAGACTTTTTTTGCAGCTTGAAGTAGGGTAGAAGTCGCCATGTAACTTTCCCCTGTCCCTTGTTAATTGGCCATAAAACGAGACCCAGAAAAGGTGAGCCATCCAAGGAATCGGTTGGACAGAGTATCAGGGCACAGGTACAGTGTTCAATCCCTGGCTGGGGCCTTGGGCCAGTGTTTACCATCATTGTACCATAGAGCCTTGATCTTCCAAATAGGGAGGACAGCACCCACAGCCGTATCTCAAGGAAGGCTTCCATGATGTCCGCTGCTATTTCTCAAGGCCCAGAAGTGAATGGTCCAGCCTTGCCCCTCAAACATCCCTGAAGTCAGACAGGAGCTTCTGTGACCCAGGGGATTCGATGGGTGTGTGGGAAAAATGGAGGGAATGGGGAGGAGGTGGAGGAAGTTCCGGGCCGGCTCCCAGCTGGGGGAAGGGAAGGAGGGGTTGAACATCAAAGAGGAGGCAGGCCAGCTTCCCGCCCTCAAGGCCAGGTGGCCTTTGTCAGGACAGGCCAAACACAATCTGGACAATGAGGTATCCTGTACACTTTCCTGCCAACAGGAGTCACTACTGAGCTAAAGCAAAGCCAGTTACATGACAAAGGGGGGCACCTAGAAAGGTCAGGCTGTCCCTCATTAAGCGGAGCCTTTGTCCAGCCCCATCCCCTGCCTTTGAAGAGGGTGGATCAGAGAGGCCTGCCTGGGGGCAGGAGCTTCACAGGCTTAGGAGCCAAACAGCAGCCACCTTCCCAACTGCTCCTACTGCCCCTCCCCCGGGGTCAAGAGTTCAGGGAGAGTCCTGGGGAGGCTAGGTAGGGACCCCTGTACCAACGCAACCAAAGGATAGGCTCCTATCTCGTCACTGTATGGTAGGGAGCCAGTTGGTCCTGCAGAGGTGACCTGTGCACGTTCCCACAGCCAATAGGTGCTTGGGTGTGTGTGTGTGGTGGGTTTAGGAGTGGAAGAAGCTACGAAAGAAAGATCACCATTGCCAATGCTGCTGCGGAGATTTGGCATCTGGCCTTCTAATTCTGGCCTTGCCACTTACACACACCCATGTCCTCTCTTCACGAGTAGCAGACTCCCCATCTATACAGAAGGATTCAGTTGGGTTGCTCAAAGCTCGCAAAGCCCCTAGATAAGAAAGGGCGAAACAAAATGACTCTCCAGGGCAGAGGTGGTAGAGGGCCACACTCTTTTGAGAAGTCAGTCAAGGCCAGGGCAGAGGTCAAAGAGAGGGCAGCCTGGGCACCTGCCAGGGCCAGGAGACCGTCAGAAGGCCCAGGGCGGGAGAAAGGTCCTTACCGCTGCCACCACCGCCTGCGGTCGCCACGCTGCGCCGCATCCATTCGTAGGGCGTCCGTCTCTGAGCTCCTGGCGAGGACGGTGCACCCGGGCCGCCGAGGGACTGCGCCAGGAGGCCAGGACCAGGCCCGGGAGGCGCTGGCACCGGGCTAAAGTCCGGAGGGGGCCCAAAGGCCAGCGGGGCCGGGCTGGCGGCGGGGGCCGCGGGGCCCGGGCCATATGCAGCTGCCCAGTCGTCCTTGGGCGCAGGGAAGGGCGCGGCCCAGGTCGGAGGGGGCGCGGGCGCCGGCTCCACGTGCGTGTAACCCGCGAAGTCGGGGTACTGCGGGGGTGCGGGCGCCGGGCCTGGGGGCGCGTAGGCCGGAGGGCCCAGACCGAGGCTGGAGGGCCTGGCGGGGCCTGGATACACGGGGGAGTCCTTGTCCAGCACATAGCCCACGTACATGGTGACCGCAGGGTCCCCCGCGCATGCTGGGTCCTGCAGCCGCCGCGCCGGCCGGCCGCCCCGACGACCAGCGACTGCTCACCTGGACCCGCGGCCGACGCCGCGCCCGCCCCACCCCGGCCTTTTATAGCCGCGGGCCGTCCGCGGCCCCAGCCGGGCGGCTTTGCATTTCAAAGCGGGGGGAAGCCTCGGGGCCGCGAATCAAAGGGGGAAGCCCGTCGGGCGAAGGGGTTCAAAAGGAGACAAATTGCCGCCCTAAGCAGGAGGTGGATGGGCCTGGGGGCTGGGGGCCTAGAGGGCGCGGCCTGGGTGAGGGTCCAGGCTTCGCTTTAGGTTCCGACTCCTCCTTCGGTGGTCGCGGGGACCTCCCCATCACCGACCCTGGGTTACAGGTGGAGAAACTGGCTCCGAGGGGGTGGGGAAGGACCCTAGGGCAGCCTCACACAGCACAAGGAGCCTGTGGCGCTGTCAGCAGTGACCACCAGCTTGAGGTGAGGGGGAGAGCAAGACTGACTTCAAACGGGGTTCCGTCTGTAAGGTAGAGGGCGGCTGGGGGGGGGGGCGCAGGGGTCACGACCTCTTGGGTCCCAGATGAAAGCTGTGGAGAATGTGCATATGCAGATAGCCTGTCTGCATGCTACTAGAATGTCTTTCCCTTGGTGGCTCCACAGAGAGATTTCTCAAAGGTGTGGCTGTTTCTGGGGACACCTTGGGAAACTTCACAAGCTCTCCCTGGCTCCTTACCTTTCCTTACTATCGTTTTGGTTGAGATGCTTCAAATATACATGAAAACAGAGTTTTATCATGAACTCACCGTGCAGCTTCTGCAATTATAAGGTTTCTGTCACTTCCCCCCCCCATCCATTGCTTTTTTCCTAAAGCATTTTAAAAAATACACATATTTCTATATTCCTAAAGCATTTTAAAACAAATTTCAGGCTTCATGTCATTTTACCCCTACACATGTCAGCCCAATTCTCTAAAATACATGGACAAATTCCTGAGTGTTTATTGTCTAATGCAGTTTATAGCCAACATACTCCAACTGATTGGGAAAAAGTGTGTTTTTACAATTGACTTGATGAATCCTCATTGGTTACGGGTGGGGCCCCGCTGGCATTTTAAATGTCTCTGTGTGTGTTCTCTCCTACTCCATTGAAAACATGCAGACAACCCACAGCTTCTTGAACGGGAAAGGGGATCGTTGACACTGGTAGTGGGGGGCATGGCTGAGGAATTGGGGGAAGGATTCAGAAAAGATGTCTCTGGGTCAGGAAGGCTAGTGTAGATGAGGACCCCTCCGCATGGCGCTCAGGGCCCGGGAGGGAACAGTGCAAAAGAGTCCTCTGAGAGTTGATCTTCTCTCCTGTTCTAGCGCCACGAGATGTGCAGGATGCGTGAGCCCTCAAAGGAAGGCAGAACCACGTCTTAGCTGTTAATGCTTTCTTTCTCTTCACAGGACCAGGCAGCGTCCCTTGAGGGCAGGCAGGTGAGTCAAGGTCACACTGCCACTTGCTGGAGGACCCGGTGCAAAATGAACATGCCAGGCCTGTTGTTCAAAACTGACCTAGCATTTCATGGTGGTGGGCTTCAGCAGAGCACGCGGTCCTTTGAAACTGAACCCTGTGTGACTGTACAGATGACTGGACAGAGAAGGCGTCCTTGATGAGAGTCACACTTACACATAGCAGTAAGCCTAGCGGTTCTCTTCCTGCTCTGGGGAAACTGCCCATTGAATGGATGGAAGCGGGGAGGCCCAGGGAGGAAAGGGAAAACTGTTCATGCTTCATAACGAAGGCTGAGTGTATGACACAGTGGAGTTCACAGCCGTCTCAGCAGGGGAGGCCACCACATCCCCACCTGACTTTCAGGGCTCCGCTGAGAGCCCAACCAAGAGATACACGGGGCGGGGGAAGGGGGTGGAAGATGAAGCCTGGGAGGGGGTAATTTTGCTCTCAGCTGGGACAACCAGTGCTGCTTCTATTGTGGGAAGTGAAGGCCTGGCAGGGAGGGCGGGGACCTGAGGGCGGGAAAACTGCAGGTGTGGAGCCTGACCTACCTGTCCAGAAGGAAGTGCTCACGATAGGTTAGCATGAAGTAGGGGTTGCAGAGAGTGAGTTTGCCACCAAGGGTAAGTGTGCAAGGGATTGCTGGACACCTCCCGCGAGGGATCTCATTCTGGTGAGGGCCTCTAATCCCCAGTATTCTAGTTCACACCTAGTCGAGAGGCTTTGCATTTGAAATCAGAAATTCATTGGTTTCTATATTAATTCATTTGACAGGTACAGACTGACCTACATACCTGTACCTGTGCTGACACTGCTCAGAGGGCCTTCAGTGCTGGGGGCCAGGCGTGTTAAATGTTCACAAGGAAGGGGATGCTACATCTTGTTTCTGGGCAGGAACAGAAGGCTAGAGAATTCTTGCAGAAGGAGATGGGTGGGGGCACTGGTGAGTGGGGGAGGGTAATGTCTGCCAAGTACAAACAGAGGCCCCCGAGAGCTCGAGGAATATTCCCCTAGTACTGATAATCCAGTCTTGAGTGAAGAGCAGGGGGCTCTCTGAGAGCCCCACCCGACCCCTCGTACCTGAAGAGGGATCCTGAGTGGCTGAGGCATAGCCAGGATTTGGTAGTGGCTTGGGGATAGGTCAGTGTAGCAGGGGACTATGGCAGAGAAGAGCAGTCAGTCAGGGAACCGGAGGTGGACGTCCTTCCCACTCTGCAGGCACTCCTGGGGTGCACCACCCTTTCTGAGTATTCACTGCTTCTCTCTGAAGTGGCAGGCTGGTTTGTGACAGTGGCATTTCTACGCACTGAGCAGGTGCTAAGAGTGAGGTCTCACACTGCACATCACTTCCACTCATCCTCACCACCTTCCAGGGAAATGGAGGTGACTGTTACCCTTGCTTTCTCTTTCAGATTAATATAAGGATTCAGAGAGGTAACATCACCTTCCTGGGGTCACATAGCAAGTCAATAACCTATTTGGCAGTTTTTTCTTCCCTGTAGAGATGGTTGACTGGTAAGCACAGAGAGTGACCCCGAATGTGTGTCTACCTCCCCACCCACCCCACGACCTGATAGCTGGATTTTGCTTAAACAAATTGCTGGTTCCTCTTCCTCCTCAGGCTTCTTCATGCAAAAGAGCTTCTAGGCTCCCCTCACCTTCGCCCCTAGTGGACCCCCTAGTCAGTCACAGGTTTTAGCATCATGGATGTGACTCCCCCAAGTTCCATAACTAAAGATATCATAACCTTATTTAAAAGCCCCATCGGAAACTGTAGCGCCTATACCTCCAACTCTGACCTCTGACCTGCCATCTGACCTTGAGACCCTGCCCACCATCCCCCCCCCCCCCGTCTCCCATGTGCCCACCAGGAGGGGTAGTAGCAAATGGCAATACCACTGTGCATGGTCCCTGCCTATCCTAAACCAGCCTCTTCCTTTGGGAAGCCCCCTTATCTCTGGGTGTGGCTGTTTATTGGGCCCCTCCTTCTTCCCTCTTCCCTCTGGAAGCTCTCACTCCAGGCTGCTCTCACACCAGGGCCTCCTGGGGTGGGGTGCCCTGATGAAGGCCTCATAAAGATCTCACTGATAACTTGGTTTATGACTCTGAAAGAGAAAGGTTTGGGTCTCAGTTTCTGCTGAAAATATTTTGCTTAAGAGAAACTGGCAGGCACCAGGGTCAGTGTCAGACCCACTGGGCTCCCACCCCTAGCCTCCTGAGCCCCTCTCTAGATAGCAGACCAAGGGCCAACCAAGCTTCAACCTTGCTCTGTGTCCTTGGGCACGTCAATTCCCGTCTCTGGATCCTTGCTTCACCTCGGAATTGGGGGTGGCTGTCCATGTCTCAGAGGTAGAGGGGAACCTCAATGTGTGGATGGGTTCCCTGGAATTATTGTTGCCTTTCAGACGGTCCTGTCTACCCTGGCCAATGCTCCTTCTGCCCCTCTAGAGGTGCGGTCGCCACCTGCTGTCACTCCAGAGCATTACAAGAGGAGTTATCCCTTACTGCCTAGTCTCTGGTGACAGAAGCCACTATTATGCTGGGAAACAGAGGCAGTGTCCTTCTCCAGACACCCCAGAGACCAAAGGAGACACAAGAGCCAGGGCCCAGGGCAAGCACAGACTGTCTTCATCAGGAGGGGGTCCTGCACCCTTGATGTGCCAGGAACGAAAACAGGCAAAGAGACTCAGTGGTCAAAGCTCAGACAGGACCCAGAAGTTTCCACTCCGGCTCCCACTTGCCCGAAAGCTCCCCAGCAGGCCAGCCTAGCCTCAAACTCCACTCTGTACCTGGTCGTATCCATCCTTAAGCTGCAGAGACTTACCGGCCTCAGGGTAAAAGCCAGGCTGCTGTAAGCCGTTAAGGCCTTCAGGCTGGCCCAAAGCTACCTCCCCATCCTTAATAAGATCTCAGCATCACCTGTTCTCCCTCTGATCTCCCACTTCAAGGTCTTTCTAGCCTCAGAGATTTTGCAAAGGCTGTTCCCTTTGCTTCAAACACTGTTCCCATGCATGTGTGAGCTTTCAACCTCAGGTAGGAGTTTCAAATATGTCTTCCCCGAAGGAGCTTCTGAGACCCGAACAGGAACCCTAATTTGCCCAACCCAGTATTCTCTGAATCTCTCTTATTGTACCAACCACACATTAGTATTAATGTTGTTTCCTTGATGTTTGCTGGTGAGCTCTGAGGGATGGAGGGGCAGGTCATGTAGTAGGTGACCAGTGAACTTCATGCAAATGCATGATGGGAGAAACAGGACAGCCTGAGTGTATGGGTGAGAGGCCCCACAGAAGACCTGTTCTGTGCCTTCTAGCAGGTTCTGTCCCCCTCTGAACCTTAAGAGCCAGTGTTCCCATGAGGGAGAAACATATGGTCTTCAAGGGCCCTGCTGCTGCTGTATGTCTTTAAGACCTTCTTCTTCTTCTTCTTCTTCTTCTTCTTCTTCTTCTTCTTCTTCTTCTTCTTCTTCTTCTTCTTCTTCTGTGGTTTTTCAAGACAAGGTTTCTCTGTAGCTTTGGAGCCTGTCTTTTTTTTTTTTTTTTTTTTTTTTTTTTCAAGACAGGGTTTCCCTGTAGTTTCTAGAGCCTGTCCTGGAACTAGCTCTTGTAGACCAGGTTGGCCTCGAACTCAGAGATCCGCCTGCCTCAGCCTCCTGAGTTCTGGGATTAAAGGCGTGCGCCACCACCGACCAACTGTCTTTAAGACTTCTGTGTGGTAGGAGGCTGCACCATGGTGCCCTGTGGTCCTGGGGCATCGCGATGGCATGGAGGAGTCTGAATCAGGGGGCTGGGTAAGTGTGAATGGACATGTCCTGAACTCCAGATCTCCTTCCATCCTGGCCTGCTTCACTAGCCACACCCTGGACCAGTAAGAAAAGTCCCAAGAGTCTCTGTGGAAGGTGACTTGTGTCCCCACTGCTCCCCTCACCAGCTCAAAGAGTCACCATGCTGTGATTTCTGCTCTAAGTCTCTGGCTTTCCTGCTATGGGTAGAGGATCTACTATCCGCTCACTGCATGTAGTAGGGAAGGATGCTGGTGTGGGGGTGGGGGAGTGCCAGGGGTCCTGTAGCTCAGGCGTATCCCCATGAAACCCTCCCTCCTCCGGACCCATCCATGGACTTGTGCTGGAGACGCCCTTCTGACACTTGAGATGGTCGCGCTAAGGTCTGGAACGTGCGCTGCTTCCTCACACCCCATGCCTGCCCTGGGAGCTTTCGGGGCAGCTCCAGGAGCGTGGGAGAGCCAGCTGTGGTAGCTGCTGGCCCTGCCTTGTGAATGCTGAGCCGTCCCACAGGGGCCTCTCCCACGGGGGCTCTCCTTCCGGCCCCTCGGCTCACCCCACGGAGCCGGAGTGCTGCTTCCTGCTCTGATGGTGAAGGAGATGTTGAGGGTTTGCACATAGTCTGGACGCCCTCTCCAAGGCAGAGCGTGAGTGTAAACGTTGAGAACCAGCCTTCGCTGCAGTCACATCTGTACCCACACTGCGGGATCGCATGGCCTGGCATGAGCCGCTTCTGTCACAACCCCCTACGTTGGCTGTAAAATGAGTGGGTGGAGAGGCCTCCAGCTCTGATCAGGGACTCCTGAGACAGCAGCTCCTGGAAATACCTGAGAATCCGCTATTCTTTGTAACACTCTTAACTGTTCTGCCTCGGGCTTGTGGCAAACCTCTGTGGGTCCTGTATGCCTCTCCTAGCATGTGAGCTACGCACTTGTATCCCTATCTTAAAGTCCCGAGGCTGGGGCATTCTGCGAGTCATACAGCTAAGAAGCTACTGGGCTGGTTTGGAACTTTGGATGTAGAGCTCAGCCCTTACCCCCTGAGTACACCGCCAGACTGTGGGGGTGAGAAGTGTGGTGCCCCAAAACCTTGAGCCCCCTCTGAGCTCTGCCCATTACCCTCACTGTTTGACTGTAGCCAAACTAGCTCCTAGGGTATGGACAGGGAGTGGATGTGCATGGTTTGCTCTGTCCACAGTGGGGCCATGTTTGCACCCCAGCCTGATGCTGCTACCTAATCCCTACAGAATTGTGAAGAAGCAGCAAGTACAGAGGCACTTAGTGATGGGGTACTCTCAAAGAGAGAAGCCACCTTCGCCCCATCTCTCTTCCAGGCACCACGCTGCTCTGGAGGATAGTGGCGATCTCGGCAGCCCCTGACTTACCTGTGTTCTAGAGCGGGAAACTGAGGCTCGGGCAACTCAGGGACTCATTCAGGTCCTCCAGCCTGGAACGGAGAGGCTGGAATCTGACCCAACTTTAGTCTCTGGGTGCCAAATCTACCCTCAGCTGTGACAGTTTAGCCTCATGATCCAGGCCTTCAGAAGGACCCTGTGGCACTCTGTGTAGTTCTGGATCTCCTGCACGCCCCCCCCCCCCCATCAGTGGGAGGAGAAACAGCTCCTGTGCCCACCAAGGGTTAATGGTGGTAGAGCTAAGTGATTCCAGATGGGCCAGCGGATGGCTGGGCTGGCCGGAAATGGCAGCCCCCAGCTTCCCCTGGGGAGCCGCCACCACCACTCCTCCCCTCTGTGTTGCATCTTTGGCCCCCAGCTGTCCCTGTTCCAGCGCCTGCCATCCTCCCCTCCCTCGTCAATGTCCAGCCATGAAGGGGCCTGCAGAAGAACATCCCAAAGTCCTGTGCAACAGTGACCCAAACTGAGAAACTGAGGCTCAGATAAGATAGAAACCCATCCAGTGACTGAAAGTCCAGGGCCAGGTGTCCTCACTTCCTTTGGGACTAAGGAGTGGACACTCCTTGCTTCCTGCAAGCTATTCTGGTCCCTACAATTGGTCTGAGAGTCCAGATGAGTACAACCAAGTGAAATTCTAGGGTACAGTCCCCCCCTTCTCTTCACCTCTTTCTCTCTGTTTTGTGATTTGGGGCTCAAACCCAGGGAGTTGGCAATTTCTGGTGGAATCTTTGGCACAGGAAATTCCTGTGTAGGCTTGCCACTGTGACCTTTGGCATCATCCATGCTCCCCCATGACCCTGTGTGGACACCAAGCCTTGGGCCAGGCTCACCTTCTAGAGACTCATTGCCCTACATGGTCTGGGCTAGTCAGAGTCCCCTCTTCCACACAGTCCCACTCAGAACTATGGTGAGCAATTGCTGTTGAAATGAGACCAAGGGGTGGCGGCAAATTCAATAATGGGATCTCAGATGCCCCTGATTCCAGACCTTGGTGGGACTGGAGAAGAGGTGGGGGAGTTGGGGTATAGGGACACAGAAGATAAGGTCAAAAGAGGACAGAACTTGGTTGTGCATGACCTGGGACACCCCTTCTCCACATCCTGGAACCCAGCTTCCCCAGGGCTGGGGGCAGGTGGCTCTATTCAAGTCTCCAAGTGCTTTTGAAACAATACCCAGTGGATCTTTGGGGACTAGGGGTTTAAGACCAGGGAATCAGCCAGGTAGTGGTGGCGCACGCCTTTAATCCCAGCACTCGGGAGGCAGAGGCAGGCGGATCTCTGTAAATTCAAGGCCAGTTTGGTCTACAAAAGCTAGTTCCAGGATTCTCCAAAGAGAATCCCGGTCTTAACAAAAAACAAAACAAAACAACAACAACAAAAAATAAAGACCAGGAATTAGAGAGGTGGATGTGGAAGAGAAGCAGCCAGAGGCTCTGGGGAAGAAGGGCAGCGAAATGGACAGCAACAACCATAGGTGGTACCTCATGCGAGGAGAAAGGCAGGTCAGGGCTCCTGTCTCTGTGAGTGTGGTTCCAGACAACCGAGTTCCACCCTTGCTGTTGCCGTGGGAGCTCGAGAAGCTCATTGAACGTGTACTCCGTTTCCTTGCCCTAAAACAGGGCAAACAATCCCTTTCCTGTTTCCTCGGGGACTTTAAGGTGTTAAAAGCGGGTAGGCTTGAACATGTGAGGCAATGTGCTGGGTGAACTTGGGCAAGTCTTCTTCCCTCCTGTGCCAGTTCACCTCTGGGCCTTTGTTTCTTCTGGAGGAAACAAGGCTGATGTTATCCTTCTTGGGAGAGTTTCAGGGGCCCCAGGCCAGAGACTTGACACCAGAGCCTAACACACCAGGCTCTGCCAGGGCCGCCTGGAGAGTCCAGTCAGAAACGTGGCAGTGAAGCAAGGAAAGCCTTTGTATCTCCAGGGAGATGGGCACTGTCCTCCTAAGCTCTGTCTGTGGAACTAACAAGAGCCAGAGGGGAATAATCTACAGCAGGGACCAAGAGGAGAGGATGCACAAACCAGGCTGTCTCCCACCATCCGGTGCTCCGGCTCCTCGTGCTCGCGGGGCTGGTCCTGTAGGGTCCCACTGGCTCATGGGAGGTTGCTGCAGCTTGCGAGAATCCCATCATGCTTGGGGTGGTCTGCCTGTAAGACTTTCTGTTTCTGGAATCTAAGAGTATGCTTTTTTTCTGACAGTATCTCCCGGGTAGTTAAGACTGGTCTTCTGGTGTGCCCGTCTGGGGTCACAGGCGTGCTCCACCACTCTCAGTGGCTTAGTGGCTCTTATCTTGCAGCGAGTGTTTAGTCAGACACTCCTCTGATGATTGACTCATCTGTGTGCAGAGATGGACAGGAATCAGACCCAAAGTGTAAGACAGCCTGGAGACAGCTCCAGCCCCAGGTGAAAAGTCAGGACTCCGTGGTAGCAGTCTTGAAGGCCCCATGACCGAGCGCTATCTGATCATTTCCAGCCTCCTTCTGGTCTCCTCTATTGGGTTGTCGGCCACTCCTCTAGGGGGCCCCTGCTTGTGTGGGAATGTCTCTCTGACTCAGGTGGTCTCTTACTATAGTACAAACGTTCCTCACACAGGGCGAATGTTCAGTGGGCTTGTTCACCAAGTCAGAACTGAGTTCGCTACACAGCTCATCAGCCCTTCCTTTACAGATGAGAAACTAAGGCATAGAGAACACCACACACCCCCTCCCACCCCAGGTGCTGTGCTGAAGGGAGACTCCTTTTGACAGGCAGCAGGCAAGAGGAGCAGGCCACTCTAATACAGTGACTCAGTGGCTGGCGTGGGCAGCGGAATTTCTAAACATCCCCTCACATCCTGAGCAAGCCGGTGGAGGAGGGAGGGAGCAGAGAGAAAGGAGGAAGAAAAACAAGAAACTTGGGGGAAAAGAAAGAGAGGGGGGAAAAAAAAACCCTGAAATTGAAAACAGACACACGCCGTCCACCCTCCCTGCTCCACCTCCCCCCCCTTCCCCTAGCTTGGCCAATCAGAATCGGCCCTGCAGCCTTTCCCCCAAAGTGTGTGGTGTTGAGGGGGGGCACGTAAAGCCCACAGTGGTGTGAGCGCTAGGGCTGACTGTGGTCACAGTCCCGCTGCCCTATCTGAGACTTAAGCTTGCTCTGGGAGTAACTTTGAAAAAGAGGAGAACAGAGAGGAGGCCAGAGCCTGACCGGGCCCAGACCAAGTCGTCAGCCTTCTGCCTGCCAGCGAGACCCAGGGCGGCCCCTCCAGGCTGTTCCGCTCCTCCCAAAGGATGCATTTGGAGTGAGGAGGGGCCGGGCTGCAACTCGCCCCTGAGCACCCTCTTCGTTCCCCTGACTCTCCCAGGGCTTGCAGTAATCAGGCCAGCTCTTCTACTGCTGTCCATTTTGGGCCCAGCAAAATAACAGAGAACAGCGAGGAGGACTTCCTGGAG
Source organism: Arvicola amphibius (assembly GCF_903992535.2). NCBI lineage: Eukaryota > Metazoa > Chordata > Mammalia > Rodentia > Cricetidae > Arvicola > Arvicola amphibius. The sequence goes on from NC_052051.1 coordinate 135,543,288, forward strand.
GGGGTGATAGCCCACACCAGAAGCCATCTGTAGCCTGGTAAGTTCAGGGAGCAGGAAACCCATCCCATGTCTTCTTGTCGCCCCTCCAGGCCCCAGCCTCTGCCTCTTTGTGCAGGGGGAGGGAGGAGGGAAAAATTGTAACAAAATTAGATGGGAGGAGGGCAGGAACTCCCCTTGATAGCAGGGCTGTCCTTCTCCCCCCCCCCCATGGTTACCTGCTGCTCCCTCAATTCTGCTGCCTGCCAGATCTCTTCGGACACCTCCAGAGCTTTCTGGGTGCCAATTGAGCCGGACCTCCAAGGCACAGCAAAGACTGTGGAGGATGGGAAGAGATAGCAGGGTCAGGAGAGGGTAATTCAGAGGTGGCTAATAGCGTTCGCAGAAGTGGGGACCTCAGGATCCTAGCCCCTGTCCCCTGGACCAAGTCTTGTGCCTAAGACTTAGTCTGGCTTTAGGCCAGTCAACTACCAGGCAGACTTTAGAGATTTTAAATAGATTTGCAAATTTTCCAGATTCCTAAGTTGTCCTTCCAAAACCCTAGCCACTGAGAAAATTCTGGGTCCCAAAGTTTTGGATGGAGGGAAGTTTACCAACCGGCCTAGTGGTCGTGTGGCTGGGGTGGGATCTAATTCTGGGCTATCAGGTTGGGGGGCTGCTCTGTGAAGGGGGTGGTGGCTGGCCCATTTCCTGCTGTTCCAGGTCTGTTTCCCTGTTTGGTTTGCTCTCTCCCTCAGGACTCTGCTCCTTCCCCTCTACTCTATCCTAAAATCTGAACCGAGTCTCATCACAATTCCTTTTTGCCCAGATCTCTCTGCAGCTTCCTCTTGCAGAAGGAATGTCCCAACACTCTGAATGTCCCCTGGGATGCAGGGATGGTTTCTTCCTCTACCTTGATGTGATGACCACCGCACCATAGCTCAGCCCAGTACCAGGGCTGAAGTGACTCTAAACTTCCTCTACCCCACTGCCCCAGACAGACTGGGACCCTTGGTTCCAGCCTGGTTTCTTGGTTCCAGATGGTTAGATTCCAGGATCTGTGAAAGGAATTTGCACCACCCTGCCTGTGGGCATTTGCCCGCCCCTCCATCCCTCTTGCTTGGAATGCTCTTCTTCATCACTTCCTTCTCCTTGGTCCCTCCAACCATACCTCTTCCAGGGAGCCCTCCCTGCTTCCTCCAGTCTTCAGGTGCTTGCTGTGCCTTTCCTACTAGCACCCTGACACAGGCCTCTCTGCTGCTCACTGTTTATACACCAAAGCCTGTTTGGAACCAGCTCTGGCTGCTTTGCAGCCTCAGTGTCTGACCCTGGTTTGGAAGTGAGAATGTGGTAGCCAGGATTCCCTAACACCTCTGACAGGTCTTTCTAAAGTAATCGGTCCTCTCCTGTCTCCAGGCAGGAGCCCCTGGAGCCCCAGCACAGGGGTCACGCCGTCACAGTGGCACTGTCACAGGCAAGCTGGGTGCACACCCACTTCCTATGCCTTGCAACAAGGCTTCAGAGTCAGTGTTGTTATCCCTGTTTGCAGACGAGGAAACCAAAGCTAAGTGACTCCAGCTCACACATCAGCGCTAGTGTTTAGGCTGAGGGGGAAGCAAACCAAACGCTGCACCCCATACATCCTGGCATTGCATCATCTGGGCAGTCTCACTCCTCCTGCAGTGCTTCCTCCCAGCTTCCATCATCCCCAACAGAAACTGTAGCATCAGGCCTAGATGCTCTAAGATCCCCCATCTCTGGTCCTGAGCGAGGAGGGAGGCTGTCTGGGAAGCACTTCAGACCACAGCATGGCAGTGGTATCAGCAGCCCTCTTCCCTCTGTGGGAAAAAAAAGATGGCCGTGTAATTGCTAGCAGATGTAGGGAGGCAGCAGAAAGCCCAGGGGATCCAAATCCGAGCCTATTCTTGCATGAGCACCCTGTGGGTAGTAACCTGGCATCCCTGGGCTGCTCCATACCTAGAGGTTGTGAGCCCTATGATCAACACCAGGTGTTTGTTTTGAGGCGGGGTCTGACTGTCCTGGAACTCACTCTGTAGACCAGGTTGGCCTTGAACTCACAGAAATCCTCTGCCTCCGCCTCCCAGAGTTCTGGGACCAAAATTATGCGTTACCAAACATAGCCAGGTGTTGATTTTTGATTCTGCTGTTGGCTGAGTGTGTGGCCCTGGCCAGCACTTTGCCTCTCCGGGTCTCTGTCTTCTCTGTGAACAGTGTGACAGTTTGTGGATTTACCAAGATACAAGGTGTGAGCCTGATCTCTATAACCTGTGGGGTGGACCTGTGACCACAGCTGAGAACAGAACATGCGCCCTCCACTTTCTGTGCGTGAGCATCGGCTAGAAAAATGATGTGCATCCCTAAAGACCTTTGACTATGGAAGGGACCTCATATCTAATACCTCTTTCTCCAGAGCCAGTACACAGGCTGACTCTGAGACTAGATGCCCTCGGGCTGTAAGAGAGAATCTGGCTTTTGTTCTGGATAGGCCTTATGGTGTGGAAAGAAGAGAGAAGAGACAGACAGACAGACAGACAGACAGACAGACATTCCGGAAAGGCTCTTCTATTTCTTCCAGATGGCTCTGGATCCTGAGCAGTAGGTCCCTGGAATGGGACTTTTCCCATAGACAACTCACTGTGGAAGCAGGGAAATGGGAGAAGGGAGTGGCACCTCCTCAGGTCCCTCTGTGGCACCTCAGCTAATGTGAGCAGAACCAAGTCCTGAACAGTTAGTTATTATGTGTGTTTTAACCATGTTCCTGCCTTGAGGAAATCTTGAAATTCTCTCTTTGGCTCTCAGAGCTTAGCATTCAGGAAGCTCATACTAGGTTAACCTAGCTCATGCTAGGTTAACAAAATCTTGCCATCTCGAGGAGTGGATACAAATTCTTCCCATTCTACAGATGGGGAAGTGCCTGAAGAGGCTAAATCGGTGGCCCAGAGTCCCACAGATAGGAAGTAGAGGATCTGGGATCAACATTTGGGTTTTCTGATTTCAGAGCCTTGTGAGGAGAGGCTGGGTGGGGCCTGGGACCCAGTAGAAACTCCGAGGACTGGCCTCATCTGTCCTCAGCATTCCAGAGCGGGGCCTCAAGTCCCAGAATACCATGTGACCACGGGCCTCGGTCCTCCCTCAGTTGAACAAAGAGGTTGACCTCGATGATCACTAAGCTCCCTGCCACCACAGAACAATCCCAGGATTCCAAGCCCTGCCAGAGCAGATTGGCAGCCGCACAGGCCCTGCTGTGTACTCAGGGATCATGCATATTTAACTTTACAATGAAAGAGTTTTTTCTTACCCTGTCTCTACACATTGCAGAAAGAGGTCTGGATCAATGGCTGCTAATGGAAAACCTTAACCTATAATAAGGAGGAGAACTTTCTAAACAGGAGGGGGCCCTTTAATGTACTCAGTTTCCCGTCCCGGGACTTATTCCTGCAGCCTGTTTTCCTGAGAGCAAGGAGGTCTGGGAAGTAGGGTGTGAGGGCTGTACAAGAAAGATCCTGTATGTCCTTTCCTGGGCTGAGCTTTGGTTTGAAGAGGAAGTAGGCTTGGGCCCCAAACAAAGAGGGGCATTAACAAAAGTGGTGGGAATGGATGCCCAGGGACCCACCCCTGTGGGATCAGATATAGAACTCATACACTTGCTACTTTCTGCACAGAAGACCACCTGGTAACCCCTCCACCACCAAGTCTTGAATCCAGAGACTCAGAAAACAGCTTTCTGAACCCCCAGACTTGGCTCCAAGGCTCTTCTACTCCCAAGCACTTTCTTGGGGGCTCAGATAATGCTTAGCCTGATGCAGGTGGGTGAAAAATCAAAGTATGTCTGTGTACAGCTTTAATCACATTAATACCCTCACTCCGGCCTCAGCGTACGCCTGTTTGATGTCTTGATGTTTGATGCTTTCATCTGCTGGAGGTCCAGCTTCCCCGCTCTGTGATGGACAGCACTGTCCCTGGGGAGGGTCAGAGGCTCAAGAATTGCCTGAATGTCAGAGATGAAAAGGATTTCGGGGCTCATTTGGTTTGATTTCACTATTGTATGGGGGTGGACCCAAAGTCAGAAAAAAAGAAAGGATCTGTCTCAAGCTATGCAGACCACAGGTGATGGAGCATGCCTCTGTCCATACCATCACCTAAAGGACAGGCATCCAAGCACTACCTGCTGTCTGTGGACCAGGCTCCTCCACCCTCTGGGGTAAGGCTACAGGACAGATATGTGCAGAAGAGGAACAAAGCTCACCCCAACCCCTCCCTTCTCCCAGGGTCTCAGGTATCTGAGGCTGGCCTCGAACTGGCTTTGTAGCCATGGCTAACCATGAACTTCTGATCCTCCTGCCTCCACTCCTTGAGTGCTAGGATTATAAGCATGCCCCGCTGTGCCCGGTTTTATGCAGTGCTGGGGACCAAGATTTCTTGCAGGGCAAGTGCTCTGCTCACTCAGGCGCAACCCAAAGAGCCTGAAGGATGCGAATCCCCGGGTATGGTTTTCTGGGTCAGAAGGCTTCCGGGCCCACCACTTCTCCATTCTGACTATAGTCTTCTATGAAGAGGGAAAGAGGAGGGAAAGGGGAGGCTGCAGAGGCCCACCCAGCTCTGCTTTCAGCACTTAGCGCCCCTTCCATGTGCCATGGCTGCAGTTTCTTTTTTTTAAAAAAAAAATTATTTATTTATTTATTACGTATACAATATTCTGTCTGTGTGTATCCCTGAAGGCCAGAAGAAGGCACCAGACCCCATTACAGATGGTTGTGAGCCACCATGTGGTTGCAGGGAATTGAACTCAGGACCTTTGGAAGAGCAGGCAATGCTCTTAACCTCTGAGCCATCTCTCCAACCCCAATGGCTGCAGTTTCTTCCTCCTCCTCTAGACAATGTCTTCTGTAGCCCACGCTTGCCTTGAGCTTGATATGTACTTGAAGTTAACCATGAATGTCTGACCTTCCTGCCTCCACGTCCTGTGTGGTGGAGGTTCAGGCGTGCACCACCACGCCCAATTTATGTGATGCTGGGGTTTGAACCCAGAGTTTCTCCATGCTAGGCAAGCGCTCCACCAACTGACCTATACCCCGGCCCTTCTGCCAGGCTTATTATGGCTGTTTGCCACATTTTGTTGATGACCTTGTTACTTTCATTTCCTGGAAAGTGGGTCTCTGAGAACTGTGGTACCAGCTCTTCTTCTCCTGAGCATAAAAGGTACAGAGATAGCAGGGATACCCAGGCCACTCCAGAGGGACAAGAACCAGCTTTCTGAACTTGTCACAGATGCCCTGACTCCTCTTAAACCTTAGCACTGGGCTTGAAGGTAAACATCCAGGCTCGACGATATAGGCCATTCTAATATTACCTGTATTATGATTACATAAAGATTTGTTACCTGTGCCTTTATCAATGCCCAGCCTGGGTCCCTCTACTGAATTATAGTGCTGTGGTGAATAGGAAATTAATGACCGTCAAGATGGATGGATGGATAGATAGATGGAACGACAGATGGCCTTCCCTTTATTCCAGGACATAAAGGTGACTTCATCAGCACTGACCCTCATGAGGACCCTGTGCTGAGAAGGGCCCACACTTAGTGTAATGCCCTCAAAGCAGCATTTTGAAGCTACAGATAACTTTTAAAAATTACCCCGCCCCTCACTTTACACCTGCCCCACAAACTATATAGCTGCTCCTGCTGGGGACTTTTGTCTGGGTTTAGCATGGCCTCATTCTGGAAACTGGAGTCTCTGGCTCCACCGTCCTTATGCCAGCTCACAACCCACCCCATATACCTGCTCATGTCTCTCCTACAGGCCCCACCCCCACCCGCGCTTACCATTATGACTTTATCAGTGGCTAGCCATTCACCATCTCTGTTGAACCCTTGGAAGTCGGTATATTGATAAACCCAGGGCAAACCCCAATTGTCACTCAGTACTCTGAGCCTTTCCCAAAGGCTTGTCCTCTTTTCCTGCTTGTCACCTATCACTTTGCTGACGAACCCAGCTCCAATCTAACAGATTCATTGCTGCCCTTTCCCCCAGATGCCTTTCTGCTTCCTCAGTGTGGCTCATACAAGAGCGCGATGGAGTAGCCTGCCCTGACATCATCTGCCCTAGAGCCCACGGAATCATAGTCGCTACCATGTACTGATTGGGACAGCATGCCACAGACATTATCTTGAGCAGTCACAGCAATAGCAGAAGGCTGTCATACCGCTCCTCAGAAAACACGCTCAGAAAAGCTAAACGCAGAGTGGTTGCACAGCTGTCAGATGCGAGGACAGGGATGTGGGCGTGGATTAAATGGCTTGGAGATGGAGAAGCTCTCCCAACCTGCCTGAGCTCCCATGCCGTTCCCCTGTCCTGGGTAGCATCAGGGACAGCTCGCTGGCTTTGGGACACCGTAAGTCTGTTCTGTTCTCACCAGCCGCCTGTCCTATCACCTCTGCCAAGAGGAAAGAGTCACCCTTGTCTGTCCAACCCAGTCCCCAGCCTAGAGAGCAGTGTCACTAGGGGACAGCTGAGGACAAGCCCTGTGGGATGGAGGAGTTCACCCCACATAGCCATTCTATCTCATACTGCGTAAGCATCAATGGAGTACCTACTATAGGCTGAGTCCCATTCTGGGAATTTGGAGAGGTCCCACATCATCATTAGGTATGGTCCCTGAACTGTGGGGAGTCAAATTCGAGGGACAGAGAAGACTTAGTTGACAGCCGTGGACTGGAGAGACATCATCAGATTTAGCTTATTTAGGAATAATAGCTGAACAAATCCCTAACAGAGCCTCAACGTAACACACGGGAGAGCTCCCCGGAGCCTCCTGTGCCATCTGGTGTCTCACCTGCATCCTCTCCCTGACCAATCTAGTCTACCAGGTGTCAGCTATGCATTCCAGACTGGCCAAGTGACTCCGCTCCCGTGGGTGGAGGAGGGAGAGGGTGGTCTCTGACTTCCTATGGGGTACCAGGACCTCCTCCAAGCATTTGCTTGTGTGAACTTCATCCACAGGCCCCGTGACTCAGCGCACAGGCCTGGATTCTAGCCTAGAGGACAAGACACGAGACAGTCCAAGGGAGAGCCAGAGGGCAGAGCCTACAGAAAGGGATAGGGGAGAGATGCTGAGAAAATGCCGGGGTGATGAAACGTGGACGTTTTCCCTCCCAATTTACTGCCCAGGAGGGCTCTGAGAGGAATCTCAATGTTCTATAGTTGGCACAGACCTGTGGCAGGCTTTCTCCGTAACCAGTGGTTCCTGCCTGGTCTGCAGGTTTATGGACTGGTGGGGGAAGGCCGTGTGCTGGTGGAGTAGAATTCGAGGCCTGCCCCCTGCCCACTTGGCTCTGAGAACGCATTCTCCCCAAGGCCCCCCAGCCTATGGCTGGTCCCGATGGCAGCGGCCAGGGAAACAGAAGGTTTGCTTGTTTGTGCCTGTTGCACCCTCCCAGCCCCAGCCTGGGACCCCTCTCAGGGGCTCCTTCAGCTGCCAGGGCCTGGTGCTCTCAGTTGCCATGGCACCAGCCTGAGATGAGGCTCTAGAGAGTGGGAGGGAAGGGAGGGCAGCCTGGGGAGGTGAAGGCTGGAACTCTGGATTCCCAGGCTCTGGTGTTCTGTGGCTATGCTAGGGGCCTAGGCCGGTAGAGGCAGATCCGCAGGCCCTGTGCAGAGCTGGCAGCACACTGAACCAGACTGCCTAGCTTATCTCTCAGAGGCCTTAGTGACGAGACCAAATGGGTTTTCTCTGCAAGGATGTCCCTCTGGGTTTTAGACAGTCTTACTACACAGTCTTGGCCAGCCTAGAACTTGCAATGTCATAGAGATTCTTCTTCCTCTGCCTTCCGAGTGCTGGGATTAAAGGCCTGTGCCAGTCACCACACTGGGGCGAGGACCCTTCTCTTCAGTTCTACTGTGACGTCTCCAAAGGGCTTTGATTTCTGTCTCTACTTTGTCTTGAAAGTTGTTGGATGAACATGAGGGTACCAGTTCCCTGCACACTGCCCTCAGTGAGGAGAGGGGCAGGGCCCTGACCTTGAAGGATCCTCCTGTCCCTGGGAGCTTCAGGTAGGACCAGTTTCCTGTGGACAGAGTTGCTCTTAGTTCGGAGATCAACTGTCTGGCTCAGTGGTTAAGAAAACAGGCTTTGGACCCAAACTAGCCTGGGTTTGCATACTGTTCTAGCTCCTCTGATTATTGGCCACTTGACCTTGGACAAGTCACCTAACCTCCTTGAGATTCAGTGTTCTCATCTGTGAAATGGGTATAAGGAGCACATTTCCCAGTTACTGTTGTGTGGATATAACAGAATTTCTGGATCACTTCACCGAGCAGAATGTCTGGCTCCAAATTAGTTGGGACTTTTCTTGGATTTCAGATTGAAACAGTGAGTGAGAAGAAAAGTGTTCTTCAGTGGTTACAGGAAACTGGTGGACAGAAGCAGGACCAACCCAGAGGAAGGGGACATAGTGAAAAGGGCTGCGCTTAGTTTAAGACCACGGTGCTAGCCTGGCCTCTGAGAATCCTGGACTGCTGGGTATAAAGGGCCCCAGGGGGAGTGATAAGATTCCTGTCACAGGCTGTATGCAATTGCAGAGGAGGTGGGGAACAGGGTTGTGGCCCCTACTGGCCCTAAGATTGTAGCCCCAATGACTGTTGACTTCGGTTTGGCCTAGCTCAAAGGACAGTGTGGAGAAGTCCAGAAATGGGAATAAGCAGGCTACTGACTCGAGCCTAGCATGTGCCTGGTGCTGCCTGGGCTCCCACTGTCCTTTCTGGAGGCCTGTAGCTGTTAGTCCTGCAAGAAAGGTGGGTGAGGGAGTGGGCGGGTGGGATTCGGCCTGTGTGCTGGCAGGGGCAGGGTCAGTCTGCCAAGGGTTTGCATGCTAACCACAGCTGAGCAAATAATGTGAACCCTTTCTATACCTCAGTTTCTTCATCTGTGAGACAGGCACGGAGCAGGACCTAGTGGACTGGGCTGAGAACCTGACAAGATCATTCTCAGGAGTAGCCTGGTCCTGGTGGCAGGCAAGGCCTTAAACAGGACCCCCGTGACTGTGCCAAGGGTGGTGGGCCCAGTGGGGAATGGCCTAAGGTAGAGCTGCTGCCATCCTGGAACTCTCCAAGGACCTCTACGTCCCTGTTTCTTCTGAACTAACTAACGAGGGAGGGCTGGAGTGAGATCCTGGGCTCCCAGGGCATCTGCAGAGCCAGGCTATCTGGCCTGGAATGAAGCAGTGGGGGTTGAGCCTGAGGCCAGCAAGGTGCCTGAGGCAGGGGGCAGGAAGGGCTTGCTCTGCAGGCGGCTGGGTTGTGGGCAGGGGCATGACTGGGCCTCCCATCCTTCTCTCAGACCTCCTTCCCAGGCCGCTCCCTCCCTGGGCCCCCTAGCACACACTGAACACTTTCCCACAGGCTGTTCCATTGCCACCCAACCCCCAGAACACACTGTGGGGGTGGGGGTTGCTGTTGCAGGGGGGATCGGTTCGTTCTTTATCTGCCTGGCTCCCTTCCAGACAGATGTTTCATTTTATTTTGGACTTCCAGAAAATAGGCTGTTTCTTTTCCATCGTGTCCCTAGGGAGGCCTCCTGGGGGAGAGGGAGACAGGATGAGTGTGGGACCCTGGGGACACTGTCCACTGAGTGGAAGGTGACCTTCCTCCCTCAGCCGTGAGGAGCAATGGCCTGAGTGCGAGAGATGGTTCCTACGTTCCTACAGCCATGGCTCAGAAGCCACCTTTACCTGAGTGCCACAGAGCCTCAGGCAGGTCCGGGAAATGACAGGGTCAGATGGATACTACATAGGAGAGAGAGAGAGAGAGAGAGAGAGAGAGAGAGAGAGAGAGAGAGAGAGAGAGAGAGAGAGAGAGAGGACAGATGAGGGGGAAAGGGAAACTGAGGAGTCACAAGTGGGCAAGAACACAGAAACAGCCAGAAACTGTCTGGGGGGCTGGTCCACCATCCTTAGTCCTTAGTGGTCCTCTGAGGCTCCTGGGGAGGGCCACAGTAGAGTGGTGGTAGCATGCTAAGACCTTCTCCAATAAAATGTGCCATAGGATGGAGGGGATGGGCTCTCTTCCTCCCCAGGTTTCTCTTCCCACTTGTAATGGTATCCTCACCCTCCGGACCCATCTCCGGCTCCCAGGATTGGGCTTCCTGACTGGTACTGTAAGGCTACGTCTACATCAGCTGACGTGGCACGGGAAGGCTAGAAGTGCCAAAGTCTGTCAGGTCCAGAGTAGGCTGTTGTCACTTGCTCACTGTCCAGCCGCTCGCCAAAGATTCTGTCCCTGGCTGCAGATTCCTCTTGCCCCCACACACTCCCAGCCTAGAGCTGGCTGCCTCTTCTGAGCTGAGTCACGGCATCCCGGTTGGGGTTGGGGACATTCACTCCACCCCCACCCTTAACCCAGCATTCCAAGTCCACAGGGCAAGGGTCCTGTGAGTCACACCACCAGCCTGGAAAGTTCTTCCTCTTTCTTGTAGAGAGAAAATAATAACCAGGTTTGGTTCCTCCCATCCAGGGGCTGTGAAGGGCCCCTGATTTGTAAGACAGACAAGACCACGAAACAAGTTTGTGTTGCCCTTTTGCCAGCAATTGAGCGGGTCACACCTCTGAGTCTGTCACGGGTCTCCCCGTGTCTGGGACAGGTTAAAGAAAGTGACCATTCTGTGGAGGGGCGGAGCCCTGCGGAGCCAGACTCCAGACGGTGAGCAGGTGCTGGGAGCTGGACTCCAGGCAGGTGGGCACAGAACCCATCCTGCTGAGACTCAGTGGGACTTCTCATTTCCCTGCCCCACGCCTTTGTTTCCCCACCTGTACAGTGAGTCTCAGGAAGGGATCAGTTAGATGTTTCCTGGCTTCAGGGCACTGACATTCCAAGATTCCGACCTTGCGACCCCAGGACCGGGCCTCCTGCTTGGGTATCTTGTTTATTCAGAACTTGATGGAACTGAAGCTGGTGACACCAAGTGCACCAAGTGCCCCTTTGAGCCACAGCTGGCTTTTTCCCCCTCCCATGAGGTTACATTTCTGCCTGGCCTGCTCTCTGCCTTCAGTCCGTGCCAACAGAACCTTCCACATTTGAAACCAGCTCAGCAGCATCTTAAGCCTGTGCATAGTCTCATTCTTAGAACGCGGCTTTATCTTCCTGTCATCTGTCCTCCTGCCCTCCATAGTTCATCTCTGAAATTTGCCCCTTGGGCCCCTCTGACATGCAGTCACCAAGTCCCATGGACTCTCAGCTGCATTAATCTCAAAGCCATCTGTTTTGTCAGGCCCCACCCACTGCCCTCTGCCCAGCTTGCAGGGGGGTGTCAGGCAGTGGAGAGACACGCTGCTTTATTTTGGTCTCTACTTTCCTCTTGTCTGGTCTGCATTTCTTGGCAATTTGCCAAAACAGTCTCCGCCTTGGTCTTCTTAACTATAAAATGGGCATAATTATGCCCCCCGAGATGTCCGAGGATGAAGTGAAACAGTGCATGCCAAGTACCACAACAAGTGAGCCATTTAGCTCCTTATGCAGCGCTGTGCACAGACACAGGTGACTGTGGTCCTGTGCACACGTGTTCTGTATATGTCCCATGGGGGGGTATACGAGTGACTGTCACAGGCAGTCCGTCTCTGATGGACATGTGGCAAAGCACCCAGGCATCTGTCTGTGCAGTGGGCACATGTGCTGAGCACTGGGGGAGCTGTGTGCACGTGTGTCCTGTGTGGGCATGCACATGGTTCGTGCCTGCCTGAGGGTTGGGCACACATCCGAATAGCTACACATGTGTACGCTTGAGAAGAGCGTGTGAGAGAGAGAGCGTAGGCAGCCTCTGGGCTGTGCGCATGTGTTCACCGTGTGCAGGCCCCCCTCTGGCAGCAGTGCAGCGTCCCCCCTCCTTCCCAGACTACTTGTGTCGTGGGAGCCTCGGGACCCCGAGGGAGGAAAGCTGATGCTGGCGGATGTGGCCAAGATGGGCTGGATTTATTTAGATTAAGTTGGTGGGAAAGGAGTGGGGAATTGTATGTGCCTGTGAGCGGGAAGGCTGAGGCTCTGAGGATGACTCCCAAACATGATTGCTCCCCTGGGCCTCGCTCTGATTCCCTAAGGAGTGCCTTAGCTCTGTTGTGAGAAGTGTGAGAAGCTGAGCTGACCCTCTCTCTAGACCTTGCCTGAACAGGGGCGATAGTGAGGGTTTTCTGACTGCAAGGAGTGGGATTTAGGAATTTTCTCCACTATAGGGGATTCACTGGGCGGGATAGCACAGCAGGTAAGAGGTGCCTGCCTCTTGGTGTGGTGCCCATGGTGACCTAGGTAACTCTTTTCTGAAGCACAACTCCCTCTCTTGAAGAAAGGAAGTTGTCGGAGGCATGCCATCAGGGCAAGTCAGCTAGCTGCTGGTCCTTCTTGGGGTTGCTCAGAACACAGCGGCTTCCAGAAGCACAAAATGTTCCATAAAGCACCAAATGGAAAACTAAGATAGTCCAGAGACATTGAGATGGCCAGGAGATTACGCTGGGTGCCTGGGCTCTGTTCTGATGAGTCCTCGACGTGTAGTTTGCTGTCCATGCCACCCCGGAGATACCCCAGGTTCAACTGATGAGAAGTCACCTGAAAAACCATCCAACTCCCAGTTGTACAGAGGAGGAAACTGAGGCTATTTAGACAATGTGTCTGAATCTACACCCTAGGTCAGTGGGATGTGGGTCCTGGACTCCCAGGTACTGTGGCCTCAAGCATGTTGTCTGCATTCTTGACCAATCATTACTTCTTTAGGTCGCCCCATTGAGATTAATGGTAGTCGGAACCTTCTCTTTGAGTAGTCAAAAAGGTAGAGACAGAGGCAGGTGGACCTATGAGTTCAAGGCCAGCCTGGTCTACAGAGCGAGTTCCAGGACAACCAGGGCTATACAGAGAGACTCTGTCTCAAAAAACCAAAACAAACAGATGACCATCACAACCTCTCTGTGGGTGAATATGCAAAAGAGTCCCAGAGCAGGCAGGAGATCCAGTCATTGTCACAGTGGGTTCAAGGATCTGGTGAGAGGTGCATGTTTCAAGAGACAATCGAGCCAGCCCAATGCTGGCATTGACTTGCTTTCTTCCTCCGGAAGCTCATTTGCCTAGCCTGTCCTCCGCACAGCTGGAACCCACCTTGTATCTATGTGACCTGGTCATGATTCTGGGCTTCTCAGGGTCTCTACTTCCCACTTGAGAAGACTGCTTCCCAGCGTAGAGTCTTTCCTTCAGCTCCCCCAGCCTTCTTCCCTGCAGGAGAGGGCCTGAGAAGAGACAACAGAGTGCTATCAAGTAGCAGGGCTGGGGTCTGCATGCCATGAGTTTCTAACCTACATGGTGAACACAGCCTGCCAGAGCCAGGCCAGCCTCCTTGCCGTGACCTCCCATCTCCTGGCCAGCAGGCCAAATTCCTCCTTTAGAATAATAAACAGTGTGGCCAGCCAGGGAGGCTGGGAGAGGAGGGGAAGAAGGCTAGGGTGAACCCTCCCCCAGCCTGGGCTGCTAATGATTTTCTTTGGCCCGCATCTCTGGCAGGAAGTGGGGAGCCAGAGGGGCACCCACCAAGGGGAAGATGGGCTTCTGTAGGGCCTGTTGGCTCTGCCTGGGTACCCGATGCTGTCTGTGCTGCCGAAGGAGGCCTGGTGTCCAACTGCAGGGGTCAGCCCTGGAGGGATGCGAGAATGACTGTAGAGGGGGCATCAGGAAGGTTTTGACCAGTAATAATTCTGAGAGGGGTGACCCGGAGCCTGAGGGGGCCCGCAGGCAGGCTGACTGGAGATAGGGTAAAGGAGGAGAAGCGGTCTACAGAGTGAGTCTGCCTGTGTCTCACGCACCGTGTATGATCATAGCCCTCATTGGTGGCACACTCATCAGCCCCTTGCTGGCTAGCGGCTCTGTCCACAGGCACAGCCTTGTCACAGCAGATGGCAGTGGAGTTCATGAGACCTGACTCCTCAGCCCTGGGGAGGAACCTAGAAAGGGCAACATGGCGGAGCGGAGACAAAGTGGGCCACGATGCGCAGCCCCACAATCTCAGGATGCTCCTTGTTGCCTGTCATGTGATTGCCTCCTGGGTTTTTCTATCCATGACTCTGATGATTGATTGCTAGTGAAGGAAGGACCAATCAAAGATTTGCCCGTCTGTGTCCCTGCTCCAGCACCCTGGTTCTCAGATCTCCTCTCTGTCTTCCTCGGCTCCCACCATCGAACTCTTAGACAGGCCCTGCTAGGAACCTTGGGGAAATGTCTTTGCTCCTCAGAGCCTCAGTTTCCCCATATGGACATTGAAAGTTTGGCTTCAGTGGTCTCCAAGGACCTCAAAACCTAATAAATTAGATGGGGCTGAGAACCTGGTTCCTCTCTCTTCCTGGCCTCCTGGGCAGCGCTGTGCTGTGTGTGTGTGTGGGGGGGGGGGGGTTCAGCCCACTCCCACATTCCTCAGTCCTGACCCTCACCCCCTCCCCACTTCCCTTCCCACAATCGTCCCATTCCCATTTCCTGTTGTGCTTGCGGAGGGAGCTGCGGGAGTTCTCCAGGCTCTGGCTCGCCCCCACTCCTATCCCCCCAGGCCTTTCATCACACTTCCCCAAATATTTGTCCTGGCAGATAAGTGCCTGGTATTGGAACTGTCACCCGGAGGACAGGCTGTCAGAGCTGGCAGTCGCCTAGCTAGCCCAATTTCCCCACCTCCAGGGTAATACATGGGGAAGCTAAGGCTCATAGGCACAGGACACAACCAAGGCTATGTGAGGGTTGGAAACAAAAGGGAAAGGGCTTGGGGCCCTGGATGTCTCTGCAGGCTTGAGACATGATGTTGGAAACCCAAGCAGGGCTGACTCTGCAGGAACCAGGTCTAAGGTGGGCCTGGCACTGCCTTTGCTCATCCTGGGCCCTGATCTCTGTTTAATTTTACAGGGCACCATGGGGTTTCCTGGTGTGATGCCAGCTTCAGTCCTCAAAGGTAAGGAGGCTGGGGGGGCGCAAGAATGAGGGTCCCAGGAATGCCCTAGGGAGCTGGCGGTGGTGATGCTCGGTAGCACTAAGACTTGAGAATCTGGAAGCTTTGTAGTACGCTCGAGCCTCAGTTTCCCAGTATTTGGAGGTGGTCTGTTAGATCCCCTCAGTAGATCACTCCTCATCCAGAACCACCGGCCCAAGCTCCCCACTTATCCTTCTGCACCCATAGTGCCTCTGAGACAGTGCCCCATCCTGTTTCGGTCCAGTTGGATACCTGCCATAAGCTCTCCAAGATCTGGGCAAATGCCCAGGCAACCAGGGATGAGCCAGTGGCCTGCCCTACTGACCGTAGTTTGATGGCCCCGCTGACTGGCTTCACCTGTCGTAATTTTCATTACCAGGGAACACGAGGGTGTGGCCTTTAAAACCCTCCCTGTGAACACTGATGTATTGTGGTGAAGGCGGCTGCTTCTCCCGGTCCTCCGCCAGGGGATGTCACCAATCATCTAACATGTATCTTAACCCCCTCACCCTGCCCCATCCTTCAAGCCCCAGGGGCCTCAGCGGCTCACTGAGGAGCTACAGAGAGGTCTAGGGAGTGACCTGAATGGCAATGCAGGAACTGGAGGCCTAGGGATTGCTTCCACAGGATTTCCTGCCCCGTTCTCCTGCTTACCGCCTACACATAGCATAGCTGAACGGCTCAGAGGCCAGAGTCAAAAGAGGCAGAGACCCAGGACAGGAACCCTTGAGGGCCTGACAGTGGTCGAGTGGCCTGTGTTGAATGGAAAGGTGTGCCGACAGGCCTCCAGGACAACTCTGGGGGAGTGGCTAAGGTCTCTTTTCCCTGACATGTGACCCTTCCTGCCACAAAGGCCAGTTGTTGCTGTCTCTGCTGTTGCTCCTGGGACCACCAACCTGCCAAAGCCTAGTCATCACGCCCCCTGGGCCAGAGTTCATCCTCAACGTCTCCAGCACCTTTGTTCTGACCTGCTCGGGTTCAGCACCGGTGATATGGGAACAGATGTCCCAGGTGTCCTGGCAAGAGACAGCCGTGAATCAGGACGGCACCTTCTCCAGTGTGCTGACACTGACTAATGTCACCGGCGGCGACACCGGAGAATACTTTTGTGCCTACAACAACTCCCTGGGGCCAGAGCTCGGTGAACGGAAGCGCATCTATATCTTTGTGCCAGGTAAGGACCTTACCTGGGTGCCTACTCCCGCACCCTCATCCCCACGGCGCATAATACAAAAGGAAGCTTGGAGAGTGTCTCGAGGACACAGTGAGAGGCAGCCATGTGACACAGGCAAAAAGCAGCATCCAGCCCGGGTCAATCCAGGAGCACGATTGGTCCACTCATTGTCTGCCCCCTCCTGTCTGTCTCTCACTCTTGCCTCTCAAGAGTTCCGCATTCTCAGCTGGTCCCAACCTGTTCCTTTCGGGCCCCCATATCCCACTGCCCTCTTCTCTGAGATCCAGGTGCAACTACTCTTTAGTTTATGACTTTTTACCCCCTCCCTCCAACACCAGTACTATCAACATCAAACAAAGAGCAGGAAACGGCCTCTGAGAACATCTTCCTAAATACCATTGTGCTACTATAACAGAAGACAGTTCTGGAGGCAGGGGCCAGCATCTGGCAAAAACACTTTCTTTTTTCCTCCTTCTTCTCCTCCCCACACCCACCCTAGGGGTGAGTCGCCCATGTAGCCCTGGCTGGCATGGAACCAACTCCTTCTGTGATCCAGGTTGGCCTCAAAAATAGAAATCCATCTCGCTCTGCCTCCTGAGAGCTGAGATTGAAGGTGTGTGCCTTCACACTCAATGTCTTTTCCTTTATTTTTAAAGCAATGTCTATTTGTTAAATGGCCAAAGATGACCTTGAACCTCTGATTCTCCTTGCTCTACCACTTGAGTGCTGGGATCACATGCATGCACTAGTGCACCCCTTAATGCATGCTAGGCAAGCAATCTGCCCATTGAGCCACACCCCCGGCCCAGTGAAAGCCTTCTTGCAACTTTATACCATGGAAAAAGCATAAAGGCAAGAGAGCACAAGAAGAGCAAGAGGGGTCTGAACTTACGCTTCTGTAACGGCATCAATCCATGAAGCCCTCATGGCTAATCACCCCCATCACACCTTTTTTCTTTTTGGTGCTGGGGACTGAACCCAAGGTCTTGTGCATACTAAGCAAGGACTTTACCACTGAATTACATCCCCAGACCAAGGCCAGAAGAGGGTGTTGTATCCCCTGGAGCTAGAGTTACAGGCAATTGTGAACTACCTAAGAAATAAATTCAAATTCTCTGGAAGAGCTGAGATTGCTCTCAACCCCTGAGCCATTTCTCCAGTTCTTACTATTGCTAGTTAACTTTTTTGTTTTGAGAAGTAATCTCCCTAGGTTGCCATGGCTGGCCTTGAATTCACTCTGTAGCTTCAGCAGGTCTCAAATCAGCTCTCTGACATCTTGCATGAGCTTCACAAGAGGCTGGGAATAATGATGATGATGATGATGATGATGATGATGATGATAGGTCTTCATTACCCAGATGACAATTATCATTTAGAAATCCTACCTGTAAGGACTGTTACAATGACAATCATATTTCAGTGCGGATTGGAGGGGACCAACATCAGAACTATAGCAGCATCCCTATTCTGTATTGAGGGGATTGAGGGCCAGAGAAAGAAGAGACTGCTCAAAGTCAAACAGCAGTTCACCAGACAACTAGAAACTCACTGTCCTGGCTGCGATTAAACACCATGACCAAAAGCAATTCAGGAAGGGAAAGGCTTATTTCATCATATAGCTTGTAGTCCATCCGAAAGAGAAGTCAGGCCAGGAACCTGGAGGCAGGGACTGAAGCAGAGACCATGGAGGAACACTGCTAACTACCCTGCTCCTCACTGCTTCCTCAGCCTGCTTTCTTATATTACCCAAAGGTATTATATTACCTTTCTTATATTACTTGCCCAGGAGAGGTACCACCCACAGTGGGCTGGGCCTTCCAACATCAGTCATTAATCAAGAAAATGCCCCACAGACAAACTGATGGAGGCATTCTCTCAGTTGAGGTTCCTTCTTCCCAGATGACTCTAGCTCATGACAAAGTTGGGGGGGGGGGGAAACTAGCCAGGACTTTCATTCCTTGGCTCTCCTCCTGACAGATCCCACCATGGGCTTCCTCCCTATGGACTCCGAGGACCTTTTCATTTTTGTCACGGATGTCACTGAGACGACAATTCCGTGCCGAGTGACAGACCCCCAGCTGGAGGTGACATTGCATGAGAAGAAAGTGGATATCCCCCTACACATACCCTACGACCACCAGCGAGGTTTCATTGGTACATTTGAGGACAAGACTTACATCTGCAAAACCACCATTGGGGACAAGGAAGTGGACTCTGATACCTTCTATGTCTACAGCCTGCAGGGTGAGCTCCCTTTCTGGGGGAACAGCCCCTCGGTTTACTAAGTGCACAGCCTCATATCTTGTTGGATTCTCCTGTAGTTTTGGAAGGGAGCTAGTTAGCGTTCTCTCCCTTTTATGTCCATGGAAACCGAGGCTCAGAGAAAGGATGGGGTTGGTCCACAGTCATAGTTCACTAAGGGTCGGTCTGGGCTTCATAAGGTGGGGACAAAGGCACAGGCTTGCAGACAGCTGGGTTTGGATCCCAGCTTGGTCACTTCCCATTTGAACCACTTTGCACAAGACTCATAGTCCCCATGAGCCTGATTCCCTCTCCTCCAATAAGATGAAGGTGGCGATGACTGCCTTCCTCACAGATTTGGGGGAAGGTAAAATAAAAGAGGTTAAGGTGCTAGCGTGTGCTAGGTGATTGATAAATGTCTCTGGGTTCCTAGAGGATTATGGCTTCTGAGATGGTTATCCCGTTGTCAGCGCCATGAAGAAAGAGATTCTGTCTGTGGTGTGCACTCCTCTAGCCCTAGTGTAGCATAGTGCTTGTATATAGTAGTGTTTAATTACTATTGATAGGACCCATGAATTAATCATTCACAACAGCCACCCACTCCCATTTCCAGTCTCAGTGCTGGTGGCTGTTGATGACCTCCTTGGCCCTAATCCAATGTCCTCGCCCCACTCCAGTGTCATCCATCAATGTCTCTGTGAACGCAGCACAGACGCTGGTCCGCCAGGGTGAGAGCATCACCATCAAGTGCATCGTGATGGGCAATGATGTGGTCAACTTCCAGTGGACATACCCCCGCATGAAGGTACAACTTGACCAGGGTTGGAAGTAAGGACAGACGTCCCGGCTCATACCGGCTTCTCATTTGGGGACTTGTCCTTGCAGAGTGGGCGACTGGTGGAGCCAGTGACAGACTACCTCTTTGGGGTGCCCTCCCGAATTGGCTCCATCCTGCACATCCCGGCCGCTGAGCTGAGTGATTCGGGAACCTATACTTGCAATGTCTCCGTGAGCGTGAATGACCATGGAGATGAAAAGGCCATCAACATCACTGTGATCGGTGGGTACCTGGGACTCAGCCCTCTACCCCACCCCGAGCTGAACCAGACTCTGGCACAGGCTTGGGGTCTATTTCAGTATTAGATTCAAATAAAATTTACTGTCAGCCCCAGACTTAGCTCTAAGCCCAACCCAGACTTCTCACCTAGCCAGTTCATTGTCAACCCCTCAATGCCGGCCTTGGCAGTCCCATTGCCAAAGTCCACCTTGTGCTAGTTTGAAGTTCCAATATATCCTGTAGGTAATATAGAGCCATAACAGAAAACTTCAACTCCAGTCCCAAGCTCAGCACTGACCCCAACACTAAGAGCACCAAATTCCACTCCTGCTCCAATTCCAGACCAAGCTTGAACTCCTGGTCTGTCACCTCAAGAAGCCCTGCCCCTAGAAGGTACTTCTCTGACCTTTGGTTAGTACAGGCCACCAAGAACACTCCACTAGCTAAATCCATACCCTCACTGGTGTCTGGGCATAGCCCCGCCCACAGGGCCCACCCTTGACTGTTGTATACCTTCACAGAGAACGGCTACGTGAGGCTGCTGGGAACACTGGGTGATGTACAAATTGCTGAGCTGCACCGGAGCCGGACATTGCAGGTGGTGTTTGAGGCTTATCCACCACCCACTGTCCTGTGGCTCAAGGACAACCGTACCTTGGGTGACTCCAGCGCCGGTGAGATGGTTCTGTCCACCCGCAACGTGTCCGAGACCCGGTGAGCACCAGCGAGTCTGCTTGCTTTGCAAGTTTCAAAGCTGCCAGGCAGCTCAGGGGCCTTCAGATACCACAAACCTTTTTGCCTGAGAATCTGCTGTGCGCTAGGCACGTGCCAGCGGCCAGGGATGCTCAGGACCAGAGTAAGCCGCTCTGCCCCTCCTGGAGGGGGAAAGACACTGGTGGCTTGGCCGCTTAGAGGTTTAGTTACTTTTGTGATGAGAAGAGATGGCAGGTAACAGCCAAAAGCAAAATGACTGGATGGAAAGCGAGTGTCCCTGAGGCAGACTGACCAGACTGTGCCCTTCTGAAGGGGGGGGGGGTTGTGGAAAGAGGGATACCGAGGTCCTTCCCAAGCTTTTCTCTTAGATTAGCAGAACTGCCTGCAGGTGGGATTCAGGAGACTTGGTGTGAATGCTTACTCTGCTGCTGTCACCCACGTGGCCTTGGCAACCACATCCCTTCCCTGACAGACTATAGGAAGGCGAGGATGCTGTAGGGGTTTCTGCAGTTCTGACTGAAGTCCCCTGACCTGGCCTGCTCCACAGGTATGTGTCCGAACTGACCTTGGTACGTGTGAAGGTGGCAGAAGCTGGCTACTACACTATGCGGGCCTTCCACGAGGACGCAGAGGCCCAGCTCTCGTTCAAGCTGCAGGTCAATGGTAAACATCCCTTCCCTTTCACTCTCTCCTCCTCCCTCTCCCTCCCTCCCCAGTCAAACCTTTCCCTTCCTTCTTTGCCCATCCACCCATGGGAGAGGCTGGAGAAAGGGCCTGGAACCAAGGAGGCTGCATTCTAGACAGCTGATCTGGTGTGTCCCCTCTCTGGGCCCCAGTTTCTCCAGCGGCAAAAGATGACCACCAGATTGTTTTGGTGTTCCCCCAAATCTGAGTCATTTATGAGTCCACACCACAATTTTACTTCACTTATACAATTCATACTTTGATGAGTAATTTCAATATGGTGGTCTGTTCAGAGTTCTACATTTTATAGCTTGCATCCTAGTGGGGGAAAGGAGAAAGGTTAGAGTTAGAAGGGAAGAAGTGATTGTAGGGGGCAGGGAAGGAGGGAGAGAGACAGAACACACACACACACACACACAGAGAGAGAGAGAGAGAGAGAGAGAGAGAGAGAGAACACACAGACACACACACACAGAGACAGAGACAGAGACAGAGAGAGAGACAGAGAGAGAGAGACAGAGAGAGAGAGAGAGAGAAGCCTGGCATAGCAGGTGGTGAGGGTTGTAGTTTCCAGTGTGGTGATCAGGGTTGACCTCATTCTGGAGCGGGCCTTTGTGAGAAGACTTGAGGACAGAGGGTATTAAACAAGTGGATATTTAGGGACGGGCACTCCAGAGACCATGTGTAACGTTGCCAGAGAAATAGCAGGAAGGTGGGTGTGGCCCGAGCAGAGGGCTCTGGCATATATGGAGGGCATGAGGTCAGGGCAGAAATGGAGGAAGGATGGAGGGGGGTAATTGGGTGAGTGCTTGTGGGCTTGGTACAGCTTTGGCTTCCATTGTGAATAAAATGAAGGATTTGCGCATAGAAATGACAGGACAAAGACTTAATGTTTTGTCAATTAGCTTTCTAAAACTAAATCTATTTTTTTTTAAAGTTTTTCAAGACAGCGTTTCTCTGTGGCTTTGGGAGCCTGTCCTGGAACTAGCTCTTGTAGACCAGGCTGGCCTCGAACTCAAAGAGATCCGCCTGCCTCTGCCTCCCAAGTGCTGGGATTAAAGGCTTGCGCCATCACCGCCCGACTAAACTAAATCTATTTTGAAAGAAAAAATTAAGCATCTTGGTTGTAGATGTAAATTCAGTGCCATAGGACATAAATATAAAACAACCACTAAAGTAAAATCAGGAAGAAGAAAAAAAGCATTGCTGTCAGTCTAACTTCATGAGCCTGGCTGCCCAGAGCCCTGGTCTCTGCACCTGTTCTTTCTTTGTTAAGAGAGCAGCAAGCCTCAGAATGATGTTAGAGACAGATTCTGAGCCTTCCCTTTGAAGTACCCCGAGAGGAACCTGTCACTTTTCACACTGTGGCTCCTGGTGTAGAACATTCCCCCTGCAGTCTCCTGCCTTGGGAAAGTTCTGGAACATGTCCCCTGAGGTCTGCTCTGACCACCCCACTCCCTGACCCTGTACTCTTTGACTGTTCAGTTCCTGTCCGTGTGCTGGAGCTGAGTGAGAGCCACCCTGCCAACGGGGAGCAGACAATCCGCTGTCGTGGCCGGGGCATGCCTCAGCCAAATGTCACCTGGTCTACCTGCAGAGACCTCAAAAGGTGAGCATACCTGAGCCTCAGCCTTCCAGAATACCCTCATCTGCCTAGAATGGCCCAGTGCAGGGTAATCTAGACCATCCTCTTCTTCTGAAAGGTCCAGGCCACATCTTAGACCAGTCCTCTGCTTTACTGGAGATACTGTGCATAACCTAAGTAGCTCCTTTTCTTATCTTGACCCTGAGCCATCCTCAGCCCTGGAAGGTGCAGGGCCTGGCCCCTAGAGGTGTCTAATTCATCCAGTAGTTGTTCTCTACCCCTGACCAGAACTGAGTCTAGTAGATAGACATAGGTTGAGTTCAGGGTTTGCCTCTAACCCTGATATACTGGTTAACCTTGAGGGTCAAATGAGTGAATGTTGCCATTTAGGAGTCTCATTTCTGGAGTACGAGCGCCCCCTGCTGGTTCATCTAGACAACACAGTAGGAACCTGCTTAAGGACCAAGCAGAGAAAGGCTTTCCTTCTCTATACACCACTCAATTACAGCCTGCTTTGAGCCTCAGTTTCCCCATCTGCAGAGGGTAACTAAGAGAGGCTGCAATCTAGTCCCCTTGTGTCTCCTAGCAGGTGTCCACGAAAGCTGTCACCCATACCCTTGGGGAATGGTTCCAAGGAGGAGAACCAGCTAGAGACTAACGTGACTTTCTGGGAGGAGGAACGGGTATATGAGGTGGTGAGCACGCTGCGCCTGCGTCACGTGGATCAGCCACTGTCAGTACGCTGCATGCTGCAGAACTCGATGGGCAGAGATTCGCAGGAGGTCACCGTGGTACCACATTGTGAGTGCCCCAGCTTTGGGTTGCTCTGATGACTTTTCACCCTTTCCTTGATCTTGCTATACTGAGCCTGAATGCCCAAAGTGGATCAAGTCAGCATGCTCAGAAAGCCCACAGGAACATTACAAAACCCAGCAGAGTATGTTCCTATGCACATACACAACATATTATATGGACACAGGTGCTCAAACACAAGTCTATACAACATAGACATGCAAAGCATTGATTTATGTATAGGAAATGAACTGGTATGCATGATACATGCTGTAAGCATGTTGTAAACATGAGTGGGCTGATCTTGGGACTTGGGCATACACTCTTCATGTGCACATGCAATCTGTGCAGAGGATGCTTAATCCCCAGAGAACACATTATGTTAGCATGTGCTCCAGCAAGCACAATCCTGTCCGTGTATATAAAATTGCAGGATATGCTTTTGTAAGCTGTGCTTGCCCAAATCTAAGACTTGTATGTACATCCATGAAATAAATATCTTTATACAGGTACATGTGGGAGTATAATCCCCATTGTATAAACCATGCATGTACAAATCTTGTGCATGTGTGAAATTGGCATGGTACATATCTGCACTCACATAATTGAACATATAAAACATAAAAAAGCATTGAGCACAAGTCTGTAGAAACATACCTCCAGACAATGTGTACAGCAGGTACACATATGTGTATAGTTATCGCACATATGAACAGTGCTTGCCAAAGTTGATGTGTGTGTCCACTCATCCCTGCCTGCACACGTGTGTGCATACTTCATCATTCACCTATTTCCTACTCAGTAAGTTATAGGGACCCAAACTCACAGAGGCCAATGGGCCAGTACAGAGGCAGGAGGCTGAAAAGGGAGTAAACCAGCCCGGGCTGGATCACTACATCCAGGAAGCAGCCCCGAGAGGGAAGAAGCTCTATGCCAACCATCGGGTTGAGGAAGGTACCCCAGGAAAAAGAAGCTTTACATCAAATGCTGAAAGATGGCGTTAGCCTAGGAGGGGGTGGTGTTGTGGTCAAGGAGGCCTGTGGAAAAGCCTAGCGGTAGATTAGTTTCTGAGAAGTTCAAGGAAACCAGACCGTCTGGAAGGCAAGCTGTATGTGGATCTGAAGCAGGGGAAGTAATAGGGAAGGAAGTGGTAAGGAGTGAGGCTAGAGGACACAGAAGTCAGAAAAATCAGAGCTTCAAAAAGGCATTTCACACACACACACACACACACACACACACACACGCACGCACGCGCGCGCGCACGCACGCACGCACGCAGCTCCACAGCCTTGTGCAGGTTTGGCTATATACATCCCTGTCACCTGCCCTAGAAGATGAGTGAGCTTTGTAAATATCCTATTGGGCTGGAGAGATGCTCAGGGCTTAAGTGCACTCACTGCTCTTCTAAAGGACCTCAGTTGCATTCCCAGCGCCCATGCCAGGGGGCTCACGACCACCTGTGGCTCCAGTGCCCGTGGTTTTAACGCTTTCTTCTGGCCTCCATCAGCATCCACACACGTGACATTCAGGCATACAAATGCACACATAGACACGTACATAAAAATAAAATACAATTATTTCCCCCACACTCTCGTATGGGCACAGCAGAATGTGCACAGCCTGACATATAGACCCACTCTAGGCCTGAGTAAAGGCAGGAGGAAAGCCACTGTGTGACGCCTGGACGGGACACCGTGTGTTATCACACAGAGGATGACTCTGATGGGCCCCTGGAGGGTGCAGACTCCCTTTGCAAGACTAGGACATGGGGCTGTCGGGAAGAGAGGACAAAGATGTCAGTCAGTGACCCTCAGAAGGACAGGATGTGGAGTGAGCCAGAGAAAGGCTCCTTGGGGAACAGAGGAGGGCAGGAAGGGGACATAGGAGGAAGAAGCAAGTTCCCAGAAGACAACAGCTATTGCTAAGTGGGGAAGGACAGGGGTTCAACCAGGGTGACTGAATGGCAGCAAAGCTGAAACCTTGGGCTAGAGAAGACTCGGGGCTCAGGGACCCAGGCAGAGCTGTGTGTTCACCTCAGTGCCCTGGGTAGTGCACTCTATGACCGCCCTGTCACACACACCAGCTGGTCCCCAAGGAAGGGCTGGGAGGAACAGACTCCTTTCAGGGTGTGGATTCACCAGGCTGCTGAAGTTCAGAGTTAACTCTTTTGAGAAGTCACTTAGTGAATGCCTCAACCATTTGGTTAGAAATGGCACTTAAATCTATGACCCAGGCATGACAACCCACCAGGGGGGCATCAGCTTGGAAGAAAGGAGGGCATGGCCTGGTCCTCAGGGTGCCTAATGATGATCAGGAGCCAGAAGAGGGTTTTTGTAGCCTAGCGGGATGATGCAGAGGCCAGCCTGAGCCCGGCCATGATCAGAGAAGGGGGATCATTGAGGGGCACTGGGGTTTGCAGGTAAGGCCAGAGCGAGGGTCCTAAGGCTAGCTATCTAGAGAGCAGTAAGGGCTTCTGTGCTAGGCAGAGCAAGTCCAGTGGGTCTGTGATGCCCACGGCGTGATGGGGGGAGCAACTGCCAGCCGCTGTTTGCTTATGGCTACTCTGGTCTCTGTCTTCAGCCCTGCCTTTCAAAGTGGTGGTGATCTCAGCCATCCTGGCCTTGGTGGTCCTCACCGTCATCTCGCTCATCATCCTCATCATGCTGTGGCAGAAGGTAAGCGCCTCTAGCCTGTGGGTGCAAAGTAGTACCCCTATTTCCTCATGGTATGCCCTGAATGTCACACAATCTGCCACATATGAAGGACCTAATATGGAGCTCAGCCGACGCAGAGCAGCACTGGGTCCCCATCTCCCTTTTTCCCCAGTGGGCTGTGCTGACCCCGGGCCTGCTGCAAGTGGTCCAGGACTGACTTCGGACCGCTGCTCTTTCCTCTGCCTAGGTCTTTCCTGTTCAATCCAGTCGCAGGACAAATGGCACTTTGTGGGTGGAGTACCCTGGCCCCATGATTCTTCCAGCTCTTACCCATGAGTCACTAGAATGCAATCTGACCCCATGAATCTAAAGTTGCAATGCTCTGTTCTGACATTTTCCCGTTCTGTAGCCCCAAACGCTTACAATTCCTGAATTGGGACTTTCGTGCCCTTCATCCTGCCATTATAAGATTCCAATCCTGTGACTCCAGCATCTAAGATTTCCACATTTAAAGACTGCATCCTTTTGAGATCCCACGGAGACAGACCCGACATGGGGAGGGGCCCCTACATTTGACATCTGTCCTGTTATGCCCTTTCCATCTGAGGAGTAACTGGGTCTCAGGGAGAAGCTGATAAAGCAGTTCTAGTGAGTGAGGCCACCTGTCAGCGTCCTCAGCGACCTGTCCTGAGGCAGCGTCCTCAGGGTGTCTCAGCCACACTTTCCACCTTCTGGGGCCCCTTAGTGCCAGTTGCTTCTGAACTCATGGAGACCTTGGTTTTGCTGGTCACTCGCTGTATCTCTTTAAATATGTTCTTGCCCTCTCTTGGTCTCAGAGTCTCCTGTCCCATCTGCCATCTAAGGGCTAGACCTGATAGACTCAAGGCCAAAGACGCCCTCTGACCAACCAGCTCATCTGTTGGTCTTGTCCTGCAGAAACCACGCTATGAGATCCGATGGAAGGTGATTGAGTCTGTGAGCTCTGACGGCCACGAATACATCTACGTGGACCCTGTACAGTTGCCTTATGACTCCACCTGGGAGCTGCCACGGGACCAGCTCGTGCTCGGTCAGTCCTAAGAAGTTTTCGGTGGCAACAGGGACCCTGAGATCTGCTCCCCGCATGGTTGCTACTAGCTGAGGCTCAGAGCTGATATCTTGTCTTCTCTGGCTCTCAGCATCCTCTCTATATGGTGAAGACAAGATGATCCCTGATAGCACGGAAGCCCTAGGAACCTGAGATTGATATGGGGCCCCTCCAGGCTAAAGAGGAAGTACCAGAGATAGGCTGGGGAGTCTGAGGAGGGTGCAGGAGAGCTGTGATTTCCTGAGGAGGCAAGGGCTCTAGGGGAGGCAGACAGCAGGCAGGATCTAGAGGAGACCCAAAGGATAGGAAGCATCCTGAGAGGGAGCACAATGAGGTGGTTGGAAGGATGACCTAAGAGAATAGTCCCCTGTTCTGAGTGGGAAGATGAGGTAAGGATCCTAGTTCCCAGGAGCTGAGAGTTTCTTTCCATTCTAGGACGCACGCTAGGCTCTGGGGCCTTTGGACAAGTGGTGGAGGCCACGGCTCATGGTCTGAGCCATTCACACGCCACCATGAAAGTGGCTGTCAAGATGCTGAAATGTGAGTCTTGAAACGTGAGCCAGCCCACCCCTTCCTCACACCTAGGGTCGCACTCTGCCTTACCCTTCCCTGTACATTTGGTTTCTTCTGAGGGGCCGTGGTCCTGAATTTGTGGACAGAAAGGCTCCTCACTGTGTCCTCTTTGGATTCATCTTTCTTCTCTCCCCTCCATCCACCTTCTTCCTGTTCCAGTGAGGTCCTCACCACCCTGAGACACTAGTCCTACATCAGAGTGGGACAGAGGAGGCCCTGGTGGGGGCCTCTACACTGCCTCAGCGGCCCACGCAGACTGAGTCCCTTTCCCCCCTCAGCTACAGCCCGAAGCAGTGAGAAGCAAGCCCTCATGTCAGAGCTGAAGATCATGAGTCACCTCGGACCCCACCTGAATGTGGTCAACCTGCTGGGAGCCTGTACCAAAGGAGGTACTCAAGCCCCGCCCCGGGGGACTCTGAGGCTCCTCTCTTTCCTGTTCTCACTCAGTCGACCACCAACAGGACGCTCTCGCGGGAGTGTCCACACACCTGCTGCCCAGCACAGCAATTGGTTACCCATTGGGCTGCTGACATAGTGATAATGGTGACATTGCTTTACTTTTACTTCACTATTCCAGATGAGTTCAGTTTTTGTTTGTTTTTAAAAATATTTATTTATTATTTATTATGCATACAGAGTTCTGCTGTCATGTATGCTTACAGGACAAATAAAGGCACTAGATCTCATTATATTTGGCTGTGAGCCACCATGCGGTTGCTGGAAATTGAACCCAGGATCTCTGGAAAAGCAGCCAACGCTCTTAACCACTGAGCCGTCTCTCCAGCCCCTGGGTTTGGTTTTAGAAACTCAGAATCATAATACCTTCAGGGCAGAGAGGTTCTTCGGGTCACTAGTTCCAGCAGCTTCCAAACCCAAGACTCTCCAGACATTATTTTCTTCAGATTCTTAAGTTTTATGTGAGTGCATGTTTGCCTGTATGTCTGTGCACTATGTGTGTGCCTGGTGCCTGAGGCGGCCAGTAGAGGGCATCAGATCCTCTGGAATTGGAGTTACAGACAGTTGTGAGCCATCACGTAGGTGCGGGGTATGGAACCAGGGTCCTCTATGAGAGCTCTTAACAAGGCTCCTAACTACTGACCATCTCTCCAACCTCCATTTTTGTATTTTCGCAATATATTTTGGAAACCATGAGAAAATAACAGCTTCTACAGCTTGGAGACAGCAGAGCCCATCAGCGGGCTAACCAGGAGCTGGCTTTTGTTCACATGGGTGTTGAAAGTCACTCTGGCCAACTGTGTTTACTTGAGGGTTTGGTTACCCTTGGGCTGTGGACATAGTAATAATAGTGAAGTTGCTGCCATTCGCAGCTGCCTGTTGTGAGATCTGGGATTTTCCTCCCTATTGTGTAATCGGTCTAAATACAGAAGTACATTGCACACAGACCGTTGTCCGTGCCTGTACTGGACATATTTCAAAAGTGTCTTCATCTTTTGGGTGGCTATAAGTGTGTTGAACTTAAGTGTAACTGGTAAATAGTGCTGACAGAGACATTTACCTACTTCATGTAGCTCAGAATCCAAGAGTCTGAAAAGAGCAGCAGCAACTGATATCCTAGGCTTGTCCCGTGCCGAGCCCTCAAAGACATCATCTCAGGGGTCTTCATGTCAACCCCAAGGGTGGGTGTTGTTAGCCCCTGGCTAAATGGGCAAAAGAAGGCCCTGGGAGAGTAATAGCTTACAGTCACAGAGGGCAGAGAGAGGATCCAGGTTTGCAAGGTGCCAGCCCTCTTTGCCATCTTGCCGTCTGTGTCCCCACACCCAAAACTTTTGATTGGCCTTGTGGCCATTCTGGGAAGAATGAGGCCTCTCCCAGAGTCCATCCCTGAGCCTGTCTTTCTGCAGGGCCCATCTACCTCATCACCGAATACTGCCGCTACGGTGACCTGGTGGACTACCTGCACCGCAACAAACACACCTTCTTGCAGCGCCATTCCAACAAGCCACGCCCACCCAGTGCTGAGCTCTACAGCAATGCCCTGCCAGTGGGGCTCTCCCCACCCAGGTATGAGGGAGGCAGCACCGAGTGAGTACCTGCCAAGCATATAGGCACTCGTGTTCAAAAGCCCAAAGATGAGGGTGTGAGCGTTGGGGCAGAGTCACTTCCCAGAGACAAGGTCGTAACCAGGCAGACGATGGTGATGGGAGGGAGAGAGGGATCAGCTGTTATTCCGTGTCATCTCAGTGAGGCAGGCTCCATTCTAAACCTTCTGAGGATGTGACTCCTTGAACCCACATGCCATTCTCGTGTCATGGGTGTCCTTTTTTCTTTCCTTAGGGACATAGGGGCAGAGGCAGTGATTATCTGAGAGCCAGACTCTAAGATGCTATATACTAGGCTCTGGGCCTTAGCTTCCTACCTTCCACAAGCCAGCCTTCCCAGTTCCCCACAGGCAACTCAGCTCTTTTTTTCTGATTATTTCATAAAGAACATTTCTTATTTTGTTTTACATTTGTTTGTTTATTAATTTATTTATTTTTATTTTATTGGTGTTTTGCCTGTATGTATGTCTGTGTGAGGGTGTTGGATTCTAGAATTACAGATAGCTGTGGGCCACCATGTGGGTGCTGGGAATTGAACCTGGGTCCTCTGGAAGAGCAGTCAGTGCTCTTAACCACTGAGCCATATTTTCAGCCCCGCTTACTTTGTTTTGTTGTTGTTGTTGTTTGTTAATTAAAAAAACAAAGAGAATAACTTTGCAAAAGTGTACTCAAGGATATGAAAATGCACCTCGTCCTAACACTGTGACGTGTTCCTGCACATGCGTGTTTGGTTCCACTATTCCCTGGGGAACTGAGGCTGTACCCGAGGGGTCCAGGTGAGGCCTCGTTGCCACCCTAAACTATGCACCTCGCCGCTCTGTAGGCGTGGACAGGTACTGGAAAGGCCCAGAAAGGAACCACTCTGCAGACCCATGTATGACCGTTTTCCTGGCTGCTGTAATCACTCCTGTGTGTGAACTCTGAGCACACATGAAACTGAAATTTGAAATTTATGCCCTGGCAATGCTGAAGCATGCATGGGCAGCCCGTATATGGCGGTTCTGTTGGACTTGTCCATATTGGATTTCATGATCTTAAGTTGATGATGACGACTAACCAGGTCTCTTCCTCAAGAGGGCGCCAGATGTGGTTGTGCGCCACCATGTGGCTGCTGGGAATTGAACTCAGGACCTCTGGAACACTGAGTCTCATATCATCCCTGCAGCCCAGGGTCCAGCTCAGGGCCACACAGATTAGTTGAAAGGGTTGATTCAGTCATGTGTATTGTGGCAGACCATAGGACAGTGGGTACAGTGGCTGAGGAGATCTATAGATGACAAGGCCGCGTGGGCTCAGGCTGAGCAAGGGCCAGGAGCAGAAGGGAAGAGAAATCTGTAGCTTTTCCTGACTCCATCCTCTCTCACCTACAGCCACTTGTCCCTGACTGGGGAGAGCGATGGTGGCTACATGGACATGAGCAAGGATGAATCTGTAGACTACGTGCCTATGCTGGACATGAAAGGAGACATCAAATATGCAGACATTGAGCCCTCCAACTACATGGGTCCGTATGACAACTATGTCCCATCTGGTAAGTGGATGTGGTGCTGTCACACATGTGCAGGCTCATCCCATGTACACAGTGATGCTTTCCTTTCAAAGTCCCTCATGTACTCAGTCTTGTGGCAACCCTGGAAGGCAGATAGCTCATTTCATACCTGTGGAAACTGAGGCCAGCTGCCTGTCCACTGCTGCTATGCAGTGGAGCCCTGACTCGAGTCCTGTAACTGGTTCCAGAAGCATGCACACTTCTGGCAAGAAGGGGAGAGGGAGCCTGGTGAAGGTGGCCTTCTAGGGCCTGGAGGAAGACAGATGTGCTCTGGGTTGGCCACATGATCATCTAATATCCTGAGAAACAGGCAGGCAAGCCTTAGCTGTTGGTTTCAGGACTAGGGCTTTCCTTGCCAGTGAGGACAGTGAAAGCAGAAGAGGTTTAGGTTAGACACTTAAGAACTCATTCTCAACGGGCTGTGGTGGCGCACACCTTTAATCCCGGCACTCGGGAGGCAGAAGCAGGCGGATCTCTGTGAGTTTGAGGCCAGCCTGGTCTACAAGAGCGAGTTCCAGGACAGGCTTCAAAGCTACAGTGAAACCCTTTCTCAAAAAAAACAAAACCAAACAAACAAACAACAAACAAAAACAAAACTCATACTTAGAAAATCAGTAGCCATTTGTATTGAACTCTCAGCCACCTACAAGCCTAAAGATAGGAGTCTTCTAGGCCTGTGGCATACACAAAGTAACCCATAATCCTCTGTGCTCTCTAGCCCCTGAAAGGACCTATCGGGCCACCTTGATCAATGAGTCTCCAGTGCTTAGTTACACAGACCTCGTGGGCTTCAGCTACCAGGTGGCCAATGGCATGGAGTTCTTGGCATCTAAGAACGTAAGCGTGGTCCTAATAAAGAAGGCAGAATTATGGGGAGAGGGGTCATCTAGCCAACTAGACTCTCCCACATTTATGGGTGAGATAGCTCCCAGCCCTCTGGTGGGCAGGACATTGAGAAACCTCACACCCGGGCAGGCACGAATTTTTCCTAAATCTCTGTCCCAGAGGATCTTCTCCACAGTTTCCCCTTAGCCTCAGCTCCCCTTTTCCCTGACCCAGTGTGTCCATCGAGACCTGGCGGCCAGGAATGTGCTCATCTGTGAGGGCAAGCTGGTCAAGATCTGCGACTTTGGCCTGGCTCGAGACATCATGCGGGACTCAAACTACATCTCCAAAGGCAGCGTGAGTGCCTTCATCATCCATGGGGTTGTCCCCAGGTGCCTCTCACCCTAGGCATGGTAGTCTCCTGATTCATGTGGCCTCAGCTCAGTATGGGGACCACTGGTAGCTTATCCTACCAGCAGAGATGTCAATGCTGCCTAGCTATGAGCAGGTACAAGACAAGGAGCCTAGCTTTGTGCATAGTGGAGAGAGACTGCAAGAGGGTCATGACCACTTGTCATAACAGGGGCCAAGGAACCAGCTACAGTGGGCTTGGAGTAAATGGGAAAGGGGTATAGACAACCCTGTTTTAGGAGATGTAAGGTAGAGGAGCAGAGGAAGGAGCCCAGAAGATGTGGTAAGGTAGGTTAAGTCTTGAAGCCCAGGGGTAGAAAGGCTGCAGACCCCAGAGACCAAAGAGAACTCCTGGCCATGACCATGGCTGCTCACTTCTATGCACAACACACCCTAAGGGCTTCCCCCAGGAACACGGGCTGCCATGTCTTTAGCTAGTGAGTTAGGAAACAGCTTCGCAGCATTCTGGCTAGGAATGTGCTTAGAGCCGTGGAGTGGAGTGAGATGGAATTGGTGTGGGAGATGCTGGGCCTCCTCCTTCCCAGGTGAGGTGGGGCTAAGAGACTGGCCACGAGGACCCTCCATGCACTCAGTACCCGCCTTGCCCTTGCAGACCTTCCTGCCTCTAAAGTGGATGGCCCCAGAGAGCATCTTCAACAGCCTCTACACCACGCTGAGTGATGTGTGGTCTTTCGGGATCCTGCTATGGGAGATCTTCACACTGGGTGAGCCGCTTCTTCCCCTGGCCCCAAGCTAGACACCAGAGTAGCTACCCTCCTGCTCCTACCTCCTTCCTGACTGCCCCTCAGGCCGGAAGCAGGGGACTGTGGGACAGACACTGGAACATGAGCAGGGATTCAGGAGCAAGGCCAAGTTGTGCCTCTCTTTCCCTTGCATGGCTTTGGCAAGTTCTTTGCCTACTCTGGGTCTCTATCTTCCCATCCAAGCATCAAAGGAGTCAGACATATCAAAAGGCATGCTTGAAGCCAGCTACAATGGTGTACATCTGTAATCCCAATACTTGGAAGTCAAGAAGATGGAACGTTTCAGGCCAGCTTGGGCTACACAGAGACTCCATCTTTGACAAACAAAACAAGCACAGACGCAGACCCTGCTTGGGTATCCTTGCTTCTCTAGTTTCATCTCTGTCTCCAATGCCAAGGGCATTACGCTCTCATATACGCCAGGACAGTGTGCCTGAGAGGACACCCTGCCACTTCCCACATGCTGAGACACTAATGTCCCTGTCTCTCTGTTCCATGACAGGTGGCACCCCTTATCCAGAGCTGCCTATGAATGACCAGTTCTACAATGCCATCAAGAGGGGCTACCGCATGGCCCAGCCCGCTCATGCCTCTGATGAGATGTGAGTGGAACCTTGTGCACTTGGGAGGAATCTGAGGGTGCAGAGGGTGTGCATCTCCAGCTCAGAGGCTAGACAAATCCTGTTAGAACTGGATCAAGCTGTTCAAAATGACGCCATCAGAAAGTTCCGCCCCAGTCCAGGTCTCCAGTTTCTCAGGGCTGGTTTCAAATTCAAGCCTGTCCTGTTCATGTGGCTGCCGTTAGTACTGCCCCAACATCTTAGTGCTTGCATTGCTCCAGCAAAAGACCCAAAGCTGACAATTTTTTTTTTAATTTAAAGATTTATTTATTTATTTATTATGTATACAGTATTCTCAGTACTCTGTCTGCAGGCCAGAAGAGGGCACCAGATCTCATTACAGATGGTCGTGAGCCACCATGTGGTTGCTGGGAATTGAACTCAGGACCTTTGGAAGAGCAGGCGGTGCTCTTAACCAGTGAGCCATCTCTCCAGCCCCTGACAATTTTTTTTTAAAAAAAATTTTTTTAAGTGTATGAGTGTTTTGCCTGCATGCCTGTGTGTGCATCAAATCCATGTCTGATGCCCTCGGAGATCAGAAGACAACGGGGTCAGATACTCTGGGACTGGAGTTATAGATGGCTGTGAGCCAGCATGTGGGTGCTAGGAATCGAACCCAACTACTCTGTAAGAGCAACAAGTGCTCTTAACCATTGAGCCATATCTCCAACCCGACCCAGAGGTGAACTTTAAGGGCTCAGTTTGGTCACATGCCATCAGATCCAGGCCTGAGCTGGGAAGATGAAAATCCCTATTAGCCAAATTCGGGTCATGTGCTCACCGTGGCTTCTTGGACAACACAGAATCACATGGGTGAGGGAAGCCGGGAAGACTTCCCAAGGGATCGGTGAGAAGCAATGACGGTGTTAACAATGATGTGGCTCCTTCCCAGCATCCTCTGCCTTCACCTTTGCTCTGAACCCTACTGCATGGCCCTGCCTCTAAGGCAGAGACTCTGACCCTCTCTCTGCCTCCCCCAGCTATGAGATCATGCAGAAGTGCTGGGAAGAGAAGTTTGAGACTCGACCCCCCTTCTCCCAGCTGGTGCTGCTCCTGGAGAGGCTGCTGGGCGAGGGTTATAAAAAGGTATGGAGACAAGGCGGGATGGGAGACAGAGTCCTGCTCCCAACCCTGTGCGCTGGGCTTGGGGTGATGTGCTGGTATTTGGGAGGAAATATTCTTCACACACACACAGGGCCTCAGTTTCCTTGCTGGTACTAGAGAGAGTCATGCCAGAGCCAGGAATTTATTTTAGTAGAACCAAGATGTGGAAGCCGATGAATTTGACCCAGGGAGGTGCAGTCGGTTGATAACCCTGTCAAACCTGTGCACCATGACAATCCTGGGGCTCCTCCCTAGGCTCTCCTGAGCCCTCGCACCAACCACTTAAACCTTGTCCCAGGTTTATATGAGACCAGTGGAGCGGGTCTGTCCTGACCTTGGCTTCTTACTTCTTCCCATCTGGGGGTGGTTTTGGGGAGATCAAGGCAGAATGGACTCACCACTATTTCATAGCAAGGGATGCTGACCCCCACCCTCAACAGACGGCTATGGGAGACCACAACAGGATAAGAGTCCCTATCAATTACTCTGAAGTGGGGTAGGAGCAAGGGTCATTGTGCTGCCTGACTACCTGCCCTCCCTAGGGGACTCTGAGCATGTGCCTTGTCTTGGGATACCAGGCAGGAAGGCAGCTCACCAGTGTGGCTTTGAGCAGAACTCCTTTCTCTGTTTACTAGCTGAGGGTGAGGGTCTCTAGGACGTTGCTTATCTCACACCCAGTTTTTTGCTTTCCTCCCTGTCCTGTGGAGCAGAAGTACCAGCAGGTGGATGAGGAGTTTCTGAGAAGCGACCACCCAGCCATCCTGAGGTCTCAAGCCCGCTTGCCAGGGTTCCACAGCCTCCGATCTCCCCTGGACACCAGCTCTGTCCTCTATACCGCTGTGCAGCCCAACGAGGGTGACAATGACTACATCATCCCCTTGCCTGACCCCAAGCCTGATGCTGCTGATGAGGGCCTCCTGGAAGGTTCCCCTAGCCTTGCCAGGTAGCCACCCTAACCCTTTGTTCCCAGACACTCATGCATCCGGATAGCGCGCGCGCGTGCGTGTGTGTGTGTGTGTGTGTGTGTGTGTGTGTGTGTGTGTATACACGGAGCATGTTGTAGGAGATGGAGGTGCTGCAAATTCAGCTTAGAATTCAGACAGCGGAAGAGATCCGAGGTCTGCCTTGGGTTGTGGCGAGTCCATTGTGGGGTGGGCTCTAGGGGAGCCTCATTGCTTCCTAGACTGATGTCAAGCTGGTGTGGGGACTCCCCAAATCGGGATTCAGCCCATGGAGGAGTGGAAGGAGACATGCTGGTTTTCATTTCTAGCCTGTCTATATGAAATGCGGACAGGCCTCGCCTCTGTGAGCGTCTGTTTCTCCATAGGAACTCGCAGTACATGTAGGCCTTAGCAGTCCCTGAAGGCAGGTGGGGATGAGAAAGAAACTTGAGAGCTTGGTGGTCCTGCTCTCCTAGTTCTAGCTTCTGGATTCCATCACTGTGTATTGGGGAACGATGATATAAACTCTCAAAGCTGTGCCGCCTGGTGGTGCAGGCCTCTCAGTGTGGAAAGTCAATAAACAGAAAGCTCTTAGACAACACTGCTAGTATCTTCCTTGGCTCTCACCAGCTCCATTCTGACTTGTTTCTTTCCTCCAGCTCCACCTTGAACGAAGTCAACACTTCCTCGACCATTTCCTGCGACAGTCCCCTGGAGCTCCAAGAAGAGCCACAGGCAGAGCCCGAGGCAGATCCAGAGCAGCCACAGGGTTCGGGCTGCCAGGAGCCCCTGGCTGAAGCAGAGGACAGCTTCCTGTAGGAATCGGACCCACCCCACCCTGTCTGAAACTCCCATATGCCTCCCAGCACCCAACCCTCCTGGCCTGGCCACCAAGCTGTTGCACTGCCACCAGCTGCTTGAAGAATGCCCCTGGTGTGCGACAAACAAGGTCCAGGGACAAATTTAGCTTAGGAGGCAAGAGAACCGTGGGGATTGAGCCTCTGCCTCTGGAAGGCCATGAGACTCTGAGCCAGGGCTCCTCCAAGGGATTCAGTTTCCCCAGACGTAAGAGAAAGAATTGGACTTGGGTCTCAGACAGGTATGGAGCCTGGGTTCCTGGAGAGAGTGCTGGCTGTAAGGCGGTGTGCTCATCATTTCCTCCTGTGTAGCCAGCTGGATCACTCCACTCTGAACTTCACAAGAACTGGGCAAGAACCTGGTGCCTGGCTCCAGGTCAAACAGAGGCCAGCCTCGGTCAAGGTCCTGCCCTGGTGCCAGTCTTAGGTTTCCTAGGCCCAAGCTGGTCTGGGGCCAGCCATGCTTAATGAACATGGTTAGGGGTGAAGGCAGAGCTGAGTACAGGATGCTCTGGCCTGCATCCCTCAGGGCACAGCTGGCCACAAGAAGTACCCATGCCTTTCGTCCTCCTCAGTCCTGGAGCGTGTCCCCCCTCACTCTCAGCCGACCTGCCTACCAGAGTCTGCAGGCCCTCTAGTCCATGCCTGGGATGTGCCTCACTGAAGCGAGCTGTATCTCCTTGAAGTGTGCTTCAGTGGGAGCCCTGACTCTGCACCGGACTTGCAGTGAGACCTTGGAGGGTGCCTTGTTCTCTCTGGGTACCAGTTTTTTTCCCCTTTGGAAAAATGAACAAGTTGGACTCGTTGACTCCGAGTGCCCAGTCAATACTATAATTCCAGAGTGTCCCAGGGATTGGCACTTATCCAGGCAAAGTGGGGTCAAGTCCCTAAGCCACCTCTCTGGGAGTCAGCTGAACTCTGGAGAGACTCCAGAAACACACCACGTCTGGGGATTCAGGAACTGAGCCTCTTCTTCAGGTCCCCAAGTGCAACTGCCCAGGCCTTGACTTGGCCTAAGAGTCAGCGTCCTAGGAAAACCCCCTACAGCTGTCCTGAGGACACAGAAGGACCACGAGACCCTACTTATGCCATGGTAAACTCTGGAGTCAGCAAGAGTGGCAGAGAAGGCAAGCCAGGTCACCTCAGGCCACTGTCACCAGGAGAGTGGACAGACGTGATGGAGAGCGAGTGAGGACAGAGGGGGCTTGAGATGGGCATGAGAAGCAGACGCTATGGGGGCTGCCATCTCAACTGGCAGCTGTCCCAGGCCTCGGGCAGCACCACACGGGAATGTTTCCGTCACTGGCTTCTCACTAACCCTGAACCAATGGACACTGGAGGATCCTGGGGAGTGAGGGGTAGGATGGAACAGTGTAGCGGAAATCAGCCCTTCTGGGGGCCCTCCACCATGCTGGGTTGCTGGCTCGCAGCTCCCTGCCCGGAGCAGCAGAGGTTGCTGGAGAATGGAGAACATTGCTCACAACGGTACCAAAGATGTAATCACCTAGGTTTACAAGTACTTGTAGGACTCACAATAACCCACATTTAGACACCAGAAGTGCTATTTTATATGCTGTTAAGTTTTCCTATCTGTACTTTTTTTTAAAGGAAAAAAATGTAATATTAAACTTGGTGCTTCTCACTGAGAGACTGTTCTCTTGGGTTTGGGTCTATGTGTCCAGGATTGGGGAGACAGTTTGTTCCAGACAGGTCCGTCCCTTTGGCTCCGACTCACAGTTACCTTTTTTAAAAAGCAAGTTTCATTTCCTCCCATCCTGGGAAGTGGTTGGGTGACCACCTAGGCCTTGTGCTTGGGTTTCCAGGTGTGAAGTGAGGCTTTTCTGACTGTGGTATCTGGAAGGAGAGTGTGGGCTTACAGCCCAAGCCCCTCCACCCTGCCTGCCTTACCATGTGCTCTGGCTTTGGCCACTAAGCTGAGTCACCCTCCCTGTCCCACTTCTTGCTGCCCACAGCCAGATTTGAGCTGGGGTAGCTTATGGAGAGGTGCCTACCAGAGTCCGAATCCTAGGTTCTTGAGATTCGTCACTGGAACCCAGGTAGGAGCAGCTCAGACCTAATACTCAGGAGGGCCAGAGAGCAAGAGAAAGAAAGGAAGGATTAGGGTAGGGGAGAGAGGAAGAGCTGAGGGGCAGTGTGGTGGAGTGGGGCCGCAGGAGGGGAAGAACCACGCTGGCTGAGGATGGAGGGGTGCAGACCCAGGTGGTTTCAGCATCCCAGAGATTATGGGGTCCGCATGAGATAAGCAACCTGGTTCCCGCTGGGTCCCAGCTTTAGGTTACTCTGCTGCTCGCAGCCTACAGCACACTGGCCAGTGGAACACTGACAGCAGCTCAGGACAAGAGGCATTAGAGCTTCTGGGACAGGTGATGGGGAAAGGGTTCCAACTCAGGCTGGGGTTCCCAGACCCTCCCACCTCAGCTGTTTGGCGGGGTCACTTGAGATAGGAGCAAGTTTCGGCCTGAGGCCTGTCATCCCTTGTTGTCTGTCTTTGGGCCTTCCCTGACTCTGTGTGAACTGAGGGGAGGGTATCTCTGGATTTTGGAGCTTCAGGCCATGGCTCCCAGGGTGAGTAAGAGTCGACTTATGCTATGCGGATAGCCCTGACTCACAGACAGCTGCTGGCTCAGAGGCAGCTGAGACACAGCAGGGGAAACCACCTGACAAGAGAACCTAGCTACACACTGCTACCCCTCTCAGGACTCCTAGCTTTAGAGGACACCCCCAAGGCGGTGACACCCTTCTCCCCTGGCTGTGGTAGGCATGGAATAAAGCAATATCCCAATCTGCCTTGCAAAAAAGCAAAACTCACATTTCAGACAAGACTCTCTGTGTCTGAGATGCCCTTACCCTGGTCTTGGAAGTCAGGAGCCCCAGCCACCCACATCAGACTGCTTCTTAAGGACTGGAGGTGTACGACACCCCTCAGACCTTAGTTTCTCCACAGTGTGTGGGACTGTCAAGGTCACCGAGAGTGAAGCACGCTAGAGCCTTGGCTGCCATTCACCCAACAGCTGGTATGCCAAGGCTGGTTAACTGTAGCTTGTACGTTATCTTCTCGCCCCCATCTCAGTCCCACAGACACCGTACTTAGTCCAAGTGAGACGAGAATCCCAAAAGACTTTCCCGGTGTGGTTGCTGTGCCAGACTGACAAGAAACTGTGATCTGGTTGCCTTCCACCTCAACTTAGGTGGGTAAGGAAACAGATATCTGATAACTGGGGACCCAATTCTTATCTCCTGACTCCAGTTCTTTCTGGATCTGTGTGTCCCCTAAAAGAATGAGTCAAAAGTGCTGCATAGAAGGTGTGGGGGGAGAGGTAAGAGATCTGTAGTGCCACCAGCTAAACACAGCTTGAGGAGTGCCCATCAGAGCCCCAGGGGCCTCTACACAGAAGGGATTCTTGACTTCCAGAGAGCAACAGGGTTTCAGGACAAGTCAAAACGCAACAAAATCAGAGTGCATTGTCTAGGTAAAAGGGCAGAACCTTGAAGAGTCATGTGAGCGCCAGAAGAACACACACAAAGGCTCCAGCAGTAGCTGTGTAAGCTCAGATTTACACTGAGCTCTTTGAGTTACACCGTTTAAGGCAGGTAACCCATAACTGAGGCGAGGGGGAAGAAAAGTGTGTTGTTCTCGTCACATCTTTACTGGAAACGTCTTTATGGTAACGAGTGGAATCACAGGGTGGCTCATGAAGTTATTTCCTCAGGCATCCACTCCAGGAAGAACTCCAGCTAAGACAAAGACTTAAATCCACCTATTTCCGCCTCTACTGGGATTAAAGGCAGGTACCACAACGCCGACTTTTTTTTTCTTTAAGTTTAAAAAAAAAAAGATTTATGTATACGGGGTATGGCCGTCTTTCGCATGCAATACCTACAGAGACCAGAAGATGGCATCAGAAGCCCCTTCCCCCTTCAATAACTGGAGTAATGGACCATCTTGAGCTGTTCTGTGGATACTGGGAAAAAGTAGAAATTCTCTCTCTCTCTCTCTCTCTCTCTCTCTCTCTCTCTCTCTCTCTCTCTCTCTCTCTCTCTCACCCCCTCTCTCTCATATATACACATACATATATATGTACACACACACACACACACACACA
This sequence comes from Arvicola amphibius, assembly GCF_903992535.2. Taxonomy (NCBI): domain Eukaryota; kingdom Metazoa; phylum Chordata; class Mammalia; order Rodentia; family Cricetidae; genus Arvicola; species Arvicola amphibius. The sequence goes on from NC_052051.1 coordinate 135,584,074, forward strand.
CACACACATTGCCTCATCCTTGCAAGGCTCCCAGGAGTGACCTGACTGGGGAGGCAAGGGAATGAAGAAAAGACAGACAGACATGCAGAAATACCTGGGATCAGGTGGTCTAAGCTAATTTCGGTAGGAGCGGCCTCTGGATGGAATTGTGTGCTGGTGGTAAACATCCATGGAAGAATGGTGGTCGTTTTCTGCATACATGGCTAACATCCACACAGGAACTGGAGGAAGGCTTTGCCAGGTCTGAAGCAATAGGACCTTTGGCATGGCTATGCCCATGTCAACAACACACATTCACTTCGTATACTCAGGGCTTCCTCTGCTCCCCACAATTTACCTTTTCATTGTATGTGTATGGGTGTTTGGCTTGCCTGTGCGTGCAGTGCCTGCAGAGGCCAGAAGAGGACATGAGGTCCCCTGGACCTGAAGTGACAGATGGTTGTGAGTTACCATATGGGTGCTGGGAATTGAACTCAGGTCCTCTGCAAGAGCAGCTAGTGCTCTTAACCACTCGCTCCAGCCACGTGGATCAAAATTTAAAAATTAAAGTAGTTTTGCTTTACACAGATTCCACCAATAGAGGAAGACCTGTGTTTTTATCCCAAGCATGTTCTGTCAGCTGTGTTTATAGCCTTGTTTGTGGTATTCTTAGGAAGAGAGTATAGTTCTGCATATGGTTTCTGTGTAGGGAAGTTTCTAGTCTGTATGTAGAAACTCCTGACTCAGGCCACAAAAGGTCAAAGTGGGGGTGGGCACGACTCTTCCTTGTGTACGCTTTGCCTTTTTCCGTGTTTCTATCCTGTGCCGCTGAGGTTGGGTAAAAATAATGAAAAATATTTGGAGACCGGCTTGAATCTCCAAGGCCTGTTTGGGTTCCTGCTTCTTAGCCTCGCCACATAGGGAAAATAAATGAGCTGGAATTTTCCTCCCACACAAATGAGCCACTTGGGCCATTCAATTCTTCCAGATTCCACTCTCAGCCAGGAGTCTTTTTTTTCCTGGAAAAAAGAGGGAAATACTGAAACACACTGTGGCTGTGGGGCCCCTGCGTGCCCCGATGAAGTGTTCCCAGCCCCTATCAGCACCTTCTCCGGGCTAGGGCCCCATCCCCATAAAGGCCTTGTTTATCTGAGTATGTTATTTAGGTTTGCATCAATTCATTCATTTTGTGGACGTGTTTTAAGTTTATAATTATTATAGAATTTACACCACCACCCTCGAACCCTCTTATGTGTTCTCATGGTTGAAATTCTGATAACATTGTAAATGCTTACTCTCTCTGCTTACCCAGGGGATAGGAAATTATCTTATGGGAATTCTTTTTTTTTTTTCTCGTTGCAAAATTTAGTTACATTTATCTAGAATTTTTCCTTCTTTGTATTTATGTTAACGTTTTTGGTTTGTAAATAATTGAGTTATAATCATTTTTAAAGCTACCACTAGCATTTTGCACCTTTTTTGGTTTTCTCTTTACAGGATTTTAACTCAGGGGAACATACAGACGTAAATCCATCCATCCTTAGAGCTGCATGTTGTTTAAAGTATCCCTGGGCCCTGAAGTAGCTACTGATGAACACTCACGTCGTTTCTGATTTCCCACCTAAAAATTACACTGCAACAACCCTGACTTGAAACACCTGCATTTACACACCTGTGTTTTTTTCTGTAGGATTTATCTCCAGCCAGAATTACTGAGTAGAGGATAACCTATTTAAAAATATAGGAGAGGAGGCACACACCAATAATCCCGGAACTCAGGAAGTGGAGGCAGGAGGACCATCATAGTAAGGCCATGTCTCTGTCTGTCTGCCTCTGTCTCTCTGTCTCTCTCTGTCTCTCTGACTCTATGTCTCTCTTCATCTCTCTGTCTTTCTCCTCTCTCCCCTTCTCTCTCTCTCTCTGTCTCTTTCTCTCTGTCCCTCTCTCTCTCTGTCTCTTTCTCTCTGTCCCCCTCTCTCTCTCTCTCTCTGTCTCTCTCTCTCTGTCCCTCTCTCTCTGTCCCTCTCTCTGTCCCTCTCTCTCTCTGTCTCTCTGTCCCTCTCTCTCTCTGTCTCTCTCCCTCTCTCTCTTTCTCTCTCTGTCTCTGTCTCTATGTCTCTCTCTCTCTCTCTCTCTCTCTCTGTGTCCCTCTCTCTCTCTCTCTGTCCCTCTCTCTCTCTCTCTCTCTCTCTGTCTCTCTGTCTCTGTCTCTGTCTCTCTCCTGGCATTGGGTATGATAGCGAACACCTGTAATTCTAGCACCCAGGAAGTGAGAGCAGGACAGCAAATTCTAGACTAGGCTGAGCTTCATAGAAAGACTTCGTCTTCCAGTAAACAACAACATCAAAAGTTACAGGAACTCAAAGTCTGCCCTCCTAGCACCTGGGCTTTTGCGTTAGGGTCCCAGTGTAGCTCAGGCTGGCCTACAACTTTCAAAGTAGCTGAGAATGACCTTGAACTTTTGATCCTTTTGCAGTACAAAGCACCACACTCCATTGAAAGTTCCCTTTAAAACACACGAAGTTGGAGCTCGAGCAATGGCTCTGAAGTTAAGAATCCTTGTTGCAATTACAGAGAGCGAACCCTGTTTTGGCTTCCAGCACCCATATGGGGGCTCACAGCCATGTATAACTCCAGGTCCAGGGGATCCAACATTCTCTTTTGGCCCCCACAGAGCATTGCAATGCACATGGTACACATGCAACAAGACATGCGTACATGTGAAATGAAAAACAAATAAACGTATTTTAAAAAATTAAAATGCGCGAAGTCACAGGGCCTCTAGGAAGCTTAAGGAAAAAAGTCCACTGGACATGGTGGTGCCCGCCTTTAATCTCAGTGCTTGAGAGGCAGAGGCAGGTAGATTTCTGTGAGTTTAAGGCCAGCCTGGACTACAGAGTGAGTTCCAGAACAGCCAGGGCTGTTACCCGGAGAAACCCTGCCTTGAAAAACCAAATAAAATAAAATAAAATTCAACATGAGAATGAGAACAATACTGGATCTAGCAAGGTGCCCTGGCCTTACTGGAAGTCTGGAACCTGTAAGGTTTACTGTAAACAGCCAGAAGCAAGCAGGGAACATAGATCAAGATCTCACTGACCAGAGCCCCAGGGCCACTGGCCAGGCAGATGGCCCCATGCTGCGTCTGATGCTCCCCAGGCTGGGCCTTCTTCAACATGAGCTGAGGAGAGAAACTGTAGAAAGACGTTCAGATGACCTGGAACCTTAGGGCCTGGGTGGGTTGCCCATGTTTTTCTTTGTCATTGCCTTCCTGGCTCAGGCCACAACTCCTTAAAGACAGTGGGTGGAGCCTAGGGTTATGGCTCTGACTGGGATGAAGCTGGGAGGGGGGTTCCTCTATGAGACGGGGTTCTCGGCCCACTCTGGGCTATGGGGGTGTGCCCTGCTCTGGTCAGGGATTTAGGGGTAGGGGAGTTGGAAGCCATACAGTCTTCCGGTATCATTTTTCTCTCTTGTGTCCGATGACATGCAGGTCGGTACCCTCCAGTTCCTCTTCTGTGTCCACTTGAGGGCCTGCTGTTTTCCTGGCAGGCGTGGAGCAGGCTGCCCCTTGTTAACTTCTCTGGTTCTATTGTTGCAGCTCCACAGATTCCGGGGTTGGGTTTTGTGGGCAGTCACTCACTGCAAGACATCAAAAAAGTCACACACGGGGAGTAACAAAGCTTGTGGAAGATCTTCAGCTTGTCAGCGTCCCCTCCCCTCCTCAGAGGGCTGTGTTTCTCCGCCTCCTTGTTTATCTACCTGTGACACGGTGGTAACACCTATGCTCCTTCCTCAGACACCTTCAGTGGCTCCTCACAGCCAGACCCAGTTGGCGTGTGGTATCCAAGGCCCATCCTGGCCATGGACCCACCCCCTGCTGTTCCCTCTCCCACCTCCGTCCTTTCAAAGTCTATCCTTCCTATGTAAGACACACACTTGCTGACCTTGCATGTCACCTACCACCTGGCATTCCTAGCCTCTGTGGTAAAGGGTCATCTTGCTTAAGTCCTAAGGCAGCAGAGGCCACCTCTTCCACAAACTTTCCTATCTTTGTGCTGAGTGTGGACCTTCTGAGGGCTGTTTTTGTCGTTGGTGGTGGTGGTTTGTTTTGGTTTTTGTTTTGTTTTTCAGTGACTTTGACCTCTGATGTCCTCAGCACTCTTACTACCAAGCCTCTGTCACGCTTTTTCTCCTTGCTAGAACATTCCATGCTCCTGCTCACTCTCACTGCCTGTTTAGCTTTGATTAGCCCTTCCTTAACGCAGTTTCTGGTGCCCTCGGGACCTCCTACAACACACCCATGTCTCCATTCTGGTTCCATGGCTGTGAGGTCCAAAAGACAGAGACCAAATGAGCTCAGTCAAGAGATTGGCACCGTTATGTAGTCTCAAAACTCTTTCTTCCTGCATCGGTGCAATGTTCGTGTTACCCTTTCGGTCTCCAAAATCTTCATTTAGGTAAGATACATCTGTTGCTAGATGTGTCGACACACGTAGGGAGCCCAGCCATCTTCTCCCCCTTTGGTTCTTGGAACCTCCAGACTCCGTGGCTGGAACTCATAATCTCACTTGTCTATTTCTAGATGCTTATTGGTACCAGCTTATTGTCATTAACTGCCCCCACCTAGCCACTTGCTCTTCCATCTCCCAGGCTGGTAAAGGCTCTATATGCAGGGACCAGTGCTGAACTCTGGGCTCCCCAAGCCCCAAGCAAGGCCTAATATATGAAGTATTCATTAAGTAAATTGGTTATTGGAAAAGAGGAAGCCTTGTTCTACTTGGCTTGTTCACCTTTGATGCATTTATTCATGTAATCTGGTAGGGACTGAGTTCTCCTTTGCCAGGCATGCATGGCCAAAGACAAACGCTGTTGCAGCTCCAACCACGGAGCTCCTGCTGGGCAGGTGTGTGTCACCTTCGCAGGGTATCAGTGACCACCCTCACAACTGTGCTCATGCTGGATGAGAGCACTATGAAGCTGAAAAGCCATAGGGAAGTCAAAGACAGACACAGAGCTAGCAGAGCAAGAGAGCGTCGTATCCACAGTCAAGACAGAGACAGGAGAAAGGCACAGTGGCACAGGAAGAAGTTGAAAATACACTACTCAGGGCTGTGTGTAGGAGGGATGGACAGTCCATTCAGCAGGGGGTAGGGCATAAAGGTGCCTGTGAGGCCTCTTCCAGACTGGCTTGGAAGACTGGAGAAATACCCATCACCCTCCAGTGGAACCCACTTAACGCTTATTCCTAGAGCCAGGTGTGGTTAGCCCTCTCTGGCCGGGAGCTGATACAAAACCAGCTGCCAAGCCACCTGATGTTGGTTGTCTGGTTTCTGGCCCAGAGGGTTCCAGAGTATGGGGGGCATGGCATCTAGAGGTTCCAGGAACCAAACAAAGAGATGAAGGCTGATCTCTCCACACGTGCAGAAGCACAGTGTGTCCCTCGACTCTCAGCAGGTTTTCCTAATCCTTGGACTCAGATTCAACTCTACTCCACCTTAGGAAGAAAAATATGGTCCTTGTCTGTCATCCTCCCTACAGCATCATTAAAACCTCCTCACCCAGGGCCACCCACTGAGACTTTGTGCCAGGCCCCGTGCAAGGCCCTCTGTGTGATTATCTCATACAGTAATCTCAGCCCACAAGGCTCATTCTTTTCGTGATCAGCATTTTGTGAATAATGAAGTCAAGACACAGAGAGGTGTGGTTCCTTACCCAAATTCCTGGGGACGACAGAGTTAACTGAAACCAGGCAGCTAGCCTGTGCTGATAAACACTAGGAAACACAGTGCCATGTGCCCGTAGATGTAGGTGGGCAGTGGCCTCAGCAATAAGAACCCCTAGAGATTGGCTGTGCATGTTACATCCTCCCATCCACCTCTAAGGTAGCAGAGCTGGCTGGTCTTAGTGTCTGCTGTATGTGCCTAGTGCCTGCGACTTTTGGATTTATGTTCCCACATTGCTCTTGGAGACCTCTGGGCCATTGAGATGCCATCACCTACATGATTAAGCCTGAGAGCCTAGCTGGGTCAGAAGTCTTTGCACGTGGGCCTCACCCTCCTCTTCCTTTCATTACTCCTACTCTGACTAGACCCTGTCCCAACAAGATCCCTTCTCTGAAACAGCCCTCTGGAACAAAGGACCCCTTTCCTCCTTAAGGCCAGCTCAGGCACTGCTGCTCTGGAAACCTCCACAGAATCTCCTGTCTCTGTCACAGCCACACTTGCTGGCCTCCAAGTGTGTCAGACTGTAAGGAGAGAGTGTGGCATGGATGAACCAGCATATTACTGGAGGTGGGGTGTGACGAGGGGTGCGGAGACCGGATGTGCTGGAGAGCCTGTTCCAAAGGGTCTAAGGACACAGCCAGGATAGCCACAGGGTCTGTCTTTCCAACACTGCAGAGCTGTCTCAGAGCAGGAAATAGGATTTCTGGGGATCCACAGGACAGCAGCGGGACGGGTGGGTGCTCTGGGGAGGTAGTGTGCCCTCACCAAGGACGTGCAGGCCCATAGCTTTCCAGCAGTAGAACTTGTGTAAGAGAAATGTACCAGCTATCTCACCTGGGTAGCTGGGACAACAACCCCTTCTCTGGGTCTGGGACTCAATTCTGTGCCCAACTCTTCCCAAAGCAGTTGTGGGACCCCAGATAAGGTGCTTGCCCTCTCTCATCTATACAGCACATAAAAGGCAGGACAGCCATCCCCTGTGACCCCAGCCTGCATGGGAAATGGAAATGAAAGTGTCTCGTAAACAATGCAAGCTCAGCACAGATGAAAAGATGGGGAGGTTTGACTACAGAGTAGAAAGTCCTGCGTGCGTGACACTGTCCAAAGAACACGAAAAGAGATGTGGCAGACTGCGAGAAAATGTTTTCAGCGTCTGCGGCCATAGTCCGGCTTACAAACAGTCCCAGCAAATCAATAAAAGACAAAAGGGGAAAATAGAAATGTAGACAAAAGACCTCTGTAGAAGGATGGATGGTGAACACATGGACTCAAGTGTTTATTTCATCTCAAATCCAGGAAAAGAATATTAAAACACTAGTAAATTAATGCTTGTTTCTAGGAGATTGGTGTGTGTGTGCGTGCGTGCGTGTGTGTGTGTGTGTGTGTGTGTGTGTGTGTGTGTGTAGTGTGCGGACGGAACGTAGGATCTCACAAATACTAGGCAGGTTCTCTAACAATTATCAGCACCCCCAGGCCTGGGAAAAAAATGTAAAGAGCAGTAATGTTTTGTGTCAGCAGGAACACAGTGATGCTGGTTCCCACACGGCTGTGGAAGTGTACGAGCGTACTGCCTCTTTCAGAGGACAGTGTTTCCACATCTCAAGTATCCACACTGACCAAACATCACTTTTCTAGAAACGGATCCAGCTCAAATGATTGCCTTTGTGCCCAAAGGTTCATGTGTTCACTGTGGTATAGAGAAAAACCAGAAGGAATGAAGGTGCCCATTTGTTAGAGAGTTCTCAAATGCAGCAATGTAAAGAAACTAGTACCCTGGGTGTGCGGTGGTGTGTTCCCATAATTCCAGCATGCCAGAGACTGAGGCAGAATGATCACGGGTTTAACCAGCCTGGCTATCTAGCAGGAAACTGTCTCAAGGAATAAAATCCAAACCGAAGCAATAAGAACAGCAAGGTAAATCTCTGTACTCTTAAGAAATGGGTCCCATGTCTCAAGAAAATGACCTTAACATCCAGAGAATTTTGGCAATGCAAAAGCTTGACTTCTGTAGAAGATTGTCTAGCTGTACCAAATCAAGTAGGCGAGAGGGTCCCATTGAATTTTTATTCCTAACACAAAGGGGTCCTGTACCCTGTGAGCCATCAGAGATCAGCCTCCAATTATTACGATTCGGTGACTAAATATGCGACAATCGACAAGCAGAATACATTCTGAGCGCTGAGTGTAACCTCGAACACATACTTTGATTTCAAGAACTCCCGACTGCTGGCTAGTTGGTGCTACTAGACTTGACAAGCTAGAGTCATTTCCGAAGAGGGAACCTCAGTGGAGAGTATATCCCTGCCAGATTGCTCTGTGGTACCTTTTCTTGATTAATAATCCATGTGGAAGGGTTCAGCTCACATGGGTGGTGTCACCCTGGGATGGCAGTCCTGAGTGCTGTAAAAAAGTAGGTTGAACAAGCCATGGGGAACAAGTCAGCAACCAGCATTCCTCCATGGTCTTTGCGCCTCCAGGTTCCTGCCTTGAGTTCCTTTCCTGACTGGCAGTGTAAGCAAAATAAAAGCCCCTTCCTCCCCAAGTTGCGTTTGGTCGTGGTGTTTCGTCACAGCAAAAGGAGCCTAAGACACTGACCTTGGAGAAATTGGAGCTTCTGCCTCATTTTACAATAATCCCTTTTCAAATGAAGCTCTTTGATAGAAAAGACAGGGCATTTTCCTTCACATTTTCTACATAATGACATGGAAAGATTTCTAAGATGTGTTGTTGATTGTGTGTGTGTGTGTGTGTGTGTGTGTGTGTGTGTGTGTGTGGATTCTGGGTTCCATTATGGTCAGTTCCTACACGTTTCTGTCTGTTCCTTTGACAGTGCCACAGGGCAGCTTTCTGGGAGTCTATAAACAGGGGGATATTGAGGCAGGAGAGAAATTAGGGAAAAGTGAGAAAGGCATGGAGAATAAAGAGAGCCATCCTCCTCCCATCCCCCACACGGACCTGGCTTACTTCTTGCTGCCCAAGCTAGGAATTTCTTCCTACACAGGAGTTGCTCCAGACAGAACCCACAGCATACACTCCCTAAGACTACCACAGACAAGGTTGTCAGGTGACCAGAGTAGAGTGACACATTTCCTCTTCTCTCAACCTCGGTTACCTATTACCTCTAACTCCCGAGCTGCAGCTGAAGCACTTAGGTGTGCTCTGACGTTCCGGCATGACTCTCTGCATGCCTCTCTGTCCTTTCTCCTAATTAATAAGCCCACTAACAGTGCTTTGTTTTGCCTTGTCTCAGATTTCTTTTCTGCTTCAGTGTAAATCAAGAATCCTGTCTGCATCTCTGTGGAGACCCCTGGGGAACCCATAGGGAGTCCTCAGTCTGCACATCAAGTTGACTTCCATTGTTGATGACAATACAAGTCTTCCAGCTTTGTTGGTTTCTTCCTGGCTTGTCTATTCTTGCTCCTTCATTTTTCTTTTCTTGTCTTCTCTTGTCTACCCTTGTCTTCCCTTCCCTTCCTTTTTTTTGATTTTGGTTTTGGTTTTTAAGACAGGGTTTCTTTGTGTAGCCTTGGCTGTCCTGGAACTAGCTCTGTAGACCAGGTTGGCCTTGAACTCACAAAGATCTGCCTACCCACCACTGCTTCCTGAGTAATGGGATTAAAATCATGTGCCACCACTGTCTGCCACCACTTTCTTCCTCTCTTTTTACATGTCTCTGTGCGTGGTGTGAGTATGTACATGTTTGTGTGTGTGTGTGTGTGTGTGTGTGTAATTAAGTTGACATCAGGGCTTTACTAGATCATTCTGTACCTTATATATTGAGGAATGGTCTCTTCACAATGAACGGGGATTGCTGACTTAACGAATCTAGCAGGGATTGCTTGTCTCCACCTTGCCTGTGCTGAATTAACAGATGAGCCACCATGCCTACTCAGCATCTATGTGAGCGCTAGAAACCTGAACTCTGATGCTCACACCTGCACAGCTAGCCCTGCACCTGCTGGGCCATGTCCCCAGCCCTCCTTTGTGTCTATATAGATTTTAGGGCTTCAAGTGGGACAGAACTGACATGCTTAGCAAAACTAAACATGCAGTCCATGGACATGGTATGCATCTCAGTGTTTAGTTACGTCTTCTTCGGTGTTTTATATTTGATCCACAGACACTTTCCTCGAGCTTCTGTCCCTTGCGGTGTACACTCAGCAAGCTTGTTTCTAAAAATAAATGAATATATTCATATATAAGTAAAACAGTATTTTTCTAAAAAAAAATAAATATCAGGGTTTTTATTTTTCTCTGTCTGTACAACCCCTGTTGGCCTAGTTCTTGCTGTACCACGGTATTTTAATGTAATTGATTTTTGTGCTTTTGTTTTTATGCCCCTAATTTTATTAACCTTTCTTATTAGTTTTAGTAGGTTTAAATTTTTTTGTAAGTACATTTTATTTTCTTATAGAGATATTTCGTTTCTTCTTTTCAAATGTGTGTGCCATTTATTTATTTATTATTTATTTATTTATTTATTATTTATTATTTAGCCTCACTGCAGTGTCTGAGGTTTCTAGTGTAGTATCTAAAAGGAGAATAGACATTTGGCCTTGTTTCCTATTTTAGGAGGAAAGTATTCATTCAGTCATCATTTGGCTTGATTTTCTTTTTCAGATTGTGTGTGTGTGTGTGTGTGTGTGTGTGAGAGAGAGAGAGAGAGAGAGAGAGAGAGAGAGAGAGAGAGAGAGAGAGAGAGGAGCAGTATGTAGCTGGCCTCGAATTCTTATAATCCTCCTGCCTCAGCTCTCAAGAGTGCTGGGATTACAGGTATGAGCCACCATAGTCTATCTTATGAGAGATTTTAAAGATCAGGAGTGGACGAGTGGACAGGAGCTATTGTCTTTGGTTTGAACTGACGAGTGTGTAGGGTTGTTTACAGACGCCTACAACCCGGGAGGTTGGGGGGGGGGGGACTCTAAAGTGAATTTCTTGTAGACCAAAAAATGGTTTGATTTTTATTTTCTTACCCAAAGAGTATCTGTGCCTTTCGATGAATCTATTTAGACTACTTACACTTGCAGTGATAATTAATACAATGGATTTAAATCTGTCACCTTTTTAGATCTCTCTGGCCCTCTGGACTTTTTTCTCTCTCTGCCTGTCTCTGTTTGTATTAATTATGTTTTAGATTCGCCTCACTATTGGCTACAACATTGACAGATTTCAGTGGTTGTCTTAGGTTTAAGACAAGCGTATGACTTTAGTTCAGAAATGTCTACCTAAATAATATTACGTTGAATTAAACCCAGCTCCGAAGACCACTCAGCAGTGTGCCCCTTCCACCCTTTGGGACACTGATGTTATTCATTTCCCTTTGCCTGGGCAGAAAAGCCCAGCACCGTGATTGCTGGTTTTGCACTAACAGACATTGGCACGCAGTGGCCTTTGGACCAAATGGAGACGGCTTCCTGTTTTTTTGTTTTTGAAAACAGTTGTCAGTTACTCTCAATGGTTTACACGTCATCTGTGCCATGCATGGGCCAAGAGGCCACCGTGGCGAAGTAGCTGTGAGAAGGTTTATATGGCCAGAAGACCTAAAACGCTCCAAAGTTTGCTTAAGATAGCTGTCTTTACCGCAATTAAACAGTAGTTGTGTTTTTAGCTACTCTTATTATATTCTTAGCAATTTTTCATCTATTCTTTTAGGTAAATAACTAAGTTTCTGGTTTGTATCCCGTTCATTTACTTGAGGAACTCCCCACCACAACCACCACCATGCGTTTGTGTTCTTGGCAATAACCACAGTCAGCTTTTGTCTAAGATCTTTCTATTGCTTTGTTCCTAAGTGGTTACTTTAGGTCTAGCATTTCCACATGGTTTCAAGGCCTTTTCTTCCCTCACACCAACTCAGTGGCCACTGCCCATTTCTCCCTGCGGCCCCTGGCAACCCCCAGTTGGCTGCCTGTCTTTATGGACTTACTTATTCTGAGTGTTTCAAATGAATGGGGTTGTGTCATATGCTGCATTTTGTGCCTGGCTTCTTTTACTCAGCTCTGTATTTTCAATATTTAATCATCACTTCTTAAGTTATTTATTGAGAGAAGATGAGAGAGAGCACATTTGAATGCAGAAGGATCAAAGGACAGCTCCCAGGACTCTGCCCTCTCCTTCTATCATGTGGGTCCTGGGGACCCAACTTTGTGGCAAGCACCTTTACCAGGTGCGTCATCTTGCCAGCCTGGGAGTCCTTCATCTTGAACAATTGTTGGTACTTCATTCCTTTTGTAGCTGAGCAATATTCCATGTATGGCAGAGCCACATTCTATTATGTATTTGTTAGCTGATTTCACCTTTTGGCTGTTGGATGTAGTGCTGAGTGGAATATCCATGTGTAAGCATTGGTTTGAGTCCCTGTTTTCAGTTCTGTTGATTAAATCTAAGCGTATAAATGCTGAGTGTGTTAGTGAAGGTTTTCTAGAGGAACAGAGCCAATGGGATTAATACATATAGTCATATATATGTGATTTATTAGTATATATGTATATATATATGGTTTATTAAATAAATATTAAAACAGTAACAACAACCGAACCACACCCGAGAGCTGAGAGCCCCTAGTTGCTCAGTCCCGGAGGCTAGGAGCCTCAGCAATCAGAATAGTCCCAGAGTAAACTGTCTCTCGCTGCGGAGATGGACAACCTGGTACTTACTCAGTTCACAAGATTGGTTTCTTATAGGTGCCTAGAAGGTTCCTGGAGAGCTGCTGGTCATTAGTCCACAATGAAAACCTGGATACACTGGTTCTGATAACATCTTAGAACTTGGGCAGCAGCAACAACAGAATCAACAACTTGGCAGCCAGAGAGAAGGACAAGGGAGCAAAGGCGAGGAATCTTCCTCTGTCGTGCTCTTTTATCTGAACTGCGACCAAAAGGTACCAGCCACAGTCAGGGCTACTGTATGATGTTAAGCTCTTTTGACTCTTTGGTGGGGGGGGGGTGGGCAGCTCTCAAATAAATCACACACAGAAGCTTATTTTCAGTTATGAACGCCCGGCCTTAGCCTGGCTTATTTCTTACGTTTTTCTTAGCCTAAATTATCCTACCTTTTGCCTCTGGATTTTTATTTTTCTCTATGCCTGTATATCTTTCTTTACTTTTTTCTCCGTGACTTGCTGTGTAGCTGGGTGGTTGGGCCCGGATGTCCTCCTCTCCTTGTTCTCTTGCTCCTCTTCTTCTTTGGGTCTCCTTGTATTTATACTCTCTGCCTGCCAGCCCCGCCTATCTTGTTCCTGACTTGCTATTGGCTGTTTGGCTCTTTATTAGGACCAGCAGGTGTGTTAGACAGGCACAGTAACACAGCTTCACAGAGTTAAACAAATGAAGCATAAACAAAAGTCACACACCTCAAAATAGTATTCCCCAACACAGGGCACATCAATTAAGGCAATTGGGACCGATCTTCTGGTAAGCCTGCTATTTAGGTGATTCTTAAATGTGGCTAGTTGACATTAAAATCAATCATAATACTTGGTCATATGGTAAGTCTGTTGCTACCTTTTTTTTTTTTTTTTTTTTTTTTGGTTTTTCGAGACCTGTAGTTTCCCTGTAGTTTCTAGAGCCTGTCCTGGAACTAGCTCTTGTAGACCAGGCTGGCCTCGAACTCAGAGATCCGCCTGCCTCTGCCTCCCGAGTGCTGGGATTAAAGGCGTGCGCCACCACTGCCCGGCTCTGTTGCTACCTTTTTGTTGTTGTTCTTTGAGATAGGGTTTCTCTGTGTAGCCCTGACTGTCCTGGAACTTGCTTTGTAGACCAGGCTGGCCTTGAACTCACAAAGATCCACCTGTTCCAGCCTCCAATGACTGGGATTAAAGGCATGCACCACCATGCCTGTCTTCTGTTGCTAACTTTTTGAGGAACTAGCAAATTACTTTCCATAGAAGCCACACCATATTACGTTTCCACTAGCAACGTGTGGGAGTTCTGGTTTGTCTGTATCTGCAGCAATACTTGTTACTTTCTGGATTTTGTTTTGGTTTTTTGAGACAAGGTCATACCATGTAGCCCTGGCTAGCTTGGCGCTCACAGAGGCCTGTCTGCCTCTGCCTCCCTAGTGCTGGGATTAAAAGCATGTGCCACTGTACAACATGGCTTTCCGAATTTTTTTTTAATGATGACCAAGTAGTAAGTGTGACACATCCTCTCATTGTGGTTTGGCCTATACTTCCTTAGTGACTTATACGGCTGAGTATCTTTCCATGTGAAGTGTTGGCCGTTTGTATACAGTCTCTGGAGAAATGTCTACTTAATGGTTTTGCCCATTTAAAATTTGAGTTGTTTCTCCTTTTGTTACTGAGTTGTGGTTTACAGCTTTTATTCATGTACGTGCATGTGTGTATCTGTTCATTCTGTGTACAGTCTTGTTCAGCATGTGATTGGCAAGTGCTGTCTTCTGTTCCCCACGTCACCTTTTCATTCCCTTGATATTGTCCTTTAGTGTCCCAAAATGTTCAGTTTTGACGAAGTCCAGTTTATCTAGTTTTTCTTAGGTTGCCTGTGTTTTGAGTGCTAGGGCTAAGATAGGGCCATTTCTTAGTTTGGTGATGAACATTACTCTGAACTCTATTATTTTATTTTATTTTATTTTACGTATGAGTACTCTACATGTATACCTGCATGCCAGAAGATGTCATCAGATTCTCTTACAGGTGGTTGTGAGTCACCATGTGGATGCTGGGAATTGAATTTCAGACCTCTAGAAGAGCAGCCAGTGCTCTTAACCCCTGAGCCATCTCTCCAACCCCCCCCCCAACTTTATTCTAAGAGTTTTATCTAAGAGTTTTGATTTTTTTCATCTTTGGCTAATTTTTGCATATGGCGAGAAGAGTCCACATTTGTTCTTGGAGCCACAGATGCCCAGTTTGCTCTGTAGATCTGTTGAAAGAAATACTCTTTCCCCCACTGAATGGTCTTGCCACTTCGTGAGGGTTTACTTCTCAATTCCTGTTTTTTTTCTACTGATCTGCGTCTACTCTTAGACCAATGCCATAAGCTTTGGTTCCAATATGTTTATAATAAGTTTTGAAATTGAGACGTGTGACTCCTCCAACTTAGTTCTTCTTTTCAAATTGGTTTAATTATTTTATGTCCCTTAAAATTCTGTGTGAATTTCAGTCAGTCTTTCTATTTGAGCAGAAAAATGACTATTAGACTTTGGGTAGGAATTTCACTGATGTATAATTTGCCATCTTGACAATATGATTGTCTTACAGTGAAATCTTTCCATTAAGCCTTCTGAACTTCAGGGCAGCTTTATGATTCAGTTTGTAAGTCCGGCACTTCCTTGGTTACATTTATTCCAAGTTGAAAAAAATTAGTTATACTTATTTATTTATGCACGTGTGTGCGTGCGTGCGTGCGTGCGTGTGTTGGTGCATCATGTGTGGAAGTTAAAGCACAACTTGTGAGAGTCAACTCTCTTCGTCCATTGTGTAGGGGGTTGGGCATCAAGCAGAGGTCATCACGCTTGGCAGCAAGCACCTTTATCCAATGAGCAATCTTACCAGACCCATTTGAAGTTGATTTTTGATACTATTATAAACTAGATAAAACTGTGTGTTGGAGATATAGATAGCTTCGTGGTTAAGAGAGCTTTGCAGAAGACCTGGGCTTAGTTCCCAGCACCCATGTCAGGTGACTCACAACCACCTGGAACTCCAGCTCCAGGAGAGCCAGAGAGGCCTCTGGCCTCTGTGGGCACCTGCACTCATGTACACAGGTCCACATACTCGTGCATAACTGAAAATAAAGTAAGTATTAAAACTGAAATGGTCTTAGTTTTCTTTTTGATCATTGCTAGTATACAGACATACACCTTAGATCTGAATGCTTTGTTGAATTCATTATTATATCTAATAGTTTATTTTTATGACTTCTTTAGAATATATATGTATATATATATATATTTCATGTTATCTATAAATAGAGATGATTTTGCTTTCTCCTTTTTCATTTAGAGTTCTTCTGTCTCCTTTCCTTCCTGGTTACTCTTGCTAAGATATTCATACAGTGTTGAATAGAAGGAGGAGGAGGAGGAGGCAGCCATGATCTAGGTTCTCCAGCTGAGGAATAAGAGTGGTAACAGCCCTTATCACTGGGGATTTAGAAACCCGCAGACCCTGGCTCTCCTGTGTTCTCTATCAGCACAGACGACTCTGCGACCAAATGTGTGTGGTGGGAGTGGATTATGTCACACGCCAAACAAACTACCCATTCTCAGCAGACACGGGCTTGTCTTTTAAGTCTACTTGGTGCTGACACCATCTGCTTGGAGAGCGCTCAGATCTAGACTTAGGGACTCAGTCTCCACTTTATCCCACTCCTTGATTAGAGGTACCATGACTTCCTCCATGGATTTCTTTAATTCACTAGAGCAGCTCACAGAAAAGTCTGGGAAACACCTTTACTGATTTTGTTATACAGGATATGACAAAGAACTAGAGACCCTGTCCCCCAGATAGAGATCTGGGGTAGGGGGCCATGCCCCACTCTAGGAACCTCTATTTTAACCAGAAACTTCTGGTTTCCCTTAGTCTTTCAGGTAACCAGACTCTATCCTGAAGCTGCCTGAGGGCTGTCAGCTGCTAGTCCACTCAATGGTTCATAAAAGTTACAGTCTTGATGCTCACAAAGATGTTAGGGATTGAGCATCAGGAAATACGAGTTCATGATATCATTACCAGAGTCCTAGGTGATAATCAGGACAAATTTCAACTAATCAGGGTCTGACCACTTGACCTAGAAATTGAATAGAAAAGGCGACGGCTAAAGGTAGTGAGGGAATTTAAGCAACTGTGGGCCTGTCTTCCGGGAAAGGGTCCAGGTTTAACTACAAGAAGGCCTGGTGTGGGGACAAGAGGGCCTGCTAATGGCACAGTGCTGTCCGGTTGATGGCGTCTCTGTTTGCATTCTACCAATTGGCCCCCGAGGGGTCTTTCTTGGCTTAAAAGCTTCAGCGGACAACTTGGTTCCTACTGAGGAGCAGCCTCATTTCTTCTCATAAGGTGACCACTACCACTAAGTGGGGACAGTCTCATCATGGGATCATCTGTCTGCAGGGCTTGCTGTTTCTAGAACCCAGGTTGACTTTGGTCTAGGACAAGTGATGGAAGTTTCCAGTCACTTCTGTAGAGACTGGATACCATGGAAACCCAGTTCCTCAGTGGCCCTTATCTTGATGCCTTCAACCTGGAAGGCAAATGAGAAAGGCCAGAAAAATCTACGGCCAATCAACCATGCGTATCTCAGGCAGACTCACTGGGCTTCTGGGAGACTCCTGATTCTTCTCCCGAGTTTTCTTAGAGGTGGCTTCATAAGTCCCTCAGACTTAAACATTTCCCTGCAGGATCCGTTCAGTTCTGCTACAGATTCTGCCTCATTCTGCCTCTCCCTCAGGAGTGATGCTTTGTTTTTTTCTAGAGACCCGATATTTCCAAACTCTGTAGTTCCCTTTCAGCCTAGCTTCATAAAAAAAAAAAAAAAAGAAAAAGAAAAAAAAAGGGGAAGAGGACCAGGCCAACGAGGAGGAAGAAAAGGAAAACAAGACCGACAGCCAGTGCAGCAGACAAGAGTGTGTTCAGCTGTCCTCATCCTCACAGAACTAGCAGCTAGGAGCCCTGCGCTCAGCCGACCCTCCAACCTGCATCAGCCCACGCTGCCCCCGGGAAGACTATGGAGCTGGGGGCTCCATTGGTCCTGCTGCTGGCCATAGTTTGGCATGGTAAGAGCAGAAAAGGGGGTGTTCGTGAGGGTGTTACAGAGAGGGCCCGCGAAAGGACCCTGAGCGTCGCCGCCCCACACTAGAAGCCCCCCACTCTCTGCTTCCGTCTTCTCTAGCACTTGAGCACATATTTGTTTTTATCTGGAGAGAAAAGAAGGTGAGAGTGGAGTGGAACCAGTCTGGCCAGGGCTGCGAGGGAGCCGAGTGTAGCCTTTGGCTCACAGTGCATCTTCAATGTGTCCCTGCTACTCTGGGGGCCGCTAGCCACACTCCTCATTGGCAGGTGGGAATGTGGGCATGGGTGAAACTCAGGGCAACGCTTTTGGATGTTTCCTGTGCCTGCAGGAAATTACCTGGGAAACTCCTTCAAGGCAGATGCTGAGAGGTCATGGGCAGGACTGAGATTTGCTCAGTGGCTTCCCCAGTCCTTCCTTGAGTGTTCCCTCCAGCTGGACAGCCCAGGTAGCCATGGTTAGGCAGGACCCGGCTCAGAAAGGCCCTTTCTTGGACAGCTTGAGGGGTCAGGGTGGAAGATAAGAGGTTGGCTTTTCTGGCCCAGGGTTTGAGGGTGGGAGTTCAGAGGAGGTTGGAAGAGAACACACGTGAACTCATTAATGAGTAAACAAGCAAGAATGCTGGAGGGGGACCAGGGAAGCCAGAGATGGTCTCCCTAGCCATTGTCTTCCTAGACGCCTCCCCCCTCAACTTCTTGGACAGCAGAAGCTGCTTCACAACTACCATCTCGGAGGGTGTCAGGCTAAGGGTGAGGACTGGCATACACGGCCCAGAGTGGCGTGGCGTCTAGGCTTGACCTGGTCTAGCACAAATATTTTCTTTCATGCCACCTGCTTATTTGGAGGGAGGATGGTGGGGAAGGACAGGCTCACTCTGGTTTCTAGGGAATTGGTGCTGCTGGCCTCTGGAGATACAACAGTCCACTGAAGATTCTTTGCCAGCTCAGCCAGTCTCACTGTCTTGCATCCCGGCACTTTCCTATTAAAATGTGAGTGGTAAACGTTAGGAAACACACATTCTTGAGAATAAGACCTTATCACCCCAGAAAGTCCTATGGATCTGAGTCACTGCTCCTTCAGGCTTTATCTCGAGGACAGCTTATGTACAGTGTGTGTGTGTGTGTGTGTGTGTGTGTGTCCCGGTTCAATGTCCAGCTCCAGAAGAAAGAGAAGGTGAGAGACATCGGTGGGAAACCTAAGTTTTTAGCCTAACGGGTTACTGGTGATTGAGACCAAGGGGGCTTCTAAAGGGGTAGGAATAGTGTCGAAGCACTTAGGGGGAGAAAGAGACCAGCCTCTCCTCTTTGGCTGGTGGTCATGAGTGCAGGAGGTTGTGGGGGTGCCTGCTGGAGCTGCAGGTGAGAGTCTAGTATGTAGATACAAAAAGGAGGAGTTTTGCGTCAGGGGAAGAATTTGAGCGGGGACGTGTGAGATGAAGAAGGGACAGGCACAGGGTCAGTGGCCATCAGTGCTCATCCAAGGGAAGGGAAAGATGATGAGTGGGCACTCGCAGGAAGTGAGAAAGCCCTGAGGTGGATGTGGAGTGTGTCAATCCTGTTCTGCGTAAATATCCAGGAAAACGGGCTAGGAAGAAGTAATGCAGAAGCCTCCAGAGTACATCTGGAGTTCAAGACAGGAGAACAAGATACGGGGAGCAGAGTAGCTCGAGGGAGGAAAAGGGAAAAGCGACCAAACCAACTGGGACATAAGGCAGGAGCAGGGGCGTAGAACCCAAGTCGCATCCTGTGACCTTAAGGGTTAAACTCTTTAGTTACCACCTGGCAGGTTCAAGGAGGCCTCTCGGGCTCTGCTATCTTCCAGGTGAACACTGGGATTGGTCCTATCGGACAGAAGAGAGTCCGAAGCCCCGAGCTTCAACAACTTCCCCATCTGGAAAGGACAGTCAGGGTCCCTAGTCAGCGTGAGCCCAGGCCAGGGTGAAATAGCTTGTCCCTCTTCCTGCTAGTCACACTGCACAGGAAAGCCACAAATCTACATCAGCAGTGGCAGTGTTCTCTCCTCTGTTCTACATCTGGCTGATCCGAAGCTCAGGCAGATATAGGCTGCACGTTTCCCGTGGGTTTGAAATCAGAGCAGACGTTAAACCAGGCTGAAATCATTTGCGTGAAGAGACTTTCCTTTTATGAGCTCCCACTTGGGTGTAGGGGGGGTTACCCTCTGAGGAGTGGTTTTAGGAACCACTGGAATACTCTGAGGGCCTGGTGTCCTTGGGGCTGCCATGTTACCGTGTGGATATCGACAGCTGGAGCTGGAGGGGTTGACTTGCGGCGGCCAGCAAACAGGGCAGTGACACAGACACTCTCTGTACAGAGTGTTCTGAGACCCAGCACACTGTCCCCCGACTCCACGACTCCCTCATTGTGTGGAGAGGAGCAATGGCCAGGAGGGCAGGGAAGCAGAAGTGAGAGCGCCAGTCTAGAAGGGGCCATAGGCTGGGCGGAAACCGGGGCCAGCCGGGTGCCAGCAATGTGTTTCCGCCCACACAGGCCCAGAGTGCCTGCCGGCCCCTCAGAGGCTGTGAATCAGTTCTCACTTCCCTCCTTCACCCCTATTTCAGGCCTGGGAAAATTGCTGACACTAGAGGCAGCTAGCATCCTTCCCTAAGACCTGACGAGGGTTTTAAGTTCTCCTTTCTCCTTCAAGCAAATTTTCCTTAAAAGAGATTGGCTGCCAAGAAACCCGGCAGGTCCAGAGAAGTGAGAGCAGAGTGGGCACCTCAGCAGTTTCATTCATAGACATGACAAGCAGAGTCTTTACTTGGCAACAGGTGATGCTGCCAAGACTTCCCAGCAGCTGGACGGCCTGACGTGCCGGAAAGGTGTGATCACTGTCTGCATTTGTAGGCAAGGGGACAAAGTGAGGAGGATGGATGGCCTCGGGTCACCCCACAAGGCACGGATCTGATGTGCAGTGATAGGAGAAGACACAGCAGGAGACACGTGGAGCTTCTCTCTACTGGGCTAAGAACTCACATCTTCTCTTCTTTCCCAAGTGAGGGAAGTCAGGACTTGGCCATCTGTTTCTCCGTTTGCTTGTTTGAAACTTGCCGCGCTTGAACGGGGCCCTGGGCTTGGCTCTGCAGTCACAGCTTGCTTTGTACACGGGATTGATGAGGTCCTGTCCTGGGGTGTGAAGTGACGCAGAAGGCTGGGTCCCCATGGTTCTATGGGAAAGTCTACACATGAGGCTGAGGTGGCTCCCAACCCAGTCTCAGAGGAGAGTCGCTGGGCAGATGTCCACAGATTTGGGAGCTGAATGAAGGGTTAGGTGATACAGACTCCACAGTACCAGAACTCTCGCTGCCAAAGCATGATCCAACTCAACTTGGGGGTAGCAGGGCTATACCCCAGCCTCACTTCTGTCTGCCACCTCCTTTAGGTCATGGGGCCCCTGTCATCGAGCCCAGTGGCCCAGTGCTGGTTGTAGAGCCAGGTGCAACGGTAACACTAAGATGTGTGAGCAACGGCAGTGTGGAATGGGATGGCCCCATCTCTCCCCACTGGACCCTGGACCCTGAATCTCCCGGAAGCATCCTGACCACAAGAAATGCCACCTTCAAAAACACTGGGATCTATCGTTGTACTGAGCTGGACGATCCCCAGGGGGGCAGTACCACCATCCACTTGTATGTCAAAGGTGAGGATACCAAATTCCCTGTATTGGGCAGGAGGGCTAGCTCCTGGCATTAGCATGCATAGTAAGCCAGATCCGAGTTTGTGAGTTTGAGCATTGGCCATAAACAAACTTTATCCAGTGTTTACAATTTAGGGCAGGCCTCACAATAACCCTATGTGGTAGATGCTATGATTACCTCCATTTTCCAGGGGTGCACAGGGGTTGAATTTTTTTTTTTTTTTTTTTTTTTTGGTCTGAGATCATACAGCAGCAAGTGCCCGAGGGTACAGAAGCCAACCTGGAACAGTCTCTGTATGGTTCTTCTACAGGACAACTTTGAGCAAATGTTCAAGCTTCTGCTCCCTGTCACTAATGTTCAGTTGTCACCTTGAATCTTCTTCTAGATCCAGTCCGGCCCTGGAATTCGCTAGCACAGAAGGTGACAGCGATTGAGGGCCAGGAAGCTGTGCTGCCCTGCCTGATCACCGATCCCGCACTGCAATCCCATGTCTCACTAGTGCGAGCCAGGGGCAAGGCGGTCCCACGCAGAGTAACCTACTCCTTCTCTCCGTGGCGAGGGTTCATCATCCACAAGGTGAAGTTTATTGACAGCGAAGTCTATCAGTGCAAAGCTATGGTGGATGGTAAGGAATCCCTCTCCGTCGGCATCCAACTTAAAGTGGAAAAAGGTATGTAGGATGGAAAAAGTCTGCCCGGGCATGGAGGCGGGAAGGAGAGCTGGCAGCCATGGGTGTGGGGAGGACAGAGGCAATTCTCTGTCTTCTTTCAATCACTCATTTCTCTCCAGGGCAAATGGGGTGAGGTGTGTTGGGTGGGACTCTGACCATGAGACCAACCGTGATGAAGTAACCAGGGTAACTGATCCAAAAAGTCTAGGTGTTCACGGGTTGTATTTCTGGCCTCAGTCCCCTCAGGGCCCCCAAATGTGCTATTGGAGCCTACAGAGTTGGTGCGGATTCGCGGGGAGGCTGCCAAGATTGTGTGCTCTGCCACTAATGTGGACCCCGAATTTAATGTTTTTCTCAAACGTGGAGACACCAAGGTCAGTCCCCAGGGAAAGGAGACGACATGGTGAAGTCTGCCCGTCTTCTCAGCAGTGAGAGGCATCCTCACCTCAAACTGGCTTTCTGGGCTGGAGACATGGCTGTGGCCCAGAGGACAGAGAGGAGGGGCCTGAGATCCTGTGCCAGCAACAGCTGCTCAGGCTGGGGATGTGGGTGTCAGTCCAGACCCTTTCAGGGATTACCCTATCCCTTTGCTATAGCTTAGAGAACATTCCCTTCCAACAGAATGAGGATTCCTGTCTCCCTTAGAAGCATAAGCTTTGTTGGCTATTTCAGAAAGGCTTTAGTGAGAGGGAAGGTGAGGATCCCCAGGAAGGAACGGAAAGACTGCCTCCTAGATTCATCACCCATGCGCATCATGTGTGAGGTGCAGCCGTGAGCCCTTGCTGTATGAGTCTATGCACGCTCATTTTAACCCAGGCAGGGGTAGGGGACCAGTATTCATCCCATTTTATAGATGAGGCATTTGAGACTCAGCGTTTAGACCCTTGCCGAGTACAGGCCGATCATAATTTAAAGGTGGAGGAGTTGTATTCAGACCCTAAGCAATTTTGGTACGTCACTCCTATTCCTTCTATCTACAGCTTGAAATCCCCATAAGCAGCGACTTCCAAAATGACCGTTATAAAAAAGTCAAGATCCTCAGCCTCAATGCCGTGGACTACCAAGATGCTGGCAATTACTCCTGTGTGGCTGGCAATGGTTTCGGCACACACACGACCTCCATGACCTTCCAGGTGGTGGGTGAGCATCAGGTAGCGGGAGAAGCCTGTGGCTGTTGGGAGATAGGATGGCTTGGTCCTGGAGCCCCCACTTCCTCTAAGCCCTTGGAGAGGTGGGTGGTGCTTCACTGTAACACCGTCTGGTCTGGGTTGGAATTGGAGCCCAGCAAGCAGCTCCCTATGGCAGATCATGCTGGCTTACTCATTCCTGAGAGCGGGGAATATTTGTGTCAAGTGGACACATGAACAGATAGCGCTTCTCTGCCCGGGCTTGTGAAGGAAACATTGTATCTCTAAACACCAACACTCCCTCTTACTGGGGCTTACAAGCTGGGGCAGGAGGCGTGAGAGTGGAGTTGTTGGGCCTCAATGAGAAAGGAAGGGAACAGGACGTCTTGAAGAAGGAGCAGCATGTGCAAGCCCCAAGAGAAAAGAGTCCAAGCATCTCTGAGATGCCAAAAGCAGCCGAGAATACCAGAGATGTGAGTGGGGTGTGAGTGATGGCTCCGGGGGAGGGGAGATGAGGCAGGAGCCAGGTAGCAAAGGAGCCTTAACAGAGCAAGAGGAGAATTTGCATCTCACCCTCTTGAGAGGTCTTGAAGGTTATAAAGCGGGGAGCTGAGGTCTCCACATGACTCAGCTTACCCAGAGGGGACTGGGAGTCAGGAGCACCCACTCCTGGGTGTCATCAAACCTGGCTCTGCCAAATAGTATGTTGACCAATTCCTTTACCTGAAAGAAAATGAGGAGATCAGTAGTAAATGACTGTATTTAGACAACCTAGAAGAAGCCCTGGTCAGATCCGCACTGCTGGAGCGTGCGAGCAAAAACCACAGTAGAAGACTCGCCCTGGCGGTGGGTGGAGGGGAGCTGGGAGCAGCCACAAGAGTGGATGTAGGAAGCTACAGAAAGTGGTGAGGGTGCCAACCATGGGGATGAAGGAGGATGGGTGTAAGATGTCCTCCCATTGCCTGGCGATTGAGAGGGAAGCCGTGCACTCCACAGACAGAGAACCCCACAACAAGGCAGTTCTACAGTGTGCGAAGGGGCTCTGAGTGTGGTCTAGTAGCGTGGCCTGCTGATGTGCTGAGAGTCAGAGGGGAGGCGAGGAGGGAAGCATGAATCACTGGCCTCAGAACACACACAGGGAACTCCTCAGAACTCTGCCAGGTAAAGGGAAGAGAGGCAGACTCATGCAATGTCAGCCCTCTGCTAGGGCTCTAGCCAATCTGCTTCCCAGTTCCGGCATTCACTGGTCACTCAGTAAGTGCAAGAAATGCATACTTGAGCCGGAGAGATGGCTCAGTGGTTAAGAGCACTGGCTGCTCTTTCAGAGGACCTGGGTTCAATTCCCAGCACCCACATGGCAGCTAACAACTGTCTATTACTCCAGTTCCAGGGAATCAAGCACCCTCACACAGACATACACGCAGGCAAAACACCAACGCACATAAAATAAAAATAAGGGCTGGAGAGATGCCTCAAAGGTTAAGAGCACTGGCTACTTCTTCCAGAGGTCCTGAGTTCAATTCTCAGCAACCAAATGGTGGCTCACAACCATCTATAATGAGATCTGGTACCCTCTTCTGGCCTGCAGGCACACATGCAGGCAGAACACTGTATACATAATGAATGAATAAATAAATTTTAAAAAATAAATAAAAATAAATTTAAAAAGAAAAAAAAAGAAATGCATACCATTTCAGCTTTTGGCCAGATCTGTATTCAGGCTTGAAGGTTGGCAGGGCAGAGGGCAAGCTCGGACACTTTGGGTGAGAGAGCTCCGGTTCATGGAGCAGCTGTTGTTCAATTAAGATAGGTCTGTATGCCATATTCAAGGAATGAGTTTGCCTGTAGGGCTGGGGTGGTGTGAACGAGAGGTACCACATAAAGTCAGAGAGGTGAGTTGGGTAGGTAGTTGGTCCAATGGCCCTGAGATCCCATTTATGGGACCTAGGCCTTTTTTTTTCTTGGAGGAGGTGAGAAACAGTTAGAAGGTTTGAGCAAAACAGCATCATGGTCAGACTGGGATGTAGTAGATTAGCAGGGCTTTCTGGTGCTCCGTGGAGGACTGTCTATGGGGAGAGAAAGAGGAGGAAGTAAGTTAGGAGGCTATCCAAGTGGTCCAAGCTCAAGTGGTCCAAGGTGATAAGTCCAGACTCGAGTGACAGTGGAGGTGGCCGGAAGGGTCTGGACAACTGACTGGATCAATAGTGGAAAGATAGGTGGCAGAGGTGAGTCCTGGCAGGGGCTGGAGACTGTGAGCCTGGAGCAGAGATGTGCTCAGACCCTTGGATCAGGTCAAGGGGTGGAGGGTCCAGTGGACAGAAAGAGACCATCTCCCCACTAACCCCAGATCTTCTGTGTTGATTTCCAGAGAGCGCCTACTTAAACCTGACCTCCGAGCAGAGCCTCTTCCAGGAGGTGGCTGTGGGTGAGAGCCTCACCCTCACAGTCAATGTAGATGCCTACCCTGGCCTCCAGAGTTATAACTGGACCTACCTGGGGCCATTCTTTGAAGATCAGCACAACCTTGACTTTATCACCCAAAGGACCACCACATACAGGTACTGCCTGTCAGTCCATGAACAACGTGTGTGTGTGTGTGTGTGTGTGTGTGTGTGTTGGGGGTTCAGCCAGAAACGAGGATGCTTGGGTCCTGTCCCATCTGTGCTGCCCCACAGTGGGTAGACCCCCTTCCTGTTGTTCATCTCATTTCCCTGACTTTGAGAGTATTAGTCCTCTATGTCATTTGTCCTAGTCCCTGCCCTGTGTCTCTGGGTCGCCCAGTGAGTTTCTATACTGTTTCTCAGAAGCTGCTCTACCGTTTGGGGGTACATGTTCTCAAGGTCCCTTGGGACCTCTTAGCTTCACCTCCTCTCCTTTTTATGGCCAATGCAAATGTAGGAAGTGACTGTGACTTCCACCCAAGATATATTTGAGATAACAACCATGCAGAGCACCTATCATGTTCACATGGGGTCGGGGCAGAGAGACACGATCATGCTTTTGCTAAAAGATTAACCATCCTGAAAATCTCCTCGCAGTATATTCTCCCCAGGCTCTGGGATATTTTCGGGGCACATGCCCCCCCCCCCCCCCGCCGCCACTCTGCTGGCACCATTCTACTCCTAAAGCTTGGGTTGGTCATGTGTCCACCAATGTAGAGGGATACCGCCTGTCTCTGAATGAAGAGTGTCTGTGAGGGTCTTTCTCTCCTGACCTAGGGCCTGAAGTTTGCTAGCTGAGCACGCCACTGCAGAGTCAAACCCCAACATGAGACACCTTTCCCAGAAGTGAACTTTAGTCCAGCAGTGATGGTAGATTTTGTCCAAGCAAGGATTGGTACTTTGCTATCATTATTGCCGGAGAGATGGCTCAGGGGTTAAAGGGCACTTGCTGCTCTTGCAGAGGACCCAGGTTCCGTTTCTAGCAAGTTCCAACAGATCTGTGGGACTCTTCTCGCCTCTGTGGGCAGCAGACACACATGTGGTAAACACACATACAAGCAGGCAAGACACTTATACACATAAAATATAAATATATACCTTTAAAATTGCATTTTAAATATTCATTTTATTTAATGTGTATATTTTGCTTGTATGTATATCTGTATACCACTTGTGTGCCTTGTGCCTGCAGAGGTCAGAAGAGGGTGCCAAATCCTCTAGCACTGGAGTTATAGATGGTTGCGAGTTACCATGTCTGTGCTGGGAACCAAACCCTGGGTCCTCTGCAAGAGCACAGTGCTCTAGGAGTCATCTCTCCATGCCTGTTTACAAACGTGTTCATTACCTAAACAGTGCTGCCTTCATTAGCTGGACGTTCATTAGCAGATGTCTATTTTCTCAGTGCTTGGGCAACAGAGGCAGAGGAATCGGGGTTCAAGGCCAGCTCTAGAGGCAGCATAGCAAGTTAGAGGCCAGCCTGGGCTATATCAGATCCTGTCTCTAATCACAGCAGCAAGTATACTCATAATGGATAAACCATCCATTAGAGACTAAGAAAATTACCTGGAAACAACCAAAGGTGACTTTTTGCTTTAGTGTTGTTTTTAGACTTTTCTATAGTAAAGAGAACCGTTACATTAAGTGCCTATTATGAGTGTTCAGAATTCTAAATGCGCATCCCTTCAACCCTCAAGCCAATTCGGTGAAGTAAACCAAACCAAACAAAAACCCCATCAGAATCACCCTGAGTCAAGAAGACCACAGCAGTTGAATGTCTATGTAAAGTCACACAGCCAAAAATGATAACATTGGAATTTGGTCTCTGGTTTCTGTAGCTACACAGCTCAGAACCAGTCCTGTCTCTTGTCCCTGTCACCATCCCCAGGACCAGGTAGCACATTAGGGATGCTCAGTAGGTGTTGTGGTGCTTGTGAACACTTAGCTCAGTGGTAAGAAGGAAGAAACTTGTGATATACCTCCCAGGACCTTGCAGACATCATCTCTAAGAAACCTTTGGGGAAAACAAAGAATACCCTAAGATGAGAGGACAGTCAAGGACCAGGGGTAGGTGTTTTCTCCTGTCTCAGTGGCACACTCCTGAAGACCTGGCTCAGAAAAGACCTCTGTGCCCTGAGACTTTAACAAAGGATGGTGCGCTTTGCTTCACAGGACACTCATTTGTAACAGTAGTGTCTCTTGGGTGTCTTGCAGGTACACATCCACGCTCACCCTGAACCGTGTAAAGCCCCTGGAGGCTGGCCAATACTCCTTAATGGTCCACAACAAGGCAGGCTGGAACAATGTGACCTTTGAACTCACCCTGCAATGTGAGTGACAGGGAGGCTGCCCAGGGTTGGGTATACTGGGAGGGGTGAGGGTAGCAGGCTCAGGGCAGGTGGTCAAGAGACAAAGACCTCACCCCTAAGGCTGATCCTGCCTTCGTTCATCCTTCCCCTCTTCCTCAGATCTCCCAGAGGTCAGTGTTTCGTGGATCGTTGTGAATGGCTCTAATGTCCTGCTCTGTGATGTCTCTGGGTACCCTCAGCCCAATGTGACATGGATACAGTGCAGGGGCCACACTGACAGGTCAGCGGGCTTGACTCCACTCCCTAGGCTGAGCATCCGGGTGAGGTACCCATGAGTGGGAAGGGCATGCTGATGTGGGAAACCCCAAAACCGTGAGTCAAAAATCTATTCTTTCCAGGTGTAATGAGGCCCAGGCCTTGCAGGTTTGGAGTGATGTCCCCTCTGAAGTCCTGAGTCAGGAGCCCTTCCACAAAGTGACCATTCAGAACCAGCTGCCCATTGGAGCCTTGAAACACAACACAAGTTATATTTGCAGGGCCCACAACGATGTGGGGAACAGCTCCCAGGCCTTCAGGGCCGTCGCTTCAGGTAATCCATCCTCCTCAGCCAGTGTGGGCATCCGACCCCTCACCCCCGACCCAGGGATTTCTACTTGGAGGAGATCCCAGTCATCCTGAGTTCCACCTCTGGGTCACCCTGGCTATTCCTGAGCCACAGGACTTTGGACATGATGACATGGAGAGGTCCAGCGTCCATCACTGGGGACTGAAGAGGAAAGGGCAGGATCAGCGAGTGGGAAAACAGAATGAGGCAGAGATACCCCAGACGGGGACTTATAGAGGACCGAGAGAGACTGAGA
Organism: Arvicola amphibius; assembly: GCF_903992535.2. Taxonomy (NCBI): domain Eukaryota; kingdom Metazoa; phylum Chordata; class Mammalia; order Rodentia; family Cricetidae; genus Arvicola; species Arvicola amphibius. The sequence continues at coordinate 135,612,576 of NC_052051.1, forward strand.
GATGCCAAGAGACATCTACTCATCTGGGCCTTTGACTACTCCCTGCATCTGAACTCACATGAGGGGAAAAGGGACTCAAGTCCACGCCTAGAGGGACGCTTCCTCCCTTCCTCTCCAGCTCCCCCTTGTTGTCTGCCCTTCCCAATCCTGAGACACAGTCCTCACTCGGGGCCACGGTGCAAGGGTTTGCCCAGTGCTGATATGGAGCCTGCAGCTGGGCCTAGTCTCACTCAGAAGCCCCCAGCCTCCCCGAGCCCCTAAAGTGCTACTGTGCGGGGCCTGGGTGAAGCTCCCAATCCTTGGCTTCAGCTTGGCTCAGGGGTCATGTCACTCATGTTCTCTGGTCACTAGCCTGGAGCAGCTGTTGGCAGGCCCATGGGCCCTGCTCTCCGGGAAGGCTGTGTCACTGCCGGTGGGGGCAGTTTTAAATAGCGAAGCCCCACGGTGACGAATGCTGGCACTGTGCCAGGCATCGTCTCCACGACCCCTCACCCCCTAGCAGCCAAGTCCCTCCTTCCTTCAACACACCTAAGGGACCCAAGCTCCTAGCTGGACGTGGAAATGAACTGTGTCCTTCCGACCACATGAAGATTAGAGGTCAGGAAGGGGAGACCCGGGGGCCCTAAACTGGCTCTCAGAAAGCTGCTGAAGTCACACAGGGCACCTGGAGGAGGCCACAGGAAAGCTGAGGAGGATTTCCCCCGCCAAGGCCTCTCTGCCCACAGGTGCAAGCGATAAAGCCCCAACACTAGGATTTGCGTACAAGCGGTAGCTGGCCGCCGAGCCAGCCTGCTACAGAGAATTTTCACGCTCTGGCAGAGGGATGGGACTGAATACAGTCTCTCCATTGTTCACTCCTCTGCCCCCCTCTTCCAGAAGAAATCAGAACGCAGCTCCCTGATGAGTATCTGTTCACTCCGGTGGTGGTGGCCTGCATGTCTGTCATGTCTCTACTGCTGCTACTGCTGCTGTTGCTCCTGTACAAGTACAAGCAGGTGAGCTAGGCTGCGGAGCTAGGCCGCGGAGCTGGGCCATGGAGCTGGGCCGGGCCCCTGAGGGAGCCAGAGGAGGAGGACCCCTGCTCACGCTCCCTTGTTCTGACAGGCTGTCACGTGACCAGAGCTGTTCATTAGGTGTCTACTGTGTGTCAACATGGGCTAACACTAAGAAGTTCCCGGTGCAATAATCCTATGTTTGACCATTGGGGGTGGAGGTGGCGGGAAGGAGAAAGTATAAAAAGAGGTATAAAATTGCCTTTTAAGGTGCCTAGCTTTGCCCAGCTCTGCCGCTGGGACCTGTGGGGCAATGGGTATGTTCAAGCTCCTTTCTCTACCTGTTAAATTGGGGTTCATGATGGCAGGTTATCACCAAGATCCTCTACCCTGTATGTATAGAGCCGGGGTGGGGTGTTGAAGAAAGACAGGACTTGGTGGTAGAGCCTGTGTTTCCGTGCAAGGAGGAAGTTGGCTGCAGACCCAGCTCATGCACATTGGGATAGGAGCGTGGCTAAAGTTGGCATCTCCTTGACCACATGCCAAAGTGGTTGCTGGGTGCTGCTCACCACCCAGACATGGCTTAGTCACTGTCACGGCTACAGGGTCCTCGGAGATATACAAAATTCTTCCTTATTTTAACCTAAAAAACTTTCTCTGGTACCCCATAAGCCACAGGCTCCCTCAGGCCTTTCTGCCTTGGCTGTCTGGCGTCACCTAATGGGGGTCTAGAACACCTCAGCTAGCTCTCTCTACGGCACCATGCTTTGAGTATTTTGCTCCAAGTACCTTCTCATGTCCCATGCAGGAAGTTTAACTGCTTCTTAAGCAATCTAAGGCCAGGAGACCTGCAGCGCTAGGATGCCTTCTTCCACCCGCCCTTTGGTGTCCCCTGACTGAGGCACCCCTGAGGGTCAGGGCAGGAGGCAGTTCTCTTCTGCACAGATTCGGCCCAGGTGACTTGGCGCCACCTGTATATCGCCCAGATTTGGGTGAAAAGGAGCCTGCATGTGGGAAGGGTTGCTTCTGCTCAGGGCTGAGTCATCACCTTCTGTCACCAAAAGAAACCACAACAGTCCGGGAAGAAACAGGGGAAGAGGAAAGAGCAGGAGTCAGCTGGCCCTGAGGACAGGGACAAAGGAAGGGAAAGAGGTGGGCGCAGAGGAGGGGAGGGCAGAATCAAAAAGAAGATTGGAAAGATGCTGGGACCAGGCCTAAATTGAGACGGGGGAGGGGGGTCTGCGGAGCTTCCAGTGGGAAGTGTTCAGGTCTCCACCTTCCCCAGGCTCAATATCGATCCCACAGAGCCAGAGGCCTGATCAGAGGAGTGGTCAAGATCTGATGTTTCCAGAAGATCAAGGGAGGACCCGGACTTAGGGCTAGTATGAGCAATTGGTAAATTGATTGATATACAGTGAGAATTTAGCCAGGCCCAGCTTCCAGGAAAGGCTTAGGAAGCCCTACAGCTGGCCTTCCAGGCACGGCTCCTGATAGGAAGAAACCTTACAGGCCACTCACTTTTATAAGGATGGCCCCCCAAGTCCCTGCGATAGCAGAAATTGGCCGGAGGGTGGGGGTCCGGCACTAAAATCATAGATTCAGCCTTGGGAGCTTCCAGCCACACCTCCCTTCCCCCACCCTTCCCTCTTCTCCCTTCATCCCTTCCAGCAAGGCCCTAGCAGAGGTGGGAGGGCTGAGTCAGCCCAGCTGCAGAAAAACAGGGAAGCAGAAGTGGCTTGGAGAAAAATAGTCGCAGCCACAGAGACTCCTAGAGATGCAGGATGCAAGGGGCAGGAGGGGTCTCTCAGCCCAAGGGAGTTTCCTCCCCAAATCTCCTTTCAGCCTCTTTCCCCAAGCCATAACATGCAGATGTTGTTACTGGTGGGCTTTCGTGTTTGTTTGCTGGTTTATATTTGTTATTGTTGTTTGTTTGTTTGAGGACTGGGTCTTTATAGCTTTCAGGATGGCCTCAAACTCCTTCCATAGCTAAGGCTGGCCTTGAACACCCCATCCTCCTGCTTCCATCTCCCAAGTGTTAGGATTACAGTGTGTGCCGTCCTGACCAACCAGGTGTTCTTTATGCCTAACTTTTGTCTCAAATGTCCAACTGGAAACTCTTCCTCTTCCAACGCTCACACATCTTTTAGTTCTTCTCGCTGAAGCACCCAAGGCCTAGACTCTGTCCCCACGGTCTAGTCCCTGTCCCCAAGGCCTGACTGGACATCAAGTTGGTCTGTTGACCCAGTGTCCTCCACTATCCCAGCTTTCACTTTCCCATAAATGGAACCTCCCCTCAGCACTTCTCAGGTCAGTTCATGATGTGGTACCCTCACACAGCTGCCCTGGGGCCAGGAGAAGGTGAAACAGTCACCTGCTTCTAACCAGACCTCATCTTAGATATATGGGGGGAGGCACAGAGAACCTGAGAGGGAACTGGAGCCAGCATAAGGTGTAATATGTGGACATCCCCTCTGTCAGAGGGCTCTGCTTCACCACCTCTTCCTTCCCCTAGAGTTAGGAGCTAACCCACTTCTTACAGCCCTCCTGGCCTTCCTGCGTAGAAACTCCCCTCTCATCCCCTAGGCCACATTGGTCACCTGCGTGAGTTTGTCAGGATCTTACCCTATGCAAACTCTTCAGCATCTGTGCACTCTGTGCCTGGGGACAGTTCTCGGGCTGGCTCATCATGGACTCACCTGGCTCATCTCACACCATTCTCTGTCATGTCACCCTGCTTTGCTGACTTCACGATGTTACTTTTCAAACGTTTTAAGAGATTTGTTAGCATCTATTACTTCTATGTGATAGTGGGTTTCAATATGATGTTTTCAAGCATGTATATAATGTATCTTGATGCCATTAATCATTTTCATCTTCATTACCCTCTCTCGTTCCCCTCTCCCATACTTGCTGGTCCCCTTTCTCCAAATTCTTTTACTTGTGTGTGTGTGTGTGTGTGTGTGTGTGTGTGTGTGTGTGTGTGATAGAGAGAGACTATGTATGTATGTGTACATATGCATGTATGTATATTTGTGTGTTTGCATGCATGTGTGTTCCAATATGTTTTGCTACGGTTTCTGACAGAAGTGTAGCTGAGAAGTTACAGAGATAGGCTGCTGTACAACTGAGGAAAACGTCTCTCCACTCCCATAACCAGGAATTGCCTAAAGTTCTTCAGGGAGCCGGCACTTGTGAGCCTCTCTGTCCTCTGTGACAGGTTGTTGGCAGGCCCAAACTGTCCAGGTCTTACACAGGTACTCTCAGAGCTGCTGTGAATTCAAGAATCCATTAGCCGTGCCATGCCTGGAAGACAGTCTTCATAACACTCCACCCCCACCCTTGCTCTTCCTGTCTTTTCTACGGTGTCCTCTGGGCCGCGGAGGAACACAGATGTCTCATTTGCAGCTGAGCAGTCAACAGTCCCTTACTCTCAGCATTTTGACTCGTCATGAGTCTCTGCAGTTACTGCTGACTATTGCAACCAGCAGCTCCTCTGTCCAAAGCTAAGAACAACGCTGAGCTACGGAGATAAACAGAATTGTTTAGAAGGCTTTAGAAGGCTAATAGACAGGCATATCAGATCCATTTAGCAAAACAGCAACTGCATATTCCCCACTAGGGTTAAGAACCTCCCTAGCCAGGAACTTTTGACCAAGATGACAGTACCCGATGTGGATTCCTTACTGAACTGAGGAATTCCAATCAGAAAGTGGATGATCACCCCATAAGAGACTTGACACTATTTGCACCAATGGGAGCATCATTCACGGCATTATTTGAAGGTTGCCTATCTATATATTTAAGTTGAACGCCTCTCTTGGCCACACAAATGTTAGCCTCATGGGATCAAGTGTGTGCCTTGTTCAATAATGAATCAATCGTGCTTGATAGAAGTGAATGCTCAGTAAAATGTATTCTTTTACTGAATGGCTGTATTATGCAGCTGGGAAAAGAGCAATTCTGACCTCAGCATAGATGTGACGATGACACGATTCTCAGTCACAAAAAATACTGTGTGGAATACCCAGGGCAACACAATGATTCGAGACAAAGTAGAGCCATGTCTTCCAGGGGCTCTAAAGGGGGAGGCAGTAGGAAACTGCTATTCCCTGGATACAGAGCTCGTTTTACAAGGTCAAAAGAGTTCTGGAAATTGGTTTCCTATCAGCGAGAATGCACTTAATGCCACCGAGGTGTAAAGCTGAAAACGTTTGGGGTACATTTTCCGTTCTGTATATTTGACTACAATTGAAAATAAATGTAAGGCCGGAGGAGGATAGCTTAGTTGCACAGTATGTACTTCTACATATATAAGCCCCTGGTCCAGTCCCTAGCACCTAGAACAAAACCACCAACATAAACTATTTGGGTGAGAGAATGGTTCGTGAACGAATGGATAGTTCTCAACATCTACCTTCCACTTTGGCCCAGGAATTATCAAATTCAGAGGCATCAAGGCCTCCAGAAATTATCTTATCCAAGTCTTTGAACGAACAGCTAAGGAAACTGAGGTTTGGAGAAGGGAAGGTCACACACTAAGACAGAATCCAGCAGGACTAGCTTTTGCCGATGTGCCCACAAGATGCCTTGCTCTCTCTCAACTCACAACAGGCTGAGAGCTTCTGCGTTGTCTTCTCGTCCTCTTAGGAGGTGAGATGCAAGGTCCATCTGCCAGCCCATCAGCCCCCCCACCATGCCTCCCTTTCTTTCTGCAGAAGCCTAAGTACCAGGTGCGCTGGAAGATCATTGAGAGCTACGAAGGCAACAACTACACCTTCATCGACCCCACCCAGCTGCCCTACAATGAGAAGTGGGAGTTCCCCCGGAACAACCTGCAGTTTGGTGAGAGTGGTCTCAGCACTCTGTAATCTTCCATCCCAGTGCTGATGGGGGCTGCAGGGACCCAGTAGGCCTCAGGAGCCTAAGGAGCCCGTGTCTCTGTGATAGGTAAGACGCTCGGAGCTGGCGCCTTTGGGAAGGTGGTGGAGGCCACAGCCTTTGGTCTGGGCAAAGAAGATGCCGTGCTGAAGGTGGCTGTGAAGATGCTGAAGTGTGAGTCGGAAGAGGTGCAGCGTGGGGGATGGGGAGTGGGCTGGCACAGCTGTCCGGAGAGGTGCTGTCCGCACTCTCAAACTGTTGGCACCTGGGGGGTTTTAAATTGGGACTTGACTTCCCGACTGAGCTCCAGGCTCCTTGTGTTTCCTGGTTCTGAGGGTCTTTGTCAACCTTTGAGGAGGAATGGGCCTTCTGACTGAGCCCGAGGGAAGTTAGGGTGAACAGAAGTCACCCAGGGAATGACCCTGTCACAGCTTGGCTTCCTCCCCTCCAGATTAGCTCAATAACAGGCACATCCTTCCTCTCCTTTTCCCCCTTCTCCTTCTTTCTCCCTCCCTCCCATTTGTATGTCTGTATTTCTCCTCCTTCTTTTGGATTCTGATCCCTCTGGTTCTCCGGGTGCTGCTTTTCCCAGCCACGGCTCATGCTGATGAGAAGGAGGCCCTGATGTCAGAACTGAAGATCATGAGTCACCTGGGACAGCATGAGAATATAGTCAACCTCTTGGGCGCCTGCACACATGGAGGTGAGAGCTGGGCAGGAAGGGGTATACGCATGGGCTTGGGTATCCGAAGGTGCCTGGACATCTGGCTTTAAGGTCCCCTTGAGCTCTAAGTGCCTGTAGGACTCCTGCCTCTAAATCCCTGATAGTCCTAGGCTGGATTCATAGACAGAGGAGCTACTTATGGGTAGGTGATGCAGAAATCTCTATGTACAGCCCCCATTAAGCCTTGTCTTTGTTTGTTTGTTTTGTTTTTTGTTTTTCAAGACAGGGTTTTTGTGTGTAATCCTGGTTGTCCTGGAATGCACTTAATAGACCAGGCTGGCCTTGAATTTACAGAGATCCACCTGCCTCTCCTTGCAGAGTGCTAGGATTAAAGGCATGCACCATGCCTGGTTTAGATCTACCTTTTAAAAAGCTCCTACCCCAGACGTACATGCCCCCAAACTCCAGCTCATCTCTCTCCTCTTTATTATAGCAGCGTTGTTCTGTACTGAACTGCCATTCTCTGAAAAACAGACTTTTGAGCTAATTTTTTTTCCTTTTTTGAGATGGTCTCATTTTAATCCAGGCTGGTTTGGAATTTTCTGTGTAGCCTAAGCTGGCCTTAAACTTGCGATCTTCTTGTTTTAGCTTTGCAAGGGCCAGGATGACAAGCAAGCGTCATCACACTAGGCTAGGCTAGGCTAGGCTTTATTGAGTGTTTTGTTAAATTTTTAGTGGCTTTACACAAATAAGGTTATTAAAATACCAAGAAGCTTGCTCCCAGAGGGAGGATTAGAACTCAGAGGCCCTTGTTCACATGGGGAGTGGAACCTTGGGGTGCATCTCTCTCACTCCCTCTTCTGGCTGCCTTAGGGCCAGTGCTGGTCATCACTGAATACTGTTGCTATGGCGACCTACTCAACTTCCTGCGACGGAAAGCTGAGGCCATGCTGGGACCCAGCCTGAGTCCTGGTCAGGATCCCGAGGGGGACTCCGGCTACAAGAACATCCACCTGGAGAAGAAATACGTGCGCAGGTAGCTCCTTGGCAAAGGACGGAAGGCCAGGAGGGGAAGGGGTCCCACGCAGCCTGTTTGTGTCATGAGGAGTACCTACCCCAGGCTTTAGAGGAACTCTGATTTCTTATAACACATTCCTATCATTCAACAACTTAGCTTTATCATTCTGAACACTTAGCATGCTCCAGGAATGTGGAAGGGGATGGCTTGGTTCATGAATCCATCACCTTCAAGTGTGGAAAGATTCTCCCAGGCCCTCATGTGGAGGACTTGGGGCAATTGTGTATTCCTGTTTGTCCCACAGCATATCTGTGGGGGCTGCGGGACATGTAGTCCCCTCAGGAGTGGCCAACCTGTCTCCACATCCCCATGGGGAAGTGAGAACAGAGTTTATTAGTTGTTGGATGGAGGTAACAAAACAGCCTGGCCTGTGGTGAGGTTTCTGGTCCGCTCAGGCCTCAGTTTCCCCTGGTAAGCCAATAGTGTTGAATCTCTTGGGCTCTTCTGCTCTCCTGTGATTCCCGGAAGCCACCAGAGGCTATGGACAGAGCCACATGGGGAAGCAGAGAGAGGAAGAAACAAGTTTCCTGTTGCCCATGATGGGCAGAGAGGGAACCTGGGCTTTACTATGTTTTATGTTGGAGTCTCCGTTTTGGGTCATGGTGTGTGGGGCTGTAAGTGCAGCAGTACTGGGATCAGGCCATGCTCAGAACCAGGGGAGTGTACTCTGTGCTTGTAGGGAAGGCCCTGGCTGCTGCTGAGCCCAGGGGAGCCAAAGGAGAAGGAGGTTCCCTAGCTTCCTTCTTTAAGTGTACAGACAATCAAAGCGTTCCTAGAGTGGGACATTTCAGGAGCAAGTGGCATCTAAATGGGACCTACCTAGGGAACCCAAGTTATGCTATTACAGAAGTGTGGTTTCTAGAACGAGGAGATGCTGACTGTGCCATGGATGGATGCTAATGGAGACCCGAGTTTCTCTTCTGGGAAGGCTTGTTGGCAAACCAGATCTGGCTGGCTGCTTAGCTTCAGTAGTGGCTGTTCAGGGCAGGGCTGTGCTTCTATGCAGGTGGCTCACCACCCACAGGGAAAGCCTGGGTATCCCTGGGTGTTGCCTGTCCACCCAAGCCTACAGAGACACAGTCTTCACAAAACAAAAACAAAACAAAATAAAACTACAACAACAACAACAAAAAAAAACCTGTCTCCCTAGGGCCCTAAGCCAGTTTAAGCTCTGCTCTAGACTTGGACAAATTTAATGCTATTAGTGGCTGGCAGGGGGCATGGGTAATGTTAAAACCCCTCCAAGCAATTGGTTTTAAGTATGTATGAGAGTGTGTGTGTGTGTGTGTGTGTGTGTGTGTGTGTGTGTGTGTGAGTACCATATGTGTTTCTGGTTCACACAGAGGCCAGGATACCCTGGAACTGGGGCTACAGGCAGCTGTGAGCCCCTGTGGTTCATGAACCAAACCCAGATTCTCCAACTAAGTACACTGAGCCATCTCTCCAGGCCCCTTCCTGTATGATTTTTAAAATTTTTTCTTTTTACATTTATTTGTAATGTTGATATAAGCTGGGTCCCTGGGATTGGGCTCGTCCCATAAGTGCCTTTACACTGAGCCATAGTGCCACCCTCCTGGAGTAATTTTTAATGAGAAACCAGCTGGTGAGATACTGTAGGGCGAGATCAGGGAAGGGGCCTGGAATGTACTCACATTCCGGCAGGGCTGCCTTTGAGGAGAGAGAAGGAACTCCCAGGAGCATGTTGGTATTGGCAGCAGCAAAGCCCTCCATCAGGCAGCGCTGCCCAATGACAGGATGGGGTGTCTCTGGCACAGGAGATGGCTAAGCAGGGCACAATGATTGCTTAAGTAGAATATGGCATGGGGCCTTCCTTATCAGAGAGGGACACTCAGGCTGACCTTTGGGTTCCTTCCCCTCTGCTGAGCAACTCTGGGAGTCCACAGGGCAGCTGGAGGGCAAAGCCTGGGCTAGGCTCTGCAGGGCTGGGCATTGATCACTTCCCAATTCTCTTTCTAATCCAGGGACAGTGGCTTCTCCAGTCAGGGCGTAGATACCTATGTGGAGATGAGGCCTGTCTCTACGTCTTCAAATGACTCCTTCTTTGAACAAGGTGCGGAGTATTGGGACGGGGGTGGGCCTAGGGGCTGGGGACTGGGGCTGAGGAGGAGCAAAGTGTGACAGGGTTGCCTGGATGCCTTTTCCTAGATCTGGACAAAGAAGCCAGCCGGCCACTGGAGCTCTGGGACCTTCTCCACTTCTCCAGCCAAGTGGCTCAGGGCATGGCTTTCCTGGCTTCTAAAAACGTGAGTCTGGGTGAGGGGAGGCTGAACTTCCTTCTGACTGCAGGAAGGGAGAAGGGAAGGGGAGGGTCCCCGGGGAGAAGCAGTGGAGGGGTGGGAGTGTAAGAGAGTAAGTGGGCAGTTTACAGAGGAGGTGGTGGGAGGGAACGGTGCTGAGGTCTTTGCATGCCTGTTTGGTTTCCCTACGTTACCACAGACAGGCTTTACAGCTCAACAACTGTAACAGCTGTTTTTCCTCACGAAGCACTTAGTCTTTCTGGCTGAATTTTAAGTCAGAACTCAAGGGCTCATTCCGTCACCCCCAGAGCTGACTTGAGGGGGAAAAGGTTTGATTGCTGGTTCCGCTCTTTGCTGTGACGGTTCAGAGTCCATAAGCCTCAAGGTCTGTGCCTGCAAAAATGGGTACGCTCACGAACTGTTTAGGGGGCCTAATAGGTTATTGTGTATGCAAATACCTGGAGAGGCACCTGGTACTGTACGTTCGGAGGTGGCTGCTGGATGTGGAATGACGTGGGCTGGTGCTCGCAGCAGAGGGACCGTTGCCTCTGAGGTAGCAACCGCCCAGTTGTTACTGCCGCTCAGAGGGCAAGAGGAGTGCGGGAGACAGGGCTGTGGGGCTTTCTAATGTTAAACTGGCCACATTAAATTCTCTCAGAGCTCAGGCCTGCACAGGTTTGAACAGGAGTTGAGAGTAGACTACCAAAACCTGTCATCTACTCCCTCATCAGGGACCCAAGAGCTCACGTTCCCCCTCCTGGCTTGTGTTTTCCTCAGTGCATCCACCGGGATGTAGCAGCTCGAAATGTACTGTTGACCAGTGGACACGTGGCCAAGATTGGGGACTTTGGGCTGGCGAGGGACATCATGAATGATTCCAACTATGTCGTCAAGGGCAACGTGAGTGCTGAGAGCTAGTGTGACTGACTGGTCGAGTAGGCTGTGGAGAGCCACAACCCCTAGTGACGTGGGACTGTCTTGTCAGGCCCGCCTGCCTGTAAAGTGGATGGCCCCAGAGAGCATCTTTGATTGCGTCTACACAGTTCAGAGTGATGTGTGGTCCTACGGAATCCTCCTCTGGGAGATTTTCTCACTTGGTGAGTTGCTAAGCCTGCTTCCGGCACAGTCTAGAGCTGACCTGTCTTTGGCTACTCGACTGGTGTCTTGAGCCTTGTGGATGAAATCTATTCAGACGCCTGGTGTCCAAGACACAGCAAGGGCTGGCAAGGGCTCTTGAACCAGCACAGCTGTACCGGTATGCAATCCAGACCACCCCCACCAACAATGAACATTTCCTGAGTCCTTCCTTCACTTGCCTCTTCACATTCTAGCTTTTATCTAGAATGCCACCTGCCAAATGCCATTGAAGATGCCATGCCGCTAGTCACCATCTAGCGCCCATTTACGGGGGAGTAGGCACAGGGCCCTTGTGCTGAGTCTGTAATTGTATTACCAAGTCATGTGGCATCGCCTCTTTGCTAATTCGCAATCCAGGCTTTGTTCCATCTATTTCCAAAGCCTATGGTGGACCCTATGTGCTTGGTAATGAGGGGCTGAAGGCTGTGGATTCCCACAGGAAAGCCCTGGGCATGCGGGTAGTTTCTGTTTTAGGACTACAGCTGGGATAGGGCCTTTACACGCTGCCTGAGATACATGTGAGAGGGGAAGGGGCAAGCAAGGGTAGTCTCTTATATACACTCCTGGCCTTTGCAGGACTGAATCCCTACCCAGGCATCCTGGTGAACAGCAAGTTCTACAAACTGGTGAAGGATGGATACCAAATGGCCCAGCCTGTATTTGCGCCAAAGAACATGTATGCAAAATCACCTAAGGGAGGCAAATGGATTCTAGGGTTTGGGTGGTTTGTTAGATGAGCATGTGGCCCTGGTCTTTGTCCAGAAGGCTCCAGGCTTCCATCTGTAGTATATTAAGGTTCTATACTAAACTCTGAACCCAGGAGCCTCAAGCATGCTAATAGGTGCTGTACCACTGGACCATACCTCTAGCCCCTAACTTACTTCTGACTAGTTTTGGGGGTACTTCACTAGGTAGATCTAATGATATGCCCTGACATGGGCAAACTTTGTTCTGTCTCCAGATACAGCATCATGCAGTCCTGCTGGGACCTGGAGCCTACCAAGAGACCCACCTTCCAGCAGATCTGTTTCCTCCTTCAGGAGCAGGCCCAACAGGACAGGAAAGAGCAGGTGAGAAGGATGGAACGGCTGTCTGGCTGGCTAGAGCAGGCTGGGCTGCTCCTCAAAGTTCTCAGCTGACTGTCTCTGGCTTCTTTCTTCCCCCTTAGGACTATGCTAACCTGCCAAGCAGCAGCAGCAGCAGCAGCAGCAGCAGCAGCAGCAGCAGCAGCAGCAGCAGCAGCGGCAGTGACAGAGGTGGCGGCAGCAGTAGTAGTAGCAGCAGCAGCAGCAGCAGCAGCGAGCCAGAGGAGGAGAGCTCCAGTGAGCACCTGGCCTGCTGTGAGCCAGGGGATATCGCCCAGCCCCTGCTGCAGCCCAACAATTACCAGTTCTGCTAAAGTGGGGCAGTGGAGCGCTGCTGCTCCCAACTCCCCAGCTCTACCTCCTCCATGGACGGGCAACATGGGGAGAACATATGAACTTTGTCCTCAGCTTGGTCCAGCTCTGAAACTTCAGAACCTGAGGGGTCGTGGGGAGGTCAGAGGCTCCCATTCCCAGATCCTGGGCCATCACTGCCAATGGGGTTTTCACAGTGCTAGCCTGTATTTACAATGCCAATTCATGCACCCCTAGTTCACTATCTTCATCCTGTTCCCAACTCTCTTGTGTTTCAATGGAAAGACTGACTTTATGTCTCAGAAAGACAAGGCTCCCAAGGCTGTAGGTAAGCAGAGGGCCTGCCTCCCTGCCATGTTCAAAGACTACAGGTTTCTTGAGGCAGGATGGCTCCTTCCTAAGCTCACAGGACTGGTCTCCACTCTTGACCTTTACTCTCTATAGTCCCACCTCATCCTGGATCTTGTACTGCTAGAATGAGCCACGTGGCAGCTAAAAGTGAGGGGTGTTCTATCTAGTACCCTGTTATTCTAAGCTAGAAGGCATGGGGCCTTGGTGCAAGGCTGGCCACACCAAGCAAATACTGCATGCTCCTCTCCAAGTGATTTGTCTTCATTAACAGTCAACATTAAACTAACAGCATTAACACAGCCAGCAGTCTGGTTCTTTGCACCACACAAGTGCCTACCAGTTCCCTGGGACCTCCTTCCATCAAGCCCTCACGAGAAGTGAGCAGCAAGCGCCCGCTTCCACAGCAAAAGGACACAATGAGCATTGAACTGGCTCTTGCTTCATCAAAACCAGATAATTTAATAAACTTTATTCTTGTTGGGGGAAGAGCGAGAAGGAAAGCCACCTATCCCACCCTCTCAATAAATTAAAGAGCACTCGGCCAATCCCTGGGCCCTGAGCAAACCACAGGCACCTGAGCCAGTGTTGCTGTTTGCTTATGGCCCTATCTGCTTCCCCTTCACAGAAGGGAGTTTTCCTACTGCTTGCCAGCTATGTCACAACTATGGGCCACATCCCCTCTGCGGTGAGGGTCCAAAGGCCTGGAGGATGTAGGGTACAGTAGCAGTGGCCAGAGAAAGGAGGAAGGATTCTCTTCCCCAAAACCCAGGGCAGAGGACAGTCCCAGAGGGAGCTGTAACTGACTGTTCCTCGCTCCTCAGCCATCCCAATTAGTGGGGACAGGGAGAGTTAGAGGAAAAGAGAATGCACCCCTCCTTTAGGATAAAGAGCCCAAAGGGACCCCAAGAATGAAGAAGCCATTAAGGCCCCTAGTCAAAGGCAACAGGTTAGGAAACCCGTATGACTGGAGCCAGAGCTCTTCCCCATGGGACAGCCTAGTTCAATGGCCTCCCACCTGGTACAGGGACCACAGGTGGTGGTGGGCCTGGACAACCAGCTCCCAGCCATTCTCCTAAAGTATCATGCCCCTAACATGCTCTCTCAGGTCCAGCAGAGGTTTCCCAGCACCTCTCCTGAGCCCCAGAGGTTGAGAGCCCTACTGTGCTCATGAAATGGAAGCTCTTTGGTCAGTTCCAGCAGTCAGAGGCCCTCCCTACAGGGGACTGTAGGTCCCCTTGATAGGTCTGCCTTGGGCAAGGGCCATATTATGGCTTGAGAGAGATGGTATAGGCCCAGTACATGACACCCTGGCTTATTGTGCCCCTGAGGCTCCCTCTTCTTCCTCCCCGTCCTCCTGTGCCTCTGTCTTGATCTGAGCAACCCCAAGGCGATAGAGGTTATCACGAATGACCACCTCGCCAGGCTGGCAGCTCTGCACAACGTCATGGATCTGCCGGTTGACAATTTCTCGGCTGGTGAAGAAGTCCATGAGGCGGTTGTAGAGGTAATAGTGGGTGGCATTATCAAAGGCAATGGGCCGCTGGCGGACACTGCTGAGTTTGCAGTCCATGATGGAGGCATAGGGTGCCAACTCAGGGCACAGTGATAAGGAATGGTGGCCAGCACTGGGATCACTGGGATCAGGTTTCGTGTTTGCATGGACAATACGCCGTGCGGCAGTCTTGGTGACTGGATGCTGGACAGAGTTTTCAGCCTCTGGCACATCCACAGAATAATGCTGGTCCAGTTCAGGGCAGGACACAATCTAGAGGAGAAAAGAGAAACACTTTATAAGAGGGAATGATTGAGGGAGAACCTTGTGGGAGAGCAAGAGCCAAGGAGTCAGCAGCCTTGTTTAAATCCCAGAGCCCTTGCATACTGTCTCCTGTGCCTCCATTTCTTCTCATAGGAATGAGAACAGGAAATGGGTCATCCCAGCACAGATGCTGCATTGCTTTAGCTGTCATCATTGCTCCTGGACAATTTAGGAACCAGAGGAATGTGAGGAAGTGGCTTTGAGGGATACTTCAGACAACTTTTGAGGTCTCTATAAGTTCTTGGAGCCCAACAACCCCAGAGAATGAGGAGAATGTCTGCTCCAAAGCAAGCCAGAAGCTTTCACCTCCCATAATGCACTTGTGCAGAAGCACTCACTTCCCGTGACTCTTCTCACCTCGCATCAGCTCTAATGCCTGACGCGTCTTCTAATCAAGGCCAAAGGCAAGCCTTGCAGTGCACACGGCCCTCACAGGGACTACCTCCTGGTATAATGCACCAAGATACACACGCAAGGACTCTCTTACTGACCTGCTATATGACCAGATCAAGTCCAAGCCTCTCCCTGGGTCTCAGTTTCCTTTTCTAATCAAAGGAGGGGGTCAGAGAAGATTGGTGCTGAGTGCTGAACCTCAGACCCCACCGCTCTTAAAAAAATAAAAATTAGATGTTGCTTATAATTCTGGAGGCAAAGCGAGTGTTTTCTAAGACTACTGTATCTACACCTCAGCAGGAGTGCCCCCACAGCACATTCATGGTGCAAGTAAACAGCGTGCTTCAGGGTGACCACACCACACCTTCCCCAAGGTGGCAATTTCCTGGCTTCTGTGGAAAGCAAGCTCTTTTCATACAAGATGCCTGTGTAGACTACTCCAAGCACACCAAATGACGCACTATGGCCTCTACTGTGGTAAGTCAGTATAGCTGACTGGTGCATCAGCATAAAGTACTGATGGAGAGAAAGAAAGGTAGAGACAGTTCCCAGGCAGGCCCTCCTGATAACTGGGGGTGGTCTTCCTGTATCCCCCGGGATTTCTACCTGCTCTTAGGAGGGGACTCACCACAGCTGGCTCTGTAGGGCTGGAGAAACAGCCTTGGTTCTTCCCCCACATCTGACTAGTCAGCTCTGGGTAGCAGAGGTCAGCACATAGGGCCACTGGTGTGGCCATATCTACCACATAGACAGGGGGCCAGTGGCGCGAAGAGGCAAGCAGATCCACATGGTCACGAGCACTTTCACCTCGAACAAGATACTTGGAACCGCAGACCACCTGTGGGAGAGGAGTGTGTAGTTCAGAGTAAGAGGCCGCACGCAGCGGCTGGAGTAGGCCTCACTCACTTCTGAGGAAGACTAGCTTCATGACTGAAGCCAGGGACTATGACATTTGGTCCCTCTCCTCCTCCTCTCAAAAAGGATTACTATTGTGAATACAGGCTTGTGCATGCCACAGCACACATAGTGAGTCTGAGAACGGCTCAGTTGGTTCTCTCCTTCCACACTGGATTCGGAGGTGAACTCAGGTTGGTGGGTTTGCCTGGCAAGCACCTTTAGCCACTGAGTCACCATGCTGACCCTCCCCTCCTAGTTCTATCCCTAAAGGAAGTCACCAGCTCATCCTTGTCCTGAGAACAGCTAGGACTTAGGTTAGGCTGAAAGGTGCCTCAGAACATCTCTAAACCCTGCACCCTCCATATCACCCTGCCAACCATCCTGGCAATGTAAACACACAAGGCTTAGGGCCACTAGACTGAGTCACTAGTATTAGGAGCAAGGTTCCCATTAGACTTCAACAGGCTGCCCAAACAACAGCCTTTGCTGGAGCCGAGTAAGCACATGCACCAACACTTCCCAGTCACTCCTGTGCTGCGCAGATCTGAGCATCCTGGAGAACTCTGCCTTCACACCCACTTCTCAGTCATGTCCACATGAAGTGCTCCCTACCATAGTCCCAACAAAGCACTTGACTCCCTCTACTGTCTAGAGTTTCTCAGAAGATGACGATGGGCACATTTGAACACACTCCCTCAGCAGTGTTCATCTGCCAGAGAGCAAGCTTCAAAGGCCCTGCCCCCAGCTTTGTTAGGTGCTTGGCTGCTTCACCCTCCTTTTATGGCTAGTTCAACCTGACGCTCATGTCATTATGAACTGAATCTGTGGACAATGCTCACTCAGTCCTGGGTTTTCCATTCTGGTATCTTCCCAGGCCAATTCTGCCATACATGATCTATCCTGTAGCCTTTTCTATCTACCCTAGCCATCTCCTTCTAGGGCATCTGGAGTGATTTCACCGCCCTATTTCCTGTTCAACACTATCCTAAAGGCCTCTGACCATGTTCAGAATAATGTCACAGGAGTCACTTCTCTGGCTTTCCTCTGGGCTCTGCCTTTATCCCCACGGCCTGGCCTTCTCTGGCTGCCTCGAGATTGCAGGTGCACCCCTACTTTCTACCTTAGTTCTTCAGTTCCTCCAGAGCCAGCATTACAAGCTGTGGTAACTTTCTTCCTCCATGACAATCGGAGGTCAACTAAAGAACAATATCTCTGTCTTTTATTACTGTACAACTGGGCAACTCAGGGTCAGCACATAGTAGGGTGTTTAATATGTATTACTGAATGATCCAAGCTCCCTCTCCAGCCCCCCAAATGGCAATTATTCCCTGGGTGCATAATGACTCAAGTCTTAGTCCCAAAGGGATCAGTTGGATTCTCTGTAAGCAGTTCAACATTAGCAAGCTCAAGCCATGCTTCATTCTTTCTTACCTGATGGGGGCACACTTTGTAGATTTTGCCCCCTGTGAAGTGAGTGGGGGGCGGTCTAGCTCTGGCTCCATTCTGTACAGATTCGTAGAGGGCCAATAAGGAGAAGCAGAGCTGATCCTGGAGAGAAGGAAAAGACTAAATCTCAGGCACAGATGCTAAGGCTCAGTATCAAACATCTCTCCAAACCCCAAAGCACAGGGATCTGCTGCTAGGCCTTAGAGACTTGGCAGCCCCTCCTCTAAGTACAGGTAAACTTCAGGAAGCCACAGGAAGCTGTCAGCCTATCTTATCAGAGAAACCATAGGAATCTGAATTTTAAAAAGCATATTTTCAATAGCACAGAAAGCAAGTAAGGTACTGCTAAAATCTACACACAGCATACAATCTACATTAACGACAGTCATTTTTGAGCATAAAACCAGTCTCTATGTGAAGTGTTCTTTAAAAAAGCCCTGTAAATTTCCAGTTGTTTTGATTTTGTAAATGAGGTTAATCAAATTTAAAATCACCTGAGTCTCGTCTAGGCATCACATACATGCCATCTGGCTCCTGCTATTTCTTTGGTTTCTTCACTTCTAGAACCTAATGTCCAGCACAGGGGCCCAATGATATGGGCTTTATCACTTGTACAGAAAAAAGATTATCCTTCCTATCCCAAAGCCGGTCTCCACAGCGGTTCCCAACACTTACCCTGGAGTCTTCCGGGCCAAATGGGATGCCACACTGCTCCAGTAGGTACTGTAGTTCCTCCCCACCATAGGAGTTAAGTTCCTCAAGCTTGCAGGTGCCCTCCTGCAGCAATCTCACCAAGGCACTGCCATTACCTGCAACACATAATAAAGCTGATGGGAAGTGCTGTTGCCAGTCACCTGATACCATGGTGCTGGGAGAGGTGGGGTAGTAGGCAGGTCGACAGTTTCACTGCTGTCTGAAGGCTCTCAGAACTGGACCACGCCCCTGAAATACCTACATCTGACAACAGAAAAAGTCATTGCCAAGAACCCTGAAACAAGTTACCTTTTAACCCACAAATACTGTTTTCAGAACCAAGAGACACTGAGAGAAACAATTAATAAATGGGACCTCCTGAAACTGAAAAGCTTCTGTAAAGCAAAGGACACTGTCAACAAGATAAAATGACAGCCTACAGAATGGGAAAAGGTCTTCACTAAGAGGTCTGATCTCCAAAATATACAAAGAACTCAAGAAATTGGACACCAAAAGAACACATAATCCAATAAGAAAATGGAGACAACTCTCAACACAGGAATCTAAAATGGCTGAAAGACACTTAAGGTTCAACATCCTTAGTCATCAGAGAAATGCAAATCAAAACAACTCTGAAATTCCATCTTACACCTATAAGAATGACCAAGATCAAAAACACTGATGACAACTTATGCTGGAGAGGTTGTGGGGAAAAGGGAACACTTCTGCATTGCTGGTGGGAATGCAAGCTTGTATAACCCCTATGAATGTCAGTTTGGTGATTTCTCAGAAAATTAGAAAACAATCTTCCTCAAGACCCAGTAATACCACTTCTTTTTTAAAGATTGATTGATTGATTGATTGATTATCCAGTGTTCTGTCTGCATTTACATCTGCAGGTCAGAAGAGGGCACCAGATCTCATTACAGATGGCTGTGAGCCCTCATGTGGTTGCTGAGAATTGAACTCAGGACCTCTGGAAGAGCAGCCAGTGCTCTTAACAGTTGAGCCATTTCTCCAGCCCCAGTAATACCACTTTTGGGTATATATCCAAAGGATGCTCAATCATGCCACAAGGGCATGTGCTCAACTATGTTCATAGCAACTTTGTTTGTCATAGCCAGAACCTGGAAACAACCTAAATGCCCCTCGACTGAAGAATGGATAAGGAAAATGTGGTACATTTACACAGTGGAGTACTACACAGCAGAAAAAAATAACGACAGCTTGAATTTTGCAGGAAAAGGAATGGAGCTAGAAAACATTTTGAGTGAGGTAACCTAGACATAGAAAGACAATTGTCACACGTATTCACTCATAGGTGGTTGGTGCAGGAGAATTATCTGTATTTTGTCAATCATGTATTTTAATAAAACGTTGACTGGCCAGGCAGAAAGTATAGGTGGGTCAACCAGACAGGAAGTAGAGGCGGGGAGATGAGAACAGGAGAATGCTGGAAAGGAGGAAGCCCATTCCTCCCAATCCTGTCCAGACACAGGAGAAGCAAGATGTGACCTGCCTGGCTGAAAGGTACCAAGCCATGTGGCTAACATAGATAAGAATAATGGGTTAATATAACTTATAAGAGCTAGCAAGAAGCCTGAGCTAATGGGCCAATCAGTTTATAATCTTATGGAGACCTCTGTGTGATTTTCTTTGGGGCTTGCCAGCTGTGGGGTACCGGGCGGGACATAAACCCCAACAAGCAGGACCCCTCATGCTATAGGTGGCTTTAAGATATAAAGCAAAGAAAACCAGCCTACAAACCACAGCCCCAGAGAACTTAGACAAAAATGAGGACACTAAGAGAGACTCACATAGATCTAATCTACATGGGAAGTAGAAAGTAGAAAAAGACAAGATCTCCTGAGTAAATTGGGAGCATGGGGACCTTGGGGGAGGGTTGAAGGGGGAGGGGAGGGGAGAGGCAAGGAGGGGAGCAGAGAAAAATGGAGCGCTCAATAAATATTAATAAAAAAAGCCAAAAAAGGAAACAATATTTACCAATATTTACTGCAAGTGTATCACACAGAGCACTGACAAAATTAGTACTTCATTTCTAGGCTTTAAAAAATTAGCCGGGCGGTGGGGGCGCACGCCTTTAATCCCAGCACTCGGGAGGCAGAGGCAGGCGGATCTCTGTGAGTTCGAGGCCAGCCTGGTCTACAAGAGCTAGTTCCAGGACAGGCTCTAAAAAAGCTGCAGAGAAACCCTGTCTCGAAAAAACAAAAAAAAAAAAAAAAAAAAAAAGAAAAAAAAATTAAAACAAAAATAAGGTGCATTATACTCAGCATAGGAAAATGACTGTTCTTTGCAAGTTTCTAACTATAGATGTGACATGAACCAGAGTGTGGTTATCATTTTGGGTTAAAACGCAAAATGTAAATTTCCTTTTTAGAGACAGAGTTCATTTTGTAGTCCTGGCTGGCTGGCCTTGAACTCACAGAGATCCAACAGCCTCTGCCTTCCGAGTGGTAGAATTAAAAGGTTTTAATACTATGCCCTGCCAGAGCTTTGTACTGAAGATAGTCCCTGAGCTGGGCCTGGCACTCTGCCACTGCTCTTTCTGGCCATGGCCAATGTTCAAGACTTCTGACTGAGCTATCCTCTTAATACCAAAGAGAAACCAAGTGGTCTTACCAGGTACTGGCTGCACATCCAGATTTTTGTCTTTTTCAGTGTTGACAACCACAGTTCCTCTCATGAGTGGTGGGAAAAAGGGAGCGATAACAGAGGCGTCGAATTTGGTGATGGGGATGCTTGTGGGGAAGGCAACCTGCTCAATCACCTCTGTCTCCA
Organism: Arvicola amphibius; assembly: GCF_903992535.2. Taxonomy (NCBI): domain Eukaryota; kingdom Metazoa; phylum Chordata; class Mammalia; order Rodentia; family Cricetidae; genus Arvicola; species Arvicola amphibius. The sequence goes on from NC_052051.1 coordinate 135,633,375, forward strand.
TGGTAGTCCAAAAGTCCTCCACGTTTACTTCACTGGAGCCCAAGAATTCTGGCCAGGTAAACTACAAGATAAAGTGGTCAAGATAAAAAAGGCAAAGAAAAAAACAAAATAGAGATAAAAATAGGGCAAAGTTTATGAGCTACAGATTAGATACAACACAGTATGCACCCTTTATTATGTACCAGGAAAGCAGGGCTTTGGGGAGACCAAATACCTGACAGCCTATCCTCACACCACAGTATGCTCTGGACCAATAGTAAAACATCTCCTTACTTCTATAGCTCTGTTCATGTCATTTGTCAGAGACCTCCCCTGACTACCCTCTATAAAGAGAAACCCTTTCTCACCATCCTGTTCCGTTACTACAGAAAAATAATCTCTTTCCTATCCATCTTTCCCAAAGCAGCTAATAAGGGCTCCATGAGGACAGAAGTTTTGGGAACCATTTTTAAACTACTTTCTAAGAAGCCTAAAAAGTGCATGTAAGGGCTAGGATTGTAGCTCAGCTACAGAGCGCATGCTTAATATGCACACAGTTCCTGGTTCAATTCTTAGGTAAAGGAAACAAATAAGCACTGGGGTGTGTTTGCCTAGCATACAGGAGACTCTGGGTTTGATCTCCAGCATCATTAAAAGAAAGGGGGTGGGGAGGGAGAATAAAAAAGGAAATCAAACCAACCAACCAACCCTGTTTCTTCCTGATCATTCTCAAATGAAATACTGGCTGTAGGAGAAAAAAGCCACTGGCCTCGCCTACACAGGACTGGAGCCATGTATTCTTGGGAACAGCATGCAGGAGGGAAGATGCCCAAATGGCAGGACAGTTCTGAAAGTGGCTATGGTGGCTGAGAGGGACCTACCTCCACACTCTTCAGTGCCAGCACATTCTCTTCATTCCTATGAGCCATTTCCACTTTGGGGGCGACACCGCAGATCCCACAGATCATATCATTGTAGTCACGAACAGTGAGACACTCAAAAGCCCAATAGCCATTGCACAACAGCTCCTGCAGCTGGCTCAGCTCCTCTGAGGTCAGTGTCTTCTCTAGAAGGACAGCAAGAGGTCACAGAAAAAGACCCTAAAAGCACCAGATAAGCCAGAAGACAGCAAGAACAGCAATCCGCAAGTGTTCTGGTGGCAGCTCCAATCCAAGGACAGTTGCTTTGAACTAATACCTCCTAGGTACTAGATGTCTGTCTGAAGGTTTTGAATACACTACTTAGACTAATTCTTACATGGTTTTAATTCTTTTTGAGTCAGGAGCTATTACTGTCTTCTTTTATGGTTAGATAATAAGAACAAGTTGCTCAAAATCACACTGCCACTACGTGGCAGAGCCAAGTCTCAAACACAAGCCTACATGGCCGTCTGTCTCACCACAGCAGACAAAGCACAGAACTGAAGCTTGTAGAAATGGGACAGGCCAAGAACAAGCAGAAGGAAAGCACACAGGCAAAGAATTTCTAGGTAGCAAAGACCCAGATCCCTAAATCTGGGTCTCCACAGGAGCCTTGAAACTGGAAGACATCAAGGAGCTCTGTACTTAGAATGAGCCCAACTAATATACCATAAAGACAAACCCACATGACTGAAGGATATGATTCTAAAAGTCAGTTGTAATTTCTTGCTAAAGGCCCTGTATGCATAAAACATTTTCCAAAGTCAGTTTATAAAATTCTGAAGGAAGAATATATTATTAGAAAATCAGAAATATCTCCTTTCCAAAATACTAGACTCTCATTCCAATTGAAGTCTATCGCTAAAGTTCAGTTCAGTGCTCAGGACTGAACCTGGAGAGACCTTACCTGTCTGCTCCTGCACAGACTTCAGCACAACACTGACAGACATTCTGGGGTCCTCTCCCAACTTAATTTGGTTCCGAATTGCAAAAAGTAAATCCAGGCTTACTAGCAACTTATTCCCCACGTTAAAAAGACCTGCAGATTGAAAACAGGCAAAGGGGTTACTATAGCATTAACAGTGCAAACAATGTCGACTACGGGGGAGTAAGTCACAGTACAGTCCTAAAACCGAACAACACATTTTACAACAGGGAAGTAGACCTAAGTGTTCTGAAGTTGTCTATAAGCCACTGTTGAATGAAACACTATTTATAACATTTTTTTAAAATCTTAATTTAAACAAGAAGACTTTCTCTATCTCTGGCTCAGTGTTCAGGCCCAGAGGTGCCATTCTTCCCTGCTCTCACACAGCTGCACCACGGATGTCAGGGACCTCTTAGCACAGGGATGTGGTGGGTCTAGCACGGGCTCTAAGATCACCCTGGGGATAAAAAGTAGGGTGAATTTAAGTGCAGTCCAGACCAGTAAAATGAGAGGTTTTTTCATTTATACAACATAAGCATCATCATGACATAAACAAATTCTGGAACATGTACCCAGGCCTTTCTAGGTATAACAGCAAAGGCTGAAAACATAATACCAAAGCTCTGGCCATTCAAAAATTAAAAAGAGAAAACAAATAAAACCTTTTGTGTCCCCCCAATCATCACACACAAACTTAAAAGACCATAAACAGAGAAAACTTGCAAAAAAGCCAAGAAAAACGGAAACCAGAGGCAGATAGATCTCTGTAAGTTTGAGGCCAACATGTTCTACATAGCAAATTCACAAATATAATTCACAATAGAGTAACACTCTCCTACTCCCCTAAAGTCATGTAAAAGATCTCTATTCTCTTGATGAATGAAAAAAAAATCAGTATGAACCCTTAATCCAAGCAGAGGCAGATAGATAGATCTCTTTTAAGTTAGAGGTCAACCTGTTCTACATAGCAAATTCCATGACAGCTAGGGCTGCCACAAAAAAGAGAGAGAAAGACAAAACAACAACACTATATATAACAACAGTATATATTGGCAAAGATAAATAATGGAACAATCTAATGTCTCAAAGCAGTCTCACGTACATAGGCTAGGGATTTTCAGTAATGGGACAATGGACATCTATATCCAACAAATAAGTTAAATCTGAACCTTACGCTTTACATAAAGGTTACAGTAAGGAGCTGGGGAGATGGTTCAGCAGTTAAGAGCATTTACTGCCCTTGCAGAGGACCTGGGTTTAGTTCCCAGCACCTGTGTTATAGCTCACAACTGCCTTATTTAACTTGTTTCAGGGGATCCAATGCTCTCTGGCCTCTGTTGATACCAGTATCCATAAGGGACACATACATTTATGCAGGCACTCATATATACATACGACAAAAATAAATACATAAAATAAACAGTTAAACAGATATGGATCATATTGGTTGGGAAGACAGTTCAGTCAATAAAGTGATTATTTGTTCTGGGTTAAATCCTTAGAAACCATGTGTAGATTAACAGGAAGTCGGGCATGGTATTACACATTCGTTATCCCAGGAGAAGCAGAAACTGGCAGATCCTAAGGCTTGTGAGCCAGCCACCCTAACCCACACAACAGACCTCAGGCTAGAAAGACATTAAGGACTGGAAAGATGTCTCAGTTGGTAAAGTATATGCTATGCAAGAGTTAGGACCTGAGTCTGGATCCCCACAACCCAGGAAAAGGTGGTATGGCAGTGTATCTGTAGCCTTGGCACTCCCAGACGGGAGGCAGAGAGAATTCCTGGGAATTCCTGGACCAACTAGCTTGTCTGAGGCAGCAGCCAACAAGAAACTATCTCAAACAAGGCAGAAAGTGAGGACTGACACCCAAGGCTGTCCTCTGGCTTCCCCATGTGCACCACGGCATACACTAGTACACAGAGAAAGGCTAAAAATAAATACTTCTTCAAAAAACAGGCATCCATCACTGGTCACTGGAGAACTATAATGCAATACCATTGCATACACCAATTAGGATGGCAAAAAATACCACCTCAGGCAAAAAAATTCTCACACACTAATGGAAAGAATGCAAAATGATAAAGCCTTTTTGGAAATGGTTTGGCAATCAATTATAAAACTAAACATACAGTTACCATTTGGATCATCATGTATTCACTTAGAAGTGAAAACGTCTACTCACAAACAATCCTGTAAATGAAGGCTTGGAAACAGCTCTATTCGTGATGGCAGACATTCTAACGTCGTTCAGCAGGTGAATGGACAGACTAGCACATCCACACAGGGAAGACCAGGCACTGATGAAAGAGGCATGCACTAATGCACAATAAAGCCCGGGAAACAGGTCAGAGGACCACACACTATCATGTGCTTACACAGCATTTTTTGGTAGAGGAACTGCGAGGATGAGAATGAAGCAGCTACTGTGAGGAACTGACTTCACAAACTCCATTTTAAAGAGGGGCTTCATCTTAAGCCATATGATGAGCTGGGGAATGGGCGATCTCAGCTCCAGAAATGTGCTGCGACAGCAGAAATATGAATAGATACCTTAAAAGTAGTCAATTAAGGAGAAAGGGAGCAAGGTCATAAAATTTAATGAGGTCCAGATGTTTCTAGGAGGCATCCTGTCCTTGAAGATACCTTGTCAGTTATTAATGGCTCCTTGTTAGGTTTTTGTGCCCAAAAACTGACCAATGGTTTCAGAAACTCCCTTATCCTATGCCCTTCTTACCTAATCCCAAGATGAAAGGACACAAACTCCCCTGATTACGGCGTTTCCCCTTTAAAAAGTTCTATTTTTTTCCCCCACACTTTCTGCACCCACCATGCTGGGGTGCTGGAAAAGTGTTGGCCCAAACTTGAGCTTGAATAAAAAAAACCCTCATGTAATTCGCATCGAAAATCCGGCTCCATGAATTCTTTTGGGGACCAGAAACTTGGTCATAACACTACCAAATGAAGTGAGTTCAACTATAAGGGAACAAAACAAGAGGCTTGACTGTTTCGGGACTCAGTGCATGTTTAAGAGGAAACTCACAGAATATCAACAAAGAACATCTACTCCATGTAACTTCTCTTTTCTTCTTCTTTTTCAAGACAGGTTCTCTCTATGTGGCTCTGGTTGTCCTGAACTCACTATGTAGATCAGACTAGGTTGGCCTCAAACTCACAGAGATCTCTCTGCTTTTGCCTTTCAAATGCTGGGTACTCTATGCAAATTTAAAGAATTTTAATTAAAACATATATAACCCTGAGCACTGGCCTACATATATTACACTGGAGAAAAATGGGCACTTTAACTTTGGGACACAAAATAATATTAAGTGCTAACTGGCAATGTAAGATTTCACAAGGTAGGCGGTGGTGGCGCATGCCTTTAATCCCAGCACTAGTGAGGCAGAGGCAGGTGGATCTCTTTGAGTTCGAGTCCAGCCTGGTCTACAAGAGCTAGTTCCAGGACAGGCTCCAAAGCTACAGAGAAACCTTGTCTAGACAAAAAACAACTACATCTTAATCTTCAGCACAAATTTTACATGTCAATTCACACTCTCACCATTGGTACATGGGTTTTGTTGTGTCTTTGAGTTTCAAAAACAGTTTTATTTGTGTGTTTAAAGAAAAACATCAGGGCAGGAAGCTGTAAATCTCAGAGCTGCCCACAGAGACTGAAGAAGAGGGGAAAGCCAAGTCCCTCTGTAAGCTGATGTGGAGGTTGGGCCAAGTCAGATAAGCAACTGTATGTGGAGGAGAGCTTTAGGCAAAGAGTAAGGAAGCCCAAAGCACCAGAGAAGGCAAGTTTAGAAAAGGGAAAAGAAAAGCTGTCTATGGTCTAACAGTGCTGAATAAAGGGGAGAGTAAAAATACGAAATTTCCACTTTTGAGAATTTGCCCAAAAGAAAGACACACATAATTATTTAATTATAAGCAAGACTATAAAATGGAATACAAACATCTTTATTAAAGGGTTGCTTCTCTACTTGCTGGTAGAGATGACGATGGTGTGGCACTAAATTACAATAGCATGTTCCACAATACCCATCCCGCTCCATCTCTGTTCAAAGAAAACCTAGAATGTTCTCTAGCTCCTGATGCTCTGTAGACAATGAATGGGTCTGAGGATCAGAGAGGCGGGAACACTGCTGTCTTTTAAACTTGTCTGCATTGACCGGCTTTTCTACAACGAAGATTTGGGTTTTGAGACAGGGTCTTGCTATGTAGGCCTGGCTGGCCAAGAACTCACTATGTGTCCAGGCTGGACCCAAACTCACAGAATTCCACCTCTCTGCCTCCTAAGTGCTGGGATTAAACGTATGTTGAGAGTTGTTACTTTTAAACTAATGACTCCAGAGAAGGGTCTCACCTGAGGAAGCTGACTGGGGCTGAGGTAATCAGGAAAAAGACTGCTTCTTCAGAAGCTGCTAAGAATAGATGCAGTGCACAGAGGGGCAAAGCTCCAATCAATATGGTATTCCCAAACTTGTTCTGGGGTGGTAAGGACAGAGAAGGCTAGCACCTACCTGTGTAGATGTCCATGAAGCTGTGCAGGGCCAAACAATGAGGGTTCAGACACATCTTCACTTGAGCAGTCACCACCTGCAGCCGGTTAGCTGTCAGGAGCCAGCATTCCTGAGGCCCAGCCAGAGAGCTAAAAGCCAGAACAAAAACCAGGAGGGAAGTCAGTCTTTTTCTGCAAGTGACAGGCTTGTAGTCAGAAGCAAAATTCTCCAGACTTTACTGTAACCAACAAAAGGTGCTGGAGCTGTATTTCCAAGACTGTCTAGATGAACGTCTCCATTTCATTGGGATCTGGGCTGTGAAATTGTACTTACAAGGTGATCTGACTCTCGAGTTGTTATATGACTGAAAACTACAAGGCTGCACTGGGCAGGCCAGACATGATCTAAATACTAGACTGGTGACAACAAGTTTTAGGCATCTCTAAAACTGATTGCCAATTCAAGAAAAAAAAAAAAAAGTAAAAAAAAATATTTATTTATTTGTAAGTGGTATGGTTTGCCTGCATGTATATATGTGCACCATGTATGTGCTGGCTGGTACCCCTGGAGAAAAGGGCATCAGATCCTTTGGAACTAGAGTTACAGATAGTTGTGAGCTGCCATGTGGGTGATGGGAAATGTACCCGGGTCTTTTACAAGAACAAAAATTGCTTAGTCTTTGAGCAAACTCTCCGATCCCTGATTGCTAATTATTTTACCATTAGCAACTGAGAAGATAAAGGAAACGTAAGGAAAGCACAAGGTAAACTGTAAAGCTGTCTAAACAAAGAGGCAACGTGAGCCAAGTGGGACGGGGCAGCTAGAGGCAGGGTGAAGTGGTGCTTACTTTTGTCCCCCCTTGAATAATGGGCTGCTACAGAGAAGGCACTGCGTGGATGGAGACTCATAATAATTCGACCAAGAGGTCTGCTCGATGGTGACTGTCTCCTCACTCACGTTGGACAGGATAAGTCGAGAGCTGTTTAGTTCATGAATCAAGGCGAAGACCTCAGCCAGCTCCGACTCATTCTCAGGAATCTGCAGGACTTTTCGCAGCAGCTGCAGCGTGGACTGACGCTGGATCTCCCTCTGGGCTGTGTTCAGGGCTTCTGTGGTACTTGGCACATCTGGGTGTGGTGAGCTCGCCTCCTGAGAAAGGAGTGCATCAAATCATTAAGCAGGGGTAGAGAGACAGACTCAGGCCACAGCCATCATTCTACAAAGAGCAGAGGGATGGGCCCATGCCTGGGGTGGGAAAAAAAAAGTTCCTATCAGTTAAGTTCAGCTAATAACTCCCCACACCACTAAAGGCTCTCTGGAGCTCAATTTTTCTATCAACAAAACATATCTTGTAATCTTTCAGCACCACTGTACAGATTAATTGAGATACTGCAAGTCAATCAGCAAAGTGACTGTAATCTACTGTGAGGATCTACTGAGGCCTAAATATGTAAAAAAAAATGTCTTTGTCTTTAATTCTGTGTTGCTTCAGGGTCAAAGGGAGTGTTATACACTACTGTGGTGTGGAAGGTCCTTCTGTCTATGTGTTGCTTTTATTGGTTAATGAATAAAGAAACGGCTTTGGGCCTATATTAGAGTTATAGGGGGAACAGAGCTAGACTTCTGTAATATTTGAATGCTTGTTTGGCAGTTGGTGGAACTATTTGGGAAGGACTAGGAGGTGTGGCCTTTTTGGAGGACATGTCACTGAGGGTGGGCTTTGAGGTTTCAAAAGTATACACTATTCCCAGTAAGCTCTCTCTCTGTCTTGTGGTTGCTCTCCTAACAAGTAAGCTTTCAACACCATGCTATCATGCTCCCTGCCATGACAGTTATGGACTAACTTTCTGAAACTATAAGCAAGCCACAATTAAATGCTTTCTTTTATAAGTTGCCCTGGTGGTGGAGCTTTGTCACAACAATAGAACCGTGCTAAGACAGTCTCTCATGCTCGTCTGGGTAAGGCCTTGACGTGCCCTTCTTTTCAGTGCTTGAACTCTTGGGTCTCAGTGGTCAATGTGTAGTCAACATGCCACAAAGTTCATGTATTAAGTAATCCTCAGTCACATACTAATGGAACTTAAAAGGATGTGGTTTCAAATGGATTAATTCATGAATGGATTAACTGTGGCTTAGTTATGAAGCAAGCTCCCTCTGGCTCCTCATTCTGTCTTAGATGCCCTCGACCACATCATGATACAGTGAGACATGATACATGATACACCTCATACTAAGCAGATACCAACCAGCACCATGTTCTCGACTTCTTGGCCTCCAAAACTGTAGAGTGCACAACCTACTTCTATGTTAAGTTATCCATCCAGGATATTTTGTTAGAGAAGCAGAAAACAGACTAGGATATGGATCAGCCCCACTTTGGCACTGAGGACAAGGCCCAGAGAGGAGGCATTTTGTCAAGCTCAGAACATACAACCTGGTCCTAATCCTGACTCTAACCACCTAATCACATACTAGAATCCAAAGCACAACTCAAGTCTAAGGCAAGTATTTGGGGAAGGAACTCACGGGCTTCGTGGTTTTCTCAGTCCTGTCTTTGGCAAGGTTAAAACCACAGCTGGGACAAATCCGAGGTTTATGCCGGTTGGTGTAGACATAGCTACAAGAAGGATTTTTGCACTTTCCCCGTCCTCTTGATGTTGCCAGGCCCAAATCCTACAAAAGGGAGACCCATGTTTAAACTCATACACAAAACCCTGCCTCACAAAAAGGGAGGGGCAGATGGTTCAGCAGTGAAAGCACCTGCAAGCAAAATGACCAAAGTTCAGAACCCCAGCTTCCAAATAAATGCCAGGTAAGCACAAAAGCTCCCCTGTAATTCCAGCAATGGAAGGCAGAGCTGGGCTTCCCAGAACAAGCTCTGTAGCCGGCGATCACGGTATCTGACTGAAAACTTACCTCAAGAATAAGATGGAGAGCAATTAAGGGAAAGTGTTAACATCAACCTTCGGCACTCATCTACATATGCACGCATGCACCCACACGCGAATGCACGAACACACTTTCAAGGCTGGCTAGGCTAGGGCTAAAGAGTGAGCTCAAAGCCAGGCTAAAACGCTTAGTGAGACTTGTCTCAAAATCTTAAAAAATGCTGGAAATGACAGTACTGGAGTGCTTGCCAAGCATGTGAGGTTACTGGTTCAATCCCCAGCTCCATAAACAGTACAGAAATGGAGGGTAGGGAAACCCTTGTGGGGAGGCTACAGGAGCCGCATGAGCTGCTTTATCAGCACACTTCTCAAATCCATGAAGATGATTTATGTTTGATGTTCGTGCTTTAGAAAAGAAAGTGCATTACTGCCTAAACTTACCTGTGGATCTTTCTCTCTCTCCTGGAACTCACTTTATAGACCAGGCTGGTCTAGAACTCACTGAGACCCACCTGCCTCTGCTTCTGGAGTGCTGGGATTAAAGCCACGCACCACCGCCGCCTAGCCCCTTTCTTTCTTTATGTATGCAGGTGCTTTGCCTGCATGTTTGTCTGTGCACCACCACGTATGTGACTGGTGCCTGCGGAGGCCAGAAGCAATCAGATTCCCTGGGACTGGAGTTACTAACACCTGTGAGTCACCATGTGGGTGTTGGGAACTGAATCAGGATCCTCTGGATGAGCAGCCAGTGCTCTTAAGCACTGAGCCATCTCTCCAGCTCCGGACCCAATTTCTATGCTAACATACCAACTCTAGACTGGACTCTGATCTCTACTTAGTCTTAACAAAAGTGTTCTGGCTCATACTTGGTATCTACCTGAAACAAACAAACCCATATAGCTCAGCGGATTCACCCAGCAACCATCACTTGTACCAGAAATGGGGTATTTAGCAGCAGTCACTCATTTCTGACTTTGCTGAGCTCATTCTCTGCTATTGCTTCTGGCTCCTACAAACCTTCAACCACAAAAATCAAAACAACTTCCCACCACCAGGGCGCACACTTACCAATGTGACAGTGCAGCTGTATTTGTATGGAGGAAACACATCTGGCTTGACCTCCACAACTTTGACCTGAGGTGTCCTGCTGCTTGGGCAATTTGATAGCTGTGGATTAGAACAAATCAGTTTTGTTCTATACCTTAGGCAAAATCCTCAGGTTCTGGGCCCTGAGGATTAAATAATCTGAAATAATTCCCGAGGAAACTATAGACTCATGCTCCAAATGCACCCTCAGGAATGCTCACTGGTGGTCACCAGTACAAAGACTGAACATCAGATTCAAGTCTATGGGCCACTACATTTCAGATCAGATTTACAGTTGCTTTGGGGCAATACAATTGTAATAGCTATCCATATAGACACACAATTGAATACTGTTACTGTTATAATTTAAAAAGTGGCACGAGAGAGAAAGACACCATGCAACAGAGCTCATGGGGAAGGGTTTTTTACTGAGGGAAAGGGAAATGAAAAAAGTGTGGGGGGGAGACTGGCCTCTGGGGACAGAACAGCAGAAGAGAGGAGAGGCAGAGAGAGGGAGGAGGGAGAGAGAGGGAGGCAGAGGGAGAGACAAGTAGAGAAGCAGACAGAAAGACAGGAAGAGAGAAAGAGACAGCTTCTTTGCATCTGATTCACCAGGAGACACAGGTGGTTGATGACTGAGGGCAGTCAGAAGTAAAAAGTGAAACAGAACAGATTTGCACCAAACTGGTAAGACTGTCTCCTGAGAAGACAGAGGAAAGATCACCAGGGCCAGATGGAAAGAGGAGCTGAGTAACTAGAAAGAAAGGGGAAACTGGTGTGTGCCGAACAAGAGGAAGCTGCCTTCTCCATCTGACCCTCACGTTGCAGCAAACAAACAGGACATTTAGAGAGGGAGAGCAGACAGAAGAAGAAAGGGGAGAACTCTTTCTCGGTTCCCTGACTGCCTGATCCAAGGAATACTGAGGCCAGATTTGATTTGAAAGGAGCTGTCAGTGGGTCTCCAAAAGATATCCTAATGAGAACGAGGTGAAATAGCCAGCTATTCCTGGATTTGGCCAGCACCCCAGCTTTCTCAGGTCTCCCAAAGATTGTGATGCCCCCAGGACAGCACGAAGCAGAGTCTCAAGAATACAGCATCGTCATCCCCACCTCACCTACTACCCCTAATTCCTCACCTTTTTATGATAAGCAAAAGGGAGGAGTGTTAGTATTCAGGTGTCTGCACTGGCTTGCTCTTGGGGTCCTGACATTTTTGCACATGTGTGCACATGTGGCAAGAGCACGCATGTTGAGGCTAGAGGACAATTCAAGAGTTGATGCCCTCCTTCTACCATGTAGGTCCTGCAGACTGAACAAGTCTTCAGGTTTAACAGCAAGTAACAGGTGATTCTGGGTAAAGGTGTTATGGGTACTCATTATATTACTTTTATTTTTGTATATTTTAAATCTATATCTAAATAAAAGGCTTAAAAGCTTAAAATAGAAAATAAAAATCCATTTTTAATTAATATCCCACAGACCTATAATTGTAGAAACTGGTGTCTAATTTTTGTCTATGCCCTTTGACTCTGAAACATTAAACACAGTGACCAGATTTCCAGTGCTCCTCTTGGGACTGGCTCTTACTTTTACTTCACCAGTGCTGGATGGCTGTTGGATGGGTTGGCCCAGCTGTTTCAGTGTGCTTGGCTTCAGGCCACAAGTTCTCACAGAGGGCGTCTTATCTGAAAGAACCAGAAGTCAACCTGGTGTCTTAAAGCCATTCAGCTTCCCCAGCTCTTCCCTCCCCATTCTCCACCACCCCACCTGGATCTTTACCATCAGACAGTCCCTCCCACCAGGTCTCAACTAGCTCTTACCCAAGGGGAAAGCCTGTCTGGCCCTGGGCAGTTCCATGCTGCTGCCCCGTCCGACACTTGCTGGGGCTGGCAGTATTGCTCTCATAGGTCTTGCTGCAGCCAATAATGAGGGTTTGCCCCGTGGTCTGCCTTTGGGTACAGTGGTGAACAGGTCAACTCTGGAGAGGGGGAGGAAAAAAAAACAACCATGAAGGAAAGTCAGAAAATCTGGATAAAGTACAGTATGATTAATAAAAGCCCAGAGACAGAAATTGGGGCTAAACTTGAAGGTCAGAAAAGCAAATCAGCCAGCCACTGGCTCTTACCTCTACCTCAGTCTGAAATAGTGATCCTGCTTCCAGGAATCTCAGAATGAGACTGTGTGTGAGAGCTGTCTCCTCCCATTTTATATTTCTCTGTAGGGCTGGGATTAAAGGCATGCACCACTACTGCCCAGTTTCTATGACAAACTAGTATGGCTACTGGGATTAAAGGTGTGTGTCACCCGCCTTTAATCCCAGCACTCGGGAGGCAGAGGCAGGCGGATCTCTGTGAGTTCAAGGCCAGCCTGGTCTACAAGAGCTAGTTCCAGGACAGGCTCTGAAAAAGCTGCAGAGAAACCCTGTCTCGAAAAACCAAAAAAAAAAAAAAAGGTGTGTGTCACCACTGACTGGTCTGTAAGGCTGACCAGTGTGGCTGTTTTACTCTCTGAACTTCAGGCAAGCTTTATTTATTAAAATACAATTGAAACATCACTACAACAAAAGAAGGAAATCAAAGTATAATATCCAAATTAACAACTAAGCCAGTAGGCTTTAGACAAATTGAATTCAAATTTAGCCTTTATAGTTCGGGCGGTGGTGGCACACACCTTTAATACCAGCAATTGGGAGGCAGAGGAAGGTGGATCTCTGTGAGTTCGAGGACAGTCTGGTCTACAAGAGCTAGTTCCAGAACAGGCTCCAAAGCAACACAGAGAAACTCTGTCTCGAAAAACAAAACAAAACAAAACAACAACAACAAAAACCCCAACAAATTTAGCCTTATAAGCCATTTTATTCCTGTTAATGTACAGTTTTTAAACACAAAATGAGAAGTAAATATCTATATCAGTCATCACAAAGACACAAATTAAATGAGTATTGTGGTGTGCCACTATAATCCTAGAAGAAGATAAGGGGTTCAAGTCATCTTCAGCTGCACAGTGAGTCCGAGGCTAACCTAGGCTACATGAAACTCTATCTCAAAAACCAAGTAAACAAATAATATAAAGTATAGAGAAGTATCTAAGTATGTAATAGCAACAGGCATTATAGTTATAACACATAATTTGCCTCTAATTAGGACACTACTACTTGAAGTCTATTAAGCTCTCACACTAGGGCAGCAAAGACATCGTGGCTAATACACCTCACCTGTTCTTAATTTCTGCAGTGCCAGTGTTAAGCACAAGGGCTGAATCATGGAAAGCCCGATAGTCAGCTCCTAAAGAGATGCGTGTCCCATGCATGTCCCAAATAGCAGTCCAAAGGCCACAGCTTCATACTTTAGTATACTAAACTACCTTCAAAGTAGACTTGCTTAAGGGAAAAGAGGGATGGACTTAGAAGTACACCAACTATGCTAGTATAGGAGCTGAAGAGATCCAGTAGCTAGCATTTGCTGCTCTTGAAAAGGACCCAAGTTCTACCCCTGCACCCACATGGTGGCTAACAACTATCAGTAACACCAGTTTCAAAAACCCGATGTCCTCTTCTGGTGTCCATAGGCACCAGGCAGACACATGGTTCACAGACATACATGCAGGCAAATACTGACGCACATACAATAAAAATAAATCCTTTAAAAAAGCAAGTAGGAAATACATGCATACATAAACAGGCTTGTTTAAAATTTACACAGTAGAGAATTGGAAATATTGACTATCCCTGGGAAATAATGAGTACATAATGGGACAGAAAGAAGATTTTAAAAAAATATTTCTTATACTTTTAAAATATGAGCTATGTGAAAAAATTTTCTAGTAATTCAATCAAAAGAAAAAAAACCTTTATAAATCCCAATAGAAACCATATGTGGGGAGCTGAAGAAATGGCTCAGCATTTAAGAGAACTGGCTTTTTCCCCTAGAGTTCCTGAGTTCAATTCCCAGTACCCATATGGCAGCTCCAAGATCAGACACCCTCACACAGATATACATGCACAGCAATGCAGATAAACTAAAAATAAATAAATTATTAAAAAAAAAAAGAAACCACATGTGGAACTATGATACTTTGTAGAGACCGGTTCCCCAGGGGAGGAGGCTGTCCTGTGCACGCCGGGATGTTTAGTAGTTCTTTCCCTCTTGGGCACTAGCAGCAAACCTCTCCTCAGCTGTGACAACCAAAATACCTCCCAACACCGCCAAAACATCTCTGGTGGGCAAAGCAATCTTTCCTAGTCTATGAGATACTGTTTTTCATTTATTTTTTTAAATATCCAACTCAAGGTTTTTCAGAACTAATCAAGAGACATCAGGTGACTATGTCAAAGATCAAACAGAAGCCAGAGATGGTCAGGACTCACTGAGTCTGACCACCAGCCAAGGAATCCTACCAAAGGATGCCAAAATAAGTCCTCTTTCTAATCCTGTATTCTGGACTGGTAATACATGGTGGGTTTTTTGTTTTTGCTTTTTAATCTCTGACCACATCCTGTACCGCTGCTTTAGGAGGAGCGACAAGAAAAGATGCACAAGGAGTATAACAGCAATGTATGGACGGCAGAGAGAGGGAAGGAAGTCACACCGCGTCTCTAAGGGCTGCTGTGATGACATTCACAAAGCAAACACGGGCCCTTGCTGAGCTGCTGTTCTAAACACAGTCCCAATAATATATAATTACACTGGCATACCCTGGAGACTTTTTCTGAGCTGGAAGTAAAGTGGAGGTGCTGGTCCCCTCTGCTGATGGTGGTATGTCTGGTCCAAGACTGTCATTCTCAGTTGTCCCCAGCGTGACATCAGCCTGGGTACTACTCTTGACAATTGATGTCTTAGTTACCGCTGTACCATGATTCCCAGGAACTTCCTTGACGAAAAGATGATCATCGGAGATAATCACTTCCTCCCACTCATTCTCCTCGCCTACTTCTCTTGGAGGAGCTACAGTTAAGAGCTGGCTTACAGCCTCTGAGTTCTCCAGAGTCAGTTTTGAGGCATTTTCCGGAGAGGGCTTTTGCTCAGTGATGACAGGCTGCTGACCTCGTTTGATCACAGAGCCTTTGGAGGGGACACCGGGAGCCAGTTCCACTTTGACTTTGCTTGCCTTTTCCTAGAAAGAACAAGAAGACCTTATATGCATAATGGCATCTTGCAGATGACAATGACATTCAAAATATTCTCTAATTTGATTCCCTTAAGAACGCATGAGTAATAAATAAGGACACTGAGTCAGGTCAGTGAAGAGTCAGGATAAATTGACTTTACGGCTTCTGTTCACTAGAGTGTTGGACACCTCAGGAACTGATCTAGACTTTCCTGACATGTCCCCTTTTCACCACGCATTGGCTCCGACTGCTCCACGTCCACTTCTCCCATCTAGAAAGAAGCTGTTATCTTGTAGTCTTAAGTTGTTTCCTTGGTGGTCCTTCCATGAGACTCAGTTCATCCTAATGTGCTCAGGTTCATGTTGTTTCCATTCTCTTGGAGAAAACCTTTAGCTCCAGAATCTTTCAGGTAAGTCATATATGAATGACTCGCACATTTCTAAAACTCAAATTAATCCACACACATTAATTATGTTAGAAGTCTTACTATGTACCCTAAGCCAGCCTAAAACTTGCTATATAGATCCATATACCAATTTGGCCTCAAACTCTTAGATATAGGACGACTCTCAGCTCTATCACTATGTATGCCTGCATGCAGCCAAGCTCCCTGTCATGAATGAACTGAACCTCTGAAACTGTAAGCAAGTCCACTCAGTTAAATGTTTTCTTTATAAGAGTTGTCACGGTATTGGTATCTCTTCACAGTAATAAAAAACCTAGGACAGTTACATAGCTAAAAACTTGGAAAACAGAAGTTTGAACTCTAGGAGTAAACTTTAGAACTACATTTTTGCTAGTATTTCCATCTCGGGTGTCTCCCAAAGATCCAAGGGAGGCCACTATTAGGAGGTGGTGAACCCTACCAGGTGGGGCCTAGAGGGAAGTTTTAGACCACTAGAAACATGCTGTTGAAGGGACTGTGGGATCCCAGAGCTTCCTAGCCATAAGACAAATGGTTCACAAGTCCTCTTTCTTCTTCTGCCTACACAATGGCATTAATGCTGCTATAAAAACCTTTCTGGGGGCTGGAGAGGTGGCTCAGTTGTTCTTCCAGAGGTCCTGACTTCAATTCCCAGCAACCATATGGTGGCTCACAACCATCTATGAAGGGATCTGATGCCCTCTTCTGGCATGCAGGTGTACATGAAGATAGAGCACTCATATACACGAAACAAATAAATCTTAAAACAACAACAAAACAAAACAAAACTCCTTTCCTGTCTATTCTAGTCTTCCCTCAGAAAGCCTTGGTGCTTCATGCAAGACTAACATTTACAATGAGCAATCATTCATCATTTTGCATTCATTTTAAGCATACAAAACCCAATAGGTTTGGCTACAGAAACAGAGAGATAGGAGGAAGAAGGGATGGTGGAAAGGGTGAACATGGTAAAGTCAGAATTTGACTACAGAAAATGTAAAATAGGTGCTGAGGCTATAACTCAGTTGTCAGAGTGCTTGCCTGGCATATGAAAGGCCCTGAGCTTAATCCCCAGCACCATGGAAACTGAGCATGATGGTGAACACTTGTAACCTCAGTACTTGAGGCAGAGGTACAAAGTTTAGATGTTCACTAGTTTGAGGCCAAACTGTCTCAAAAAAAAAAAAATTAAAGGGGGAAGGAGGAAGAGAAGGAGGAGGAAGAAAGAAAGAAAAGAAGGGTAGTGGAGGGTGTGGAGTGGAGGGTGTGGGGTGTAGGGAGAGAGTAAGCATACCCAGAATAGACTCTGAATATCAGCTTAAGGACTTTCATTTTCAATAGCAGCTATTAAAAAAGATCTTGAGCCGGGCAGTGTGATGCAGTTTACAATCCCAGCACTCAGGGAGGCAGAGATAGGCAGATCTCTGTGAGTTAGAGGCCACACTGGTCTACAGAACGAGTTCCAGGACAGCCAGGGCTACACAGAGAAACCCTGTTTTGAAAAACCAAAAGGAAGGCTGGGCAGGTGGTGCACACCTTTAATCCCAGCACTCACGAGGCAGATGCAGGCTGATCTCTGTGAGTTTGAGGTCAGTCTGGTCTACAGAGGGATTCCGGGACAGGATCCAAGGCTTCAAAGCTACAGGGAAACCCTGTCTTGAAAAACAAAAACAAAAACAAAAACCAAAAAAAAAAAAAAAAAAAAAAAAAAAGAGAGAAAAAAAGGGAGAGGATCTTGAGCTAAAGAATGAAAAGATACAAGTAAGCCATCATCAGACAGAACTAGTTAGTGCAAACTGTTAAAATTCAAAATTAATTTAAATGGAAGTGAATAAATTACCACACTGTAGTCATTTGTGAAAAATTTTGTAGCAATTATGCAGTTCAGGTAGCTTTGAACTCACTAAGTAGCCCAAAGTGGTTTTAAATTCCCAACCCTGCCTATCTCCCTAGTGCTGGGATTTCAGGTATGCACCACTATACCTGGCTAAAGATAATAGTTTTAAGAATGCTTAATGGTGGGCCAAGAAGATTGCTTAGGTTACTTGTCACCAAGTTTGATGAATCTGATCCATGGCATACACATGGGAAAAGGAGAGACCCAACTTCCAGAAGTTGCCCCCTTCCTCCATGTGTGTGTGTAATGGCTAGGCATACACACTTACGCATAAGATAAATAAATATGCTGAAGAAACAATCAACTTAGTGGCATAAAATAAATGGGAAAAAAGCTACATAACTTAAACACAAGAAAATGACTAACCAAAAAACATTAAAATATTAACAGATGACTTTTCTTTTGATGACACAAGATTGTGTTTAACTTTTTAACTTTTCTTTTCATTGAAGAAACTATTGATAAGCAAAATGATTTATCTGCAATACTAAAAATGAAAAAGGTGGCCGGGCACTTGAGCACAAGTGTGAGGACCTGAGTTTGTCAGCCCAGCACCACATAAACCAGGTGTAGTGAGTTGCATCTACAATCCTAGGGTTCCTATGGATAGATAGATGAGGGGTGGAAATCCTAGCTTGAGGAACACTTTATCCTGGCATATCAGAAGTGAATAACAAAAGAGATCCTGTCTTAAAGTAAAAAGCAAGGACCAACACCCACGGTGTTTTCTGACCGCCACGAGTGACACAGCATGTATGCACTTGAACTCACTCAAACTAACAGGCACACACACCCAAGAACATCACACACACTTTACAAAGACTGAAAACAAGTCAGGGTTAACTTAAAAACAAACAAAAACACTGAATGAATCTTACCTTTGGTATCCACTTCCCTCCCAGGAAGTTACCACAAGTTGGGCACTTAGGTGGCTTGTGCCTAGTGACATAGGTAAAGGAACAACCTGGGCTTGTGCATGCCCCATGGCCCCGGCGGGTATATGTAGTAGTCTATAAACAAACAAACAAACAAGAGTTAAGACCAAGAATCCAGTCCAAGACTACTGACTACTATAACCACAATATCCAGAGGACAACAGCTTAAACATTCACGACACCATAGAAGATCTGTTAGAAAGGTCCTTTGGTACAAACTCCTCAGGGCTACACAGGTGATGGCTATTAATGAACATGGTAGTACACAGTACTCAACACTGTATCAGAATCTCATTCTAACCCCTTAGCAATGTTTGCCATTGTGATTAATACTGTTGAAATGTTTTGCCTCAAATCATATAGTGGGGTTGGAGTGATGGCTCAGTGATTAAGAGCACTGGCTGCTCTACCATGGGCCCAGGTCTAATTCCCAGCACCCATATGGTGGGATTACAACTTTCTATAACTTCAATTCCAGAGGATCTGACACCCTCTTCTGTCCTCCTTGGGCACCAGGTGCAGATGTAGCACACAGACATATACACAGGGAACACACACAAACACACAAAAACAACAAAAACATCAAGGAGATTTTTAGTTGGGTGTAGTGCCGTACACCTTTTAAACCTGTAATCCCAGCACTTGGCAGGCAGATCTCTGAGTTTAAGGCCAGCTTGGTCTATATGGTGAAATGTTTATTAAACTGCTAATCCATAATTTCTCTAGCCCAGGCAAAAGCAATCTAAAATACTAAACTGTCACTAGCCACCTCTGCCAGAAGGCATAAGGAAAAGCTGCCCATCATTGTGGCACCATGGCAAGAATAAATGCCAAGCGGAGTAGCACTTAGGAAAGACACCAAGCTTTAGGTTCCAACTTTGCCATCGACACACTGAATGACCAGGTAAAGTCACTTGGGTTTTCTCCTCTGGAAAAATCACATCTTCTTCTGGTCACAGAGGTATGCCAAGGGGCAAATGTCAAGAATGGGGAAACATGCATAGTAAACTGTAAAGGATTTTACAGTTCTGAGATTATTATAATCAGGACAAAACCTCTCTCATCTTTTCCCAGACTAATCTAATACTAATAAAGACTGCATGTCAAATACCTACAGAAAGCAGAATACAAATGTAAGGAAGGCAGTCCTAGAAATAGTTATTGTGAACTTGGAAACACTCCTCAACAGCAGCCTGAAGGAACAGTAACACTAAACAAAAATGTTGATGCTTAAGGCTATTTCAGCCTTAAAACACAGGAAAGTGACATGAAACATCTTTCTAGTAGAGCCTGGCTCTTGATAGAACAGCCACTTCCAGGAAGATAAGGTTTCCAGAAAAACAGCCAATGTCTCCGTCAGTCAAGCTGCAGTGGAAGGTCCTATTTTAAGATGCTGCTACACAAACATTAGGATCTGAGTTTAGATTCCAGCACCAGTGCAGAAAGGTGTGTTCCTAGAGTCCCAGAGCTGGAACAGGACAAAGGTTAGCCTGACACTGAGTCTAGCAAATTAGTGAGCTCCAGGATCAGAGATCCCAGTCTCAGCAAGTAAGGTGCAGAGACAGGAAGACATGTGACATCAACATTTAATTTCCATGCACACACGTGTATGTGTATACATACACACACTGCAGCAACTTTCTCATCCAAGGATATACTACTCAGCTGGGCACAATGGCACATACCTGTCCCTACCATGTAAGCCCCCCTTTATAATATATATACACCTATTGATTTCATTGCTCTAGAGAACCCTAATATGTATTTTGGTACCAGGGATGGAGCTAAATATTTCTAGACTATATGGCCATGTGGTTTAGAGGCCTTTAGGCCTGGTTTATGCAAGAAATCAAGAAGTTTAGACCTATGGGCAACAAAAGCTCTAGAATCTTGTAAGCAAAGCTCACTAAGCAATTCTGGTGGAAGTTTAAAACAGTATGCCAACAGAAATGCAGGCAGTAATGGCCTGATTTATCAAGCTTCAGAGAAAACCAAGGGCTATTGAGAACTGGGCTAGAATCCATTCTATTATAGTCAGAAAAAATATCTGCAGTCTGCCTGTGTCCTGGTAACTTGAGTAAGGCTGAATTAAACGTAATGGACCATTTCTTTAGCAGAGGAAATCTCAGGACACCACAGCATTCAGGCTGCAGCATAGCTACTGCCCACAGCTCTGATTCAGATCTACAGTGAGGGGGAACAAAGATATGAATATACAATTTGAGAGGAAATGAGTGAGGCAGGGATAGAGAAAGTAGCTGTAACTCTTAACGAGAAACCTTTAGTTCTAAACCAGGACACAGGCAAGGTGGCCTGAAGGCAAGACCCTACCTCAAAGGCTCCAACTCTTGAAAATGCAAATTCAGGAGACAGTCTGGACTGGGAGATAGGGTGAAAGAGCTCTCTACTCAAAAACAATCACCTGGAGAAGTCTTCCCAGGTCCAGCTGCCAAGGCACATAGAGGCCACTAAAGGTTTGGCATGTGTATGCAGGACTACATCTTGACTGAGCAAGACAACGTAGCAACACTTTCTATATGGTTTTGCAGACATGCAAAATCAAAGATTTATGGGGCCATAGAGGCCTACACCAAAGATCCAGAACGCCTCTGTGGCCAGGTAACATGTAGCAAGACCAGAGTCCCCACAAGGAGGCCCAGAAACTCCTGTGTGATGGTAAAGATGCAATGGAGACCTCAGAATGTTGGAGATGCTAGGATTGTGGGATGTCTGCTAAGACTTCTGGCACAGACTGGCACATGCTCTGCAGGCAGTAGAACTGGAGAATAGGTCTGCCTAAGCCTGTTGGAGCCATGATGATGCCAAGACAAACCCTAGCTCCTGGACATGGAGCTATAGGGTACAGTGTTTGTCCTGCTTCGTTTTCATTCAACCTGTCCTTGCTATCCTGCCACTCCTCCTGCCATTTTACTCTGTGCCATTATATGCTGGAAATACCTTTGGTTTTGCAAAGGCCCACAGTTAAGAGACTGCCCTGAGCTCTTGGAACAGACTCTGGACTCCGTGTTAGAATGGGTAAGACTTTGGGACTCCTGGGAGATAAACTAAATGCATTCTTCATTATCAGATGGCCATAAACCTTTTGAGGGCTGGGGTAGAATGTTAGGATTTAAAGGTGATTGTGGGTCCAGCAGAGTGGCACACACCTTTAATCCCAGCACTTGGGAAGGCAGAGGCAGGGGGATCTCTCTGAATTAAGAGGCCAGCCAGGTTTACATAAAGATATTGTCTCAAAAATAACAACAGAAACAAAAATTTTTTAAGTGGTTGTGAGCCGGGTGGTTGTACACGCCTTTAATCTCAGCACTCGGGAAGAGGCAGATGGATCTCTAAGTTGGAAGCCAGTCTAGTCTACAGAGCGAGTTCCAGGACAGTCAGAGCTACAAGGAGAAACTCTTGTCTTAAAAAACAAAAACAAAACAAAACAAAACAAAAAAACAGTGACTGTGTCTCAGTGTCACAACAGCAAGGGGTAGACTTGGGAATGCTAATTTTCATGTCAACTTGGGTAGATTCATAATCAAATAGGAGACACCTCTGGGTACGTCAGTGGGAACATTTCTGGAGAGATTTAACTAGAGGAAGACCCAACTTAAATGTGGGCAGCACCATCCCAAGGACTGGAGTCCTGCTGAATACAAAGGGAAAAAGAAGAGATCGACCTGATCATTCAGCTGTCTGCTTTCTAACTAGAGATACCGTATGACCTGTAGCCTCACATTCTGCTGCCGTACCGACCCACGACTGAGGCAAAAAACCCAACCAAAACCAAAACCAAACCTAACCATATCAAATATAAATGCTTTTCATCAGACTGTCTTTGTTTTACATCTAACTACATGCTGCCTATAAAACAGAACAAAACCTTAAATATAAAGTTACAAAATGGCTAAAAAAGCATGAAAACAAACTAGTTGCTAATAGTAACTAATAAAACCAAAACTAAAGAACAACACAGTAGGCTTCAGAGCAAACAACATTACTCAAGGTCATTTCATAATAATGAAGTGGCAATTTATGCAGATGATATAACAATCCTAGTGTTATGTAAATAAAGTCCAAATGTATGGAATAAAAACTAACAGGACTTTAAGAAGAAACAGAACATTCATAGTGACAGCTGAATGCCTTCTCCCAATAGCTGACAGGACAGACAAATCAAAGATCAGCATGGATACAAAGGAGTTGAACAGTATTATCAATTATTCTGACCTAATCTGATATGAACGCAACATTCTACTAAATAAACAATGAAATCTACCACTTCAGCCAGGTGTGGCAGCACAGGTCTTTAACCCCAGCACTTGGGAGGTAGAGAGAGGTGGAGGACTGGTCTACAAAGTGAGACCTTGTCTCAAAACAAAACAAAATTAATTTCTAAAAAGTCCCCCTTTTTACTACATACTGCCAGGGACTAAGTAGTTCAGAATACCATTTATAATAGCACCAAAATCATGAAATATTTAGGGATACATCTAAGCCTAGAAGTTGCAGTGTGTGATGGGAAAACATCAACTGAGTCAAGAAGCCAGAGCCCTGGTTTACATCCTCGAGGATTTCAACTCCTCTTTCTCTGGGCTGTTTTAGCATCTGTGTGGTGATAATGCTTAACTAGATCAGTGGTTTCACAGTGTTCTGAAACCTACCCTCAGGATGTTTCAAGAGGTCTATATACTTGGGGGAGTTCACAGCTACTGGGGAGCTGTACCTACAGGGCTTCTGACAGTCAACACGTGGTCCAGGGAATTCCAAACTGCTGGGCTGGCTCCCATGTTCTAAGGCTTTAAGACCTTGGAAAACTATTTTTAATAGGAGAGAATGCTTATAGAGCCCTAATTCCCCACTACTGACCAGTTTGATGGAGGAAGGGTTCTCCACAACCGAGTAAGCAGGCAGAGGCAGCATGATGAACTGAGTGGTTGGAGCAGAGGAGCTATTCTCACTGGAATCCTGTGCACAATGGAGAGGAGAGTTAAACAGTGTGCAGAACACCCAAGGGCATCCACAGTACTGGAAGGCTGCATCGAGCACAAAGCGCCGACAATGTGCTTATCCAGCATGCTCAGCAAAATAAACAAGCACAGTTATCTCAAAATAAGATAACACAGAAACGAAGAAAAAATGACTACAACAGAAGATGTGCTATGATCACTTCACAGGTGAGAAAACCAGAGCAGTGATGGCTTAGGGACCCCCAAGATCTCATAAGCACTCAGTAAAAAAATCCAATTCTTCTGACCCTATTAACATATTCTATAAGTGGTATTCCGACCCTATTAACATATTCTATAAGTGGTATTCCGACCCTATTAACATATTCTATAAGTGGTATTCCGACCCTATTAACATATTCTATAAGTGGTATTCCGACCCTATTAACATATTCTATAAGTGGTATTCCGACCCTATTAACATATTCTATAAGTGGTATTCCGACCCTATTAACATATTCTATAAGTGGTATTCCGACCCTATTAACATATTCTATAAGTGGTATTCCGACCCTATTAACATATTCTATAAGTGGTATTCTGACCCTATTAACATATTCTATAAGTGGTATTCCGACCCTATTAACATATTCTATAAGTGGTATTCCGACCCTATTAACATATTCTATAAGTGGTATTCTGACCCTATTAACACATTCTATAAGTGGTATTCTGACCCTATTAACATATTCTATAAGTGGTACTGGAACCATGGCTCAGTGATAAAGAGCTGGCTGCTCTTCCAGTGGACCTGGATTTGTTCCCAGAACCCACAAGGCAGCTCAAAATCGTTCTTTACTGCCTCCAACCAGATCCGTGGCAAAGATTTACAATCATAAAATAGCACCACGTAACAAATAAAACAGATATAATAGATCTAGGATAGAGCTCTTTAGGCTACCTGTTCTCTTGTACCCAAGTCATCATGTATGCTGTAACACATTGCCCCCCTTATCCTGAAGGGGACTACCACTCCTCTAGGATGCTATCCTATCCAGGGAAGAAGAGGGCACTATAACTAGGACATTGTGGCAGTTTCCCAGAATCAATGAGATTTTTGCTTTCATCTCAACCAAGAATCCCTTGGTATAGCGGAGAAGAACTTATTTAATTAAAAATTTGGGCAATAAGCACCTTTATCCACTGAGCCATCTCACTACCCCAAGAGTTGTCTGACTTTCTCAGGTCTTAGTTCCATAACCTTGTCCTTAAAGAGAATTTTTCTTCCTATTCCCATATAAATCCAAAGTTTCCTCCATTAATTCTCACATATAGTTCAAGATGCCATTGTGGTTTTTTTTGTTTGTTTGTTTGTTTGTTTGTTTTTAAAGAGACTTTAGGGCATAAAATCCTGACTGGCACTACCAGCATGAAGTTCTTGGCTTTGACTCACAGACAGCTTAAATCCATTTCCAGCTCTCTCACTAATGTACTTCACACACTATCTTATGTTAGGAAAACTCTCATTGGGCTAGACTGAGAGGTGGTAAGATGCCTGAGAAGCTGAGAATTCTGGAGCAAGTCCAAGGCCTAGAAACACTGAGTTCTTACACCTATACCCTCCATTATAAGAATGCCAGCAAGCAAAAGACATTCATGTAAAGCCACTTACCCTCATGACTGTTACCACTGACAAGCTCTCTCCAACCTGGGAGTGTGGCACAGTCAGGCTTCCAGTGGGGACATCTGGTGAGCCATTTACTAAGGTCTCTTCAATTACCAGGCTTGTCTGGTAAGGTTGGTGGCTCTCTCCTACCTCCAAGGACGCATCCTCCAGGAGCATATCCTGGCTGAGGATCTCTGAGGTGGCAATCTCCTGCACAGCGCCTGGCTGGGAGAGGGCTCCCACCTCCTCAGCCAGGGCTTCCACAGCGAGGCACTGCTCGGCCATGCCTGCATGGCTGGTTACTATATCCGGGGAAGCATGAGACATGAGAGCAGATCCTTTAGGAGACATCTGGTTCTGAGCCACACACAGCTCTAGCTGAGGGCAGCTCCTGTCTTCCTGCAGGGTGCTCTTGGGAATGATGATGTAATCCGATCGGGGAAGGATCTTTCGGAAACCTGGGATGTCCGGAACCACAGCAGTCAGGGCAGAGAGCTTAGAGTTCTGAGAATGAGAGAAATAACCAGAGATGAATGGATGAGGAGCTCAAGTCGTTTATATTATCCCTTTTTTCTTTTTTCAAAAGGAACCAGACTCTACTGCCCTAACTCAGAAAAGATCAGCTGCTGTCAACAGCAGTGTCATCTTCATTGGGATGAATGTACTTCACTTGCTCAAGAAACTGTAGAATGGATTAGACTCTGTTGTTAGGTCTTTTCAAAGTTCTAGGGATTGAATTGAGGGGCTTGCACATCCTGAGGAAATACGCTACATCTATGGCACTGTACTCTGGGTAGGGCACAGATTTTGGCTTCCAAAACTGGGAGCATGAACACCGAGTCTACACAGTCTTGAGCAAATTCTTTTCCTTCTTGAAGCCTCAGCAACCACCTGTTTGCTTTTTAGTGGTTTTCTTTTTAAGGAAAAAAAAAATTACCAAAACAAGTATTACTAGAGTAGCAGACAGTTTAAATAAGTATGAAAAGCAACTATACAGAAGATTGAGATGGAACTCAAGATGGCACATCAGGATTCTGACCTCAGTAATTCTTCCAAACTTACAAGGATGAGCAGGCCACAAAGTTAAGAAAGCTTTGTGAGAGAAATGAATTATGTATGATGAGGACTATAAGGCCCTGAATATGTTAACGAGGTACAGGGAGGAGACCTAACATCTTAAAACTCAGAAATTTGTTGAAATTTGTGATTTAATTTTTCTCTAAAATAATAGTATTAGTATTATCAGTTAATACATGAGAAAATCAAAGTCAAAATTCATGAGGTTAAAAGTCCAAGACAAAATTAGTAAGAAGTAAAAACCCAAACTCTGCTTTTTATTTTTCTTTTAAAAGATCAATATCAGTTCCTAGAAACAGCCCCATATAGCAAATCCATACTCAAAAGGGGAATTAATGTTTGATTTTTTTTTTTTGAACTTAAACTAAAAGTCATCCAGTAAGAGAAACAGAACAAAGTGAATAGTTAAATACAAACCCAAGTTTAGTGGGAAAAAAAAATTCAAAGTACCTTTTAAAGGCACACTAAAATCAATTACAAGAACATCTTTGGAGATCTCAAAAGGGAGGTTGATGGGACTACTTAAGGCTCAAAGGCAGCACTCAAAGGTAAGAGTTAAAGAAGCACTCAGACGAAATGTGAAGGTAGACAGAACTGGGTCCTCTATGGAACTGCAGAGGTAAAGGAAAATGGCATTTTCAAAACACCCTTAGAAGAAGACACATTAGGGCAACAAGATTAAGTGGTGGCAAACACAGAATTGTCTGGACTAAAAGAGTCAGAACAGGACTACATGACAAAACTATACAGACTTGAAGGACTAATGCAAAAACCACAGGTCCTGCACTGAGCAGGAAAGGCCATCAGTCTCTCAAGATGCAAAGTCCCACCCGCACACCAGGCAACAGAGGACAGCTCAGCACAGAAACTTTGCCAAGTCTCAGTGCATCCCAGTGCTCATTAACCAGCACTTTTTCTTCTTACATGGTACTGGATTTTTGTTGTTTGGTTGGTTGTTTTGTTTTTCGAGGCCGGGTTTCTCTATGTAGCCCTGGCTATCCTGGAACTCACTCTGTAGATCAGGTTGGCCTGTCTCTGCCTCCTGGGTGCTGGGACTAAAGATGTGTGCCACCACAGCCTGGCTGGATCTTAAAAAAAAAAATGTTTTATATTTAGTTATTTTACATGTATGAGTGTTTTGCAGGCATGTATGTATGTGCACCACATGTATGCTTGGTGTCCAAGGTCAGAAAAGGGCATCAGCTCCCCTGGAAATGGAGCTACAGATGGTTGTAAGTTGCCATGTGGGCAGACCAGGATCCTGCACAGAAACAGCCAGGTATTCTTAACTGCTGCACCATCTCTCCACCCCTAGTACTGGATTTTTTTAATCTACTGAAGAGTAATACTTATGGATTAGATCACAATCTGCCAAGAACTCAGATAAGTGATTTTCATTATATATTTTAACTTTATCTATTTAGTTTTATGAGTGTTTTGCCTAGATGTCTACACAGTACATGTGTGCCTAGTGTCCTCAGAGAGTTTATTAGGAGGATTAATCCACCTGGAACTGAGGTTACAGATACTGTGAGCCACCACTGGGTGCTGGGACCCGAACCCAGGTCTTCTGTAAGCACAGGACGTGCTCTTGACCACTGAGCTATCACTCCAGCCCTACATTGTACATTTTAAATATTATGACTGCCTACGAGTTCCATTTTGCAGATGAGAAAACTTATCAGTTCAAATACTTAAGTGATTCTTCCAAAATTACTTACTGATGGTAGTGGTGTAAATGAGTAAATATAAACAAGCACACGAATAAGTTGGGAAAAAAAATCACTGCAGATGATGTAAAAAATTCAGTCTTGATAAAAAAAAAATCATTCCAGAGTTAGTTGAGATTATTAGATGAAAAAGTTTTGCTGCCTTTATTTACTGTTTTAAAAGAGGCTGGCTCTAAGGATGGAACCCAGGACAATTATGCTAAGCACATGCTCTGCCACTGAGTTCAATTCCCAGCTCCTAAGAATGCATATTTTAGAATATGGAAGCCATAAGGAATAGGTATACTTTTCTTATATTTTACCTTCTCAGTCTTACCTTTGCTGGGGTTATATATAGACTTGTTATAAACAAATCATCTAGCAGCAGAAATATATCCTAGCATCTTCATCTTCTAGACAGTAGATTAACACAAAGCTACTGGAGGAGGAAGAGGAATATCTAGACAGTAGGGACAAAATAATCTGACTGGCAGTGACAGACAGACTCAGTTAAGAAAAAGTCCAGTTCTACTACAGATAACTAACTGTTGATATTTTTGTTCTTTACATTTCCAAAAAAGAAACAGGAAACAACTAAGCTTAAAAAATAAATAAATAAAAGTTTAGGTTAAAAGGTTTTGGTCTGCAATCATGACAGAGTTCCCATGGGAATTTCAATGCTAAAAAACCCAGTTGGGGCCAGGCGGTGACGGTGCATGCCTTTAATTCCAGCAATTGGGAGGCAGAGGCAGACAGATCCCTTTGAGTTCCAGGCCAGCCTGGTCTATAAGAGCTAGTTCCAGGACAGGCTCCAAAGCTACAGAGAAACTCTGTTTCAAAAAACTGGAAAAAAAGAAAAAGGCCAAAAAAAAAACCCAAAAACCAAAAATCCAGTTGGGGAAGGCATAGAGCTCACTGGCACGAAGTTTGTCTACTATGAATGAAATCCTGGATTCTGCCACCAGCACCATCAAAACAAGTGTATTCTGTCACTGTGAATTAGAGATAACAAATGGCAGATAGACATCAACCTAAATTCATCCTCACTGGTTCTTTAGTTCAAGGACTCAAAGCCCCAGTCACCATCAACCTTGGCTTTAACCCTGCATTTCTCCTGTGTATAGTTCAAATGCTCATGGACCACACAAAGCAGTTTTACTTTACTGCTTTTCATACAAACCTAATTCCTGATTGTTACACCAGGCAAAACAAAAGACGAACTATAACACATTCAATTAGTAATATGAAAACACAGTATAGAAGAAATGCCTATCTAAGCCACTGTATCAAGGAAAAGATATTACTATAGGATAAGGAGCTTCAGGTTACGGTAAAGATCAGAAAAGGAACCAGAGGCTCATTATAAAGAACTCAGAAAATGTCAGCTCTCTGTACTGTTGCATTTAAAAAGAATGCAGAGCATCATGAAAACAGACACAAAACCTGACTTAAGAAAGATAATTTAAAAGCTTCTCAAGAAGTTAGTAAGAGTCATGAGAACAGAGGAGCTGGTCTCCCCAGGTCTTTACCCATTAAAACAATGGGGGGGGGGGCACTAAGAAAAAAATACTTACAGGATCCAAACCTTCTTTTTCTAGTTTGGCTTTCTCCAAGTAGTAACTCCTCTCGGCCACACTGAGGAGCCTCCAGCTCTCACTTATCTTCTTATTGATCTCGGACTGTGGTAGGTGGGGGAGCTCCTGCTGCACTTTCAAGTAGATGTCATAGTAGTATAGAAGGTAAGCAGACCTGCAGAAGCAAGAAGGGCCCTTACTTCATCTAGTACTTGCTGGTTGGGGCGTTAGTCAAAGGCCAACAAAGCAAAGTCAAACCTCTCAATTCAAAGCACTGTCTCTAGACAAGCAAAAAACCTCTGTAGCACCCCCAGTCATATAATCAAATGTAGTCAAAAATGAGGGTTCTGTCATTCCACTCACAGGCCAAGGTCACAGCAGAGGCTGACTACCCAGGTTTATTGCACACATACATCACTCCTCTGTCTTTCATCAAAAATCTCAACAAGGCTGAGTGAGAGAAGAAAGCAAGTAATTGTCAAAAGTGGTCAAGTGCTAGTAACATCAGTCAGAAGTTTTAGTATTCAAAGTGAAGAAGAAAATTAAAGTGGATAATATCTGTAGAAATCGCTGGCATTACTTATAACTGTAATGTTCTAATGCCTATTTTAAATATTTAAACAATGACAGAGCAAAAAATAACACAAAAAAGAATCCAGATTCTAGCATTACATGGTATAAGTTCCTCTACAGTCTGGAAAGATAAGCAAAGTCTGTCCCTCTGCACCCCCAGTCTCTTTCTCCCCCACAACAAGCCCACTCAGACTCTGACAACTGCATTCTAAATGAATCTTTATTTTCTTCAACTCAACCCTCCAAGTTGACCTGTTGAGAAATAACATCAACAACCAAAATATTAAAGCTAACCTGGGTTTCTTGGCCTTTTCTCCTTGTATTTTATACTTTTTCTTCTTCTTAGGTGGCCCAGGGGAAGTGTAATAAGCTTCCTCGATTTCTTCCATCACAACAGTTACCTCAGCACCATCATACGGCGCATCCATGGCTAGAGAAGAGGGAAGTCAACAGAAAACTTTAAGTACCCAAGGCAAAAGGAACTGCAGCCTGCAGTGCGAATCAACTCTGCCAGGGTCTAAAGGTTTAGATATCTCCCCAGTTCAAAAGATCCTAACAAGCACATGTGGTACTTGATTCTTACAGATTCGAGGGCTCCATTTCAGCCTTGGGTGAGACTCTAAAAGGCAGGAAATCGAATGCTTTCAGTTAGTCTTTTCTTCAGGCAAATCAGGGACCACAGGTTTTGAGAGTCTTTGATGAAAATTTCTTAAGAAACCAAACTTTTTTAAAGAATACCTGGCTAAGAGTTAGAAATTCTAGCCCTACCCTTATAGTTTTATCACTTTAAATAACAGTTTCAACTAAACGTCTAATAAGGAACTTTATATGGAAGAGATTTACTCTGCCAGCTTGTGTGATTTGAGGCAGGTCTTTGAACTACTTTAGATTCTGTTACCCCTTTCCTGCATGTTAAAAAAGTGGGTAGGGGCTGGAAAGATTGCTTAGTGGTTAAGAGCAGTTATTAGGTTCCCGGCATCCGTGTGGCAGCTCACAAGCATCCACTCCTTCATTTCCAAGCTTCTGACCGGCCTCCACCACAGGCATTAGGCATGCACATGGCACACATACATATGCAGGCGAAACACTAAAATAAATACAATAAATAAATCCAATTTAAAAAATTTAAAGGAGGTCTCATCTTCCCAGACTTGTATCTATGTGTTGGGGTTTCCTGTGGGCACACATAAGGCTTAGGCTCCTAACTAAGGAATTTATTGGTATAATAAACATCAATACCAAAAGCAACTCGGGAAGGAAGAGTTTACTTTAGCTTTAGTTCTGTATCAGAGTCCATCACTAATGGAAGTCAGGACAAGAACTGAGACAGGGGCCATGGGTGAGGACTGCTTACTGACTTGCTCCTCATAGATTGCTCACTCTATTTTCTTCTTCAGGTTTTTTTTTTCTCTTCTTTCTTTCTTTCTTTCTTTCTTTCTTTCTTTCTTTCTTTTTTATGAGACACGGTTTCTCTGGCTGTCCTGGAATTTGCTCTATAGACCAGGCTGGCCTCGAACTCAGAGATTGACCTGCCTCTGCCTCTAGAGTGCTGGGATTAAAGGCGTGTGCCACCACTGCTTCAATCTGTTTTCTTATAGCACCCAGGACCACCAGCGGTGGTCCTGCCCACAGGGAGCTGGGCCCGCCCACATCCACCATTAGTCAAGAAAATGGAGGTTTGCTCACAGAATCACCTGGTGGGAATATTTTCTCAACTGAGGTTCCAAAACAACTCTATGTGTTGAGCTGACATAAAAACTAGCCAGCAGGACACACAAGGGAGTGGGTTCAAGTGTGTGCATGTGGAGCTTCCCAAACTGTCTAGGCCAGCCGGCTCTTGAGCCCAGCACTTTCTTAACTCAGATTCCTATGCTGACCCACAATAAGTCTTTCACCAACCAGACCCATTCACACAGATTTTACAAGACAAGACTCAAAAGAATTTAAGTCACATAATTGTTGGAGAACAGCCAAGTACTGTACTAATGAAAGGGTTCATTATTAAAGACTATCATCTGTAGTGAGATAGTTAGCAACCTACCCATGGCCATGAGGCCCAAATATTGAAAATAGGTTTGTAATTAAAAAAAAAATTCAGCTCCTGGTCTTTTTCTTCACGTTGTGCTGTCACCAAACTTGACAAGCAATTTTTTATACAAGGACAATTCAATAAACTCTGATGGAAATGGTCTCTATTAATCTTGTCCAATATAGTAGCCACTAGTTACAGATCATTATTAGGCACTTGGAATCGGACTGGCAGCCAAAAATGAACTAATTTTCAATATGATGAACTGTAACTGTATAGTGGCTACAGTGTAGGACAACACAGATCTAAACAGTAACCTTACTGACATGCTGGAGCATACTTGTAATCCCAGCACTTGGCAAGCAGAGACAGGAGGATCAGGAGTTAAAGACCAGACCATGGTACTCAGATACTGCCTCAAAAACCAAAGCCAAAAAATAAACAGTAATTTGACAAACCAACACAGCTCTCTGGTGTTAGCCTAAAATAAAACAAACAAACAAACAAAACCAAAGCAGAATGAATTTTTGTCTAGAAAAAAAAAACAGGCCTAAAAATATGAATGAATGAATAGTTCACCGGGGTCAAGCACTAGATTGCAATTTCACCTCTCAATCCTTAGAGGGAGAAAGATCCCAGAATAACCTGAATTTTATAAGTGGGGAGCATGGTTCTTGAATATCTCCCAAACATATCAGGAAATAGAACTGTGGCAGTAAACACAAACAGGACCCACAGGAGTGGCATGAAGCCCACACACAATTTAGATCTCACAAAAGATAACTGAGAAGAATAAAGATAAAGGGGAATCCAGGAGACTTGGATGCAAGCTGAAATTCTTACCACTTGAACAGAGATACGTGTGTTCCATACCTTAAATGTCAGCTGTTTTTTTAGGAGCTGAGGATGAATAAACTGTGCCTAACCCTGGGAGCTAAGAGCCCTTCCCCCCTTTTTGGTCTTTTTCTTATTTTTGCGGGGGGGGGGGGTTTCCGAGATCTTTTTCTTATTTTTAATGGGGGTGTGTGTGCTGTGTGCATGCATGTTCGTGTGGGTGAAAGTATGCAGTATGTGGTGAGCCAAAATTAATGTCCAAAATCTTACCAGATCACTCTCTTTTCTTTGAAGCAGGGTCTCTCACCCAAAACCAGAGATGGCCATGACTAGCCT
Source organism: Arvicola amphibius (assembly GCF_903992535.2). NCBI lineage: Eukaryota > Metazoa > Chordata > Mammalia > Rodentia > Cricetidae > Arvicola > Arvicola amphibius. The sequence continues at coordinate 135,666,793 of NC_052051.1, forward strand.
CCCGGGGCTACTATTACAGACAGGCCATCACACCCACCCAACACACGTGTGGTTCTAGGGATCCGAGCTCTCACTCTCGTACAAGAGCTTTGCCCGCCGAGCCATGTTCCTAGCAGCCAAGCAATACTTCTGACAGACGTAAAAACTAAACCCCCTCCTCTGCTACCCCTAAACACACAATTCACCCCACTTTTAAAAAATTACTATTTATGTGCATGGGTGGTTTTGCCTGCATCATGTATGTTTGTGCACTACACGTCTGCCTGGTGCCCACAAAGTCCAGATGACTTCATCAGGTCCCCTGGGACCTAGGTTACAGATAGTTGTGAGCTACCGTGTGGGTGCTGAGAAATGAACCTGGGGCCTCTAGAAGAGCCAGTTCTCTGAACTGCTGAGACACTTCTCCAGCCCAACTCTTAAAGGTACACAGCAGGTTACAAACATACTCCTAAGATGTTTTATACTTGTGACTTCTCTTCCACCATTCTTCTCTAAAAATGTAATGGTGTGGGGGGGAGCAATGGGGAAGCTCACTTCCTAACAGTCATAGTGAAACCTAACGAGACAGTCCACACTGTGGCTCTATAAGCAAATGGCAAATCGGTTAACGGCAGGTGCAGTTCACGTCAAGGGCATATGGGGGTCAAACTTTTTGCCCTATATATAACTGACTCCTTGGCCCTTAACAGCCTTGTGAAGAAAGCAGTTATTACTCTGGCGGAGCACCTGTATGGAAAGAATAGACAACGTGTTTTAGCGGCCAGAACTAACCAAGTTAGTTACACCTTGGGGCATGAAAGGATTATCTTGGGTTTCTGTTTGTTTCACTACAGTGTCCTACACCTGGTCCAAGTCTGTTTTCAGATCTAGGCCTTGGTAAAGCAAAGCAAAGAGGTGCAGAAAAATATGAAGGTTAGAAACAACAGGGTGTGGTGGTGTGCCTATAGCCCCAGGGCTTAGGAGATGGAACCAGGGAGACCGGGAGTAGTTGAAAGCTAATCTCACCAACTGATGAGTTTGAAGCCAGCCTGGGATGCGTAAAACCCCGTCTCAAACACCAAAACAAGATGAGCAGGGGTGGGGCGTCTTTTGAGGATATAAGATCTGAGACCTAAAAGCACTCTTACAGATCCCTAAGGCCTTAAGCATGCTACGTTCCCCCTTGAAGCCGTAGTTTTCTTAACTGTAGCCCTTGAAATGAGACACTTTCACTACCCTACCAAACCTTCCGTGAACCTCAGATGATGGTTTCAGGCGGCTCATCCACGAGCTACCTTCTTTCCCTCTCTGGGCCGTCTCTCAGGTACAGACTAAAGGGAATGGTGCACCGGGTGGCACGAGGCAACAGAAGCTGGAGAGGCAGCCGCAGGATCCGCACTCAGGTGGCTGGGCAGTTCGGCCCCGCGGCGTGAGCCTAGTGGGCGGGACTTACCCGGAGGAGTTTGTGAGCCTGGCGGCTCACATTCCCGAGGGTACCCGGCCACGGGGCTAGACAGGGGTGCCGGTCGGTGCACTCGCGCTCCCCGCTGTAGGCGAGAGGCGGTTCCAGTCGTGACAGCGGTAAAAAGAAAGTGGAGGCGAGAGCTCGCGCACGCATCCCGGGGGCTGGAGGAACCCCGGCCCCGCGGCCCCGCCCGGCGACACACGGCGCGGAGTCGCCAAAGCCCTCCTTGCTCTCCCTCCGAGCTGCGCTGCGGGGTATGAAGGGCGAGCGGAGAACCGCAGGTTCGCGCACAGGCTCGGCCGACGCCTGCCGAGGGCCCCGGGGGGCGGGGGGGTCAGGCCCCGGGAAGCCCGAGGAAGACAGCAAGGACGCGAGCGTCTAGGCGGCACCGGCGCGCTGCTGGCAGCGGCGACAGCACACCACGGATCGCCAGGGAGACCCGTCCCGGCGGCCCGCGCGGCGCACCGGAAGCGGACGGCGCGCGTGATTGCGTGCGACCCTCGCGCAAGCGCAACCGGCGGGTCCTCTGTTGGAACCGATTGGAGGCTTAGGGGCTGGAGGGTGGAAGGGGATCCGCTGAGGTGGACGGACTGCTTCCGGCCAAGCTCACCGGAGCCGGAAATAGGGGCTGAGGTTGTGAAACCAGAAAGCTAAGAGGCTCAGGATAGGGATGTGGGACAGTCAGGTAACAGGGCGGAGTTCGGCCTCCCCTTTCAGAACTTTCTCGCTCCTTCAGGTTGAGGATGATACTCAATCTTGCTCCAAGCTTCCCTCCTCGCTCCGGTGAGCAGTAACAGTGATTTTTTGGACTGTAGAGCTCTGGGAACGAAGGGCTGGATTAATTTTCACGTCGTAGGTTGTGCCACATTTAAACACGTTCTTGCAAGACCGCTTGCACATGCAGTGCTAGTCTTACCTGTTTTCTACCTGCCACGGTCACCACCTTCCCAAGCTACCATCGTCTGCCGGTTTTTCATACCTGTACTCTGATCTCTACAGTCAACACAGCTGATTGGTCCGTTTGCATTGCTAAGTCTGATCAGGTGTCTCGTCTAGGAACGTAGCTCGGTGGTAGAGGGCTTCCCTAGCCTGTGCTTAGCCAAGACAGTTTGTTTTTCAAACATAATAGTTTGACCAAAACAAAAGATTTGTATCCTCATCGTCCCATGTCTACTGTATCAGTAGTTTTCAAAACAAGTTATGACGTTCATATATAAACTGACAACATGACTTCCATGATATGTTAACGGGGAAGTTTAAATTGTAGATATGAGAGAGAGAACAGCGAGAAGAATCTGAAGGAGTTCAGAGCAGAGAGAGAAAGTAGACTGAACATGGCCAAACAGACTGGACCTGGGTGAAAGAAGTGTCCAGTCCAGAGGAAGCTCCATTCCCCCAAATTTCAAAAGGCGGGGGACACAAATGGCTATCTGTGGTGCCAATTAGCATACCAAAGCACATGCTGGCTTCCAGGCTCCCACAGTATTACAAGTACCTGTTAAATATTTCAAAGTCCATGCTAGCCTCCTAGCTCTTGCCACTGCCTCCCTTATCCTTAACTCCTTCCATCTGTCCTGCAGTTACTCATTCACCTTATAACCCTGCTATGGTATGCTTATTCCCCACCCATCTCTCTGCTCTACTCCTGCACCTCTCCTGGCCAGGTCCAGTCTGCTGCTGCTGCTGCTGCTGCTGTTCAGTCTGCTGCTTTCTCTCTCAGCTTTAGACTCTTCCAGTTGCCTCTACTGTTCTCTCATCTCTACAATTAAAACCTTCCCCTTAACAGTGCCATGGAGTGGTTATACCATCCGTTTTTACAAGGGGGAGAGAGGGGGAAGCACAAAACTAGCAGGGTTATAAGGAGAATGAGTAGCTGAGGAGGGAAACCCAAGAGCCGGAGGGAGTTTAAGGAGGGGAGAAGATGAAAAGAGTTAGGGTGGACTTTTGAAAAGTGTAACACGTATTTGTGATACTGAGGGAGCCAGGCCGGCTTAAGCTTTAATATGCTAAGAAGCACCACAGAAAGCCATTTGTCCCTTCTGCCAGTGATAGGTAGAGGGGAAGTGGCATTACAAGTCCCTGAGGAATACTAGCTTTTATCTAACCACCAGAAATCCTCCTGTATTCAGATTGAGCTCATTTGTGGGTATTTGGACTGACTGCCTTTTGGGGTTTGGGGAACTGGAGTTTCCTTTGGACCTAACAATTTGGAGCATTACATGTGTCCTGCTCCAAGGAAGCTGTATTAATCATAGAGAGTGCTTCACATAGTATATCCTCCATGATTGGTTCCCAGCTCAGTAAATTACAGTAGAATCCACTGGATTGTTCAGCACTCAAACCAGAAATCTGTGAGTTATCCTTTTGGCCATGGCTTCACACCCAGCCCACAGTAACAGCCCTACCTGACTACCTCTCACCATTTTCTCTAATCCAGCTTTCCATATCTGATCTGGACCCTTACCCTGCCCCCAGCTGGTACTGATGGTTGAGCTCAGGACCTTGTACGCATACCCTGCTATGGAGCCACACTCTAAACTGTAGCATTCCTATGTTTTGCTCTGACACCAATTTTTTAAACAACAGCTTTTTTTCTTGTTTAAAGCCTTTCAGGAACTCACTGTTGCACTCAAATTAGCCTCCAAATTTTATAGGGTCAACTCCAAGTACAACAAAAATAAATACTGGATAAACAAACAAATAAATTCCAAACTCTTCCTGCTGGATGGTGTTTTGTCTGAGAAGAAAAGGCACTTATTTTAAATCTCCAAAGCTCTAGATTGGTGTCTTAGGGTTTCCATCACTGTGAAGAGACACCATGAACATGACAACTGTTATAAAGGAAAACATTTAATTGGGTGGCTTATAGTTTCAGAAGCTTAGCCCATTATCATCATGGCAGGATATGGTGGCATGCAGGCAGGCATGGTGCTGAAGAAGGAGCTGAGAGTGGAAAAGGAGCTATGTCGTGATCCCACAGGCAACAGCCAATGGTCTGGCACACTGGATGTGACTTGAGTATATGTGAGACTGTTGTTTTTCATTAAATTCAGCTGCTGCTCCTTAAGCAACTGCTCTCCTAATTGCCAACTGTAGCTCTGCAGCTACGAGCAGTGGTGACTGGCCAGGTGAGAATTCCATTCCTTCAGGCACCAGCTCTATCATGGCAACCTAAAGAAACTTTGTTTTAGATCTCTATCCCTCTATAGAACTCAGGGTTCGAAAGTTGAGGTGAAGTTCTGCTCAATCAGAGGGGCTAACTCGCATCTCCTGAAAAACAGGGCGTCCTGCTCAGCCTCCACAAAAGAACTCTTGCTACACTTAGTTCCTCCCTACCACTTCATGTCAGCTAGTTGTCGACTCAGCCTCCTAACCCCAAGTTAATTTTATTTAATCAAACAAATGCAACACGTCTTTGTATCATTAAACAAATTATTTCACAGCATAAATGAGTGTAACACATCTTAAATCAATAGTCATGATGTAAGACCTCAAAGCCCACCCACAGTGACATAGTTCCTCCAACAAAGCCACACCTACTCCAAAAAGCCATCATTTCCTACCCAAACCATCAGCAATAGCATCCAAACATCCCAATCCATAGCCACAAAATAATGTGACTGATTTTGTTGTTGTTTCTATTTGTTTGTTTGTCAAGATAGGGTTCCTCTGTGTGTTTTATCCTCGACTGTCCTGGAATGCCCTCTGTAGGCTGGCTTTGAACTCAGAGATCAACCTGCCTCTACTTCCTGTGTTGTTTGGATTGAATGTATGTGACACCACTGCCTGATGAAATTGATTTTGTTTTGTTTTGTTTTTTGAGATAGGGTTTTTCTGTGTAGTTTTGGAGCCTGTCCTGGACCTCTCTCTGTAGACCAGGTTGACCTCGAATTCACAGAGATCTGCCTGCCTCTGTCTCCTGAGTGCAAATTTATTTTTTTAAAAAAAAATGCAAAGCAGGCAGAGAATAGTGGTTCATGACTGTGATTCTATCCCTGGGGAAGACTGGCAACAAAGGATTTCCAGGTCCAGGTTGCTGTCTATCTAGCAAGAGAGGAGAGACAGAGAATATGAATGAGAATGGATATGGATGACGCTTCTGTCCGCAAACTCCCTGGAAAACTTGAGAAGCTTTCTGAGGCACTGAGCCAAGTGTCTGCTGCTTACCACAGCATCTGAATGCACTGGCTCTCCAGTTGGAGCCATACAAATCCTTCAGAACACTTAACTCTTTCCTGCTTTTGAGATTTGGCCAACGCTCTACCCTTGACTGCACTGCCCCTCTCTGATGCTCTTCATGGAGAGCTCAGCTTAAATGCCATCTTTTCTGTGACTTTGTAAATAACTCCTCCCACCCCCACAGCCTTTGCAGTAATGAGGCTTGAACCCTGGGCCTTGAGCATGCTAGGCAAGTACTCTACCACTGAGCTACATCCCCAGCCTTTAAAATGTTTGTTTGAGATAAGAGTCTCATTAATTTGCTGAGGCTGACTACCACCTGACTTTACTCCGTCAGCCTCCCCTGTAGCTGGATTACAAGACTTACAACCCCCATGCCAGTCAGATCTTTTGCTTTTCTTCTGTACCCTCATCTTTACTTTCTTCACAGCACTGGTTGCACTCTATAATTGCCTTATTTATCTGCTTATTTACTGTTCCCCCCATTATTTTTATTTCTTGGGGGCATATAACTTGACTCTGTTGTTCATCATGGAATCCTTACTGCTTAGAACCTGTAAATGTTTATTAAGTGATGTGTGACACCCAAAACAGCTTCCTGTAGTGAAAGTCTTTTTAAGGTCGATGGCGAGAGACTTTGAAGTTCTCATTTTGGTGGACTTTTGAGCAGGGCAGTTGCATGCCAGATACATCAGTGATCTGAGCTGAGAAACCCTCATGGCCATGGGCCAAGCTCTTCCTCTCGCTTGTTTCTGTATCTACAAAACAAGGCATACAGCTTTTTGAGTTTATAGTGTGTTGCTATTTGCAAGTTTTTGCAACCTACTTCAATTGGTTGTCATAGCAGCCTAAGCAAACATTACTATTCCCAGACTTGGAAAGCTTACATAAATAGATTTTCCTCAAGGCCCTTTCTGTCCTAAGAGTTCTGAGTCTGCCGATAGTCTAATACTGACACAAAGTCAGTGTCATAAACCCTATCTTCTCACGAATTTTTCTACCAGAAATTTTTAACACCCTAAACCCTCACTTAGGCTTCTGCGAGGTACTTAAGTTTATCTTCTTGTTTTCCCGCACTTGTGGCAGAAGAATCTAGAAGGAGGAACAGACATAGCCCTCTCAGCTGTGGCCCAGCCCTCATCCCTAGAAATGGTGAAGAAGGGGGACGAGAAACTTCAGCAGTGTCCTCCCTGAAGGAGGAGATGAAGGTTGCGGAAGCCGTAGGCATCACTGCCACCCTGTCTGCTCTCTCAAGTGGTCATGCCAAACACAGAGGAAGTGCCAGAGGCATCCGTGGAACCCCAGGGGGAAAGGACGAGGAATGCTCGCTATCATGGCACCGATAGGCTCTTTGCGCGGTTTCAAGAAATTTGCGTCAAAACCACTCTCATCCCTGGCTCTGTGAATGGGAAAGAGGCATTAAATGTGGCCAACATGTTTGCCTTTGTCAGTTTTCAAGCAGCTGTGGGCTGACTGAACAGATTTATAGAGGTCCATAGAACTACTTTGAAAGCATTCTGCAGAAAGGCCGGTGACATAATGCATACAGAAGGTTAATGAGCAATTCGATCACTGACTGTAGTCCAGACGACCTCTGATGAGGCAGGAGTTGGCTTTTCCTAGTTGCTTCCCCTGCACACACACCTGCTGAAGGGGGCAGTGCTGGTTGGTTGCTGTCCGCTTGACACAAACCTTGATATATCTGTGAAGAGGGAATCTTAATTGAGAACATGTCTCCATAAGATTGGCCTGTAGGCAAGTCTGTAGGGGGTATTTTCCTGAATAATAATTGATTTGGGAAGGCACAGCCAATGGTGGGTGGTGCCAAACCTGAGCAGGTGGTCCTGAGGTGTGTGAGTCACGGGGAACAAGCCGATAGGGAGCATTCCTCATGGCCTCTTCAGTTCCTACCTGAGTTTCTGCTTTGAGTGCCTACCTTGACTTCACTTCTCTGGATGACAGTCTAACTACAAGCTGTAGATGAAATAAACCTTTTCTCCAGGTGGTGGTGGTGCACACCTTTAATCCCAACACTGGGGGGGGGGGCAGAGTCAGGCGGATCTCTGTGAGTTCAAGGCCAACCTGGTCAACAGAGTGAGTTCCAGGACAGGCTCCAAAGTCATTTGATGGCCATTTGAATGTATTCTCTACTGTCAATTACTTGCATAAAAAAATAAAAAGCAGAAGCTGTTCTCACTCTAGACTTACTGATTCCCATCTCCCCCCCTCCCCGCCAACTTGATAACTCTAGAATCTTCTTGAATGTTCCCGACAGTTATGCAAGTATTGGGTAGAGAGTACACTTCTCTGTTGCCCAAGAAATTAATAGCTGGCATTAAGATGTAGCCCTTGAGTTATGCTAGAGAGCTGGATGGGGACAAAGAAAGAATATTAATGGTATGTATGGTACATACGCATGATGGAGGAAGGAAGGCTAGACTATCAGAATCCTGCTAAGTAGGACCACATCAGCCCACCCTGCCTCTCACTTTCCAGGCAAGGTGAGAGTGGATTCCTTTGAGAGTGTTGATAGTGCTATGATCGGATTCTGCCCACTGCTTCCTCAATGCCTCTGAGTAACCCAGTCTGTACCATATAATCAATACGAAGACATGCTACACTTGCCCTCCTGTAAACTGGCTTCATAAGCCACCTTCTTCCATCTATGCATCTCCTTCAGAGAAAGGGACCATATTTAAATTATTTAAGACTATTTAAATTTATAGTCAGGTTTATATTATAGTTTTCCCATACATAGAAGGTATTCTTAATACTTTTCATAGCTTTAGTGTATATAATTAATAAGTTATTAATAAGTATAACAATAAGAGAAATATCAAGTTCCTTTTTAGAGACCATATGTAGTACCTATAAAAATGTTAGTGTAGTTTTTTTAAAAAGATTTATTTCTTACATTTTTATTTATGTGTGTGTGTGTGTCTGTCCGAGGAGGCCAGAGGGTGTTGTATCCCCTAGAGCTGGAGTTACAGATGCTTATGACTGCCTCTCCTGGGTGCTGGGAACCAAATTTGGTTCTTTTGGAAGAGCAGCAAGTGCTCTTAACTGCTGAGCCATATTTTCACCCCTTTATGGTGTAGTTTAAATTTTATTTTATTCATGGGTGTGTGTGCATACAAGTCAGGGGACAATCTCTGGGACTCAATTCTCCCCTCCCACCTATGGTTGCAGGGGATGAAACTCAGGTTCCATTAGGCATATGCAGCAAGTGCTTTTATCCCAGAGCTACCTTGCTGGCCCTGCTAGTTTTTACATATACATTTGTTTATTGTGTGCATGTGAGCACACACATACCATAGCACATGTGTGGAGGTAAGAGGACCTCACAAGAGTCAGTTCTCTCATTCCACCCTTGGTGTTTCAACGATACAACTCAGGTCATCAGGCTTGATGGCAGGTGCCTTTACCCACTGAGCCATCTTGATGTAGCAGCTTGGTGTAGTGGTTTGTGGTTGTTATTGTTGTTTGCCAGTCTGCCTTCTAGGTAATTTTGTAGATTTTTCAGACGCACACAGCAATTATTTTTCTTTCTGTAGTTTGTTCATTGAAACAGACATATGAAGCAGATTAATTATAAAATTACTTCCATAGTGAATAAAACAAGTCAATAAAAATACAGTAGATGTTTAGTTCTTTTTTCCTTAAAAAGCCAGTATGAAATTTTAAAATAAAACTACTGAATGTATCTCAATTTTTGAGGCAGGCTCTCATGTCATTCAGACTAGCCTTGAACTTGCAGTGCCCTTGCCTCAACATTCTGAGTTATGAGATTAGCAGTGTGTATGCTGATGATTGTTTCATGTTTTAGATTTTGAATACTTGGTGGGTGAAAACGACGTCTCCTGGTTAGATCCTGTGGCTGTATCTTGTTAGCTCCTGGCTAGATCCTGTGCTGTATCTGGTTAGCTCCTGGCTAGATCCTGTGCTGTATCTGGTTAGCTCCTGGCTAGATCCTGTGCTGTATCTGGTTAGCTCCTGGCTAGATCCTGTGCTGTATCTGGTTAGCTCCTGGCTAGATTCTGTGCTGTATCTCGTTAGCTCCTGGAGTGCTTTCCACATCCTTCCTCCTCCACCCTTCTCCTGCAGTCCACACCACTGATTCTGCTAGCTCTTTGGGGGATCTTGCCATTTCCCTGGCCCAAGTTTCTAGGTTGGGTCTCAAATGCCCACAAGAAGACAAGATCAGGGCATTCCTCTTGAGTTTTTTCACCTTGCATAGTTGACTTCAACTTTCATTTCCAACTTGGTTGGAATGCAGGGTTATGATGCTCCCTGGACGGCCCTTGTCTTCCTTCACCCGTAACCACTTCCACTTGTGCGCCTTTCCCTGAGTGCCTCACCTGTTCTCTCGAGCTAGACACTTCACAGTCTTTAAGATGTGACAGGAGTCCTTTCCTCCAGGCTTTCCTGAGGTTTCTGTCACCATCTGACCCTTCTTCCTGTTCCTTTATATTTTCCCAGTGCTCTCTAGCATTTAGAGAACAAGGACCAGCTCAATGGTGTCTTGCCTAGGACTGCGGGGACAGGCTGTGCTCAGTTGAAACGGGTTGGCTAAAGTTTTCTGCATCATTCTGTATCCCAATCCAAGTTACATTCTATTGTTTGATGTGTTCTAACATACAGCATTAAACTTGTGTTCTTCCACCAAAATCATTGTGAGACTTTTGTCACTGTTTATTAGGCAGGAGTTTAATAAGAAATGCTCCAGGCTCCATTTCAGTGCCCTGAATGTAATTAAATATGTGTTTAAATTTGCTTTGCTTTTGTTTTGTTTGTTTGTTTTACTTAACCAAAAAGCAAAGAACCAGTGGGTAATAATAATTGCTGTGCAAGTCTGGTCATCTGCGCTCAGTCAATTCCCAGAACCCATAGGGGAAGGAGAGAACCCACTCCCCAGTGTTCAGTCTTGCCTTCTGATCTCCACATATGCACCACGGCACGCATGCATACACCCACACCCACACCCACACATAGACCTGGGTTCAGTGTTCCAGAAATTTCCTTTGCTGGGCTCTTTCATCAAAGAGAAGAAAACTAAGATTTATGCTTGCTCGTTTATATCTAGTACTGTTTAATTTGTTATCATTTAATCTTAGAAAATCAATCCAAAAGTACAGCTTCATGAATAATATCCATGCTATTGGGCATTTCTCTTAGAGTGTAGTTGCATATTCCTGCCACCAGAGGGAAAGGTGGGCTTCATAAGGGAGAAAGCTTGACTAACTGAAAAAGCCTTAGGTGTATCCAGCTGTAGTTGCTCTGATATGGTAGATATAGAGGGAAGGCAAGCAGAGAGAAGGACACACAGAATGTGGGCTTTATTCAAATGACTAAAAATGGAACTAACTGTCCCTGAGACTAACCCACCCCATTATATATCTCATTAAAGATATTTTTCAGCCTATGGATTATTGTCAATGTAATTGCCTTATGATAGGCACGTTCCAGAAATGAATTGTTGCTGAAGACATATTTGTCCACAAAACATATCCATGCAAAAAAAAAAAAAACAAAAAAAAAAACAAAAATAAGCCGGGCGGTGGGGGCACACGCCTTTAATCCCAGCACTCGGGAGGCAGAGGCAGGCGGATCTCTGTGAGTTCGAGGCCAGCCTGGTCTACAAGAGCTAGTTCCAGGAGAGGCTCTAAAAACGCTGCAGAGAAACCCTGTCTCGAAAAACCAAAAAAAAAAAAAAAAACATATCCATGCTTGCAATACTAATTTATTTTACGCTACAATATAGGTACTGCTGGCCTTCTGTACATGGGCTACCCTCAAGAAGCTCAGCTAGCAGAAGTTGGGGAAATGAACAATAACCATCATTTTGTTCACTATTCATAAGTTACAAGGGACTGGAGATGCTGGAGCCCAAAGGACCCACTGATTGAGAAAGGGGGACATTTCTGGAAAATATTGCTAAGAGCAAAGGACAGTAGCCTGACTTGCAGGGAAGGAGGAACAGGGAGTCGGCAGAAGAGGTCGGAAGGCAACTCAAGGTGGGATGGTATAAAGGCCTGGGATGCTTGCTGTTGTGTTGGGCCCACCAACCACAGGTGAGTGGCAGAGAACCTGTGGAACACAGGCTAGAGGTGTGATCAAGGGCAGAGCTGGGGTTCTTTTTCCCGTCTCTTATGGGGAGATTATTTTTGAGTTTTGCTTTCAAGAAAGATTTTTGTCTTAGCTGGGCGGTGGTGGTTCACACCTTTAATCCCAGAAACTCAGGAGGCAGAGGCAGGCGGATCTATGTGAGTTTGAGGCCAGTCTGTAGTCTGGTCTATAGAGCGAGTTCTAGGACAGCCTTCAAAGCTACAGAGAAACATTGTCTTGGAGAGAGAGAGAGAGAGAGAGAGAGAGAGAGAGAGAGAGAGAGAGAGAGAGAGAGAGAGAGAGAGACTTTTGTTTTGCTATGTAACCCAGACTGGCCTTGAGTTGGTAATCCTACTTCACCATGATAAATGCTGGGATGAAGCCGGGCGGTGGTGGCGCACCCAGCACTCGGGAGGCAGAGGCAGGTGGATCTCTGTGAGTTCGAGAACAGCCTGGCCTACAAGAGCTAGCTCCAGGACAGGCTCTAAAGCTGCAGAGAAACCCTGTCTCGAAAATAAATAAATAAATAAATAAATAAATAAATAAATAAATAAATAAATGCTGGGATGACAGGCAGGCACCACCATGCTTGGTTAAGGCCAGAGTTTTGTTTGTTTGTTTTGAGTGTGTATATGTTTTCTGAGACAGGGTTTCTTTGTGTAACCTTGGCTGTCTTGGAACTCACTCTGTAGACCAGGATGGCCTCAAATTCAGAGATCTACCTGCCTCTGCCTCCCAAGTGCTGGGATTAAAGACATGCGCCACCACCACCTGGCTAAGGCTAGAGTGTTTAAAGTCTTGTCAGCTAGGCCTCTATTTTGAGCTTATTCTGAAAACACTGCAGAACTATGGTAAGTTATGTGATATTTTTATTATGCTCTGACAAAGCTTGCTTGGAGTCAGAGGATGGGGCCAGCCTCTAGCTGACCATAGAGGTTTAGAGGAGAGAAGAGAGAGGAGACAGGAAGTAGTAGGGTGGGGCTGAGAGAGGATCTCAGCCCTTTTGGATGGAGGAACTGAAGAGGTATACGAAGCAACTGGTGGCTGCTCCCTGTTCTCTCAGGTTCTTACCCCAATATTTGACTTTCGCTTTTGTATTGATTAAGATTAATTAGATTAATGCTTCAAATTGTAATTTTTTAAGTTAAATAATTCATAACTAGAGTTGGGAGTGCCGGCTTATACCTGTAATCCGAGCACTTGGGAGTCTAAAAAAATGCAGTAACTGTTAAGTAACTGTTAAGGCTGCAATTCTTTTTTTAAAAAAAGAATTGTAAAGATGTAATTTTAATTATACATGTGGGGGGTGCAGGTGTACATGAGTGCTGATATCCATGTTCAGAAGAGGACATTGGATGTCTCGGAGCTGGAGTCACAGACATTTGTGAGCTTCCTAATGTGGGTACTGAGAACCAAATTCAGGTCCTCTGCAAAATCAGCAAATGCTTTTAAGCTGAGCCACCTTTCCACCCTCAAGAGAAATCTAATACACCATTAGCGAGGGAAGTAAGGTGGCTGAGGCTGTAGGTGTCGATGTAAACACATGGAGAGAGCTTACAGCGTTTAAGAGGATTTCTGAACCACTATTTGTAGGGATATGGTCTCATGATATAGTAACCCAGCTAGCCTTGAACTTGCAGTCTTCCTGATTCGGCCTCCTAAGTGCCAGGATTACAAAGCATGCATCCTGTGCCTGATTTGAACCCTGTTTTTATACCTGTACATGTGATTATTTCTCCAAGAGCCATGGGTTCACTTTCTACTAGACCTGCAATAAACAACTTAAGCAATGGCTCTAAATAAAGAGGGCAAGAACACAAAGCATTAAAGGACATATGGAGGAGTAGAGCAGAATGAGATACCAAAGAATGACTGAGTGCTCTTCGTGGGGTCCAGGATATGGTTAGAATAGTTAACTTGCTCACTCTGCTCAGTGTAGATGAGGTTGAGAACAAAATACCCAAGCTGCTGTGTAGTGATGAGATGAGCAGGTCTGCTTTTCGTCCCGCCCGGCTCCCACACGGCTAGCTTTACACCCGAAATAACAACACACAAATTGTATTCTTTTAAACACTGCTTGGCCCATTAGCTCTAGCCTCTTACTGGCTCTCACATCTTGACTAACCCATATCTAATAATCTGTATGCCATCACGAGATCGTGGCTTACTGGGAAAGATTCAGCATGTTTGACCTGGCCGCTGGCTCCATGGCATCTGTCTCAGGTCGGAGCATCATGGCGACTGTCCGAGGCATCTGCTTCACTCCCAGCATCCTGTTCTGTCTACTCCACCTATCTAAATCCTGCCCTATCAAAAAGCCAAGGCAGTTTCTTTATTGACCAATGAGAATCCTCCATCACTGCTGCAAAAGGACTAGAAACTGACTGTAGCTCTTTAAGAAGGAATAAGAATACCTCCTGGGAGAGATTGCAGGATAGGTACATAAAGTGATCACACCAAGTGCCTTGCAGGCAGACATGACAGCATTTGCCTATAATCCTGGCAGTGAGAAAGCCAAAGCAGGATCACCAGTGTGGACTACATGGCGAGGACCTGTGTCAAACATACAAATGTCTAAATGTGTTCCAGTTAGAAATTTCACTAAGTTCTCTGCCATCCTAGGGTGTTTTTGTCTCTTTGATGATGTGAAAATAAAGCTTAAGCATCTCTTGCTCAGACCAACCAGATTTGGGCTTTCTGATTCTGATGTTGCACTGTGAGAGTGGAGGGGTCTTGAAACAGTCTAATCCTCCTGTTGTCTTCACTAATGGAGAAACCGAGCTCCCAAAGGAAAAGCATTGAGCCTTGTCAAACGATGTGGGATTTCTCTCTGAATGCTGTAAATATGTTTTATTATCATTGGTTAATAAAGAAGCTACTTTGACCTATGGCAGGGCAGAATAAAGCCAGGCAGGAAATCCAAACAGAAATATATATAGAGAGCAGGCAGAGTCAAAGAGACGCCATGTAGCTGCCAAAGGAGAAAAATGCCTACTGGTAGGCCACAGCCTTGTGGTGATATATAGATTGATTGAAATGGGTTAATTTAAGATATAAGAGCTCGCTAGAAATATGCCTGGGACATAGGCCAAAAAGTATTGTAATTAATATAGTTTGTGTGCTTACTCAAGTCTGGGTGGCTGGAAACAAATGCACAGACTCCATTTACAGTCAATGATTGGATACTTCTGTGTAGTTGGGAAAAACTGAGTGACTCATTCTCTCCAAATGTAATTTATTTATTGAGATAACTGTTACGAGAACCATATATATGGGGATGCTATGGGGAAAACAGACTCAAGGATACAGGACAAGGTATGATCAGTTGCAAAGTCCTTCTGTTCTGCCCAAGAGAGCCAGGAACCAGGAACCAGCTACACACATTGCTTCAAGCAGCCTAACCGGGTCTTCACAACCCAAGAGAGTATGCGACTTGTCTCTCTCTTTTTAAGAGATCACATCTGCAAACAAGAAGCCACGCCCTAAAGCCAGTACCCCAAAGCTATTGGCAGAATGAATTACTACAACAGACAACCTTGATCTTTCTACCACCTGCCCCTGCCTCTATCTCCTAAGTGCTGGGGAAGGAAGACTGCACCACCATACCCACAAAAATAGCACTTTCAAATTCACTTGTACCTGGGGCTGGAGAGATGGTTCAGATGGTTAAGAGCACTGGCTGCTCCTCCATAGAACCAAGGTTCAATGCCTAGCACCCACATGGTGACTCACAACCATTTTTACGTCCAGCTCCAAAGGATTTGATGCCCCCTCCTGGCTTCTGTGGGCAGTGCATGTTTATAGCACAGACATAATGAAGGAAACATCACAAAACATAAAAGTTAAATTTTTTTAAATCAAATTCACCAGTATCTAAATGTTTCAGTCAGAACCCCTGGCACTAAAATAATTTTGACACAGTAACATTTTATTACAGTGATAATTAACAAAAGAAATGGCACCTGAGATCTCAAACATGTAGAAGATCTTACAAAATGATTAACAACAAGAAATACCTTATTTTTGTCCTGAAGGATGGTTGAGCAATGATTTATGAACAACAGCATTAAGGCACTTATTTGAATTAAAAAAGCCTACTATAAAATATGACCCTAATGGTAAAGGATGGTGACAGCTAAACATTTTTTGGTAAAAACTGAGAATTCAGGTACATTCAGCTATCTCCATGTTGTCTGCAAAGGTAAACATGTACAAAGGGGGAAAGTAGCCTGTGCTGGTAATATTCACACTCATGTCTGAGAAGCAGAAGCCATGGTAGTATCGGGACTTTGACCCCAATTTCCCAAACGAATTGCACTGAAGAGGGAAGAGCTGTTTGATTCTGTTTCCTCCTGAGGACGAGGCACAGAGTGCAGGATAAGTTTATTCAAGTGTCAAATGGAAACCCTCTGTGACCAGCAGCTTCAACAGACTTAGAATCAGTGTCTCCAATCAAAGCTTTGATGCCCTCACTGCCCAGTCTGCAGTCTTCAATACATTCTTATTTTAAATTAAGTCATAGGGTACAAAACACATACTAAAAAATCAATTAGTGTATTGCTTATTTGACTTTTTAATTGTATTTAACAGGTTTACTTTAAAATTTCAGTTACAAAATAATTTTAGTTAAAAAAATAGTTCTTACCATGATGAAAATTACTGTATTAAAAATGCCCCCTTCTACACCAAAGCCTCCATTTTCAAGTTATTATTTTAAAAACCTTAAATTTTTACTTTTAACTCAAAGTAATTCATTTGTATTCTAATTTATGATATAGTCTATAAAAAGCCAGCTGGTGTGCTGTTTATCCTGTCCCATTATAATTTTCATGCTTAAACTTAGCCCCCAAATTTACTGTCATCCATGAATATCTAAAATTTTAGAGAAAAGAACTGGAGGACAAAAAGTCTCCAGTGCTAGCTAGTTTTCCTTTTTCTTTTTTTGGCAAGGTCTCACCAATTATCTCAGGCTGGCCTCAAAGATACAATCCTCCTGCCTCAGCCTCCAAGTGCCTCAAAGGCCACCATGCCCACAGAGTCTAGCAGCTTTCTAAGTAGCATTTCATCCATTCTGCAATTTAATTTAAAGCGAACTTCAAATTAAGAATCACTGGGATTAAGAAAAGATTCCAAGAGGGGACGAACAAAAAGAACAAAAGATTGGGCAAAAGCATAACAGCTTTTCTATAGACTCTTTCCTGAATATACTGCCTCCTGCTCCAGCCTCAACAGAATCTCAGCTCAGGCACTCTCCAGAGCATTCTCCAAGTCCCCTCTAGGACACCTGCTTCCCAGATACTTGGGAATATCTGAAGAAGTATTTATTTCCATGCAGAGAACCCTCAGCTCATCTCTGTCATTACCTACAAGAAAAGCTTCAGTAAGGATATTAACAGGGGCTGCAGAGCCCGAATCCAAACCTACTTCATTCCTTTGTACTTTGCAAAGTGGGGTTAACACTGGCAATGCGTTCTACAATGTCACACTGCCAGGAACAGCCTGCAGATGATTGCTGTTTGTGCTAGGATGCAGCCAGGAGCATTAGTCTAATGGATCATCTAGCATCTCCATGCAGTCTCCAAGTCCACCATTTGCTGTGCTGGAAGCTTTTATATAAATTATATCTGTTCCATTGACCCTGCTTAAAATTAACTAGGCGCCTGCCAGTCTTACCCTGTCTAAGACACAGACAGCACTGCAGCCACTCAGCTCACAGGGACGGCTACTCCTGAGCAGGCCCGCCCAGACTTTGGCTACAACCTGAGAATATGCTTCTTAGCTCTTTGGGGCTTTGGTGAGCCTGGGCCTCTTCCCTTCTAGAAACAGAACCGCTTGCTAACTTTGCTCTTAGAGGTGTGCTTCTGAATCCTGATCTTAAATGTGCGGTTTACCAGGACAAAGACCCTGTCTAGCCAGGTCTCTTCCCTTCTGGACAGATAGTTTTCATTGATCTACCCTTTCACTCCCCTGAGCTGTGTTCTTTGTGTAGTGAGTCTGCGTACGCACTAGCTGCTCCATCCCTATGTACCTGTCACTCCAGCACTTGGAGGAGGAGGCAGGAGGACCAAAAGCTCACAATCACCCCAGCTAAATAGCATGTTTGAGGTCAGCCTGTGCTACATAAGGCCTTGTCATAAAATACACACAGACACACGTACACTCTGTATTTCAATTAAGTGACAGCGATTTAACAACATTCAAGGTTTTACATCTGTTACACTCTAATGTTCTTAGTAAACAAGATAACTTATATGAATGTGTTTAAAGCATTAAAAAGCAAATGAAATTTTTTTTATTGTTGCTGCTGCTGGTAAATTAGACTTTGGTTCTAGATTTGATTCCTTTATTATTAGCAATCAAATCAATTTTAATGTTTGATGTTAGGAAGATCTCAACCCTAAGATGGCTACAACAGATTCCAGAACCATCATGTTTTTTAAAATGGCTATTAAAAGCAGGATCCTGTTTGCTTTTGTGGGACAAACACAAACCAGAACATCACTCAGTAATTTGCTAATGCGTATGTAAAGCTCTAGAACCTATTAGAGCCACACTATAAACTCACATGCAGGCAATGGGCGGATACTTTCTAAACACTGAACTAAATTCTTTTTCTATGCTGGTGTTGAATGGATTGTAGAGTCATCTTAAACATGTGCTTTAAAAAAAAATGTGTGTGTGTCCCACAGAGGTCAGGAGAAGGTGAAATCCCCTGGATCTGGAGTTACAGGTGACTGTGAGCAGCCTAATGTGGGTGCTGGGAACTGAACTTGGGTCCTCTGCAAGAGCAGCAAGTACTTTTAATTACTGAACATCTCTCCAGCTGCCACTAACATGTATCTACTAGTCTCTCACTGAGTATTCAACATCTGTAACAGTCTTAATTCCAACCTGGCTTGAAGAAAGGGCAAGAGGGATTTTTAAAAAATAACTAGGATACTGTGATCTTACAATTGTTCATAAAGCTAGAGAGCCAAACAAAAGAACAAACAAGCGACTGTTAACACTTCTGAATTCCTAGGGGAGTGTTCACAAGGGATGTCAAACACCACAACAATGTGGTCTTTATCAGCACAAACACCTCTAAGATAGAAAGTCAAACTTCTATTGGGAAAACAGAAAGGTATTTCTCACATGAGCAAACGGGAGTGTAACGGCAACAGAAAAACAGAAGCAGTTTTTGGAGTGTGTGTGTGTGTGGTGTGTGTGTAATGTTTAAAAGCATTCTACCTCAATACATTAGTTATATAGAGTTTGCTTCCCATAAATATTTTAAATTGTTTTGCATATTAGAACAGGCTAAAACATGATTTTGTACTTTGGCAATTGTGACTTTGATGACTTGGGTAGTAAGTGCTTTAATCTCACAAAGATTAGTCCTGTATGCCTTGCTTGGGTGTGGCCAGCCACCAAGAATGACATACCAGTAAAACTAAGGTTCCGTGAAAGTTCCAAGTCCTCCTGCATGCAGCTACTTCTACTTACGAAAGACTACCAATGCCCAGCAGGTCCTTGCTAAAATACCACCGTGTGGTGGATTATTGTTGTTGGTGGCATTTCTTAAGGGGAACTGTCATTCGTTTTTTTTGCAATCTCTCCTTGACTATGCACAAGTCCCTTTACAGTGCTGCAAGAGCTTGCTGAGACAATATTCTGCTTTGTCTGACAAGACTGCCACTGATTCAGAAATACCAACTTCAGAAAGATTTCAGGAGAAAGCACCAGGCTAAGTCAAAGAGGAAACAGCCTACAGTAGGCAGATTCTCAGAAACAAAGATGGAGTTGAAGAACAAAGACTCCCACTGTCTCTGTGACTTTGAACTTTTTCCTTACCTACTTATTCTAAATAAAAAGGCATGACTAAAACATCAGTGTTTGCAGTAGAGGTCTGTACAGTGTCAGGCTGGCTGTCAGGACCAGCTTCTCGTAGGAGACTATGCCACACTTCCTGTGTGAAGGAGAGGAGAAATGCGATTTCCCACTACCAGCCAGAGATCTTACTGCTCTCTGGGGGCAAAACAAAGAGAAAGACAGTGAGAACAGAACTCGTTTAGGGAGGCCCTTGTGCTTCACCAGCCCATGGACCAGCAACGCTGTCTTTCTTCCCCGCTCCGCAGAGCCATGCGAAGGCTTGTGTGTGTAAAGCAAACCCCAACTTCAGCTCTCTGCCTCCTGGAGGACAGAGTTCAGATGTACAGTCCCTAAGGCAAGGTGACCAAGTTTGGGGGCTGCTTTACAGTTCCATTCTGTTTATATTGTACCCCAAGAATGATTATCTGCATCAAAGTCTGAAGCCATAGCATTTTCTTCTTTTTGATTCTGCCCAACCTAAGCTCTACCGCATGTGAGAATATCAAAAGGCTATTAGCTTCAAAGGGGAACTATTTCAAGTGTGTACCACTTTCTCCTTTCACGGTAGAAAACATTGCATGTTGAAACTGGCAAGGCACTCTTCTTCCTTTTATTTACTTTCTCAGTCACCGGAAAGACTCAGACCATTGAGAGCAGGCATTCCTTTCTGCTTCTGAGAGTCCACTGCAAAAGCCACTGCTTCAGACAGACTATAGAAGAGAAGACTTTCTTCTTCCTTTTTGCAGTACTCTCCTCTGGTCAGGGAATCCCTCACAGAAGGATTGCACTGAGCCAGTAAAACCTGGACGCCAATGGCTTCGTAATCCCTGCGAACTTCTTTCAGGGTGTGGATCCCCGCGGTGTCTAGAAACTGTATTGCGCTGCAGTCAATGACAATAGCGTGTAGCTCCAAGGGGTCACGGGAGAGCTGCACTGAAACGTCGTCCTGGATCCCACTGAAAATCACTGTTTCCTCTTTGAGTTTCTTCTTTGCTACCTTCTTCCAAGCTGCCTTTACCAAGACTGGGTTTATAGTTTTCTTGTACAGAGCTGATTTAAAGCATTCTTTGTTTATGTAGTAGAGAGGGGATATGAAGCGGAAAATCTTGATGTCCGACTTGGTCTGAAGGTTCTTGTAGTCGGAAATGGATTCAAAGGTTTCAGACTCTTCTTCCAAACCAAGCAGTGAAGCTTTTGGCTTCTGAGTACGGAGGATTACACAAAACATAGAAAAACAAACCCCAACAAGCAGGCCTATTTCGGTGCTTAACAGAGCGGAGGAGAGCATAGTCACAAACCAGATAACCGTATCCATTCTGCTAACCCTCCACATCTTGGGTAGGTCTCTAAATTTGAGAAGGGCACCCCGGAGATTTACAATCGTGATGACACCAAGGACGCATTTTTGAAGGGAATAGAATAAAGGAGCTATTACCAGAAGGACCAACAAAAGAACAAGGGCTGTCACGATAGCTGACAGCTGGGACTGGCAGCCTGTTGATTCTTTCACCAATGTCTTTGCAAGAGCAGCACTAGTAGTTATGCAGTGGAAGAAGGAAGGTATGATATTGCAAAAGCCAATGGCGTACATTTCCTGATTTGCTTTGACCGTGTAGCCATGTTTCTTGGCAAACATTTCAGAAAGAGATACAGTGGTAGCAAAACCAATGATAGAAATAGCTATTGCATCTATAGCCACATTAGGAATCAGGCTCCAGTCTGGTGCTTGGGGCGGCATAAACCCAGTGGGAATATGTCCAGAAATACTGGAATTGTAATTCTCATTTAGTTTTCCAAAATGAGAAACTAATGTCGCTGCCACCACAACAATGAGTTCGGTTGGAATTGGCGCCTTGAGCTTGGCCTTGAAGCGTTCATTGAGTTCTTTGCTTGGCAAAAGGACCAGGAGACACAACAGGCTGGTGATGAGATCACAGATATTGGTCTTAGGGATGTTTCTAAAGATATTGATCCAGGTAGTGATGACCGAGCCTACACCACTGCTCCGAGGAAGCTTTAGCCCGAGGAGGTACTTGGCCTGAGATGTGAGAACGGTGAGAGAGGCACCAGTGACAAACCCACTCAGCAAGGCATCTGAGAGGTAGACAGAGACAAAGCCCACTTGAAAGAAGCCCATCGCTACCTGGAAGAGAGCACATGCAAGCGTTAAACAGAGATGGGAACGAGCGCCTCATACCACCCTGGCCTTCCTCTACTGCGAGGAACCAGAGGACCAGAGTGTCAGAGCTAAAAGAAACACAACCATACATGCCTTTTCTTTCATGTCACAAGGCAGGGAAGGTTGCCTAAAGCCGTACTCACTAGCCTCCCTATAATGAGGACTTGGGGTTTTACCTTATCCAGTAATTTGAAGCTGGGACATAGTTCAGATTGCTTTCAACGTTCCAAACAAATTTATACAAACTCAAATTGGAGAAATTCTTCTTCTACTTAAGAAAACATTTTCTCCAAATTAAAAAGTATTATCATAAAATAGAAGGTTTCTAATTTTTATTTTTGGAGGCAAGGTCTCATGGTTCCAGGATAGCCTGGAACTTTGATGACCCCAAACTCCTGATCTTCCTGCCTCTCCCTCCCAAATGCTATGATTACAGGCATGTACCACTATTCAGATGAAAGTAAAATTTTAGCTGCTAGAAAAATTAAGTTCACATCAAAACTGAATCATGCAATGTTATGCCTCTGAATTAGTAATACTACTCTAGTCTTTGCTGCCCAAGTCTGCAGAATTCTACTACCCCTCCTCACCTTGGTGAGATATACTAAGAAAGCCAACATGGGCTCTAGGCAAGACAACCATCACCTCCTTCCTTCTGTTTCTCCCACCTCATCCATATCAATGAAAGCCAACTATTCTTCCTGGGCTCCAAAGCCTACATACAGAACAGGTCTAATGCTGGTACTGGTTTCTGGATGCTAAAAGGCAGGGGCATAATCATATCAACAGATTAGCAGGTTCCATAGGAGACTCGAGAAGATTTTATTTTGTAATCATTTCTCTTGGCTGGTCAAATAGTGGCCCTCAAGATTTTCTCTCCCTCTTCATCAATCCAAAAGAACTACTAAATTTAGTAGAAGTCTCTCACTAGAGTAGCTATTCTTTCTTTTTTTTTCTTTTCTTTTAATTGAGCTATACAAAGTAGCTATTCTTAAGGAAGATGGGAGCTGGCAGTAATCTGAATGACTATGGCATCCCACTTCTCCCTTCCTCATCCCTCCCCCATCTATCCCTCTTGTCTGACTACTCATGGTGATTTTGCTAATAACCAGCCACACGTGATATTAAGTAAACCCAGTGTTTCTAACATAGAAAGTTAAACATTGTACTAGTTGATCTGAGGACCCGTTCTGGTCTATTTTTTTTTTAAATAAAAAATATCGGATTGTTGGTCACTGCCTAGGAACAGGCAGGAAAGCCAGCCCTATTTTACTAGTGGAGTTTGGCTTTGGGTTCTGCTGTTCGTATCTTCAGCACTCAGTACAACCCTAACAGTCCCCCACACCAGAGATTTGTGTATACTGATTACTTTTGCCAGAAATAACCAATTGTTAGGTCTCTCCCTCATTCTTTGTCCTTCCCTGGTGTCTCAGTGTGTCACCATGGAGTCCTGGAACTTGCTATGAAATCAGGCTGGCCTCAGATACAAAGATCCTCCTGCCCCTTCCCCGAGTGCTAGGCTACCACACCCAGCCTAACTGTTGACTATTTCTTACCTGATAAACTCCAGCTATGAAGGTCACAGTGGTGCCAATTTTAATTGCATAACAACTTTTGGTACAAAGTCCATCTAATGTATGGTTTACTGACACACATCCATTTGAAGTCACTGCAAATGAAGACGATGTAGCAGCAATGTCAGGGCAGACTTTATGTAGTTCTCGGTCAACTACCTCACCAATCATAAGGCACAGTATTCCAAAAATGCCCACAGAGATGTGGCGAGAGGTACCAAACAGGCAATAGATGATGCTGGCAAAAAATGATGTATACAGACCATAGATAGGCTCCTGGCCAGCCAACAAGGAGTAAGCAATAGACTGGGGCACCAAAAGTATGCCCACAATCAGTCCAGACATCACATCGCCTAAAATGTTTTTCTTAAGATTATATTTTGGGAGCCACCGCAAAATAGGAATGAAATCAAAAACCATATTTTTGATTTTGGCTGGGCTACATTGGCAGCTCTTCTGCAGCTTTCTGATGACAAGGTTTTTGATGTTAGTATCTGGTTTTTCCTGAGGTTCCATGTGGATCCTATGATAAGGTCTGTGTCGATCATTGGTCTCAAACTGCTTGAAGTCAGTGCTTGATTCCCTTTGAGCCTCCAGTGGGTCCTCAGATGGAAGACTGAAGGCTTCTTCAGGTAAGTCCCTCAGTGGAAAGTCATGTTGCTCTTTATCTTCCGAAGACATTTTTGGAGTTAGATGGTTTACTTCCTACCCCAGAGAAAATATATATGTTAACTTATAAACTAGCTCCCAGTGCTCACATATATTAGCAGTCCTACTAATCCATTTGTGGGGTTAAAGAATTCCATTTGGGGTAGGCTTTTTCTTTTGAGGCAGGGTTTCACTATATAGTTAGCTGACCTGGAACTTGTTATGCAGACCAAGCTAGCTGAAATTCAGAGATCACTTGCTCTGCCTCCTTCATACTGGAATTAAAAGCATGGGCTATTATGTCCAGCCTGGGGGTAGATATCTCAAATATCTACTCCTTTACTGAGCCTCATCTGTCCTGGCCTTCAGAGAGGTCAGAGAGAAAGGCCAGAAGTAGACTATAAACAGAAAGTCACTGGGTAGATTCAAAACTTCTCAAGAACACTAAATATTTTCCTTTGTATCTTCCCCGATTCCCTAATGATTTTTCTCAAAAAATATTATCAGGGCAGCCTTTCTCCTTTCCATATGCTACCAAGGTCTTTACAGGCTGGGTATAGAAGTAATGCTGCCCAGAATTTTTACTTGGCAGATGCACAAGTGACCCTACCTAGGTCTTTGGGCCCTAAATTCCGGATCTAGTGCCAAAGGTTGTACCACTATTAACTAGAAGAAAACAAAGCAAAATGAAAAGATAAAAATAACAACAACAACAACAAACAACAAAAGGTCTTACAGCAATAGGAAAAGAACCAGGTTTCTAAAGGAGCATAGTAAATTGTCAATGACTATGTCACAAATTAGTTCCACATCAACTGTGAGCTTAGCTTAGTATGGTAGTTGTAATGTAACTGGTCTCCATAATCTCATAGGCGTGGCACTATTAAGAGGTTTGGCTTTGTTGGAGTGAGTATGACCTTATTGAAGGAAGTGTGTACTGTGGGGGCTTTGGGAGGCTTCCTATGCTCTGGGTACTGCCTAGTGTCTCAGTTGACTTCCAGTTGCCTTCTGATCAGATTTAACCAGCACCATGTCTGCTGCACTCTACCATGCTCCCTACCATGACGATGATGCCTCTGAAATTGTAAGCGAGCCAACCCAATCAAATGTTTCCCTTGTAAGAGTTGCCGTCATGGTCATGGTATATCTTCACAACAACAGTAATAAAAAAATATCTTCACAATAAAAAAAACCAATAAAAACACCAACTAAGACAGAAGTTGGTACCAGGGACTGGAGTATTGTTATGATAGGCCTGATCATGCTTTTGTTTGGAGGAATTTGGACTTTGGTACTTTGGGTTAGGAAAGCAGTGGAATGCTTTAAGCCCTGCTTAATAGGCCATCCCACTGAAGCATGGAAGACAGTGGTGCTAAGTTATTTGAATTGTGGGGATCAAGATGTTTCAGAGGAGGAGAATGTTAGTATGGGGCCTAGAGACTGGTCTTATGATATTTTGGTGAAGAATGTGGCTGCTTTTTGCCCTTGTCCAAAGAGTCTACCTAAAGCTAAAGGGAACAGTTTTAGATGAATTCCCTTGGCAGAGGAAATCTCAAAACAGCCTAGCATCGGTTCTGTCATGTGGTTATTAGTGCTAACTCTAATGAAGATTTATAATGGGGAAAAAAAAAGCAAGCTGAGCAAGGAAAAATACAAAATGTAAAATTTGAGGAGAAAAAGCACCAGCAAGTGGAATGGAGCTAAATCCTGTGTTCAAGGAGATAAACAGATTAAGAAATGGAATACAGGGAGTGGTGACCTCAGGGCAAGATCCTACCAGCTAAGAAAAGCTTAGATTTGGGTGGTGTAGCACGGTCACGTCTTTAATTCTAGCACTTGGGAGGCAGAGGCGGGTGGATCTTCAAGGCCAGCCTGGTCTACAAAGCACAGCCCAGGACAGCGGGAATGTTACACACAGAAATCCTGTCTCAAGCAACAACAACAACAGCACCCCCCTACACACACACACACACACACACACACACACACACACACACACACACACAAAGAAAAGAGTTGCAATAAAAACCTAGGACATCTAGCATGACCAGCTCTCTGTCAAGACCTTAATAATTTTGTAAAATCCAGCTGAAATGCTATTGTTACTAACAGCAGCAAACAATCCCCTGAGCTCAAATGAATCAGTTTCCCTCGGGGTCCGGTGGCATTCTGTACCTGTTAATCAAGCAGGACCCCGTGAAGCTCCTGCAGGAAAGGCATGCCATTCTGTCCACCAATGTGGTCACCACCAAGTATAACACTGAGATAGCAGGTTTACTGACACATTCAAATCAATCAAAGAACATGTTGTGACCATGCCCAAACAGAGGAAAATATGTGAAGGACTCAGGAAGTTTTGAATTGACAGAAGGAAAAGGGACCTTTGTCAGGTTCTAAAGACCTGTCATTACCAAGACGTTATAATTGAAGAGCCCATACCCTATTCAAGAACACAAGATACATAAAACTTACCCATATTTGCTTAACTTAGGTTGAACAAGAGAAAAGCAATAATTATTCTGAGGGTCTTTAGGGAATATAGAAGGAGAAAAGACCAGATTTAGAAGACTACTGACCCTGAGCAAGTCAAATGGTTAGCGAGCTGGTCCTCATACGTGTCTGTTTTCTCACTTCCTTTTTCCTGAGCTTGACTGAGCGATTTTCTGTCTGGGGCAGTCTTTGGTCAAAGTGCTTTTTTAACCCTAAGACAAGACAAAGAAATGTTAGAACACTACTACTACTACTACTACTACTACTATAATAATAATAATAATAAATAACAACTAGACCCAAATTTCACCTCGATGACTACTGCAGAGAAGAAGGAAAATAAAACAAATTCCAAAAACATCTAAGAAACACAAACTAATAATCAAATAAAAGTGATAAAAATGAGAAAGCCAATAGAACGGGTGAATTCCTTTGACCAGGTTGCCAGTAAATTCGACAGTCAAAGAAAAAAATCAATGGACTCAACTTGAAAGATAGCTCAAAAGAAATTACCCAAACTTAAAACAATTTAACAAAATAAAAAAATGTTGAATATAACAGAATATCCAAGACTGACATATCAAATTATTTAAACACAGAATTAAAATATCCAGAGGAAGATAGAGAATGGGCAGAGGAAATACCTCCATGTTTAATGGCCAAGAACTGTTGAGCAATCATGAACAATGAAGTAGAGGTCCGAGAATCCCGAGACTACCCAGAAGGACAAACAGAAAAGCAAAACCCAGTAGTTATCTATCACTCTTGCTCAGAGGACACTTAGAAGACAGACACACACCACTTACACAGGGACAAAGACAGGATTACAGTACATGTCCTGGAATTGATGGAATCGATGGACCCAGGAAATAATTTCTTGAAAGCAGTAACTTTGAACCTAGAAATCCACACTCAGGAAAAAAATCCTTTAAAAGACGAAGACACTGAATTTATTACCAGCAGATGAGCGTGTGCCCACACATGCAGGAACTCATGTGCTTGACACCTCCTCCCCATAGGAAGATTTTAAAATTAAAAAGATCTATTAGAATGGTGTTCAACTTTAAATATACCAATTTTGGATTTTTTTAAAAAAATTTAACCATTACATAGTAGCTTTGACTGGAATGTTCCTTGTTATGTAGACCAGGCTGACTTTGAACTCATAGAGATCCACTTGCCTTTGCTTCACAAGTGCTGGCATTAAAGGCATATACCACCATGCCCAGCTGATGTAGAAGTGTCTATGTGTTACTTTCATTATTAATAAAGAAACTGCCTTGGCCCTTTAAGAGAACAGAAAATTAAGTAGGCGGAGTAGACAGAACAGAATGCTGGGTAGAAGGCAGTGGGGAGTAGCTTCAGGCAGTCGCCATAGGCAGTTACCATGCCTCTCCTCTCAGAGATGGACGCAGGTTAAGATCTCTCCTGGTAAGCCACCCCTCGTGGTGCTATATAAATTACTAAAAATGGGTTAATTAGCCAATAAGAGGCTGAAACTACAGGCCAGGCAGTGTTTTAAAAGAATACAGTTTCCGTGTAATTATTTTGGGTAAAGCTAGCCGGGTAGCAGGACACAGCCCCGCCGCTCCCATCTACACCCAGCTTTAATTTTTATTTCATTTCATGTATATGTGTTTTGTGTGCATGTATGCTGTGTATTACTTGCTTGTGGAGTTCAGAAGACAGCATTGCATTCCCTGAATCTGGGATTACAGAAGCTTGTAAGTCATTATGTGCGTGGTGAGAACTAAATCTAATTTCTCTGGAAGAGCAACAAATGCTCCTGACTTCTAAGTTCTCTCTTTTAGCCATGAGAATCAAATCCTGATAGTTGTTCTTTTAGAACAAGAAATGACACTATATGATGTGGGAGTCCCCTCTGTATGCTGTGAATATCACTTGTTAATAAAGGAACTGCTTTGAGGCTATAGCAGAGCTATAGGGGAACAGAGTTAGGCAGGGAAAACTAAACTGAATGCTGGGAGAAAGAAGGTGGAGTCAGAGACAAGCCATATAGCCCTGCTGAAGATAGATGCTGGAGCCTTGCTGGTAGGCCATGAGCCTCGTGGTAAAATATAAAATAATGGAGATGGGTTAATTCTAGATGTAAGAGCTAGCTACTGTGTGATTATTTTGGGGCTAAGCGGCCAGGAACTAACAAGCGGCTCTTTCTTCCAACAGCTATAAAGCTACAATCTTCTGACTGTGTAGATTAGCAGTAGGAGCTACAGTACTGACCCAATGGTCTAAAGGCACTTGCAAAGAAAACTATTGGTGAGGGTGAGGAAGAGGAGCTAGAGTGATTCACAGTGACCCAGATCCTTTGAGTACTCAGGCCTAGTTTCATGAAGCACCTTCTTAAAATGTCCTTTGCATGGTCACTTGGTTTCCTCTCAAAGACAACACTTTTTACTTTTTTTTCCCATAAAGTAAAAAGACCACAAGGTTCTGAGCTCTCCCATTGCACACTGAGACAAGATGCAGCTCAAGCATTACAGCACTGGCCACACAGGGATAACCAAATCCTGGATGATTCAAGAGGACACAAAGAACAGGGCATAGAAAGAACAGAAATAATGCCATTTTGTTAGACCTAAGATTCAGATACTCACGTTGGCTCCTTTACATTTCCATGTTGATGTATTTATAAAATACTTTTGGTTTTTTGAGACAGGGTTTCTCTGTGTTGCCCTGACTGTCTTGGAACTCGCTCTGTAGACCAGGCTGTCCTTGAACTCACAGAGATCTGCACACCTCTGCCTCCCGAGTTCTTGGATTAAAGGCGTGCTCTACCTTGCCTGCAGGAATCATAATATTCTTAACCTAAGAGCAGAAAAAAAAAAAAGACCCTCAAAACTTTGAAACTGAGGAAGAGCTTTCAAGATGCAATGTTTAACTAAACATAAAATAACACTGAATATAAATATCTAAACATATATAAATGTATAGAATGTAAAATACGAACCCTTCCTGCCAACCTTTGATCATCATTGTTCATGAAAGCATAGCCATGGTGGAAAATAGATCAGTTATCCCTCAATACATGTACAGGTAAACAAAATGTGGTACAGTCTTGTATTGGATTATTATTCAGCTACTAAAAATAATTAAAGGTCTAATACTTTTCATTTGCAATGTGGATGAAGAATTTTTAAAGATACTTTAAAAGATATGTGTGGGTTTGTGTGGGAGTGTGTGCACTTGAGGGCAGATGCTCACAGAGGCCAGAAGAGGCTATAGGACTCCCTGGAACTGGAGTTACAGGTGGTTGCAGCTCACAACCTTCCTAACATGATGCTGGGAACTAAGCTTGAGTCCTCTGCAAGAGTGGTATGTGCTCTTAACCACTGAGACATCCTGTGAGCCCCCTTGATGAACAATTTGTAAACCACATGCTAACTGAATGGCACAAAAAGACTATTATCCCTATTGTCATGTCCAAATATAGTGACTGGCATTTGATCCCCAGAGCCTCTACTCATATGCACCCTCTCTCAAAATAAACTTTTTGTTTTTTTTAATTTTCACAGGAAATTTTAATGAAAAGGTATGTGAAATACCTGTATGACTACATAGCACCAGTGTGGTAATAGTTCAGGTTTTTGTTACATTCACAGGCTGTAGATATGCACACCTTCAACACTTCACTGACCCTAGACGTAAATTTTATCAATCTGTTTGTTTTTGAGACCAGGGTCTCAGTATGTAGCTCTGGCTGGCCTGGGACTTGCTATGTAGACCAGGCAGGACTCTAACTCTCCGAGATCTACCTGCCTTTGCCTCCCAAATGCTGGGACTATGGCACTACACACAGCTACGACTCTCCATTTCATGACCACTGTGTGGTCTGCTTCTCTGGAAGAGACAGTCTTTTAACAATATGAGGTCAACATTTTGGATACGTATCTCCAAATTCTGCCAAGGCTTCTATCTACTACTAAATGTCTTCCCTCTAAAAGCAAGTCCAATGGCCTCTATTTTGTTTTTCCTGAGCATCCATGTTCTAATCAGCAGACCACAAATACTAAGCAGCCATTGCTGGGTTGCAACCTTTTCCTGACATATCCATTTATTTTCTTTGGGAGGGGAGTGAGTGGAGTAGGGATTTGAACTCAGGACCTCATATATACTGAGCATGTGCCCTACACAAGACACACCTTGAAGACAGCATCCTCAAAAATGGTGCTGGGAACTGAGTCTCCACATGCCAGAGAATGAAATTAGACCTATATCAGTCATCTTGCACAAAACCTGAGTCCAAATGATTGAAGACCTCAATGTGAAACCTGAAATACTGAACCTGCTAGAAGGAAATACAGGCAGTAGCCTACAGATTTAAGTGTTGCCCTTGGGTGCATCCCAGAAAATGGAGATTAAGCCCTATTGCTGCAGACACTGTGTCCTTCAGACCTAGGACCCAAGGATCCATGCAGGCTTCCAAAGGGAGGGAAACAACCTACAGTCCTACCCAGCTTGAGGCCCGTGACCCACAACCACAATCAGTACAGCAAGCTCTCCCTAAAAAGGTGCAATAATGGCACTCATATCTTGGTGGTAACCAACAGCCATCTGACTGGACTCAAGGCCTGCTGGCAGGGGAATGTATGCCTGATACTGTAACCCTAGCTAACTACCTACGGCCAGTGAAGTCATGAATCTCAGAGCAGGGTCTCCTGTTGCCAGTTTACTAATCCCACATACTTCCTAACTTCATTCTAAACACTTATCCTTACGTCCACAGAGAAGTGTGGCTGTCGCCGCTCACCAAAGGGAACATTGTGTAAGAGGGGGCAGAAGGACCGTAAGAGCCAGCGCACTAGCAAGTGTGCGGTGACACTGACTCATAGGCATGATGGAGAACCCACGGCACCTCAACAAACAAGAGCTGACAAAGAACAATGGGGAACTAAGGAATGCCAAGGGAGGGTGAATTAGTCTTCCCCAGGGAGGAGCCTCCAAATTGGTTATCCAATACCAAACGGTCAGTCCTGAAATCATATACGTACAAGTAACACTAAGCAGAGTACATTGTGTTTACACATTCACGCATTTATAGATCTATGTAACAATAATGGTTAAAGAAAAAGAGGGCAAAAGTTTGAGAGGAAGTGAGGGGGGCATTCAAAGATTTGACTGGAAGAAATCAAAGGGAGGAAATGATACAGTTATATTTTAATTAGGAATTAAAATAAATTTATAGTCATATGTGTATGTATATATGTGCATACATACTATACTGTACATGCCTTTTTAAAAATTTTATTATTGTATGTGTACACATGCAGGCACATGAGTATGTGGGCTGGAAGGCAACTTTGTGGAATCAGTTCTCACTTTTTACCTCCTTCTACCTTTACATGAGTTCTGGGGGTTGAGGGCAGTAATCAGACTTATGCAGTAATTGCCTGTACCACTAAACTATCTTGATGAACCCTCTACTTTATTTTCTGAAACAGGATCTCTCATTGACCGCAAAGCTCACAGAGTTAACTAGGCTGGTGGGCCAGCGGGCTCCTGAGATCCTCCCGTTTCTAACTCCAATGACACTTGCAGTGGTCACAGTTAACTATTACATGGGTCTTGGGGATTTGAACTATGGTCCACCTGCTTGTATAACTAGCCCTCTTACTCACTGAGCCATTGCCTCCGCCCCCTATATGCATGCACCATTAAAATTCTTGCATTTTCCAGTAGGAACAACAGTATAAAATTTATCTCTGTGTTATAATCTGGTTACCATACGAGCATCCCAGATGAGTTCAACCAACCAAGATCTGGCTTTTTCCCCACAGTTTTGTTTGTTTGTTCGTTTGTTTTCTTCTAGCTGGAATGCCATTCCTCAATTAAATTCACAGCTCGTTTTTTTTTTTTTTAATTTCTCTCAAATGTTACCTTACCTGTCGGTTTTTTTTACTAAACACAGTATATAAATTAGCACCCCGCCATCTCCAGCTCTGCCTCTTGGAGCCAGCCCCTTCTCTTTGGCTTGATGTTTTCTCCCATGCCACTTCATAT
Organism: Arvicola amphibius; assembly: GCF_903992535.2. Classification (NCBI taxonomy): domain Eukaryota; kingdom Metazoa; phylum Chordata; class Mammalia; order Rodentia; family Cricetidae; genus Arvicola; species Arvicola amphibius. The sequence continues at coordinate 135,699,281 of NC_052051.1, forward strand.
TATATACTGACTTAAAAATTCATTTTAACTATGTGTATGCACGCATGTGTGTGCATGCACACAAGTGTATGTGAATGTGAGTGAGGATGCCCTAGGAGTCCAGAAATGGGTATCAGACCCTTATCAGTTACACGTGTGGCACCCATCAGGTCCTGGGAACCTAGCTCGAGTCCCCTACAAGAGCAGTACGAGCTCTTAAGCACTGAGCCGTCTTGCCAGCCTCTATACTTATGTTAAACTGTAATCTCAAAGTGTTTGCCTAACACCTAGAAAGTGTTTTACAAGTATTTGTAAAGTAGATGAATGATGGTTTAAGAGCTTTGCCGGGAAGAAAGGGGAGTTATTTCCTTTATTCTCATCCAACTCACCAAGTGCGTGCACCTCTTTGTGCAAGATACTATAACCAAGACAGCATCAACATTCTATAGTTCATTAAGCATCTACTTGGGGTTTCGCTCACTCAAAGTTTATACTATCGACTTTTCAATCTTACCCTAGAATACAATTTAGAGATCTCCAAAGCCCTGCATATGTTCACCTCTGGCTTTTCCTCTAGGAGGCAGCACAGCACAGCACTACACGGTGACTTTCTGCAGAGACTGCCGATAAAAATGCAGATTCTTGGGCCTGCCCCTGCACATCCTAGGAAACAGAAGCCTCTGTATTCTGGGTGACACGGAGTATATGAGTCTGGGACCAGAGCTGGCAAATCAATAGGAGAGATCGAATAATCATTGGATCCCAGCCACTGTTCAACAGCTTTATGGTACTGGATAAAACCTACTCGGCATCAATTCCTGACCTGTAGAATGGAGAGGTTACCAGTACCTCACACAGGTGAAGATCTCAGAATAGTACAGTACACAAGTCAGAAGTATTACGCAATACATAATAGTTATTAGCCCATGTCTCTGGCAATTCTTAAATGACCTTCCATTTTTTTACTGAATGTCTCTGGCAACTCTTAAATGACCTTCCATTTGTTTTTTACCGATCTAATTTTTTTTTATTTTTATTTTTTTGTTTTTCGAGATAGGGTTTCTCTGCAGCTTTTTAAGAACCTGTCCTGGAGCTAGCTCTTATAGACCAGGCTGGTCTCTAACTCACAGAGATCCGCCTGCCTCTGCCTCCCGAGTCCTGGGATTAAAGGCGTGCGCCACCACCGCCCGGCTTGATCTAATTTTCAAAAACAAGAATTTCTTTTATATCCAACACAGTATATCACACTGGTTCTGGATGTCCCATAAAGAATCATGGGGTTAGGGCCACGAGCATAGTTGAGAAGAGGGAAGCCTCAGGTTCAATCCCCAGCAACCCTATAACCAAAAAGAATCGTGAGGCAAAGAGGAAGAAAACTAACACTAGTATAGTGTCAGAAAGAGAACTTAGACTGTGAATGCTTCTAAATCACTGGAAGTTATGAGAGAAAAGGACGCACCCTGACACTGCACATGGAGTGGAGGCGGGGTTCACTTACTAGCTCTGCCAGGGACTTGCTAGGTTGTTTTAGATGACTTCTTAGTGTGTCTGACCACCTAAGCACTGAAAGAATCCCAACTCTAGTCTAGAGTTTAAAAGGATTTCTGCACTGAATTTTGTACCTAATCAGGAGTGGACGGCGGAGATGGCTCCTCCGTCCATACCGGACGGATACCAGCCCACTGCAGGTATGCCAGGTGCGAGGAGAGCAGTACCTGTCCCACTAGACTGCGGACGCCCTGCTGGCCGCGGCGCTCCCCTCCGGTCCCCGGTCCTCACCTTAAGGCTTCAGGTTGCCGAGCCCGGGCTTCCGAGGCGCGTCTTCTCGTAAGACTGGTCTGCAGGAAAGCTGCCGCGCGGGCACAGGCGGCGCGGCCGCGAGCGAGCCTCCTTTTAATCCCCGGGTCCTCGTCCCCGCCCATCACCCGGCCCCGAGGAGGCGGCCCTCCACTGTCACCGGTGGAAAGGTGCGGAAGGAGCCCAGCGAGCCCAGCGGCGTGGCAGTCACGTGGCTTGGCGGCGCGACCGCTAGCCAATCACCCCGACCGGCCAGCGATCGCCCCGCCCCTCGGTCGCTCGCTTTCTCGCGATTGGCTGTTCTGGACCCTCTGCCACGCATCAAAGGTCTGAGTTATCTGGGGATCCTGCCTTCTACTGCCTGGGCTCGAGCAGGGCTCCAGCTAGCAACCCGCAGAACGTACCGGGGCTCTCAGGAACCCTCCCCGAGCTCAGCTCGCCCTCGAAGGCTTCAAATGGCCACAGGCTCTTGCCCCAGGACTTTTTCCGTTCTCCGTAGAGCCCAGTAACCAGAGGGTGCTTTTAAAGGGTGTCAATGGAAAAGTAAAGATAGATAATGGAAAAGTAAAGATAGATATGAAATTTCACCCCAACTGTTGTTTGACACCTTCCTGGCTTTTCATGACCGTTAGGGAGAAAAATCAAATGGTCTCTGTCCTGGCACCACCACCATTGTTCATTTCTGCTACACAAAGGAGATTCGTGTCTCTGCATCCTAAGTGCTGGGATTAAAGGTTGGACCCACGCCCAGTCCAACACATTATTTTATTCTGTCGTCAGAGCTTGAGAAAATATTGCATTTCTCCTTTAAAAATGTTTAATGCAGCCGGGCGGTGGTGGCGCACGCCTTTAATCCCAGTACGCGGGAGGCAGAGGCAGGCGGATCTCTGAGTTCGAGGCCAGCCTGGTCTACAAGAGCTAGTTCCAGGACAGGCTCTAGAAACTACAGGGAAACCCTGTCTCGAAAAACCAAAAAAAAATGTTTAATGCTTCAAAAGTTTTTATTTATTACATCTATTTGTGGGGGTGAGGTAGAGGATATGGGTGTGGGTGTCTAATTGATTCTCTCCTCCCTTCTGCCATGTGGCCATGTGGGTCCTGGAATCAAATTCAATTGTCAGGCTTCACATTAAGCACTTTACCTACTGAACCGTCTTAAAGCCTGGTATTTGGGGTGGTGCTGGTGGTTTTGTTTTGAGACAAGGTCTCTGCAACTCAAGCTGTTCTTGGACTCGTAGTATTCCTGCTTCAGCTCCCCAAATGCCGTGATTAAAGGCATAAACCACCACACCTGGCTGTGATTCTCTTTGTATAGTGAGGAAATATGACTCAAACAGGTGAGTTACTGTGGGCCTACAGGCAGTAAGTGACAGGATGGGTTTAACCCTGTCACACCTGAGCCCCCCCTCTCCTCTCCTCTCCTCTTCTCTCCCCTCCCTTCCCCTCCCCTCCCCTCCCCTCCTCCCTCTCTTTGATTTTTGAGACAATTTCTTTGTGTAGCCCTGGCTGTCCTAGAACTCACTCTGTAGAACAGGCTGTCCTTTAACTCACAGATCTGCCTGCCTCTGCCTCCTGAGTGCTAGGATTAAAGGCATGTGCCACCACCGCCCGGTTGGGTTACACTTTTTAATCCCTATTCTGCTAGGATTGTTTATATAACACAGGTATTTTTTTCTTCCACCTCCTCACCTCTAATCCCTAGAAGGGTTGTGGCCTTTCAGGACGGACCCACTCAGGGCTATTGTAAACAGGGTAGAAAGCAACTTTCTCAGACTCAAGAAAGCAGTCATTCCCATGGCTAGTCTTGGAAGGAAATTGCTCTTAAGTGAAAAAAACCAGCTATCTAGTCAAAATCCAAGACTTTTAAAATTAAAGAAACTTCTCTAAGATTGAGACAAAAACCAGGCTTTGAGTGAATGGCCTTGGGTTTTTCCTTCACTGGAGAGGTAGTTGAGTCTTACGCAGTGACTATTGGTGCCCCAGGGAAGGGGCACCTGTGACATGAAGGCCAAGCACAGCAAGGCTCCTAAACTCCAGCTGAGAGAAGACTCAGTGCATTTGGGGGCCATGTCATCTCAAATGAGAAGCATGCATGTGGTAGCCAAGTATAGTCATAGCCAGAAGGCTCTTTTGGGGCTAGCCAAGCAGACTTAAACAAGATCGGATGTTAGGCTATTAGTTATAACAATTGGGATTGAATGTCTTTCCAGCACTATGGGGTGGTAACTTGGAACACATAAACTTTGATTTGGAGGCAGAAGAGAAATGTGATTCTCATACCCAGTGTGAGGGAGCACATATCCCTTGTTATAAATATTTAGGTAAAGAGAGTAAGCAGTCACAAGGCACAGTGTCCAGATTGCTTTCAAGAACACAGGCTAAGAACTGTGGGAAATGGACGCTCAAAATGAAATGTGATCTTGGCAATAAAATATTGACTTTTGCATTATTTGTTTAAACTCTGATGGATAGCCAAGACAATGTCTTAAAGATTAGAAATGGATTTGCTCTCTTTCTGGTCAAGAGTTTGGTTAAAGCCGGGCGGTGGTGGCGCACGCCTTTAATCCCAGCACTCGGGAGGCAGAGGCAGGCGGATCTCTGAGTTTGAGGCCAGCCTGGTCTACAAGAGCTAGTTCCAGGACAGGCTCTAGAAACTACAGGGAAACCCTGTCTCGAAAAACCAAAAAAAAAAAAAGAGTTTGGTTAAGAAAATAAGAAAGCAATCAAACAAATATACAGACATTTAACTATACAAGTGTTCATTAAAAACAAGGGCTGCAGAGGTGCTAAGCGGTTGAGTACTGGCTGCTCTTTCATAGGACCTGGATTTGGTTTCCAGTACCCACATGATGGCTTACAACCATCTGTAATTCCAGTTCGAGGGGATCTCATGTCCTCTTCTGACCTCCAAGAGCACCTGTCATGAATGTGATGCACATGCATGCAGGCAAAACACTCATGCACATAAAATGAAAACTCTACAAAACATCAACAAAAAGTAGGGTATGGTGGCACATTCCCATAACCCCAGCACTTGAATGGTAGTAGAGACATGGGGATAGTGAATTTGAGGTCGGTCTAAACTACATAGTAAAACCCTATGTAAAATAAAGATACTGTGATGGTAAATTTTAAGTATCAACTTCACATGGAGTAGATCATCTAGTGGTCACGGCTTTGGCCATGTCTGTGAAATGTTTTCTTAATTAAATTTATTGAGTTGAGGAGATCTGCCCATTGTAGGTGATAACCTTCCCTAGGCAGATTCTAGATTGTGTAACTGAGCTGAGCAAGCAGGCATGCATTAATTTATCGCTCTCTGCGCTCTTGACTGTAGATGTAATGGGACTAGCTGCGTTAAGTTTTCTTCTCCTTGGTCCCCATAACGATAGACTGTAGCTTGGACTTGTGAGTGAAATAAACTCTTTCTCCTTTAAGTCACTTCTGTCAGGATTTCCATCACAGCAACAGAAAATGAAACTAAGACGCTTGTAAACAAAACACACAAAAAATGAAGCAGCCCAAATAACCATTGAAAATATGTTAAATAAATTACGATGCAACCACCCAGTAAAAGTCAATGAAGCCATTAAAAATCATCTGCTAAAAAAAATCTCATGGAAGGATATGTTGTACAACATCAGGTTTTTTATTTAATTGCATGTTTGGGGAAGAAAGATGGGGACTGGGGATGTAGCTCAGTTGGTAGAGTGCTTGCCTGATACCCACGAAGCCCTGGGTTCAATCCCCAGCACTGCATGTTGGCTCATGCCTGCAATCCCAGCACTGGAGGCAGGAGAATCAAAGTCAAAGAATTCTCAGCTATATAGAGAGTTTGAAGCCAGCATGGAATAGAAGAAACACTTTTAGAAAGAAAGAAAAGGGTTGGAGGAGAAAGAGGCAGAAGGGAAGAGAAGGAAGATGTGTCTCTGAGTGATAACTGCTATGTTATTTTTATTTGCCTGTCAAGTTTTTCAGCTTCCTATGTTATAAAAGTGTACCTGTATGTGTATTCATGTACTCTATAAAGAGAGAAAATAATAAAACATTTCTTTAAACAAAAGGAGCCAGGCATGCTAGTGCACAGCTATAGTAACAGAATTCAGGAGGTTGAGGCATATGAGACCATCTCCAAAAAAAAATCAAAGAGGGAAAGGAGAAGAAGAATCAGGCCCGATGGCATTTGAAAGATAGATGAGAGATAGCCTGGGCTGTATTATGAGACCCTACCTTAAAGGAAATAATGGAGAAATGGGCACATCTGTCACCGCCTGTCCTCAGTTTTTACCTTCCATTTGATACAACTTAGAATCAACTGGGAAGAGGGGACCTCAAATGAAGTATTGCCTTGGCTAGACTGGCCCGTGGCTATTCTGGCAGAGATTGTCTAGCCTGATAATTGCTGAGGAAGGGCCCAGCCCACCATGGGCAGCACCATCCCTAGGCAGGTGGGGCTGTGACGGATAAGCAAAGCCACTGAGCAGGCGCCTGGAAGCAGAGTTGCTTGTGATTTCTGCTTCAGTTTCTGCTTGAGTTCCTGCAAGGTGGACTGACTTCGACCTGGAAGTGGAAGCCAAACAAGTCCCCTTCTTCCTCTAAGCTCTTTTTGGTCAGAGCTGTTTTGTCACAGAAACAAAAAGCAAATGAACGTACTTGGACTGTGTTATCAGTTTAATAACTGTTTCCTGAGACCCAGTTGTCAGTTGTTCAGTGCGTAAGCCTCCCAGCAGGTCTATCAATAAATATCATTATCAATAATTTGCAAATAAGGAAATTGAGACAGCAGTTTAAATAATTTCCTAATTATTTTGCCCTAAGGCAAAAACCTTTTCACTGAAGGAACAGGGTTCAAACTGAACTCTTTCTGCCGCTGGCGCCTAAATGTGTGTGCCCTCCTGCTGCCTTTCTATGCCATTGTCAAAGCCACACTTAAGATGGGATTTGGCTGAACCTTTCGGAATGATCCTGATTTTCTATTAACGTTTTTCGTGCTGGAAAGCTGGCCATTAGTGTAGTGGGGCTGAGGTGGTGGGACCTTGAAGGGGTGAGGGTGGAGCACAGATAACCGGGGCGTTCCTCAAAAAAGGGGTTAATGTCATTTTTGATGTAAATTGAGGCAACAGATCACCTGAAACAAATTAGCTAAGCTCCTGAAAGCTTCTAGCTTCCTGCCATGCCATGTGATCTTGTCCACTCCCATGATGACCTTCACCACAACACTGGATTTGTGAAATTTTAGAACTCCTAACCTAAATAAACCTCTCTTCTTTGTAAGTCCTAGTCTCGAGTATTTTGTTGCATGCAGTCCTAGAAACCAGACTATGATATACCCAAAGTTCCTAACTTAAAAAAAATGGTTATAGAATCCATTGTGAGAATTTGGGCCTAGCTGGAGAGAAGACTCAGTAGTTTAGAGCATTTGTTGCTCTCATAGAGGACCCAGGTTCAACTCCCAGCACCTACATGGGGGCTCACAACTGTCCCTAACTCCAGTTCCAGATAATCTGAAGCCATCTTTGAGCTTTGTGAACACTGGACACAAACATGTAGGCAATAATTCATGCACATAAAATAAAAAAGAAACTAAAACAAAATTCTTTTGAGGCGATAGCAGGATGTCTGAGAGGAGTTCTGATGAGGGTCCAGTGATGATGGTGTACCAGAGGCCAGAGGACTTGAACCAGACCGATGACTCACTGCAATGAACATTTTGTGGGTTGGGCTGATTGGAGTAAAGGGTACACTGTGTGACACACTGCAGCACCCGATGCTACTAGGATGAATGAAGAGGTGCTGGAAAGACAAGGGGCGAGGTGGGTTTTTGTGTTGTTGGTTTTTTTTATTGATTCTGGGGAGTTCTTAGGGGAAAATGATGCAGGGGTGAGGGGTGGATATGAACCAACTGGGAGGAGAGCAGGATTGGGGTGCATGATGTGAAATTCCCAAAGAATCAATACAGATTATGTTTTTAAAAAAAGAATTGTTTTTAGAAGGGCCACATTTGTTTCCTGGCCTTTTGGCAACTCAGACCTGAAATAACCACACAGAAACCATATTAATTAAACCACTGATTGACCCATTAACTCTAGTTTCTTATTGGCTAACTCTTATGTCTTAATTTAACCCATCTCCATTAATCTGAGCATCACCACAAGGTTGTGGCCTGCCAGCAAAATTTCAGTGTGTCTATCTCCGACGTCAGCTCCATGGCTTCTTCCTCCTTTCTCCCAGCATTCAGTTTAGTTTTCCCCACCTAGCTCTGTTCCCCTATAGCTCAGCTATAGGCCCAAAGCAGTTCCTTTATTAACCAATAGTATTCACAGCATACAGAGTGGAATCCCATATCAAATATGAGCCTAAAGGATTAAAAAAAAAAAACGTGAAGCAAGGTAAAGATAAGGGCAAACCTTGACGAGTTTTACCCATGACCCCAGGTTAGATCGTCAACCAAAACCAGAAAGGATCTTCCAAACTCAACAGGAAATCCATCTAGCTACATAAGAATAGCCAGACAGGAACTAACACCAACTCTAGGTCAAGGGTAAAAATAAATAAAATATGAAAGTGTGCCAAGATGTGTGTAAAATGAGGGTGGAGCCCCACAAGGTTATCCAGCAGTTCTAAAGCAGCCGTCCTGTCAGGGAAACTGGCCTCTGTGGCTTTCTGGAGGAGGTGGGGTTTGGCAAGTCTAGGAGAGAAAGGTCTTCCTTCCATCAGGAAATGAGGGCTAGAGCAGCACTTAATGACTGGCGAAATGTCCTGTACAGGGACTCAGGCTGATTCCTACAGAATCACAGTGACAGAGGTGACCCAGGCTCCAGCGCCTGCCTCCATGCCGCCACGCTCCCTGCCATAATGGTAATGGACTGACCCTCTGAAACTGTAAGATAGCCTCAATTGAATGCTTTGTTTTTGAGTTGCCTTAGCCATGGTGTCTCTTCACAGTACTGGAACCATGACTAGAACTTGGTACCAGTGGCATGGAGCTTACTACCCATATAATGAGCCAAGTATTTTACAGTTGAAATAAATGAAAAATAACTGAATGCCATCAAATCGAACACATTGCCATTTGTGTGTGGAAATAGAATTTCTGTCAGTTTTATGATTCAGTTTAATGTTCGCATTCACGACTTTGTGTTATATTATAGAGTAATAAAGCATTACTCATTTAATCCCTCACAATAGCCACCTAAAATGATTTTAAGTAATTGGTGCAGCATATAACAGATTTTCTTCTCATTCCCCTGTCTCAGCCTCCCAAGCCCTGGGATAGCAGGCGTGTAGCACCAGGCATAGCATCCTTCTGTCTCGTTTTCTGTTTTTGGAGACAGAGTCTTACCGTATAGCTTGTAACTGGCCTTAAAGTTTCCTATGTAGCCCAGGCTGCCCTTAAATAGCAATCTTCCTTCCTTAGCCCCTTGAGTTCTGGAATTACTGCTATGCACACCACACCCAGTTTTCTCCTTTTGATTATAGCAACTTATACCTTTGTCTTAGTAGATTGCCCTGCTCTCAGGAACCTTTCTGAACAAGCTGGCACCCTCCCGACAGATCTTCAGAGATTTCTCTTGGTCAGATACCCCCAGTCTCTTCACCCTTGTCTGTGGAAAACTTTACACCCAGCACTGCAGTGTGTGGTGACCGTTAATATGCTGACCAGCCCATTTTTGTTCAATCAGACCTCGGATATCAGAGTCCCGGTCTTTCCAAAAAGACTTTTTTTCCACTGCCCCCAACCCTTCAGTTTCCCACTCTTAATGGTTTAAAATAAAAATTCTGCAGTTCCCCAAAGGATGCAGTGGCAGAAATGCTGCAGGTCTATGATGGTGGTAGTGAACAGCGGGTCCCAAGATCACGGCAGGCCTCGAAGGCAGCCAGTCCCAGGCAGGGAGCCATATGGAGGGTGAAAGACCAAGATGGATAGGCACACCATGCAGAGTGAGGTTTGATATTTATTTAGTGGGTTATGGAAGGGAAAGGGGAGAAGGGGAAAGAACAGAGAAAGGCAGAGAGAGAGAGAGAGAGAGAGAGAGAGAGAGAGAGAGAGAGAGAGAGAGAGAGAGAGAACAAGAAAGGAAAAATCCAGCCAAACACCAGCATTCGCGTCTGTTTTCCCTCCTGGGAACACAATGTGACCAGCTGCTCCACACTTCTGCTGCCGTGCTTCCCCGCCAGGATAGACTCTCATAGTCTCCACCCTCCTGCCCCATGTAAGTTGTTCTTTGACAGGCATTTGGTCAGAGCAGTGAGAAAAACAACTGAACACATAGCCCACAAGTGGAAACAACCAAAACGTTCAGCCTGATGAATGTGTAGGCAAATTGTGGTGTAACCATACATAAAAAGGAACCAAGCACGGATGGAGACCTTGAATATATTATGCTAATTGGAAGAAGTTATACTAGGTGTGAGTGCACCCTACAATCCCAACTGCTTGGGAGGTGGAGGCAGGAGGATCAGGTGTTAAAGTCTTCCTTTTCTACATCAATTCCTGTAGTTTGGGCTACAGGAGACTCTTCCTCAACAATAAATGAATGAATAAATAGATAAGTAAATGGAGTAAGGGTCATTCTAAATAAACTTAGCAGATATTATTTCAGAAGGCTCCTTTAGTAAGGCTATGGGCTAGGAATGGAGGGATTAACTGTTCCTGACCAATTCTCCCTTATGCTGAACTCACTTGGAACCTTGGGGCTAGCAGGTTAGAGATAAATCACCTCCTTTGTTTGATGATAATGAAATTGAAGACTTGGCCAAGTTGGACTTCCTCAAAGTCACAGAATGAGTGAGTGTCATGTTGGACTTATTATAACCTGGTTTTTCTCTTCCTGGGAGCACTTTCCTTTGTGGTTTTAGAAGTCCTTGTTTCCAAAGCACTGCTTTTCCAGTGTTTTACCTAATATATGAAACCAGAGACATTTTAAGAAACAACCTATTGCAAACATCAGTTCATTTGAGTAATTTGGATTTTTTGTTTGTTTGCTTGTTTTGTATTGCTTTGCTTTTTTTTGAGACAGGTTTTCTCTGGGTAGCCTTGGCTCTATTGGAGCTCTCTCTATATAGACCAGGCTATCCTCAAACTCAGAGATCCACCTGCCTCTGCCTCCTGAGTGCTGGGATTAAAGGTGTGTGCCATCAACCGCCCTATGTATTTGGGTAATTTGTTAAGAAGTTTGGAGCTGGGGAGATGGCTCAGGGAATAAGGTGCTTGGCAATCCTGAGTTCAGATCCTCAACACTCACATAAAAACAAAACAAAGCAGCATGTTACTTATAATTCCAGCACTGGGGGTCGTGTAGTCTGAGAATAGGGGCAGGAATAGGAGGATCTCAGATGCTTAGTGGCTATCCAGTCTGGTCAATCGGTGAGCTCCAGGTTCAGTGAGAGACCCCAGTTCAAAAAAGAAGGTGGAGGGACAAGGGAGATGGCCTAGTGGTTAAGAGCATTTGCTGTTCTCACAGAAGATCTGGGGTCAGGTCCCAGCACCCACACCACACAGCTCCCAACTGCTTGTACTCCAGCTCCCTGGGCTTTGCTGCCCTCTTTTGGTCTCTACAGGCACCTCCTGCACACACAGTACACATTCAAAAGGTTAGGCAAATAAAACACTACACATTAAATAAATAAATGAACAAGTCTTTTTTTTAAAGTAAGGTGAGCTGGGCATAGTGGTATGCTTTTAATCCCAGTGCTCAGAGGCAGGCAGGATCTCTGTGAGTTCAAGGCCAGACTGGTCTACAAAGCGAGTGCCAGACCAACCAGAGCTACATAGCGAGGCTCTGCCTCAAACAAACAAGCAAAAAAGGAAGGTGGAGAGTGATAGAGATCCAATATTAACCTTTGGGCTTCATGGGTGCGGGCATGGACATGTGCACCTGTGCACACATGCATACACGCACACGTATGCATGGGTGCACAGGCACACACACATGCATACATGCACACGCATGCATGGGCACACAGGCACATACACACACATGCATACATGCACACGCATGCACAGGCACACAGTCACACACATGCGTACACACACACACACACACACACACACACACACACACACACGGAGGTTTATGGAGCTCACACTCCTGGAGGTCTAGGAACGCTATTCTGACATTTGTTTGGCTCACATTACATGCTATCTCCTGCTGGAGACTTGGTTGAAGTGGTGAGGGGTGTGAAGCGGACATGAGCTGCTGTGTGTAAGCTGAGATTCTGATTTGGTTTCCCAGCCACCAAGACCCAAATAAGGACATAGAAACTATATTAATTACAACACTGTTTGGCCTACTAACTCAGGCTTCTTATTAACTAACTCTTGCATCTTAAATTAAGCCATTTCTATTATTTTATATTTCACCACGAGGCTCGTGGTTTGTTACCTCTTGCATCTTGGGCGGCTACATGGTGTCTCTCTGACTTTGCCTTCTTTCCTCCTCTGTCTCTGCTTGGATTTCCTACCTTGCTATATTCTGCCCTGCCATAGGTCAAAGCAGCATCTTTATTAACCAGTAGTAATAAAACATATTCACAGCATACAGAGGGGAATCCCACATCATCTCCCATTTTCTGTCTAAATAAAAAGGAATTTAACATAGTAGAATTACATATAATAAAACAGGTGTCAAGCAAGAATAACGGTTACAATATTTCTTCATGAGTCTAATTTTTATATCTAATTTATCCTTTATCATAACTAAGGAAAACTATATCTATAACTATCTGTCTTCAACTCCATCAAAGACCCCAGAAGGATATAATATTCCCCAAGTAAATAGAAAGTACATGGTAAGCAACTTTCAAAACTCTAGAACTGACAAAGACATCTCGCTGCCTGGAAAGTCACCAAAAGTTCTTCTGTAACGCTGGGGCATCCATCTTTAGCTATAGGCCCATAGAATCTGGCAGACTATTTCATGGGGCAGGAAATTTGAAAGACTGTTTTGCCTATATTGACAGTTTGTCAGTCACTTTCTTCAGTGTCCTGCAGAATGTCTGGAAGACTCTTTCATGAAGCAGGAACCCCGAAGGACCATCTCACCTTTAGGCAAGTTCAGCAGTCATTTTTGTGTGCTGAAAACTGAGAACCAAATCCAGTAGGCTTGCTTGTAACATTCCATCTTCAGAGCACCCGATGAGCCCCAGAAATTGACCATTTCTAGCAACAACACTATCTTTTCATCAGGGTGGAGGCCTCATGACCTATATATCTTCCATAAGACCCTACCTTCCAAAGTATCCACCACCTCGTGCTGCCACTGAAGACCACGTTTCTTCAACAGCCTTGCTTTGCTCATTCTGGTACATTGAAAAAGGTGGTAAAAGTATATCATCCTATAAAACAAGGCCAGTATTCATGATCAGAACCCTAAGCTTAGCGTCACACTATAGGAAAGGTCCTGGGCTGGCCTCTTTGGGACACTCTTTTAGACCTAGTTTAAAGCCAAAATACACATCCGTAGTTTTAGGTACTCAGGAAGCTAAGGATGGTCTTTTGAGCTCAACCTGGGCAAAACACCAAGATTATTTCAAAAAATAAAATAAAAGCCTGATTGATTGAGTAGAATTTTACTCTTGTGCTCAGGAACTGAACTGTATGAAAGTACAGATGTACAGATATAGCACAGCCTGTGTAGAAATTCCCTTTAAAAGGAAAGAAATCAGTGTGTTGGGGGAGTGCCAAAATAATGTATTGGGACATCAAAGAGCAATCCTTGGAGGCTGTGGCACTTAAGCTGAGTAGAAGGGATAGGGTTGGTGGGGAGCAGCAAGAATCAAATGCAAATCCCCAAATGGATGAAAAAATATTAGAATAGACCTTAGAACATGTGCATGGAAGTTGTGAAAAAACAACAAAAGGGACCAGCAAGATGGCTCAGCGGGTAAAGTCACTTACAGTCAAGACTGATGACCTGATTTCAGCCCCCAGGACCTACATGGTGGAAGGAGAGAGCTGATTCCCACAGCTTATCTTCTGGCCTCCACACAGACATCACTTTATGTTCATACCCACTGGCCTGCAAAATTAGTATCTCTAATAAAAGATTTTAGAATGACTATGAGGACCAGATTCTGTAGAACTATTCATATCAGGTAAATAGGCAACAGACTGGTGCAGAGGGTGGAAACACCTTTTGTTCACTGGGCTATAGCCTTAGGGGAAAGTCATTATTTATTCCAATCCTTAGATATCTACAAGCTCTTGGGACTAGAATTTTATTTACAGGTATTTTACTAAAAAAAAAATTGTAAGGATACTGACTACAACATTTGTAGTGTTAGAAAAATCAGATCCTGAACTATAGGGCCTGGAGAAACGGTTCAGTAGTTAAGAGCACTTGTTGCTCTTGTCAATGACCAGAGTTCAAGTCTCAGCACCCATATCAGGTGTTCCCAACTGTCTGTAAGTCCAAGTCCATCCGATCCAACGCCCTCTTCTGGCCTCTGTGGGCACCAGCACCCACACACAAGGCATACATGCAGACATACACAATCAACAAAAGTAAAAATAATATTTTAAAAAAGAAATCCAAATATCTAACTATGGAGACCCGTTTACCTCTCAGAGGGCACAGGGAAATGTCCATGTTATTCTTAATTAATGCAATTTCAAGGGACTTCTCTGGCATTTAGTGAGTGGAAACTGAGATAAGTATCTTTAGTGTATATCACAGATTCCTACAACGAAGAACTATTGGACTCAAGATGTCAATGAGGCCAAAGTGAGGAACCCTTGCTGTCGAAGATGTTGAAGATGGTGCCACAGCACAGAGGAATACTCTGCAGTATTACAGTGGATGTGAAGTACCTTTGAAAGATGTCCATGACAGCCGACAAAGGTGGGAAAACCATGTTAGTCTGGCATATGCAAGCATTTCCAAAACCTTAAAGCATGAAAAAAAAATTCATCTTTAATTTTCTTTTTTGTCTTCCTATATTTCTTTTCTTTTTTTTTTTTTTTTTTTTTTTTTTTGGTTTTTTCGAGACAGGGTTTCTCTGCAGCTTTTTTAGAGCCTGTCCTGGACCTAGCTCTTGTAGACCAGGCTGGCCTCAAACTCACAGAGATCCACCTGCCTCTGCCTCCCGAGTGCTGGGATTAAGTCTTCCTATATTTCATAAGGTTCAGCAGTCAAGAACATTTAAAACTTATAAATAAAAACAAAACAATGCTGTGCTCCAAGGATGCTCCAGACAGCCCTGGAAGAAGGCTTAGGGAGAAAACACTGGTAGGTCCCTGTCCTCAGGAAGCTCCCAGTCCACTGGGGAAGACAGTGAGGAGAACAAGGGCGGGGAAACCAAGAGAATTTCTGGAAAGAATAAACACAGCAAAGGAAATAGAATGGGAAGATCGGCAGGAACTGGGGGCAGGTGGTGTACTTTTCTGGGCTAAGGTAACAAGAGTTGATGGGTGATTCTAAAGCTTGACAGTCTGCAGACTGTGTAGAACTGGGAAAGGCGTCTGGCTTAGAGAAGTTCAGACGGTCATGTGGACTGTCAGGGTAAGGGACACCCCTTTCAAAATAATATATAAATAAATTGTGACTTGTTCATCCCCCTAAAAGAATTCTGAGGAGCCACAAGAAAGAATGAACTACCATCACACGTGGCGAAACAGATGAAAATCACAAATGTGCTGAACTGAGAATTCTGCAGCACTAACCCGTGCAGAAGTCATGGATTTCCACTGGGTGGAGAGGGGCACCTTTGTACATAGTACTAAATGGGTCCAATGCCTCCGAGAATTTATTACTCTTTACAAGGAAGGACATAATTCACTTGACAATAAAGTCCCTTTACAAAGTTCAAAGGGCCAGCTACTGCTTACAGTCATGCATTCCACAGCATTGACAAGGCACTGCTCACAGCACTGGGCTGTCATGGAACCTAAGGGAAGGTTCGTGCAGAAAGAGCACGTGCTTTTCCTTTTGTGCAGAAGAGGCACATCAAGAAGAATGCTGGTGTTTCTAGAGTCTCTAGAGTTGATAGCCCTCAGACTGCGGTGTGCATTTCTGATGAACGACCCAAGGAGGTACAGGCTAGAGTCAGAAAAAGCACATCGAAGAACCAGGAAAAAGATCAAGTTGAAAGGAAATAGACTTTCAAAAGTCAATCTCTCTGGAAGGATCAGTTGTTAACTAGAGGTTACCTCTGAGCAGTAGGACCACATGTGCTTTTAATTGTCCTTTTACATTAGTTTCTACAGAGAACATATTATTTTAATAATAAAACTATGGAAGGTGTGTTATTTTTTACAAGGGGACTTAGAATGCTAAAATTAGAAACCATTGAAATACAAACCCAAGAAAGCCTTGTGTGCAGAAATTACAAAATCAGGCCAAGAGCTGGTTAGACCATGATATACCTGTGTACAATACAAGCAGCCTGGAGCAGCCATGGCAACGGAAGTCCCACACTTGGGAGGGTTAGGGAAAGAGGGAATGAGTGTGGGTGGCTAGCTTTAACTGTCAATTCGACACAACCTAGAGCCACCTGGGAAGATGGTCTCAATGGGGGATTGGGAGTTGCTTTAATTAAGATAATTGATGTAGAAGACAGCCTACTTTGGACAACACTATTCCCTAGGCAGGGGCTCTGAACTGTAGAAGAACGGGTAAGTCAAGCCAAGCACAAGCAAGCAAGAGGTCATGCATGCATTCATTCTCTCTGCTCTTGATTATGGATGCAATTTGATCAGCTGTCTCAGGCTCCTGCTGTTATGACCCCCACCCCCCTCAAGTGATGAACTGTAACCTGAAGCTGTTAACTTAAATACACCCTTTCCCCCCAAGTTGCGAGTTGTCAGGGCATTTTATCATAGGTTTGGGTTGGGGGAACGGGTAGGGAGGCTCGCAGGTGGTTGTGTTAAAGCTCTAACCCTTCCAGCATGGAGGACTATAGATACTCTTGTTAGCTCTTCTGATTGACCAAGAAGCCAAACCAATCTCCTAAATAGTAATCGTCAGGCATGGGTGTCACAGGTCCAAAGAAAGTCACTGGGGGCAGAGAGGACACATTTATGGGTAGGTAGTAGGCTGTTCCCGAGCTGCCTGTAACATCCTCTGCATGAGTGCTGTGCAGATGAATGTCTTCTCTAAGTCCTTATCAGACCAAGATGAAAAGGAGCCACTCCTGTTCTCTCTCCCAGAGCCCACTGGCATCTGGAACATGCTGAGCCTCATAATTTTTATTCTTAGGAAGTATTAATGACTTAATCTCTCTGCTTGCTCCGGCTCCCGTGTGGCCTTCTCAGTGAGATTTACAGACAAGACCCAGAGAGGTCCAGACTGACACGGGACACATTGAATTCAATTTGCTGGGAAACGGCCCTGGTAAAGCCTGAGCCTGAACTCCTTCTTGGGAGCAGCAAGAGGGAGTCCCAACCATGGGTGAGGTGACAGCAGAGGAGGTAGAGCAGTTCCTGGACTCAAACATTGGCTTTGCCAAGCAATACTATAATTACCACTACCGGGGGAAGGTCATCTCAGACCTCCTTGGGGCCAAGGAGGCAGCGGTGGACTTCAGCAACTACCACACGGTGAATAGCGTGGAGGAGAGTGAAATCATCTTTGACCTTCTGCGGGACTTTCAGGAGAACCTACAGGCTGAGAAAAGCACATTCAACGTCATGAAGAAGCTCTGCTTCCTCCTGCAGGCTGACCGCATGAGCCTGTTCATGTACAGGACCCGCAATGGCATCGCAGAGCTAGCCACCAGGCTCTTCAATGTCCACAAGGATGCCGTCCTGGAGGACTGCTTGGTGATGCCTGACTCCGAGATCGTCTTCCCTCTGGACATGGGTGTAGTGGGCCATGTCGCACACTCCAAAAAGATCGCCAATGTCCCCAACACAGAGGAGGTAAGCTCTCCTTGTATGAGAGGCTCTGGGGGTACACAGTTCTCTGGGGTTCAAGGGTCCAAGTGGGCTGAGTCGCTGCTGGCCACGGAGCCTGGGCGAGTCACGACATGAAATCACACTCTATTGTCAATCTTATTATTTATTGACAATTTATTAGAACTTTTTTTTTCTTTTCTTTTCTTTTTTTTTTTTTTTTTTTTTTTTTTTTTTTTTTTTTTTTTCGAGACAGGGTTTCCCTGTAGTTTCTAGAGCCTGTCCTGGAGCTAGCTCTTGTAGACCAGGCTGGCCTCGAACTCAGAGATCCGCCTGCCTCTGCCTCCCGAGTGCTGGGATATTAGAACTTTTTATTTAGAAAAAAAGGGATTATTCCAAGCTAGCAGGAGTTTGGAATACTACAAAGAACTGTGTGCCTTTCAGTCATATTCACCAATTAGTAACATCTTGTATCTGCTTCTCTCTCTGTTTCTGTGACCTGGTAGAAGGAAGTTTCAGGCATGCGCTTTAGCCCATACAGCCTTCATTCTGTATTTCCAGAACAGGACATTTCTTCCATCTCCACAGTACAGTGGTGGAATTCGAGGAGCACAAAGCCCACATAACACAATCATCTAGTAGTTCATATGCAGTGTTTTCCAGGCATCTCGTGTACACCGATGTAGTTCTGTCTCTAGTCCACTCCCAGCTGAGACCGCGCTCCTCAGTCTGTCTTCGCTTTCTGGAAAGTTGGTGTATTTGAAGAAATATTTTTTTTTTGAAAATCATACAAACCCACAAATATTTTACAGAAATGCCCTTCCATTTTGACTTATTTAATCCCCCCCCCCATGTGTTTGTTAGGGCATTTGTTAAATTGTGTTTACTATACTCTGAGGGAGGAGGAGAGAGAGAGACAGACTGACTGACTGACTGACTCATTTGGCATCCCCTGATGGCCTAGAAGTCCCTGGGTAGCCCAGGATGACCTCAAACTCTTGGCAATCCTCTTGTCTCAGCTCCCCAAGTGCCAGGATTAAATGTGAGCCACCACGCCTGGTAGTCTGCTATGGCTTCACAATGAGATTGAGTTTCACACCCTCACAGAAGCATTACTGACACACTGTTTTTCTTCAGATTTTATAGCAGGAGACATGGGAGCTGATTGCCCCGTTACTGAAAATGCTAACAGTGATTACCTGATCATTGTAAAAAATCCAGAAGCCTAGAGGGTCTCTGAGAGATCTAAGCCTAAGTGAACCACAAGGTCCAGTCACAGGTCACCTGGGCTACAGAGACTCTGCCTCAAAAACCCAAACCAAAGCAAGCCAACCAAATTCTGCAGCTTGTGGAATTTTACTGACAGGTCTGACAAAGATCCCCATGAGCCACCCAATCTCCCTGCTGGTTATTAACTTGGACAGCTCTAAAGCAGGTCCGCTTGGTCTCCTGCCCAAGTCAACTCCACTTACCCTTCAGATCTCCGCTCAACAGTCACTTCCTTGGGAACACCTCTGTCGTATTTGTCCCCTTCCTGAAGTGATTCATCAAGGTGAGCACTAGCATCAAGGACCTTCTTTATTTGGTATTTATCCTGGGATCCTGTACAATGTTAGGCACAAAGCAAGTGGTTAATGAACACAGCCCAAAGGACAGGGATTTTTTTTTTTTCAGGGATTTCCCATTCACTCACGGAAAGCTAATCCTCAGATGCCAGGGGCTTCATTTACTAGTATATCAGCCATCCTAAGAAATCCAGTTTAAGACCGGGAGGTGGTGGTGCACATTTTAATCCCAGCACTTAGGAGGCAGAGGCAGGCAGATCTCTGTGAGTTCGAGGCCAGCCTGGTCTACAGGAGCTCGTTCCAGGACAGGCTTCAAAGCCACAGAAAAACCCTGTCTCAAAAAACCAATAAAATAAAATAAAAAAAGAAAAGGAATCCAATTTAACCATTTTCAAGGTCCAACCCCTGCACATTTTGTATTATTTTTATTTGTTTGGTTATTTTGAGACAGGGTCTTACTGTGTGGCCCTGGCTGGCCTGGAACTTGCTTTGTAGACTAGAATGGCCTTGAACTCACAGAGGTTCTCTTGCCTCCATGTGCCATATGCCTGGCCTCCTGGACATTTTGTGACACTGTCTTCCCCTTGCTTCTGTATTTATTTCAGATAAATAGTCTTAAGGTTAAAAGGGGAAGACGAAGGACTGGAAAATAACCTAGTCAGCAAGGTGCTTGCTGGGCAAACATGAGAACCAAAGTTCAACCCCTAGAACCTACATTAAAAAAAATAAAGGAAGCCAACCACTTTGGCATATACGTGTAATCCCAGATCTGGGGAGATAAAGACAGGCAGAACCTGAGGTTTAATGACTAGATAACCTAGCTAAATCACTTAGTTCTAGGACAATGAGAGGCTGTCTTGAAAAACAAGGTGGACAGCAATCTAAGGAACGGCACCCAAGACTGACCATTGCCCTCTACCTGCAAATGCACATAAATGTACTAAACTTGTGTGTGTGTATGTCCATGCACACACACACACACACACACACACACACACACACACACACACCACACACGTCTCATCCAATGGGATCTGGAGGTCTTGAGAGAGGGTTTGCCCAAGGTCACCAAAGCATTAGCCCAATCTGGCATAAGAATTCAAAGGGGCTATCAAACAGTGATTACCTGATTGTTTTCCTAAAAAAAAAAAAAAATCCAGCAGTTTAGAGAGTCACTGAGAATTCTAAGATAGCATGAACTATCTTAGGCCAAGTCAAGTCTCAGGCCAGCCTGGGCTACAGACACCAGCTGTGTGGGAGCTAGGCTACTGTCATGGGGTTAATGTCTCCCTGCATGTCTACTTGGCATCCAGGACTAGGGTTTTGGGGGGAGTCTTGCTGGATGCAGTGCGCCTCCTTTCACTTCCCTCCAAACTCTGGGACATTCTCCCAAGACTGTGAAGACACAATCTTGGGCAATAGCTCTCACTATCTTGTGCCAACAGATGCTAACATGGAAACTCTTGCTCAGAGTGACACAGATATAAAGTTCAGGTGGAATCTACACTCAGTATCTCTGGCCTTGAGCCCATGCTCTTAACCCTCTGCTATGCCACACGTCTCTTTATCTGTAGAATGAGGTCATGGGATGGAGTGCTGTTTATTTTATTATTATTAAAAATTTCCATCTCCTCTCCTCCTCTCACTTCCCTCCCCTCCCCTCCCCTCCACCAACATCCCCACTCCCTCCCTCTCCAGGCCAAAGAGCAGTCAGGGTTCCCTACAGGGTTCCAAGGTCCTCCCAATTCTCCCCAGGTCCAGAAGGTGAGCATCCATACTGACAAGGCTCACACAGAGCCCGTCCATGCAGTAGAATCAAAGCCCAGCACCATTGTCCTTGGCTTCTCAGTCAGCCTCCACCGTCAGCCACATTCCAAGAATCCAGTTTGATCACATGCTCCATCAGTCCCATTCCAACTGGCCTTGGTGATCTCACATTAGATCTGTCTCACCGTCTCAGTGGGTGAACGCATCCCTCGTGGTCCTGACTTCCTTGCTCATGTTCTCCATCCTTCTGCTCCTTATAAGGACCTTGGGACCTCAGTCCAGTGCTCCAATGTGGGTCTCTGTCTCTATCTCCATCCATCACCAGATGAAGGTTCTATGGTGATATGCAAGATAATCATCAGTGTGACTATAGGACAAGGCCAGTTCAGGCACCCTTTCCTCTGCTGTCCAAGGAACAAGCTGGGGACATCTCCTTGGTCACCTGGAAACCTCTCTAGAGTCAATGGAGTGCTGTTTAATAAAGATTATTTCCAACCATATTTCAAGAGTTGTGACCTTATGCCTTGAGATCAGAGCTGGGTGCAAATATTGTCACTTCCTAAGAACATAGCCTTGGCAAATATTTAGTCTGCTTGGGCTAGCTATTTAATTTATAAACCATTGATAGCACCCTGTTTCTGCCCCTTCATACTGAGATTACAGGTGGGTTGCCGTAACTACCCGGCTTATACACTGATTCTGGGGCTCTAAATTCTGGGCCCAGACTTGTAGGATATGTGTATTACCCATTGAGCTATTTTGCCAGCCTCCTGGCACAAGGCCTACATAGGCAGTCCCTGTTCCTTATTTCAGTTCCATTACTGTTAGTAAAGATCTATCCTAAGTAACAGATCCATTCCACTACTGTAGAGTATGGAAAAGATTCTAACCTTGCCTTTCTGGAATTTTCCTTTTAGAGTCTTTTAGTCTCTAGAAGCGCTGAGCCCCTTGTAGGCCTTGGTGTTGTGGAACTGAGGATTTGAGAAGGTCCTCTGACTCCAGGCCTGAAAGGGTGATGAACCTCCGTGCTGATCTGTTATTATTTTCTGTTCAGCTCTGAAAGTTCAGCCTCGCAGCCACACCCATATGTTTCCAGAAGCCCTTGAGTCCGGGGCAGCGTCCCTGGCTGTGAATGACTCAGGACTGCTTGAAAGTTCAGTTAAGACCAGGAAGTCCTGAGTGTTCAGTGTTGGCATGTTGCTTGCTTGTTCTACTTGGGAAATCTCATTCAATGTCAGGCTCTGGGATGGACATGATCTTACTAACAGTAACTAGAGGTTGAGTGGAGAAAGAAGATGGTGAAGAGAAGACTGGGGTCAAAGTTGTCTCTGAACCTCTATAAAGTTGTATTTTGAGCCTTCATTGTCCTAAAAAGTGTAAGAATGGTTGCAATAACTGCATTGTTGGAACGTGAAACTACAAGCTAAGTTTCCCAGGGTTCTCCTACACTTCTGCATTCCTGGCAAATCCCTGCTCATTCTTCTGCTCTTGTTCTTAAAAGACTTGTGATCAGCAAGTCAAATAAAATGGAAGATGATAGGCTATTTGGATTTTAAATAAACAAAGAGTAATGTTCTTATGTAAGCATGTCCCACGCAGTATTTAAGATATGCTTACAAGTAAAATTAATTATCATCTACTTGAAATTCACGCTTTTTTTTTTTTTTTTTCAAGACAGAATTTCTCTTTGTAGCTTTGGAGCCTGTCCTGGAACTCACTCTGTAGACCAGGCTGGTCTTGAACTCACAGAGATCCACCTTCCTCTGCTTCCTGAGTGCTGGGATTAAAGGCGTGCGCCACCGCCACCCGGCTTAAACAAGCTTTCTCATGCTTTTTTTTTTTTTTTTTCATACTTGAAATTCAGATTTAACCTGGCATCCTGCTTCTGTTGTTGTTGATATCCAGCAGGTTCAGAGAGTTATTTCAATTTTCTTGTCTCTGTTGAGACTAGTCCATGAATGAGAAGGGAGAGCTCTGTAGCTCTGTTTGGAAGGGCTGACGTGACTTAATTCTATTATGTATGTAAGTTGTCTGGCTCTGAGCATAGCACATCACTATTATTCAGTAAGTAACAGATCCATCATGGGTCCAACAGAACCAATACTGTGAGTGTTTGGAAGGAGGAACTAGGGAATAAGGAATGAGAAGCAGAACTGCGTTGTGCTTTAAATCTAGGCATGGTGGTATATACCTGAAATCCCAGCACTTGGGAGGCTAGGACAGGAAGATGGTGAGCCTGAGGCTACACTGGGCTACGCAGTTAAGTTATAGGCCAGTTTCAGACACACAGAAACTCTGCTGCACAATAAACGAATATACAAATGAATTAATAAACACTGAGGCTTTTCCTTCACCTTGGTGCCCCCCCCCCATTATCTCCCTCCCTTCCAAGGCTTCAGATGCATACATCTTTCTTTTCTTCAAGTCTTCCAAGCCCATTCCTACCTCCTGGACTTTGCAGTCATTATGCCCCTCCTTGGAATGAACGTACTCGTCTGCCCTGGGCTTCCAGCTCAGGGCTGTGTCTCCAGAGAAGGCTTCCAGACTACCGTTCAAACCCAAACAGCTCAGGCTGCCACCCCTCCCCTCACCACTAAGGTATTTCTGGTTTGTTTCCTTCAGAGCACATCATCTCAGGCTGCCGAGGGAATGCTGAACCGTTTTATTTTGTTTTCTGTCTCCTCTATTTAACTGACTGTTTTACCAGGATAGAAATCGTTTGCTCTCTGCTGTAGCTCCAGGGGTCACAGCAGTGCCTCAAGCAGAAAGCATTCTGTCAATCCTGAGTGAATGGATGGCGACACTGGGCCTTCCTCAGCCATGTCTCTTGTGTCTGGGTTTTAAAGCCAATAGTTTGGGACTGAGGAGATGACTCAGTAGGTAAGAGAACTTGCTGTATAGATGTGAAGACTTGAGTTCAAACCCCTAGCATCCACACACAGCAGTCAGGTATGGCTATCTGTGCTTACAGCCTCAGCACTGGGAGACAGAGACAGGCAGATCCCTAGTGTGCAGTGGCCAGCCAGTCTAGCCAAACTGACCAGCTTCACGTTCAATAGGAGACCTGACTCAAGGAAACAAGGCAGATGTCTCTGGCCTCCACCTCAGTCCCATGCATAACACACACACACACACACACACACACACACACACACACACACACACAATTAGAATAAATGGTTTGAGTGGAGATACCTCCAAAATCATCTGCTTCTGGTCCACTGAGGGCCTATGTTGTGATTGTTTGCTATTTATTATGGTATGGCTATAGGTAGACTCCAGTAATTGGGGGCTGGAGTGTGTGTGAAGAGTTCCTTGGCTGAGAACTCAGTGGTGGTTAATAAAATGGAGTCAACTTGGACTTTGACTCAACTCAGAGACAGACCTCTAGGCCTATTGGTGAGGGATTATTGTCTTTTGTTTTGTTTTGTTTTGTTTTGTTTTTGGTTTGGTTTGGTTTGGTTTTTCCAGACAGGGTTTCTCTGTAGCTTTGGAGCCTATCCTGGAACTTGCTCTGTAGACTAGGCTGGCCTCAAACTCAGAGATTCACCTGCTTCTACCCCCTGAGTGCTGGGACTAAAGGCGTGCACCACCACCACCCAGCGAGTATTGTGATCAGATTAACTGAAGTAGAAAGCGCAACTCTAACCGTGGGCAGCATCATTTCCATGGGCCGAAGTTCCAGACAGTATAAAGGAAAGACAGCACAGCAAGCAGCGGGTTGCCTTTTGTTCCTCGCGGCTTGATGCAATATGATTGGTTGCTAATGTTCCCATCAGCACACCTTCCAGGACAGGGTAGATTGTACCCCCTCAGACTGGGAGCCCAAATAAGCCCTTTCTCCACGAAGTTGCATTTGTCAGGTATTTGAACATAGTAATGAGAAAAATGACTAACCCACTAAAAAAGAGGGTGCTGGTAGACTTAGAGACATCTGTCTCGGAGGTAGATGAGGCCCTGGACGAAGGTAAGTATTGCATAGCTGAACTGACTGGAACGAATCTGAGCATGCCCAGCCCTGAACAGTTCAGGCACTCAGCCGTGTCTGCCGAGAATGACACAGAAAACTCCTGGGCTTCTGCTGTCTTCCAGCCTTTTCTAATTAATCCTCAACCGCTAATACAAGTGGAGCATGACTGGCTTAATCTTAATTCCTTTACCCTTCACCCGTTTGAGCCGACTTCGCTGACCTTCTGCCATTGCCTATTTGCTTAATCTCACTCTGTCCAGAGGGAAATCCCTAAATACAGGGCATAACACCGGGAATATGAGCTGTAGGGAAAATTCTGCCTCCTCAGTTCTAGAGACAGTCGATGGATTGGCTGTGCGGCTGAATCGCCCTTCTCAGAACAGCACACACAGGACATATTTGTGCTGGCTCATGTCCCATGGATGGGGAAGTCAGGAAATTTACCACAGTGTCTGAGACAGAAAGGTGAATTCTCCTGACTCTAGACAATCCCCTTCCTGGCCAAAGCCCTGTCAGGCTGCCTTCAGGGTTGGGAGTCAGGGTGTGTGCACCTCTGAGGTCTGCAGTTTTCAGCTAAGCCCTTAGGGTCTGTATTAAATTCTCTTGTGCTGCTGTGACCAAATTACCTGACAGAAAGTACAGAAGGAGGCCATTGGGATGACTCGGGAACAACTCAAGTGTGATCCCCAGAAGCCATGTAAAGGTGGAAAGAGAAATTGCTCCACAGCTCCTCTCTGATTGCCACACGAGCACTGGCTCATGTCCCTCACTATAAACATCATGCCTCTCCCATAATAACAATAAATAATGTTTTTACTTGAAGGAAAGAAAGAATGCTTTGGCTCATGGTTTGGGGCTAGGAGTCCAGCATGGGGAAGGTGTGAAGGGACAGGGCAGGTCATATGGAGGCCATCGAGCAGGGAATGATGATGTCCCAGGTTGACTTTCCCCACTCCATGGCTTACTCTAGCTGGCCCACCAGCCCATGGGATGGTGCCACGGACATGTAGGGCCCACTTCAGCGATCCTCTCTGGAAGGTCCCTCACAGACACGCCCAGAGGTTTGCTTCACTAGTCTCCTAGGAACTTCTTGACCAAATCAAGATGTCAGTCAGAATTACAGTTAGGGACTCCTCAGTGGGGAGCTTTAGTCTTAGCCACTTGGTGTAGGCCTGGCATGTAGTAGCGCTTTCATAGAGTTTCATAGAGAGTTCTGGGATGGGGAGGGCCACTGAAATGGCCATGTAAAGCCTGGCAGTGGTGGCACATGCCTTTAATCCCAGCACTGGGGAGGCAGAGGCAGGCTGTGCGTTCGAGGCCAGCCTGGTCTACAAGAGCTAGTTCCAGGGCAGACAATAAAGCGACAAAGAGAAATACTGTCTCAAAAAACAAAAACAAACAATCAAACAAAAAAAAGAAATGGCCATATAAACTGTAATCAGCTTGTTATGAAAGGTGAAAATATCTGCCTACGATTCCAGCACCTGTGGGAGGCTGAAGCAGAAGGACTGGAGTTCAAGGTTGGCATGGAATATATGGAGAGATTGTACCCGAATAAATAATAGACTGGGTGGGAGTAGGGACTGAAAATAACAAAGCCTTTGGTTCACTGAGTGGACCCCAGTGTAACTTCATTGGGGCTTATGCGAGCAGGGCAGAGTTGAGGCCAGGGTCTAAGTGCTCCCAAGCTGTGTTAACTTTGAGTTGCGGATCCCCTTTCTGTGAGGTGGGCTGTTGGTCTCTCTCTCAAAGGCTGCTGGGAGGATGAAGATGAAAGGATGAGATGGACTGCCATGGGCAATGCCCACTGGCATCTTCATGGTTATGCCCTCACGGTTTCCATTTACGTTTCCACCTTGGGCTTCGTTGCCCTGAAGCGTTTGTCCTCTGTGGAAGCCTCTCAGGCCTTCTTCTTTTGATGGATGCTGGAGGTGTACATGATCACTTCAAATTGTTCTGCCCTTGCCAAAGGGGAAACAGATGAACAGCAGGGGCTCTGAGATGCTCCCCCGTCCTTGTGGTTATTGGCTTGTCTCTGCCTTCTCTCAGGATGAGCATTTCTGTAACTTTGTGGATGAACTCACAGAGTATCAGACCAAGAACATCCTGGCTTCCCCTATCATGAATGGGAAGGACGTGGTAGCCATAATCATGGCTGTGAATAAAATAGATGGACCTCACTTCACCAAGAGAGACGAAGAGGTAAGACTGCTTGAGATTGAGGACATCATGCTAGCCCATTCCTCCTGCTCATGGAATTCCCCAACCTTGCCACTTGGTTTGGCTTTAGTCCCCCCATATATAAGATATATATATATATATATATATACATATATATATATACATATATATACATATATATACATATATGTATATATGTCAGGAGGACAAGCCAAGTATGTCATCCCATGCCTGTAATTCTGTTATTGAGAAGCTGGGGCAGGAGTATTGTTACAATTTGGTGGTGCACAATTATAATTATAATTGTATAGCCTGGTCTATATAATGAGTTTTAGGGCATTGCATACTATATATTAGACAGACCCTGTCTCAAAAACTAAGAGAAAGGGGGCGGGGTCCATATGCTAATCTCTGAGGGAGGCAGGGGAATATGACTGTCCAGACATTGGATTTTGGAGTTAGGAATGAGAGGTATTTGTTCTGGATCTTCCAGAATCTTGTTGTTTTATTTGGACAAATCACTTTTCTTCTCTGAACCTATTTTTTTAATTTGTAAAGTATCGGTGATTTCACAGTGTCTACCTCAGAGTGGCTTGTAATGATTGGGTAACATCCACCAGTGACTTAACATCGGGCCACCAAGTTCAATAAATACTAGTTATTTTCATTAATACACTCTCAATAAATCAACAAGCATGGTGACTTTCCATTCATGCGGCCACTCATGGTTCAACTGCGCAAACTGCCTCTGTGCAAGTTTTAACGATGGTCAGACATTTGCTGGCGGCGGAAGCGGCCAGAGGAAGGAATTCTCTGTCTCATCTGCTGTTTGAATCTGTAGATTCTTCTCAAGTACCTCAACTTCGTGAATCTGATCATGAAGGTGTACCATTTGAGTTACCTGCACAGCTGTGAGACTCGGCGTGGCCAGGTGAGTAGCCTGAGCATGTCCTTCTACTGAAACATTGATATCATCAGGGCAGTAGGTGTGAAGGTACTGTGAATCCAAGCCGTGCCTAGTGGGAGTGCCCTGTTTTAGGAGGTGACGGATGCATATAAAGTTGTATCCTAGAGCAGTCGAGCTTGGATTTGAACGTTTGCTCACTAATGAGCTGGCAGACCTTCAGCAAGTTGCTAAACCTCTCTGACAAGGTGGATACGTAAGATGGGCCTGGTGGTGCAAGCTTGTCAATCCAGCACTCTGGAGGCAGAGGCAGGAAGATCAGGAATGTGGAGGTCAGACTGGGCTACTCAAGACCCTGCCGAAACGAACAAGCAAAGCAAAACAAAACATGGGAATAATTATATATCATTCTCAAAAGAATGTTATCAAAATAAATAAGAGGACATATGTAGGGTACTTCAACTGCTTATTATTTATTTTATTGTATGGTTTTTGCAGTGTTGGGGATTGAACTCAAGACCTGTATTACTGATCTGCATCCCTAAACCCTGTGCTTAATATATATCATTAATAACACATGAGATAAAATAAATGGAAAAAGTTTGGACCCAATGCCTCAGTTTTTTCCACCTATAAAATGGGGCGAATGAGCCTATTTCTCTAGGTTATTGTGAGAGTTAAATGGAGTAAACTAGAAAGCCTTGCAGAATTGTTATTTTCTAAGAAACTTTCAACAACTCTGATCATTCTTTTTCAAATGTTTGCAGATACTGCTGTGGTCTGGGAGCAAGGTCTTTGAAGAGCTCACGGATATAGAGAGACAGTTCCACAAAGCCCTGTACACAGTCCGTGCTTTCCTCAACTGTGACAGATACTCTGTAGGCCTCTTAGACATGACCAAACAGAAGGTAAGACAATTTCAAGGACACCAGATTCACCTAGCACAGGACACAGCCTGGGTGAGTCTGCATGGCTGTGGAGGATTTTACACGAGCGCTAGGGAGACAGCTCGGCTAGTAATGTGCTTGCCTCAGAACTACGAGGACCTGAGTTTGACTCCCAGAACTGATGGGAGAGGAGCAGGCCATACATAGCACAGGTGTAGCGGTCAGAGGACGACTTTTGGAAATCAGCTCTCTCCTTCCATCGAAGATTCTGGGGGATTGAACTCAGGTCATCAGGCTCTCCTGGTAAGTGCTTTTACCCTGGAGCCATCCTGCTAATGGCTTTGCAAGTGTGGACCCAGGTCCTTTGCTGTCTCACAGACATCCCCTGCTGTCTCACAGATGATGTCCCTGCTGTCCCGCAGATGTCCCTGCTGTCCCACAGATGTTCCCCGCTGTCCCACAGATGATGCCCCCTGCTGTCCCACAGATGTCCCTGCTGTCCCACAATGTCCCTGCTGTCCCACAGGTGTCCCTGCTGTCCCACAGATGTCCCTGCTGTCCCACAGATGTCCCCTGCTGTCTCACAGACGATGTCCCTGCTGTCCCACAGATGTCCTCTCCAAATCAGTGCTTTTTTTTTCTTAAAAGCATGTTTTGGTGAATATAAATCAGAGTCATAGTGTAGTCTAAGGAATCAATTTTTCTTATGGCTAGTGACTTTTATGAAGCCACTAGACTGTTTAAGAAGTCTTTTTCTAGCTCCCAAGAACAGGAAGGTATTTATTTATGCCAGTCCATGTAAGCTTTATTTTTATGGAATTTACATGTAGCTCTATAGTATGCCAGAAAAACTTAATGTATACTGTGATACATGATAAACATTACTATTTCACGTGGACACCCAACCTACCATTACCTCATCTGGAAAAGACCCGCTCTTCCCCATTGCTCTAACAAAAAGGCCACCTGCTGTCACCATCCCGTTGAAAAGCCCATCTTTCCCTGGCTTGGTTTCTGGAATCTCTACTCTGTTACACTGGTTGATTTTCTATTATTCTACAGTGTCATACTGCCCTGATTTCAGTATGCGTGTACAATGTCTTGATGTTCACTTGTGAAGAGATCTCTGAATTTGGTGTTTTATGTTAGAGTTCTTCACTATGTTTTATAGCTCTTGTAGTTTCTCCCTGTATTTCCTACCTTTTCACAATTAGTAACTTCAAATTGAGTATTTCTTTTTCTCTACCTGCCATTCCTAGCAGCAACTGAGTTATTGCTTATCTTCTTCAGGAGATATTAAATTCTTCTAGGGCAGCGGTTCTCAGCCTTCCTAATGCTGTGACCTTTTAATACAGTTCCTCATGTTGTGCTGACCCCCAACCATAAAATTATTTCGTTGCTACTTCATAACTGTAATTTTACTACTGTTATGAATTGTAATGTAAATCTTTCTTTAGAGATAGAAGTTTTTCAGTGGGGTCGCGACCCAAAGGTTGAGAATCCATGTTCTAAGGTCTGTAGTGTGTTGTATGCATCATAAACAAGTTGCAAACAGGACATGGGGCTTTGGTAGGTTCCCAGTTCACATGGTCACCCAGGCTGGAATTTCCTTCTGTTGTCAGAAATCTAGCAAAAGAGTGCATCTGGACAGAAGGCCGAGGGTGTGGCATCTGAACTTTCTGTGAGCTTTCCTTCTGTTTGCACTCATCAGGATGAGTGCTCTCAAAGGAAGAAGGCATAAAGGGTGGCATCTACACACAGCAATGCAGGGCTAACAGGTCACTATTTGTCCCCAAGTGTTAACAGTTCAATGATCAGAGAGAGCCCTGGACGAGGAAAACCTTCTCTGGACTTTGATCTAACACAACCTTGGTATCTCCGCATGCAAAGAACACCAGCAGACAAGCCACAGATGGAAAAGCCTGTGTAGTCTTAGTGGCTTCTTCTCCTAAACCTTCTTTCTGGTTCTTTCTTTTCCCCTTTTTCCTTTCTTTCTTGAGATAAGGTCTCTTGGATCCTAGTCTTGAACTTGCTATGTAGCCAAAAATGACCTTGAACTCCTAATCCTCCTGTCTCTACTCCTAAGTGCTGGGATTCCAGGCAAGTGCTTCGACACTCATTTTATTCCATGCTGGGGTCGGATGGAGCACAGGGCTTTAGGCATGCTGGCTGTATTAGTTAGGATTTCTATTGCTGTGAAAAAACTCCATGACCATGGCAACTCTTATTAAAAGAAAACATTTAGCCGGGCGGTGGTGGCGCACGCCTTTAATCCCAGCACTAGGGAGGCAGAGGCAGGCGGATCTCTGAGTTCGAGACCAGCCTGGTCTACAAGAGCTAGATCCAGGATAGGCTCTAGAAACTACAGGGAAACCCTGTCTCGAAAAAAAAAAAAAGAAAACATTTAATGGGGGTGACTTGCTTATAGTTTCAGAGGTTCAGTTCATTACCATATGGTGGGGAACATGGAGGCATGCAGGCAGGCATGGTGCTAGAGAAATAGCAGAGTGTCCTACATCTTTCAGGCAACAGGAAGTTGACTGAGACATCACTGGACAGCATCCTGAGCATAGAAAACCTCCAAGCCCACCCCTGTAGCGACACATTTCCTCCAGTAAGGCCATATCCACTCCAACAAAGCCACACCTCCTTATAGAGCCACTCCCTATGAGATTATGGGGGCTCGATTACATTCAGACTGCCACACTAGGCAAGCGCTCTACCAACCGAACTCCATCCCCCACCCGCCTTTCTCTATCTTCCTCTTGTGTCTTAGGTCGTGGTAAAAAGAAAAACTCAAGATAAAGTAAGTTCAGTAAGGGATGATTCATGAATCAGGTGGCCCCCAGACAGGAAACCATCAAGAGCGCAGCTGTACATGGGCAGTGAACTCTTCTAGGGTGGATGGAATAAAGACAACTTAATTGGCTACAGCCACACATTTGTCTGATGTAGGTGTAATCTGACCGGTTGGCTGTCTGTGACTAACTAAAATTTAATTTGTAATAGAAACATGTCTCTTTGGTTATTACTCCAGAGCTGGGGATGGAGCCTAGGGCCTTGTACACGCTAATCAAATGCAGTGCCTGAGTGCCAGCCCAGCTCCTGCCCCAGCCTTTTTATTTTTCTTTCTTTTTTTTATTAAATTATATAATTTTACAAATTCTCACCTCCTCCCCTCCTCCCACTTCCCTTCCCCTCCCCTTCCCCCTCCCTCTCCAGTCCAAGGAGCAGTCAGGGTTCCCTGCCCTGTGGGAAGTCTAAGTTTCTCCCCCATCCATACAGGCCCAGCCTTTGTTTGTTATGGAGGGGTATATGTTGGAGTGCTGGAGCCCAAGTACAAAGTCAGGCTCGGGAGCATGCCCTGCTTATTGCGTTTAATAGCTTTCAGGGGCTTTTGAATGTTTTTTTTTTTTTTTTCAACACTTTAATAGTCAATAGCAACATTTCTGGAGTTGACGGTGGCATTGTGTGGTTTATTTTGAGAGCTCATGTTTCTCACCACTGCTGTTGTCATGATGCCTCTCTGATTGGCAGACACTACTGCAATGTGATCATACAGCTGCGTCTCATTGCTCTATTAGGTCTCATCCAGATGCTTCGATTGTTTTCCATAGAGACCCTACTCTGTAAAAAAGTATTTGTGTGTGTGTGTGTGTGTGTGTGTGTGTGTGGTTTGTGTATATTTCCGTGTGTGGGGGGGGTATGCACAAGCCACCATATGTGGAGGCAGGGAACATCTTTGGGTGTCAAACCTCTCCTGCCAGGTTGACTGAGATAGGGCCTCTTATTGTTTGCTATTGCGTGAGACAGGCTGGAGAACTTCTGGTAATCCTCCTGCCTCCACCTCCCATTTTGCCCTAAGAGCACCGATATTATAGACATGTGCTACTATGTGCTACTTTACCTGGGATCTCAGGATTTGAACTTGCGTCCTGACACTAGCTGGCAAGAGCTTTTACCTACTGAGCCATTTCCTCAGCCCCAAGACCTCATTTCCCCATCTAGTGTCCTACAACACTGGGGACACCCCAACTCATCACCTGTATTTCAGCTTATTAGACAGATCCTGTTTATCCATGTTTAACAAATAAGAATATTCTCTGACTTCGCTCTTCCAGGCAAGCTCAGGTTTCAGTGATCTTTCCGCATTCCAGCTTCAGTGGTAGGCAGCTCATATAGGCTTCTCTTTATAAGAACATGTGATTATTGTTTTATTTTACTTCTAGGAATTTTTTGATGTGTGGCCAGTTCTGATGGGTGAGGCTCCAGCCTACTCAGGTCCCAGGACTCCAGATGGAAGGGTGAGTCACTTTGTGGTCTTCTCCATAGGCAAGGCTTGGTGGGGTTCTGCTGAAGGACACTCATTCGTCATTTGTCTCTATCATCAGTCACTCTGTCGCTTCTCCTGTGTGACAGTAATTCTTCACACCTTTCCAACCCTGTCACTTACAAATGTTTAATATCTTGCGGGAGTGTCGAGGGGACCCAGAGGAGCAGATGAGGCAGGAATTGATCCCCACATTCAGCAGACAAGAATGAGTCCAGAGATGTCACGCAGTTGACTTGAGGGTCTTCCCAGCAGGAAGTTAGAGGCAGTTTGGAGCTAGAAAAGAGGTTTCAAATCTAATCCAGAATGTTCAAATTGGTAGCCAGAGCACAGTCCCAACTACTTGATACACTCGTTAGCTGCCTGCATTTAAGTTCTTGTTTGTTTGGACTTAAAAAAAAAAACAAAACAAAACAAAACTGAACTGGTGGATAATGATAGTCAAATTTTTTCATAAAGTGTTCTCAGTTTTTGAAAAGATTGGAGAGTTAGATGGGACCTTTAAGCCCACAGGATAGATTTGATTGGAGCTACGTCACAGCTGCATCGTTAGAAAGTAGCGTGAGCTACCTAGTCAGCCATCGTTCACACTCCGGGTTGGGTGCTCCTGTTTGCCCCTGACCCCTCCATAATTCAGGGTCACAGGGTATCATGTAAGCAGGTTATACATGCAAATGCTATGGTTGCTCGGGAAAGGGAAGGGAAAAGAAAGTCAACACTGACTCTGAATTTCCGAACCAGTTAGTGTGTCCGCTGTTCATGTGACAGGAAGTTCAGTATGGTGGCTCTGGCAGCGTTCCTTTCAGATGGTAGCTGGGTAGTGTGTGCCTTCTAGGACACTACATAGAAACACAAGAGAAGCCCACAAAAACCCACAGACATACCAAAAAATGGCCTTGGCAAAGACTAGTCAGCCTTGTATTGTTGTTCATTTAAGAATGGGAAAGAATGGGCTGATGAGATGACTCAGCGATTAAGAGCACTGGCTGCTCTTCCAGAGGTCCTGAGTTCAATTCCCAGCACCCATATCGCAGTTCACAACTGTCTGTAACTCCAGTCTCAGGGGATTTGACACCTTCACATAGAGTATACACAGGAAAACATCAGAGCACACCAGATGCAGTCTCTTTATGCAGTTCTGAATGTTCTGGGACTCTTCATGTAGACCAGGCTGACCTTGAACTTGCAGAGATCTGTCTCTGCTTCTCGAGTGCTATGAGTAAAGACATAGGACTATACCTGGCTCAAAACATTTTCCTTTAATGAATGTGGGTACAGTGGGAGACTCCGGAGTTCTGACACTAGCTAGTTGTGTGGGCTTGGGACATTTCTAGAAGCCCCCTTCCTATTTTGTTATCCTGGGACAGGCCAACCTGTTCATAGGACTTAGGTCAGTGGTGCTAATCTCCCACCAACACGCAGTAGGCATTCTAGTATCAAACCAGAACTGGCCAGTTGCATCTCGTCTGCCGGGTGCTGTGCCTGAGCTGTTTTGTTCTGTGGTACCGTGGTTTGAACCCAGGGCCCATGCATACCAGGCAAGTGTTTACCACTTCCTCCGCCTTTTTTCTATTTTTTTAAAATTGCTTTTATTTTTGAGACAGATTGCATGGGCTGGCCTTGAACTCACCCATTTACCCTAGGAGGTGCCTGAATTTCCAATGCTCTTGCTTCAGACTCCCAAGTAGCTGGAATTACAGACTTGCACCAGCAGGCCTGGCTATCACATCATTCTTTTTAATATGTCTATGAACAAGTTATTTTAATTTTTTCCCATTGGACACTTGAGGAGATCTGGTAAGGCCAAATCATTTGTACAGATTAAAAATCTGGGTGCTTTTCTCTCTGATGACTGCCATCACAAACATGCCTTCTTGTGGTCTCCTTTGCCTTCCAGGGTGACTTCTGCTGTATTGGCTGAATTCAAATGCACTTTTAAAAATACGGTGTTTGACTTTAACCACTCCTCCCTCCATCCTAGGTCCAAAGCCCGCCAACAGCCAGCTGTATTTCATTTCATCTCCTTCAGAAAGTAAAACGTCTTGTGTGTGTCTAAAGTATGAAAAAGTTGTACAGGCTAATTAGGCCTGATGGAAAAAAACCAAAACACATTGCTTGTCTTCGAACTGCCAAACTTTCAGGCCTCATGGTTTGTTTACCAATGTACTGGTGACTCTTTCAAAGACCCTGGTGTCACAGTGTCTGCTGCTCAGCAGAACGTAACAAAGGTGCCCTTGATGGCTCTGGTTTGGTTTTCCAGAACCTGTGAATTCATACACAGCAGCTACAGTGTGTAGAAAGAGCCCTCTTTTGCCTAACACACTGATTCTATTTTGTTGCTTTTTTTCTTTTTCTGAAAGCAAATTGATTCTCCAGTAGGTTTCAGAAAAAGCAAAATAAATAAAAATCCAACACCCTAACCAAACCTATTAGACATGCTGGGAACTTTTCGGAAGAGCCCCCGTGGCAACTGCCTTTGGCACAACACTGTCAGCCACGCTGGCAGCAGCAGTGACCACACGCTCACCTCCTAGATTCCACATCAGCCTGCGTTTCTCAGCTGGGATGTTTGAGAACTATTTCTTGTCTTTTTTTTAAAGACAAGGTCTTACTCTGTAGTCCAGGCTAGCGTGGAACTTACTATGTAGCCCAGGCTGGCCTTACACTTGTAGTGACCCTCCTGTCTCTGTTTCCTGATTGCTGGGATTATAGATGCGACTACTATCTGGCCCAGAGTCTCTCAGTATAGTTCAGGTGGGTCCAGAACTCACAGTCCTCCTGCCTCGGGCTCTGAAAATGTTAAGACTACTGGCATGAGTCACTAAAGCCCAGTGCTTTACAGTAGCTCAGCTTACGACGGGTTTTGTGGGGATGTAACCCACTGTGCACAGAGGAGATGCGGGCTCTATCTGTTCAACCACTTTCCCAGGGATAGTTGCCATCAGGTGTGGCCTGTTCAAAGTTCTTCCGTGTTGTAGAGAATAGTATCTTCAGGCTGTGCCTTGCCGTGAGTGATTCCTCATTATAAAACAGCAGTTGGTTCCATTTCGAGCACAAGTACTGATTAAGAATGATTTGGTCTGTCATTTGTGCAAGCAAACAGCCACCATCTGTCCAGTACCAACCACGAGGCATACTGATAACTCATTTATGCGAAGAAAGTATGCCTTCCTCTGAATGTATCATATTAAATAAGGAACATATGGATATATGCATCAAAACTATATCAGAAACCAGGTCACGTGTTTTTGATCCCAATACTCGGGAGGCAAAGGCAGAGGCAGAGAACTATCCTGGTCTACCTAGTGAGTTCTGGGCTATCCAAATCTACATAGTGAGACTCTGTCTCAAAAGGTAAAAACAAAACAAAACAAAAACAAAAAAAATAAAAGAATCAAAAAGTAAAACAAAACTGCTTTAGAAAAACCAGGCCTGTGAGCCCACAGAACACATGAGACTAATGAATAAACGAATAATGCAGAAAAACCAGGCCTGTGAGCCCACTGAACATGTGACTATTGAATGAATGAATGCAACCCTGTACTTGGATCATAGAAAATAAGGGGTACCTAATGCTGGATACTGCAGCATTCTCCAGTCCTTTCAGACCAGCCTATGCATGAGTCATGGATCAATAAGTACTGAGTTCTCAACTCTTGTATAGCATGCTTCATACCCCCCTCCCACACACTCACACTCACACACCACTATGTGAAGTGTAATACACAACCTGAGAGCTAATATTTGTATCTAAGATCAGATTGGAAAAAAGAACAGGACTACCCAAAGCCACAAATGCCAAGTGAAATCAATAGTTATTGGTGAACTTAAGCCATTGAAATTGACATAGTTGTGAACTTGTTATTCAATAAATTCTGACATTGTAGAAGGACGTAGGCATGTTGATCTATGCTTCTGACATAACTTGCTCACAGAGTAGGTTTGGCATTGTTTTTTTTTTGTTTTTGTTTTTGTTTTTGTTTTTGTTTTTCAAGACAGGGTTTCTCTGCAGCTTTTTTAGAGCCTGTCCTGGAACTAGCTCTTGTAGACCAGGCTGGCCTCGAACTCACAGAGATCCGCCTGCCTCTGCCTCCCGAGTGCTGGGATTAAAGGCGTGCGCCACCACCGCCCGGCTTAGGTTTGGCATTGTTGCAAGGCCTTTTAAAGTAATGAGGCTGAGACCTGTGGACATGACAGGCATCCTTGAGAACTTGTCTATAGGATGCATTTCTGTATGTGGAGATGCTGAGTCAGAGAATATGTGCACTCTGGTCCTAGATACATCCTGCTAACTCACCACCTGCAACTGAAACTCATAGGTAGGATGGGATATTAAGATCGATAAGATTTTTGTCGCTGTGGCAAATACTGAGACAAGAATGAGGTTTATAGGATGGAAGATTCTCATGCACTCTGAGCCTGGCAGAGTTCTTTGTCTGTAATTCCATTTCTTTAACTGGTAGAGAGTGAGAGCCTTCTGTAGTTTTTCTTTGGGAGTCAGATTCAAGATCCAGATCCCTGAGCTAGGTGGTGGTGCATGCCTGTAATTCTAGCATTTGGTGCAGACCTGTAATTCTAATGTTTGATGTATGCCTGTAATTCTAGCATTTGGTGCGTGCCTGTTATTTTAGCATTTGGTGCATGCCTGTTATTCTAGCATTTGGTGCGTGCCTGTAATTCTAGCGTTTGGTGCATGCCTGTTATTCTAGCATTTGGTGCATGCCTATAATTCTAGCATTTGAGAGGTCAAGACAAGAAGGTCAGAAGCTTAAGGTCAACTTCGGCTGCATATCAAGTTTGAGACTAGCTAGAAAAGACTACATTAAATCTTGTCTCAAAAAAAAAAAAAAAAAAAAAAACTAACCAACAGAGCTGGTAAGATGACTCAGCAGGCAACGGTGCATGTCACAAAGATTGATGATCTGAGTTTGATCCCTCATCAAACTCAGGTCCCACAATACGGGAAGAAAGAATCAAATCCTACAAGTTGTCCTCTGATCTCCCCACCTTTGCTGTGATGTGTGCACATGAGCACACACACACACACACACACACACACAAACTGGGATGGAGAGATGGCTCAGTGGTTATTTCCTTTGCAACCATGATGGGAAGGATAGGCAGAGAGAAAAGCGAATCCTTTGGGCTTGCCTGTCAGGGCCACCGTGCCTCAAAGGCACATAAAAAGTGGTGCAGGACAGCACTAAACAGCTTTGGCTGGTTTTCCCACACCCACAAAGGTTCACACACCTGCCGCACAAATCTGTGCATGCACACACACCCTTCCCACACACATACACAATCCAAACAAGCGAATTAGCCAGACTCCTGTAACCACACTGTTTTTACAAATGAAAAGAGATCTAATAGCTGAGGGAGAGGCTTGAGTGCGGAGTCAATGCTTCTTAATAAATGCAGCTAAGTGTTTTAGTAACAACTAGTCTGCAGGCTGGCAACAGTCTAGTGGTCATTGTCTGGGTGGCTGTGTTCCAGGCCATAGAGATACTGCAGCGGTATTTTAGGCTTCTATCCCTAAATCACATAGTTAAATGGGTCTAGAAATCAAGGACCCAGGCTCTGATGCTGGCTCATTGCAATGTCTCACTATATACAGTACTCCTTCCTTCTCCTGCACCTTAGCTCTCATCCATGAGATGGTTGCTAAACTGCCTATCACTCTTAGGCATGCAGGGAACCTGATAAGATAATAGAATTTTTCATGGAGAGCAAGAGGAATAGAGCCACCTGCCAGCTGGTCCTACGAAGGTCTATGACCTCCTATGACCCTCTTTGAGGGTCAGTTAAGGACAGTGAAGGCTGGAGAGCAGCAGAGCTGACCTTAGAGGGAGCTAGGGGCAAACTTGGAGCCCCTGAAAAACAAGGACAGATGCAGTGAAGGACAGGGTTAGGGGTATGGGTGCCATGTTTTAGGCATGGGTAAACTTTGTGTGCTCTCTTCCTTGTTTTTTTGTTTGTTTGTTTGTTTGTTTTTTGTCTTTTTAAGGAACAAAGAAGGAAGAATCAGGCTAGTTTCATGGGGGCACTTCTATTGAAGCCCTGCTATGACTCAGTGTGTAATTTTCCTCTTTTGCCAGGAAATTAACTTTTACAAGGTCATTGACTACATCCTGCACGGCAAAGAAGACATCAAAGTAATCCCGTAAGTTTCATCTCCAGACATGAAAAACTTCAGGCATATTTCCAATACCTTAAGTCTGTGGGTCCTGAAACCGAACTCTGAGCACACTCTGAACAGTCATGTCCTTGGTTGGAGGCAGAGAGAGCAGGGGGAGGGTGGCAAACAATGAGACTGAGAAGGTGGTGGAACCAGTCTCCCAAAGGGAAGAGCTAGATCAAAGGCAAGCATGCTGGGTTATATATCAAAAGGAGTAGCCTGTGTTAACAAGCAGCCTCAGCATCACCTCCCCTCCACCCCCCCCCCCAAGATGATAGTCTCAAATTGAGGCTTTTTAACCACTTCTGTGGAGCCACTTCTGGGGTTCAATAAAAGGGAAGGGCAAAAATAAGAAGCTGGGAAAGAAAGTGACTCAGGCCCCAAGGAACACCACATCTAGAGAAGGGCAGGAAAGGAAGGATGCTACAGGTGCCTGTAGAGGACAATTTCAGGAGCAGAGAAGTCACAACCCCTTTTGGGATAAGTTGTTTTAGTCAGCAGAGTGTTCCAGAAAACTTATCTCCCAGAATCCCTTCCTGTACCAAGAGCCATGCCCAGAGCTCTTCCTGGAGACAGACTCACTTTCTTGCCTTAATTGTGGGCGCCATAAACTGCAGTCAGTGAGAGGATCACACCTTCAGCTGCTGCTCCCTCCCTGCAGAGCCAGTAGAGATAACTGGAAACGCTGACTCAGTCTTAGTCACCAGGTCAAATCCTAAAATACTCCTCTGTCACCCAGAGAAGCAGTTCTCAGGTCTGTCTTTTGCTAGCTGAGGATGAGAAATAGTCTTACATTCCCCTCTTGCTGCGTTCTCTCTCTATTCCAGCACATTTCTGCTTGGATAAAAACTGGTTCTGAGGATGACGAGATGGCTCAGTGCTTAAGAGCAGTGGCTGCTCTTCTGGATGACCTGGATTCAATTTACAGCACCCACATGGTGCACTTGTAACTCCACAGCTTCAAAGGGCACCAGACACTCACATGATGCACAGCCAGACATACTGATAAAACACCTGTGCACACAAAAACAAATAGCTAAAGTAACAGTGCTTTGCCACCACCCCCTCTTTCTCCCTCCGTTTCTCTCGCTCCCTCTTTTTTCTCTTCTTTACTTTAAATAAAGTCTTACTATCCAAGGCTGGCCTCCAATTTATAATCCTCCTGCCTGAGTGCTGGGACTACAGGTGTGTAACCCATGCCTAGGTCTGAGTTTTCCTGAGCACATTTTTTTCCTCTTCAGATTTTCTAATGTGCAACCTTCAAACACGCTGCTCTCTAAACCTCCTTTATTCTCCTTTCAATTTTTCTTTATTTCTTTATCCCCCACCCCCTCCCCTTTTTAAAAACAGGGTCACATGTAGTCTGGGCTGGCCTTCAGCTCCTGATTCTTCTGCCTTGATTCCCAAGTGCTCGGATTACTGGCAGGAGCCACCATTCCTAGCTTCCACCCCTTTTCCTACCTTCACACTATGAAACTCATTGTGTGTCTTTTGCGTTAGCACAACTCACAGCTTTCCTGGGTGTTTCCTTCCTTCTTTCCTTCCTTCCTTCCTTCCTTCCTTCTTTCCTCCTTTCCTTTCTTTCTTTCTTTCTCTCTCTCTCTCTCTTTCTTTCTTTCTTTCTTTCTTCTTCCTTCTTCCTTCCTTCCGTCCTTCCTTCCTTCCTTCCTTCCTTCCTTTATCTCTTTTTTCTCATGTGTGTATGCATATGTGTACATACATTACCACAGAATGTGAATGTACACACATTTGTGCATATGTAGAGGCTAGAGGTCAATGTTGAGTGTCTTCTTGCTCTCTCATTTGAACCCAGAGTTCACCAGCTTGCTCTGGGGATCCAGTCTCTACCTACCGCTGCAATCACCACTAGCCAGTGCTCGACCCACTGAGCTATCTCTCCAAGCCCATTCCCATCCCCACCCCCAGTGCTTTACTAACCCAACACACCTCACCAGGCTCAAATAACAGTCACCTTTCTCCTTCCGCTTAACCCTCTCTTGTGTCACCTGTTTTAGGTTTTTTGAAAACCTGTTGGTCTAGGGTAAACTTGTTCTCGTTTTCCAGTACCTACATTAAAACTGTAAAACCACTCTGAAAAGGAAAGGAAAGAAAGAAAGGAAGGAAGGAAGGAAGGAAGGAAGGAAGGAAGGAAGGAAGCAGTCCTTTTCCTAATACAAACCTTTGAGTCAGTCAGGATACGCCCGACATCACTGTAGCAGCACATCCTTGAGGCCTATGGGACCAGAAACCACCCCACCACTTGCCCACTGCCAACTGGGGTGTGTGGTGGGGACCATCTTACAAGAATTGTCATCAGGTATGGCCCAAAGCTGATAAAACAGATACCGATTGCCTGACTGGATAAGAAGACGCCTCTATGGACACCTGTACATGTGGCACACAATTAAACACATGCACACATAAATGTAAAAAGTCTTAAAAATAACATATTTATCTCCACCATATTCTACTGACCACACAGGCCGGTCATGATTCACTGTGCATCATTTACGCTAAGTCAAACCCATGAGGAGGTGGAAATTGCTCAGCATACCTGGAACACTGGTTTATTATAAAGTGTGAAAAAAAAAAGGTCATGGTGTGAAATGAGATGCTTACAACACAGATGCCTGCCTCATGTCAAGTCTACAAAGAAATCAAAGTTAATTAAAAAGGAGCATTACAGAAAAGGAAGAGAAAGGCATGAGTAGACAGTCCACAAAGGCAACCCATATATCAAACACATTGTTATAAGGAAGACCACAGTGATGGCATTCTCAGACCCTGCCAGTAAGGCTGTAATTCAAAAGTCTGAACACACTAGGTATTGGCAGGGACATGGAACAAAGGAACTGTAACATACCACTGACAGGTGTAAAATTGATACAATTACTTTATAAATTAAAAATATATCCGTGTTACCACCCAACATACATTCAACATTTCAGAGACATACACTCAATATTCCCGAGACCTACAGAGCTGAGTTAGCGGTGCTGTTTCATCTCATCTCAAACTGGGGAAGGAGCAAAGGGGTGACTGGCAACAGGTGAACAGATAAATTGTGCTACTGTGGAGAGAAGAAAAGAAACAGGCCAATCGGGTTAGAGAGTACAGGGAGCAGAGCCAAGTGGGAAAACGCTGCAGAGAAGCAATGGAATTATATCACAATGACAGTTGTTCTGGGTTAGGGCCATGGCTGAAAGGGGCTGGGCTTCCAAAGTGCTGACACTGTTGTTCTTGATCGGAGTGGGATTTCTGAAATGTTCACTTTCAGGGGTGTGTGTGTGTGTGTGTGTGTGTGTGTGTGTGTGCGCGCGCGGCGCGCGCATTCTGAGGCCAGAGGACATCGAGTGTCCCTCTCTATTACACTCTCTATGATTCCCTTGAGGCTGTCTCTCTTGAGCCTGGAGCTAGGCTGTAGGCTAGCAAGCCCCAGTCATGCTCCTGTCTCTACCCTTTCCCCACCACCAGTGCTATGGTAACAGATATGTGCAGTCACACTCAGCTTTTTACATGGGTTCTGGGGATCTGAACCCAGGTCCTCAGATTATGCTCAAGTATTTTTACCCTTGGAGTTATCTTTCCAGCCCCAAATTCACTTTCTCATGAGTGATGATGATTGGTATGTCTCTTTCTGAATGTATATATTCCTACTATATAACCAAGCAAAAGTAGTACAGTCATGTGTCTCCTCAAGGAAGGGGACACATTTGGGGAAAGGCATTGCCGGGTTTTGTCATTGCACCAATACACAGTAAAGAGGCTGTAGTATCGCTGGGTGGTACATCTTATGGGACCACTGACATATATGTGGCCCACTGTTGGCTGAAGCGCTGTTGTACAGCATGTAACCGTAAGTACAGGAGCTGTAGTGTCATTTCTCCTAGAAATAAGTGTTAAAGTGTTAGCTTCATGCTCAGTCTGTGGCAGGACTAAGTCTCTCCACTTCACGGGGGAAGATGACAGGGCTTTTGCTCTGCAGTCAGTAACAGGGTAGATTGAGTGTTTGGATAGTCCAGTCTCATGGACAATCATGAAAATGTTCCATTCGTGACCTTCTTTTCCATTTCTGGATGTGCAGTAGATGGCCGACCAGTCTTTGGGGCTGAGGCAGCTGTTGTGAGTGGAAGTGGGGGACTGGGCCCTCAGTGGGAAGTAGGAAGGCACAGCCCCCGACTTGAAAGTCACCGTTTATTTGTCTTTGGCCTTTACAGGAACCCACCTGCTGACCACTGGGCTCTAGTGAGTGGTCTCCCCACCTACGTGGCCCAAAATGGCCTGGTAAGTCACACAGCTTGGAAGGGGGAAGCGTCTGAACGAGTAGGGCAGCAAGAAGACTTTGAATCAAGAGAGCAAGGGAAATGAGGGTCCATGTGGCTCTTTTGAGCCAGAGTCTCTTGTTTTTCTACTTTACTCAGCAGCTGACCCACAGAGAAGGGCACATAACTGACATTTGGGGAAATGAGCAAATACAGAGAAATTGTTCTTACACAGAAAGGTGTACAATGTCGCTGACAATAGAAAATGGCGCAAATACACCAGGGACAGCGTCATGACAGGCTGGTCTACCAGGATCCCCAGATACCGAGAACCAAGCTCTTGCACCAGACTTAATTGCCATTCCCAGCCTTCCCCTCCTACCCACACACACAGCAGAACACCGGCGTGTTACTTCCTGTTGTGCCTGAGTGACAAAATACCTGCCCCAGGACCTCATCCAACTTCCAAAATCACAGCCCCGTGACCTATTTCCTCTACCTAGACCCCGCTCCCCAAGACAACACCTTCAGCACCACCAGCTGGGACCAAGCTGTCAGCCCAAAAGCTTGTGTGTGTGTGTGGGGGGGAGTATTCCATATTAGATAAAGAATGTCCCACCCCCTCAGGGTCAAGAGTGGAGTGATGGCGTGCTGTCGCCTGTATCCCAGAGAAGGGACATGTCTGGTAGCTACGCATCACCCCACGTGCTGTTTTGGCCTATGGCAAAGCAGTCACCATGGCAATCAGGTGGCCAGAAACCCAAACGGAGTCAGGGAAATAAGACGTGGGTTCCAATACTCCCT
This sequence comes from Arvicola amphibius, assembly GCF_903992535.2. Lineage (NCBI taxonomy): Eukaryota > Metazoa > Chordata > Mammalia > Rodentia > Cricetidae > Arvicola > Arvicola amphibius. The sequence goes on from NC_052051.1 coordinate 135,743,734, forward strand.
TCAAGTGCATGTGCCAATAAGTGGAAGAGTACCTGCTAGGTCCTCTCACCTCTTAAAAGTTTCTGCTGCCTCCCAGCAGGGTCTCGTTGATGACCAAGTTTTTCACCCATGAGCCTTTGGGGGTCCTCCATATCTAAAATCTGTGACATGCTGACCTGGGTGCAGGGGTTGGGAGTCACAAGCTGTATGTGGTTAGAGTTATAAGAGTATTAATTAGGTCTGAGACAAGTACACATTTCAAGGTGGCTTGAGAGGGAGGAAGGAGTCAGATCTAGTGGACCTTGGATGCTACATTAAAGCCTAGGACTTTAATTCACAGGTGACTGGAGGCAGACAGAAAAGAGTACAGTTCAAGTAGGAGGTGATAAGGATCTCAAAGAAGGGAATAGGGGATGTCGCTCAGGTACAGAGTGCCTGCCTTGGATGCTTGAAGCTCTGCCCTTCATTAAACCAGTTGTGGCAGTCCACTCCCAAAAGGCAGAGGCAAGAGGATCAAAAGTTCAAATTCATCCTTGGCCACATAGTGAGTCTGAGTCCAGTTGAGCTAAATGAGACTCTCAAACAAACAAAAACAAATCTCGATGAAGGCAGACAGTCATTAGGAACTGACGGTGACCCAGGCCCCAGGTAAATGTGCTCATTTAATATAACTTCAACAGAAACGAGATGCAGAGGAGAAGAGACAGGGTCGGGTCTCACACGGAGAAGGCAAACCTGGCAGGACTTAGTGATTAAGTCAGAGGGCAGAGGAGCAGCAGGACAGAGGGAATCTCGAGCTTCTGGATGGGCTGGACATTGTGGCTGAGCTGTGGTATCCAATGATAAGTCACTTTCAATCAAGAAGAAGAGACATTTCTCTGGAGCATGTCCAGCATCCAGCAGGTGGATGACAGCTCCGATACCATGGAGAGAGTAGTGCCGAGACAGGGACAGGCGTCTCGGAGTCAGGCAGCGCTGGAAACCATGGGTACAGGTTAAGGCTCCCAGGGAGAGTGCATCTGGCACAAAACCCAGAGATGACAGGGTTTCCGGGGCAGGTGGACAAAGAGGATTCTGTGAAGATCAAACACGAGGGGTCAAAAATGTTTGGAGACCCGGGAGAGACAGTGTCAGGGTAACCAAGGAAGCAATGCAAGAGATCACATGCGTGTAGCACAGGGATCTGACGAGAAAGAAGCAGGAGTCCCACCATAGTGTGAGGCCCTTGCCAGCCACAGTGAAAACAGATTTGGTGGCAAAGTGGAGACAAAAGCCAGCAAGAAGGCAACTGAGGGATGGTGGTCAATGAGCAGGTGGAAAATATAAGAGAAAGGAGGAGCATGCTTGCCTGGATGGTTGCTATGGTGATTGTGTCAGCTGGAGGGAGTTTAGCAAGGCTGTGGGAGAGACTGGAGCATGCCCTGGGCTGAGGGGAAACAGCCCTGGGGGAGGGCAACAATGAGGAGGGAGGTAAGGGTATCTGATGGACATGGTCCTTGCAGAGGCTGGGAGGATGCTACAGTGTATGTGCAGTACTTGGGAAGGAACAGGGACAGCTGTCCCTCTGAGACCAGGCAGCCTACCTCTCCAATGGGCAGTCATGGCCCATGTGGGAATGTTTTAAGAACTGAAAGGTGGCATCCCTCCACGGGGGGATTGCAGAAGTCAACCAGATGTCTTTGTGCGGAGTACACTACACAGCTGCACACGGTGGCCCCATTGTCAGTGCTCCAGAGGGATTAGATTGACCTAGTCTTCGAGAGAAAAATCTAGCAATATAGAATCAGAGTCAAAACACTTCCTGTGTCTTAGTCTACTTTACAGCCCAAGGAAAGAATTCTTTCCTGCCAAACAAACAAAACAGAACTTTAACTGAGCCAGAGATGTTTAGAGTAGCTTTAAGAGACATGGGAAGGTTGGCTTCACACAGGTCAGCCAGGGCTATGTACTGAGATCGAATCCCCAAAGGAAAACAGAACATAGCTGGAGAGATGGCTCAGTGGTTAAGAGCACTGACCACTCTTCCAGAGGACCTGGGTTCAACTCCCAGCACCCACATGGTATTTAGCTACTGTGTGTAATTCCAAGATCTGACACCCTCACACAGACTTACATAAAGGCAAAACAACAATGCATATACAAAAAAATAAGAAAACATAACACACATGCACACACGCACACACAGGCATCTGAACATGCAAATACTTAACAAAAGAACCATAGGATGGGGTACTATGCAGTTATTAATAATGACAGTTGTACGCTTAGTTTTTCTAAAGCCTAGAAATGCCTCGAGAATGTAACAGTTAAAAGGAAACTCTACCCGGTGACCTTTCCTATCTGGTACCCTCAGTTATCAGTTCTGAGCCATTTTGAATCTGTCCACCTTGGGCAAGGACATGTGTTCTGAATAGTGAGCGGCACTTGTAGGCTCTTGCTTGGCCTTGACCAGCTGCTTTATTACCCCCCCCCCCCCCCCCCCCCCCGCTTGCAGATCTGCAACATAATGAATGCGCCGGCAGAGGACTTTTTTGCATTCCAGGTAAGCTGTTTTTATTCGTTCTCTTAGCCAAGAGACTTTTTTTCTTTTTTTCTCTGGAAAGAATGTTAGAATACACCAGGATTGGCCTATTTTCTTGGGAAGGGAAGAAGGCACCAACTGGGTATATCTCAAGGTCCCTTTCCGTTTTAAGACAATGTACATCCTTCACTCTCTGACCTCAGGACCAGGGCTTAGGCTCCTTATTCCCCGTCTGGGATGTTTCTGATCCTACAACTATGCCTGGCACTTGCCAGGCCTGACATCGTGGGGATGGGAACCATTGTTCCTGGCATAGGGAATTAATTCACAGTGTGTGTAAGCAGCTAAACCCACACAAGATCCGAGCTCTGTCCTCTCAGCTGAGCCAGGTCCTTGAGGTCCAGCCATAGCCCTGCATCTATCCCAGCCACCCGCGCAGCACGGAAGGGGTGGAGTCTGAAGCCCCGCCATTCTCTTGTAGAAAGAGCCCCTGGATGAGTCTGGGTGGATGATTAAAAATGTGCTCTCCATGCCAATCGTCAACAAGAAGGAAGAGATCGTTGGCGTGGCCACGTTTTACAACCGCAAAGATGGGAAGCCCTTTGACGACATGGACGAGACCCTCATGGAGGTGTGGGATTCTGGGTGACCCTTGCCTGGCGGGGTTCAGAGTCCACCAACTACAGGCTGGGTCTTCAGAACTTCATGGTGGGACCGTAGTGTGTAACTGCCTGACCACGAGGAGGGATGGGGGGCATCGTCCTGAGGAGACTTGAGAGCTACTTTCTCTATGTCCATTCTTTACACTTCACGTTTGGGGGCAGTTTCAGGTTAACATGAGAACTCATGAGAAAGCACAGAGCTCCTCTGTGCTTCCTGCTGGCTCCACACTTTAACTTTCGTGCCGTCATTTTTTTTATAAACCTTCGTTTGAAATGCACTGACCTCCGTTATTTGATCACTGCCTGCCTGCCCCACATAGCTTTGCAAACCCACTTTATAGTTGAGAAAACAGAGGTCTCGCCCCCAGCCAGCACCGGGACCCAAGTTGCTGCTGCCTCTGATTCTTTCTTTCTGTGCAGTCTTTGACTCAGTTCCTGGGTTGGTCAGTCTTGAACCCTGACACCTACGAGTCCATGAACAGACTTGAAAACAGGAAGGACATCTTCCAGGACATCGTCAAATATCATGTGAAGTGTGACAACGAGGAAATCCAGAAGATCTTGGTGGGTAGCCATCTTCCCTTGTTCCACTCCGTGTGAGCTGTGCCAGCCTGAGACCAGGTGTGAAGCTCAGGAGGCACAACCTAGCCTGATTGGGTTCATCCTTGTCTCTCCCACCTAGCACAGAGATGCAACAGGCCTCAAAGCCTGGAATGGATGGATAGGTGGGCAGCAGAGAGTAGCCATTAATGACTACCTGAGCAGTTGTATCCCTTGCAGGGTCACCTCTATCTTGGGGTCTGACCCTGGCTTACAGCGCTAGAAAACCCACTTTCCCCTTGACTCAAGACTGACTTGGCACTAGAGACAGGGGCACCCAATTTCAGCCCTTACTTTAAGCAGGACACTTTTATCTGGCAAACCTATGGCGTCATTTCTCGGCGTCATTTCTCAGCGTCTCCCTTCTACAGGGCCACTCACTTAAAAGCCCTACGAATGTTCAGCGAGCAGAGCAGTAAGTAGTTCAGAGAGAGTAGGAAGCCTTCCCATAATTACACTACCGTAGTTCAGTGGTGCGTTGCTTGCCTCGCATCATGAAGCCCTGGGTTTGATCCTGGGTGTTGTACAAACTAAGCTTAGTGGAACACATTGTGATCATGGCACCTGAGACACAGAGGGTCAAGAGTGCAATGTCATCTTTGGTTGCATAGTGAGCTTGAAGCTAGCCTGAGCTGCAGAAAACCCTGTCAAAATACAGTTCACACAGCAAATTCCCATTTATTGATATGTTCGAGTCTTCACATGCATTAGCCCCATGGGGAGCAGGGAAGGATTTCTTACCTAGTGCAAAGATGAAGAAATTGAGGCTCCGAAGAGGGAGAGGACGTGGCCTCAAATCACCTAGTATGAGAAGAGTTCTTACTTAACCTTCGTCAGGAAAATGAACTACTTTTCTTAATGGGTGGTTCGAGAGGTGGTGAGCACCCCACGGGGAGAGTATAGAAGTTCTCATGTATCAGGAGTGCTATTGTGAATGGTGAAATAGATATGCAAGGATCAGTGGTTTAGCATTCCTGGAGAGGTTGGTGTTAAATAAACCAAGATGCTACAAACAAACTGAATTAGTCAAATGACTTGGGATATGATATCCAGTTGAGATCCCATGACCTTGGTTATTATACATCACACACTGAAACATCCTAAACCAGTGTTCTCAGAGGTCTCCCTTCCCTCCCCTCCCCTCTCTTCCCCTCCCCTCCCCTCCTCTCCCCTCCCTCCCCTCCCTTCCCCTCCCCTCCCCTCCTCTCCCTTCCCTCCCCTCCCCTCTCCTCTACTCCCCTCCCCTTCCCCTCTCCTCCCCTCCCCTCTCCTCCACTCCCCTCCCCTCCCCTTCCCCTCTCCTCCCCTCCCCTCTCCTCACCTCCCTTTCCCTCTTTTGTTTTTTGAGACATGAATAGTCCAGGCTAGCCAATCCTCCTATGTCTGCCTCCCAGTGTGGGGTTGCATTGCACTCTGGGTTTTCTTTGCTTTGCTTTCTTTAGAAAAGAGGACACAGCCCTGGCTGGGCCCAGACCTGTTCTGTGCTGGAGAACGACCTTGAATTTCTGATCCTCTTGCCTCTACCTGAGATTACAGGTGTTTACAACCACTCCTAGGTTATGCAGCAACCCAGGACTTCACGCAGGCTGGGTAAACTCTCTACCTCTGACCTATATCCCCAGCCCAAGGCCAGTCCCTAATCTTAGAAGGATGCTAAAGAAAACCTTATTATCCCTTATCCATTAAAGGTCAATTCACAGAAGAAAACACCAAGTTTAGATGAAATACCTCATGGTGTGCTTGACTCAGGCCGTAAGGCCAGCCAAATACTGGATACGTGGACCAGAGGGACACATAGCCTCAGCAACCCAGTTGGAAGTTGACAGGTTTCACTCTGAATCAAGAAATCGGAAACAATTAACAGGTTTTCTTCATCTGGCACAAGGGAAATTAGACCCAGAGAGGGAAGGAGCTTGCTTTAGGTCACACAGCAGGAGAATGAACCAAGACCGTGGCCCAAGCCCTGATTATTCTCAATCGTTAGTAACCATAAAAATATAAAGACCAGCCGGGCAGTGGTGGCACACGCCTTTAATCCCAGCACTCGGGAGACAGAGGCAGGTGGAAGACCAATATTATTTTGTTAGTACTACACTGTGACAATACTTTGCATACTTATATTAGTTGAACTTCTGTTTGTTCGGGGACAGTTTTATTCTATAGCCTGGGCTGGCCTGGATTTCTCTGTATAGCTTATGGTACCTTGACATCTAAGATTCCCCTGCCACAGCCTCTGGGATTGTAGACATGTTCCACTATATCTGTCTAGTTCACATATTTTGTTTAAAAACAAGAACCAGGCATGCTGGAGCATGCCCATAACCCCAACACTCAGGAAGCTGAGGTTGGAGGATGATGGAATGTTGCAGGCCATCAAATCTGAGCTAATCTGGGCTTCACAGTGGGACCCTGTCTTCAAAACAAAATCCTGTGGGTATAGCTCAATGCTAAAGTGCTTGCCTTGTATGGGCAAGGCCTGGGTTCCAATATTAAAAAAAGACAATACTGTCAAATGATTAGTTATAGGCTTTTATTATTTCTATTTACTAGATGACAGAATTAAGGTTCAAAGGTACTCAATAGCACAGCTAGAAAGTGACAGCCTGAATCTGAATGGCGGTCTCCACGGCCCTGACACCCAGGACTCATTCGTCAATGAATGATGGTCAGCAGTCTCTGAATGGGTGCTTCAGCTGGAAGAAGGGGCAAAAGTGGGATGTGGAGGTCTCCTTGGGTTCTTGAGCAATAACCTACTGTGTTTTCTCTGCTGTTTGGGGCATGACAGAAAACCAGAGAGGTGTATGGGAAAGAGCCATGGGAATGCGAGGAGGAGGAACTGGCTGAGATCCTGGTAAGCAGCTTGACCCTGGTGCAATAGGACCCTTCACCCTGCTTGGCTTCTTTCAGCAGACCTGGGGAAGGGGCCTGGGAACACACTATGCTCCTTAACCGCTGGACTCCACTCCAATTCAGCAAGGAGAACTTCCAGATGCCGAGAAATATGAAATCAATAAGTTTCACTTCAGCGACCTGCCCCTCACGGAGCTCGAGCTGGTGAAGTGTGGCATACAGATGTACTACGAGCTCAGAGTGGTGGAGAAGTTCCACATCCCGCAAGAGGTGAGGCCCACAGCTGCTCGCTCTTCTGAGCTCTGCAGCTAACTCAGAGCGCATCCTGTAGTCCAGCCTGGCCTTGAACTTGTGGCTGTTGGTCCTGCCTCAGCCTCCTGGGTGCTGGGACTCCAGGTGGGAGCTACTACACCCAGATCGCTGACCCTCCCTCCCTCCCTCGCTTCTTCCTGGCTTTAAAAGAACAGTTTGGTCTATAGAACATGTGCAAGGAGTGTGTGCATTTGGTATTCAGAATATGTGCCCAGGGCCTGGCTGGATTCTGTTAGAGAAGGCACTGTTTGTTGGGACCAAGGTCCTGAAACTCTCATGTGGATGGCTGATCTTAGTTAAGCTCATGGGAACAGGCCTTTGCCACTGCAGAATTCCTGACAAAGGTGCACTGTGGGAGATGTGTGTGAAAGAAAAGGCTCACAAAGCCTCCCAGACTTTGGCTAAAGTAGGGCCTTTCAAAGCATGCCCCAGACCACGTCAGTACCGCCCAAGACGCTGTCGGGCTGGCCGTAGGCTTTACATACCACAGACCCAGACACAGCAGCATGCTGCCAGCTCTACCGAACCCAACACTTAGTGGGCCAGCACGGCATTAAGTGGTCCTTCCTCCCAGGACAGTTGCCTCCCAGGCATGTTTAGGTATCTCTGGTGATGCTCAACCTGAAAAGGATGTGGACAGCTCATGGTTTTCTTGTCCCCAATACCTACGGTCATAGTGTTGAGCAGGAGGTTGCTTGCCTAATGCTTCTGCATCTGTGGACACTTCTCACTGTCTAGATCAACTACGGGGTTGGAGGACCTTGGTTGTCCTGAGGGCGGTCTTGGCTACCAGGGCAGATGTATGCTGTCTCACTGATGTGTGTGTTCACAGGCCCTGGTGCGCTTCATGTACTCACTGAGCAAGGGTTACCGGAGAATCACCTACCATAACTGGAGGCACGGCTTCAACGTGGGGCAGACCATGTTCTCCTTGCTGGTGGTATGGAGGAACGTGGGGGTGCGGTGGCCACAGTGTGGCCGTTTTTATTTGTTGACTTTTAATAATTGCACAATTCTGTCTGGGAGTGTAGCTTAGTGACAGAGTAGTTGCCTAGGAGGTTCAATTCCTAGCACTGGAAAAATAAAAAGAATTGCAGAAGTAATGCAAGCATAAAAGGAGATTCATGAATAAGCCGGTGGGGCAAGCCTGTAATCACAGCACTCAGGAGGCCAGAGCAGGTTAGCCTGCACCACCTAGCAAGACTCTCTCAAACACAAAACAACAACAAAATTCCAAGAACAGACAAGGGTACAGATATTACCAAATTTTCTTTTTGTACAACAGACACACATAAACACATAGCACACATGCCATTTATTTTTATGACCCATGGAATAATCTATAATATTTTATTTGAAAATATATATATCATATAATGGTATGTTCTTCCATTGTATATGCCAATCAGGTTTTTAAATTTTTTATTTTTATTTTCTGTGGATGAGTGTTTTGTCCATGTGGTACACTGTATGTGTGCAGTGCCCAGAGGGACTAGAAGAGGGTATCAGATCCCCTGGAGCTGGAGTTTCAGGCTGTTGTGGGTCTTGTGGAAGAGTAGCCAGTGTTTTTAACTGCTGAGCCATCCCTGCAGCCCCGAGATTCTTTCAATATATAAACACATAGCCATATAAAACACATCTCTTACTAGATGAGGCATAAAGCTTACCACTGAAGTCATTTTTAGAGGTACAACCCAGTGACACTAAGTACGTTCACAGTGCTGTGCTGTGCTATGCTGTGCTGTGCTGTGCTGTGCTTGCCAGGATCGACTCCAGGACACTCATTCATCTTCTCAAACAGTAGCTCTGCACCCATTAAACAAGAATGCCAGTTTCTCCTAGCTCCTAGGCCACCCTTCACCTTCTTTCTATAGAAACGTGACCACTCTAGACACTGCTGCCAGTGGGGTCACAAAGCGTTGACTCCTTTGTGTCTGAGTTTTTTCACTTAACATGGTGTCTACAAGGTTCATCCTATTACATTTTCTTGCTGCACAAAACAGTTGTCCTTTGCAACCTGTGTGTGTGTGGAGGGGTTGTTCTAGAACACCTCCTCATACCAAAACTTTGTGTGTGGTCAAGTCCCTAATATAAAACAGCAGTGTATTTGTGTGTAACCTATGCCTCCTGTATATTCTTGTTTGAGATAGGGTCTTGGAGTGTAGGTGAGTTCCACCTTGAAGTCAATTAAAAAAATATCTTTTGGGTCCACAACTGGTTAGACCCACAGATATGGAGCCCATACCTACAGAGGGCTGACTGCAATGGCTGTCCTATAATTTCTTTACTCAACACCCTATTGTTGACTATAAAGGTTGTTTTCTAATCTTTTAGTATGACAAGCATTGCTACAATGTCTTTGGGTGGCCTTGGTATGTCTGTGTCGATATTTCTGACACATACATTTCAGAGTCCATCATGTCTCATCAAGTGTTTCTCCATACAGGTCATGCTGCAACAGCTGTTGGCCTCACGCCCCTTGTCTGCATTCCTTACCCTCATGACTAGCAATACCTAAGCACTAGGGTTTGGAAACAGGAGTTTTAGCTAGGCCACAGAAAGTGATGACAGCAATCTTAGATTAGGTTTTTCTTCCTTTTCCTTCCCCCTACCCCTACGTGTGTGTGTGCGCACGCACATGTGTGTGTGTGTGTGTGATGATGATACACGGTCTCATGTAGCCCAGGCTTGCCTTAAGTTCTCTACGTAGCTTGAATATAACCTACAACTATAGATCCTCCTGCCTCCATCATCTCAGGCATGCGGGTACCACCACGCCTGGCAATTTGGCTTACTTCACTGAGTCAATAGCTCTACAGAGTTCTCCCCACCTTCACTTCAACCTCCGCACAAACAAGAGTGAAATAGTTGAAGGAACCCCAGAGAACAATCCTTCTGGCTGTACCTTGATTGGTAGACCAGGTTTAGAAAGTCAGCGTTACGAGTATGGCCAAGTTCAAAGACCTCCCAGTGACAAAATGGCTGCCAGGTTTACAATGATCATTACGTCCAACCCCTCCCCTTCTGGAGCACAGATGCAGAGGTCCAATTAGGACGACATAGGAGTAGGGTGCTCAGCCTCCCTGTTTACCTGGGTTACCTGGGAACTGTTTCAGCTTGATATTGGAGCTCTACAGCCTGAGTATAGCGAACCATTGGTCACCCCGTGGAGTGGAAACAGAATGAGATCAGAGGTGGCTGGGGACGTAACTCACTTGGTAGAGTGCTTGCCTAACACACACAGATCCCTGGGTTTGATCCCCGGCACTACATCATCTGCACGTGGTGGTGGCACAGGCCTGTAATTTTGGCACTCAGGAGTGGAAGCAGGAGGATCAGAAATTCAAGGTTGGTGGCGGTGTACGCCTTTAATCCCAGCACTAGGGAGGCAGAAGCAGGAGGATCCCTGTGAGTTGGAGAGCAGTCTGGTCTACAAGAGCAAGTTCCAGAACAGGCTCCAAAGCTACAGAGAAACCCTGTCTCAAGAAAAAAAGAAGAAGAGGAGGAGGAGGAGGAGAAAAAGGAGGAGGAGGAGGAGGAGGAGAAGGAGAAAGAGAAGAAAGTCAAGGTCATCTTCAGCTACATAGAGAGTTCTAGGCCCAGGCCTACAAGATGGCTTGGTGGGTAAGGGTGCTTGCTGCTAAGCCTGATGAATTGAGTTTTATCCCCATGAACTATAAGGCAGAAGGAGACAACCGGCTTCCAAAAGTTGTCCTTTGGCCTCCACATGTGTATTGTGGCACATACAAGCACACACACACACACACACACAAACATAAGTATAGTAAATTTTTTTAAAATGAGCTCTCAAAAAGCCTGGACTATATGAGACCCTGCCTCAAAAACAAAAGCAAACAAGCAGACTTCTGTTTGTGGGCTCTGGCTGTACCCTCTCCACCTGTCTCTCTACCTTGCTTCCATCCCCCTAAATAAATGGTCGTGGCTGATCCCTCTAATATCCTTCCAGACAGGAAAGCTGAAGCGGTACTTCACTGATCTGGAGGCCCTGGCCATGGTCACTGCTGCCTTCTGTCATGACATCGACCACAGAGGCACAAACAATCTCTACCAGATGAAGTGAGTCGGCTCCTACCACCCCGACTTCCCTATCTCCCAGTCTCCCCCCAGACTCATTACCCATGTGTGTACAATCCCTGGGCTGGCTTCTAGGGAAAAGCCCCACTGTCCGAAGCCTCCCACTTTCCCCACTCTGGATCTAGGTTTAGATCTACAGTAAATGGAATAATGATTTCCTAAAGATGTCCACATTCCAAATCCAGAAGCCTGGGAATGTTGGCTGACATTCAAAAGGGACTTTTCCATTGTGACTGAGTCAAGAGAGAGGCTTGGAATGTGAACCAGGACAGTACACAGGGTCACAGTCCAAAGGGTCCTGGTGAGGAGGCAGGGAGTTAGGGAGAGCTAAGTTTCCATCTGCTGCCTTCGAAGATGTCAGAAGGGCCTACCAGCAAGGAATGCAAGTGTCTCTAGAAGATGGGAAGGATGTGGAGACAGACTCTCTCTTCCAGGGCCTCCAGAAAGAGAGCATCCTGGGCCCCATATTAGCTCTCTGAACTCCAGGGCTAGTGACAAAAGTCAGTGACAGCTTGTTATTGTAGCAATAAGATATTAAAACCTTATCATTCTCTGGGGCAGTGGTGGTGCATGCCTTTTAATCCCAGCACTCGGGAGGCGGAGGCAGGTGGACCTATGGGAGTTTGAGGCCAGCCTGGACTATAGAGCAAGTTCCAGGACAAGCACCAAAACTACAGAGAAACTCTGTCTCTAAACAAAAACAAAAACAAACAAAAAAGCAGCAACAACAACAAAAAAACCCTTATCATTCTGAGAAAATTAAAAAAAAGTTTTGTCATAATTCCCCCTTCCCTGTCTTATGTGTGGAACTAATTTGAGCCGACATGTTAGCAATTGGAAAAGTTCATTTATTCATTTGGCTTGCATTTGTATGCTCCCGGATTGATGAGCTGCATTAAAAAAAAGACAAATAGTAATAACAACAATAATAATGATGACAGAAAAGGCAGCCTCCATCATAACCAAATTCATATTCCGTGTGGCCTCTGAGGCGCTGTCCTTGAAGCACAATCGTATTAAAACATTACAACAGGCTTGGAGCTGGGTGGACCACAGGTATTACCTCTGTGCCTTAAGTAGGTTTCTGATGCCGTGGTAAACACCATGACGAAAAGCAACTTGGAGGAGAGAAGGGCTTATTTCATCTATAGCTTATCATCCACCACTGAGGGGAGTCAGGGAAGGAATGCAAGGCAGAACTGTAGGCTGACTCTTCTTTCCCACCTTCCAGTTCCCAAATAGCCAACACAGAGACCTCCAATTATTACTAATTAGCTCTGACAACTTAAATCAGCCCATTTCTATTAGGCCGTGGAAGCGTGCTGCTTACTGGCTTGTTCCTCAGGCTTCCATCCGCTACCTTTCCTATACCTCCCAGGATCATCTGCCTAGGGGTGGCACTACCTCCAGTGGCTGGGCCCTCCCACACTGATACTTAATCAAGAAAATGCCCCCACAGTCTTGTCCACAGGCCAATCTGACGGAGGCATTTTTTTTTTTCAGTTGAGTTCCCTCTTCCCAGATGCCCTTGGCCTGTGTCAAGCTGACAAAAACTCTCTCATACTACTTGAGAACACTGGGATTCCACTAGATTCCACTCGGGCCCACGGCCTATGGGACCTTCTGCAGGCTAAAGTGCATGCTTCCCCCATCTTCTCACTGTCCTAGGGTGCTTCAAGGCTCATGCCGTGTTTTACACTGTGGGACTCTGAGCAGTAGGCAGGGCATTGTACGTGTTCAATAAATCTTTATTGACTTAAAGAAAAGGACAAACATTGCTTTCTCACAGGAACTCAACGACTTTCCCTAAAACTTGACTATCTTCAAAACATGGTCCTCTGTGTGTGTGCCTGTGTGTGCACCCATTTGTGTGTGCCTATGTGTGTGTGTGTGTGTGTGTGTGTGTGTGTGTGTCTAGGAGATAAATAGCTCTCTAAAACAGTGCCTGGCCTTACATATGCTTGTGTCCTTTTCCAGCCTAACAATGTCTAAAGAGTCCATGACCCAGAAGAGACTCTCGGTTGCTTGTGAAAGACAAAGTTAGGATATTTGACATCTGCTCCTCAACTTCCACTATCTCATTTTTACTTTGTGCAAAATCCTTCCTGCTCCTTCCCCATCAGCATCTGCCTACAGAAATAGGAGATGGCAGGACGGGGTTATAATGTCTTTAGTCTCCATCTTGGCAATTTTATGTTGATATTCATATTCATTCTCTCTCTCTCTCTCTCCCTCTCCCTTCCTCCTTCCCTTTCTTCCTCCCTCCCTCCCTCCCTCATTTAGATCCCAGAACCCACTGGCCAAGCTCCATGGGTCCTCCATCTTGGAAAGGCATCATTTGGAGTTCGGTAAAACACTGCTGAGAGATGAGGTAGGATGACCCTCGTCTCACAGGAAGCCTGCGGGAGCACAGGCTTCCTTTTGCCATTGGCCGAGGCTGTCACCACTTAGTTGTCTTGTCACCACTTAGGGCGGCCGCCAGAAGGAGAGTGACTTTACTACCAGCGCCGTTTCTCAACACTCGTCTACTTCTTTTTCTTTAGAGCCTGAATATCTTCCAGAACCTGAATCGCCGGCAGCACGAGCACGCGATCCACATGATGGACATTGCCATCATCGCCACGGACCTGGCCTTGTATTTCAAGTAGGTATTGCCCCTCGCTTTCATACCAGCGATGATTATAGCAGCAAATGCCATCCATCGTTCCCGCTGATATGAGTTCTGTGTCAGGTCCAACACAACCTGTAAGGCAGATGTTCTTTTTGTTTGTTTTGTTTTTATTTTTTGGTTTTTTTGAGACAGGGTTTCTCCGTGTAGCCTTGGAGCCTGTCCTGGAACTCGCTCTGTAGATCAAGCTCTGCTCAAACTCACAGAGATCCGCCTGCCTCTGTCTCCCAAGTGCTGGGATTAAAGTCATGCGCCACCACTGCCCAGCCAAGGTAGATGCTCTTACACCCATCCTATAGGGAAACAGATTTGCTAAACACATAGCTCAGCGGCATTTAAAATGAAGTCTTCATTCCAAGGCCATAGTTTTTCCTGTGCTGTTTTGTTAACTTTGTGAATTTAGTAACTTCCCCATCTGGAACAGCCCGTGTTAGCAGCCCAGCTGCTGTCTCACTCTTACGCTTGATCTCTTTAACAAGCTGGTGTGTGTTGCAGGAAAAGGACCATGTTCCAGAAGATTGTGGATCAGTCAAAGACATACGAGAGCCCCCAGGAGTGGACCCAGTACATGATGCTGGAGCAAACACGGAAGGAAATCGTTATGTGAGTCGAGGCAAGGTTAACCCTCACCTGCCTGGGGTCCGCCCACAGCTCTTGCTGCTCTCAGCAGAGCCCTGGGACACTTGCTGCTTTAGAAGCCCCTCACATTTGGAAGCATGAAGCTGTGTCCAAATGGGATGGCACAAGTGACCATATGTTTAACTTTGATTTTGGCACTGAAAACACAAGAGAATACATTGTTGCTGTTTTATATATCTGCATGCAAAGAGCGTACTGTCTGAAGTATTTCAATGATAAACTCTAGGATTCGAGTAGCAAAGGGGTAACTGTATCCCCAAGTTTTGAACAAAGCGTGTACTAATGGTGGAGAGCAAGCGCAAGGACCCAAGTGTGATTCCCAGAAAACACATTAGAAAAGCCAGACATAACGGAGCACTGGGGAGGTGGAGACAGTTTGATCTCTCAGGCTCACAGACCTGGCCACTCAGCCTCGCCTTGTTGAGCTCAAGGTCAATGAGAAACCCAATCTCAAAAAAGAAGACAAGTGGCTCCTGAAAGCAATATTCACAGGTGCTCTCTGCCTTCTAGATACACACAAATGCACACACACACACACACACACACACTTTAGTATCTCTAACCCCAGCACTCCTATGGGAGATGGGTAGCAGAAGCTCATGGACTAGCTAGCCTGGAGTACGCAACCACCAAAGAGACACCTTGCCTCACCAAGGCGGAAGGCGAGAACTGGCTCCTGAAGGGGTCCTCTAATACCCTCACCAGTGCCGTGGCATGCGTGCGCCCCCACTCATCCCCCTGCACAGAACACCCAGATAAGTCTGAAACAGAAGGATACTAGGGCAGTTCAGCCTTAATCCTAAGTAGGTGCTGAAGTCAGTAGGGAAGGTCTACTTTGAAGGACTGCATCCTCTAAGAGAGGATTTTCTACATAGCCTCGGGACAACAGGATGGCTGCAAAGTCAGATCCCTGTCTCACTCTATGTGTCAAAGTAAATTCCAGATGAGCCAAGAATTTTTAAATAATGGGGGGTGGGTGATGGGAAAATTAAAAGGAATAATTTCAGGATAAATTTTTCTAAGAACAACCTGACATCCATATGTTGTAAAAAAATGATTGAATAAATTTGACTATTTGAAAATCAAGAATCTCTGCACAACACACACACACACACACACACACACATACATACACAGACACTAGATACACACACACACATGGACTCAGCCAAAGACAGAATGCAAAGAGAAAGTATTTGTGGTACTTCTAACAGAAAAGCAGCTAATTTCTTCAGTAGATGTTAGTACAATTCAAGAAAAGGGCCAAGTCAACAGAAAAAAGACAAAAGGCGCACAGGCAGACTTTGCCAGGAAAGGAATTACAATGCTCCGTAAAGGACCATGGTGGACCGCATACTACATACTGAGAGAACACGAAACAGAGAGAGCTACAGTGAGAGACAGTGTTTTACCCCTCACCTTGTGGGCCAGAGTGAGGGGAGCAGGCACTCTCTTTTAACAGTGTGGGGGACAAGTAGGTATGATCTTTACAGAGGACAGTGGGGCACTATTGTCGGTGAAGCTGTGACCCTGAAAATTGAGAGAACACCTTAACTGTCTCCAATTCAAATAAAACTGGGGCTGGAGGCGGGTATGGGGCAGGGAGGAACCAGCACGGTCAATTGATAGATATATCAAGACGTCTTCACTATTGTCTCAGTGAAAAGCATGTGGCTTCAGTTTTCTTTTTTGTTTGGTTTTGGTTTTGGTTTCGGTGTGGCTTGGTTTCTAACGGCACTAATCTCTTTTAACAACCACGCCTTCCCTGTCAATGAATTTCAGTGAATTTCTGTTTTGGCCAGATCACACGTTTTCAAATCCTTCTATGCTTCTTTTTGTTCCCAGTTCAAAAAGCATTCAGCAATAGCTATGCCATCTTGAAATTTCCTCTACCAGATTAATTAGACCATTATTTTTAAATCCAGCCTCAATCTCAGAACACAAAGTATTGGCCAGGCAGAATGCAGATGACTTATATATAACCCAGTTCCTAATGGAGTCCTCACTTCTACCTGAAACCTTGAGAGCATTGTCTGTCCTGTCCATATTTTTATCAACATTGTGGTCTTCTGAGTGTCCATTGAAAATTAGGCACCGTGCTGTGCTGACCAAATCCTAGG
Source organism: Arvicola amphibius (assembly GCF_903992535.2). Lineage (NCBI taxonomy): Eukaryota > Metazoa > Chordata > Mammalia > Rodentia > Cricetidae > Arvicola > Arvicola amphibius. The sequence goes on from NC_052051.1 coordinate 135,760,180, forward strand.
TGTACCAACCTGCTTCCCCAGTGCTCCGTTATGTCACGATGCCCTCACTCCTGGCACCACACCTAGTTTCTCTTCTATGGCTTTGACCGAGCTAGTTAAGAGAGCAACTTAAAGGCAAGAAGAATATGGCTATAAATCCCACACTTGGGTGGCAGAGGTGGGATTGTAGCCAGTTCAAGGCCAGTCTGGCCTACTTAATAAATTTGAAGTCAGCCTGGGATAGACAGCAAGATCTTGCTTTAAAACCACCAAAAAAGGGAAGGGACTATCCTGCATGTTGTCTTCTGCTCAGCCCCAGGGAGCTTGTGAAGAACACTAGGGCAGTGGGAAGGGATGGTAGAGAGGCTTCTTCACATCACAGAAGACAGGAAGCAGTGGACTCTGAGCAAGCCACAGCCCTAAAGGACACATACAGTGACCTTCTTCCTCCAGCTAGGTCCCATCTCTTAAGGTTTCAGAACCTTCCAAAGTAGGACCACCAGCTTGGGACTATGTCAACACCCGGGCCTGTGAGGGACACTTCACATCCCAGCCCTAACATTGTCAGCCTTGCAAAGGCCACTGTTCTGGCCCAGCAGCCCCACCTCTAAGATTTCATTGCCACTCACTCCCCCACATGTGCACCAAGGGTGTACGAAAGTCTTTGCCACGTGACTTCTAGTCACAGAGAAGCCTGGAAACAATTTATGTTCCCACCAATGAGGATTCAGGATAAACACTTACAGTGCTTTTACACAACGAGCCACCAAACAAACTTTGCAAAGAAATGTCATATCAAAGATATAAACAAACAAACAAACATGGACAGGACTTTATTGTAAAAGCCAAGATGGTCTACCAAGCAGTTTCCATGCTGAACATTTTTACCCATCAGGGAACCCAAAGCCTTCCAAGGCACGTCTGGGCGTGGTGATCCGTGTTCTCTTTCATAATACTAATCTTCCTGAAAACAAACCAGGCATTCCCACCCTTCTACAGGTTTACAAAGTAAAGTCACATTCTTCCCTGTCTTGATCTGCCTATAGGACTTTGGCCCAGGCGCAAGATCCTCTAGGCCATAAAACGAGAGGAACCATCTGAATCCCGACATGTTAGAAGTATTGGTAGACACTTCAAAGCCTTTTCTGATAGACTTGTTACAAGCCCGAGGAAGGGCCTCAGGCCTCCCCTGTCTTATAGATTCTGATGAAAACATACTTTCCTCTATAATCTCACAAGAGCACTTTTGACATGGGGTGTGCAGGTTTCTTTCTCTGTGATCCCTAGCGGGGCATCCTTACATCCAATTCTTTGCTAAGTTATCATCTGCCTAATATAGCTATTATCTGAACTATTAGAGTCAAATCCAACAAGTTAAGGGTTCTTTCTTTGAGATATGCCTCTCTCTCTCTCTCTCTCTCTCTCTCTCTCTCTCTCTCTCTCTCTCTCTCTCTCTCTCTCTCTGCTGGAGATGAAACTCAGGGTCTTGGCACATGCTGGAGCACCTCAGAGTTACTCTCATCCTTGCCTTCATGCCTGTGTAAGAGCCGCATACTAACCAATTGCACCACGGGAGCAATCTCCTGCCTCCGTGATTTCTGACGCAAATCACACGTCTAGGCTTCTCATACTTCAAACAAACGTGTGACTCAGGCATTCTCATGACTTCCTCCTCAATTTCTGATTTTTCCATAATGGCTTATAGAACTCTGGGAGATCTCACAGTTTCCAGTTTGTATTGGAAAATGGAATAGCTGTAGATAGATAACTAGACCGAGTACATAGGAGCAGTCTGCAAGGCCACCAACCTCTCAACATACAGGTGTCTGCTAGCCTGGAAGCTCACCCCAGAACTGTTCAAAAGGATTTTTGGTTGTTGTTTGTGCTTGTTATTGTTTTTTGTTTTTTGTTTTTTTTTCCTGAGACAGAGTCTCACTATGTAGCCCTGGCTAGCCTGGAACTCACTACTCAAACTAAACTGGCATTGCTAGAACTTACAGAACCCGCCTGCTTCTGCCCCCAGAGAGCTGAGATTAAAGGCATGTGGCAACTCCTCCTGGCTCAAAAGTTTTACAATATAGTTCAATCTCTAGCCAGCCTTCCCCTCTCAGAAGTCAGTGAACGGGGATAAAATATTCAATTCTGAAGTCAGTCGGTCCTCAAGCTCCAGTCCAAAGCTGTCTGGGGATCCCATCCTAAGCTTCCTCATTGGCATAATATAGGGTCAGTCATAAGGAGCTCACTGCAAACAAGACACTCCCACCACTCAGAGGATTTAAAGGTTTTAGGAGCTGTGTGCAGGGACCTGAGGACAAAGGCCGGCTATATTTCCTAGTTATACCCCATTATATGCAGTATTTTAAAAAGTAAAGCAAGGCATTAGAAATGGAGGGTTTTGTTCTTTGCCATTTAGCACATAGGCAATATCGAGGTATGTCCCTTTAAATAACCATGACTTTCCTCAGAGGATGTGCCACTATCTAGGGACCATGTTATTAGAACAAAGGCATCGTTAGGAAGCACCAAAGTGACAGATTCTGTTATTTTATTTATTGTTTGTTTGTTTATGGTCTTTTGAGCCAGGGTTTCTCTGTGTAGTCTTGGCCGTCCTGGAACTCACTCTGTAGACCAGACTGGCCTCGAATTTGTAGAGATCCACCTGCCTCTGCCTCCTGAGTGCTGGGATTAAAGGTGTGCACTACCACTGCCTGGCCCTGGTATGTAGTATTCTTTTAATTAGTGAGGTGATCAAATCTCATGATGTTAGGTAAGGACTCTCCAGAGTTACACTATAGCCTAGTTCCTTGCTTGTCTGTCTCCCTGCCTGCCTGTCTGTCATCTTTCTAGTCACCTGTTTATGATAGTGTTCTATTGCTATGACATCTGAAAGGGGGCAGCTCTCTTGTGAGTAACAGTTTTGGGTGCTTGAGTCTGAGGTTACTTGGCCCTCTAGCTTTGGGTCTGTAGCTGCTTAGTATAACATGTGGCATAGGAGGCCTGGCCTGCTCTCCTCATAGTGGCCAAAGAAAGAGGAAGCAGGGACTTCTGAGGGCATGGCCAACTGACCCAACTTCTTTCCACCTAACCACACCTCCTAATAGTTCCCCCACTTTGCAAGAGTGCTGTGGGTCAGAGACCAAGCCTTCAGCACATAGGCCTTTAGGGAGTATTCAAGATCCAAGCCATAATACTATTTGTCTGTCTATCCATCCATTCATCCATCTATCCAACTGTCTGTCCATCTATCTATCCGCCTATCCTACGTACTTGCACATCTATCTATCTCTACTTTCCTTAGAATTAAGAATAAATGAGAAAAACAAGAGGGAAAAAATACAAATAAAGGACTAACTAGATGTCATGGGGGGCATTATAATGTGCTTACTGAATTGAAAAATTCCAGGTCAGATTCTAATGTGACAGCTTCAGTTGACAGCAAAAGCCTACTGTTTCCAGTGATGTTATGTGACAAACATCTCCATAAGTTAAATGAGCTAAATCTGAAGCTTCAAAGTTTCACTGAAAGCAAAATTGAAACTCATTATGAGATAAAATCCCTTTATAAAAATAAAGCCCTGGAAAGGTGTACCAGAATTAATTATGTTTTAATATACCTGGCCATTTTCAGTATCTTGGGTTAACACAGCGCTCCTGAAGATATGTCAGAGGTGTAATAAGTAGTCCTCTGAGAACTCTTTGTTCTCTCTTGCTGGCACGCATCCCACGAATGAAAGAAGTGAGATTCTAGTGTTGCCTTTCAACAAGATGGAAGCAGAGTGTAATTGTCAGCAGATGGGTCACTCAGGGTTAATCCAGAGAAACCCCCAAACAATGAATGGTCTGTTCCATCTCCAGGGAATTTATAAAAATGAAGGCCTCACATAAAATAGATGCCGATTTTATCAGTTTAGCAGTAAGACGTATTCACCCATTATCTGATTTTTAAAATCCCACTCAGGTGGGCAGTGGTGGTACATGCCAGGACTGCATAGAGAAACAAACAAAACAAAAACTCAAAAAACCAACAAAACCAAAAAACAAACAAAAAACCAGCAAAAAACCCTACCCTATTTCACTGAGATGCAGTTCTGAAATTAATCATTTTGAGTATCAAATAATTATTTATAAAGATAGATAAGATGTTTTGTTCTTTGGACTAACTGTATAACTTAATCCAAAGGGGAAAAATTAATACTTGAAGGTTTATGGTCAATGAAAAAAATCAGAAATAACTAAAACTAATCAAGGTATTTGGTTATGAATGGGTGGTCAGGAAAGACTATAAAGTGTATACATCTGTACACAGATAAAAAAACATATCCACATATGTGTCCATGTGTATACAGTATGAGGATATAGTTCTGCAGAAGTCAAGTAGAAATATAAATTTAAGGAGAAAAACTTGTGTTTTTCTGTCCCAGATGATGATGGCTGGTACGGAGTTAGCACACTCTACATTCCTTTGGATTGGGAAGAGTGAAGTAACAACGTTCTTTCGCCGTCAGGATTTATAACACAGTGCAAACTAGATCCTTGCAGATAATTAAACATATGACGAAACAGTTTCAGCTATCTGGGAAGGTTCACATTTTTCAAAACTATTTATGTAGACCTTCAGTAAACATGTTTTGAAGACCTAGAAAGCAGGGCTTGACGACCTTGGCACCGCTGATGTGTAGGGTGAATTCTTTGTTGTGGCCTTTTCTTGTGCCCTAGGACACGTTGAACAGCGTTACCTGCCGGAAGCCAGTGAGTGGGCTTTCCACCCCAGCTGTAACTACTGAAAGTTATTTCAGATGGTAGCAGGGATGCTGCCGAGCAGAAACCTCCCTGGCTAAGAAGCACAGCCATGAGGCGATTTCAGTTACATCCATGGACTGTACAGATTTAGCCTCTGTATCAGAACCACGTCCTACCTGGGCAGAGTGGGGCAGTTAAGACATTTGGAGCCTTAGCGCCAGGCAGTCTGGGCTCAAGTCTTGGCTCTCACTTATTGGTGGCGTGACTTGAGCAGGTTTCGTCACCTCTCTGTGCCTCAGTTTCCTCTGTAGTTCAGCGGGAATAATGATAGTGTCTATTTTTTTTTTTTTTTTTATTCTCCCAGAGTTGGCTGGCAGTAAGTGAAACACTTTACAGCTCGGCTTAGGTAGGTGGTGCTTTGGGGCACTTCCTGTAATATAATGACATATAGATTTGGTCTTTGTTCCTGGTTCCTCACATGGAGCTTCTAAGAGCCTTGGGATTTCCTGAGCAACCGGTTATGGTATCTTTTGTTCTCATGAAGTCACTCTTGGCAGGAGCCTAGATAGTTTCAGGATGGGGGCTGCTTACCAGAGACACCCCGATATAAGGAGCTTGATACTTTTAGCTTCATTTCTACCCTCTAGGGAGGTGGGTGGGGAAGGCCTGGATCATGTTAATTACCAGTGACTCATGATCTCATTCACCAAGCCTACAAGATAAAAAAAACCTTCATAACATTGTTTAAACATGGGAGTTCAGAGACCTTTTGGATTGCTGGCCACATGGAGGTCTTGTGTGGCCTAAGGGACCTTCCTACTCCCAACCCTTCCATGCTTCTTCATCTGTTTCTCAGTTGTTTAACACACAGCAAATGTAAGCAAATTGCTTCCCTGAGATTTGTGAGCTGACCCAGCAAATTATTGAATCTGAGGGAGGTTACGGGTGTCCCCACACCTGGTTAAGACCAAATCAGACAGAAAAGTGGCTAATGTTGGATCGACTTCCAAAGTGAGGGCCTGCTGTGAGACCCAACTGTTAAGTCTGAGGAATCAGCACTAACTCTAGGTGGCAAGTGACTGACTTGAATTGTGAGAGAGGAAAATTCTGAGATGCCCTAAAGTTAGTTAGAAGGTGGGGGTGGGGTGGGATGAGAGATAGAGAGGAGAGATGATGAGATGCTATTTGGCTAACAATTTAGTCCGAACCAACAAAAAAACAAACAAATAGAAAAACCAGACTTCACCTTCCTAAATGTACGGTGAAACCTTGTCTCTAAGGCACAAGAGGCAAAAGCCACCACGGTGCCGTCACAAGTCCGCTTAGGACCCCAATCATCTGAGAAAGAACAAGCCGTTCTCCTATGCATATTCTCCTATTCCAGACCTACCGGCTCCTCTGCACTGTAGGTTACTGTGTCTTCTTTCCCCAAAACTCAGGTACTGTGGGCATCTTCTAACCGCTCCACCCTGCAGCTGCAACTGCGAGATTTTGTCCCAGGATCTGGCCCTTTATTTTTTCTGGCTAGCATCTATAATGGTTCCATAAACCATTATTTCCAAGATCCCTTGGTCTGTAGAGTTTGAGTTCAACCTAAAGAAAACCCCAGCAGTGTCTTCCGGTACTTTGGTCGTCTTGGAGGTGCTTATGTTGTGAGCTTCCTGTGGTATGTATGAGACCTACACCAAACCCCTTGCTGTGTCCTGAGCCACATCACTGTGTCAGAGCCCTGCCCAGCTCTTTTTTGTGCTGCCCTCTACTTATTTAATCTAAGGATGTGCCACCAACTCTTGAGCAAGGGTGTGACTTCCCACTCCTTATCAAGCCTTTTCTTGTCATTCTTGATTGTGACCCAACCAGGAGTTGGGAGCCCTCAGCATTCTCAGGGCTGGCCTGTAGGGCCTGCTGCCTGATTTCTTAGGACTTCTGACCTAAGAATAGCTAATTACTTTTTTGGCTTTTTTTTTTTTGAGACAGACTCTCTATATACCCCTGACTATCCTGGAACTCACTATGTAGATCAAGCTGAACTTGAACTCACAGAGATTTGTCTTTCCAGACTTCCCAAGGGATTAAAGGTGTGTGCCACCAAGCCTGGAACTAATTACATTTTTAAGTGGTTGAGTGGATTTTTTAAAGATATCATTTCACAAATAAAAATAAATTAAAGCATCCATGTCTATAAATAAGATATGATCCAGTTATAGAGAATCATTTTCTGACTTTATGGGCTGTGGCTTCTTTTGCCTTTATGACACCTTCCTCCATAAAAATCAATCATTACGTTAGTTAGCAAATAAAAATTATGTTTTATGACTTTATTGGTAGAAAGATAATCTTGGAAAATTTGTTATGATTTCACTTTTAATTCTGGCTTTATTGATTGGTTATGAGGCTCTCTCCATAGCCCAGGCTGGCCTGAAAGTCACAGCAATCCTCCTGCCCCAGTCTCTAAGAGTATTAGGTTTATATGCATGAATCACCATATCTGCCTTTCTTCTATCAAAAGCAAGTAAAATTAAGGTATTTTCATAAGTTTCCAGATATATGTGGGCCTTTGGCATTCTGCTGAACAGATAGATAAGTTGACCCGGCTTTTTAATATGTCTGGTTGCTCCCGCATCACTGACAGAGTTGAGCAGATAAAATCGAGATTGTGTCCTCTGCAGAACCCAATCATTTGCCAGGACCTGTACACAAAGTTTATCAGCGCTTGGCACAGCATTTTACAAAGGAGGAAAGAGAGTACCCAAGAGACAGAAAAGTGACTTACCTGGTGACAAGCTATGTGACCCCAGGATGGTAGCCACAGAGAAAGGATCTGCTCCTGAGTACCCACCCATTCCCATGCTGCTGCAGGGCCTCCCAGGGAGTGTCGGCGCCAGCATCCTGCAGAGCTCTGGAAACTGAAGACTGGAATGCTCTCTCCTGAAAGTCAGCCAGAGAGCAGGAAGAAGGCCTCTGGCCTCACAGTTAAGTTCTGGAGGGGCCTTGAGGGTGGACCAGGTAAAAGGCAAGCTGAGCTCTCCTCGCAGCTGCCCTCCTGCATGGTAATTTGATTAGGTGATGGCAATCAGTGCTCTTACAAAACCCTGCTTTGTGCTTATCATAATACCTCTCAGGAGGAAGGATTTGACCATATAAGATGACTGAGTTCCTTTGATCCACAACCTGGTATGACTGTCACACACTGAGGTTTACACACTCAGCTGAAAAAGACTTTAGGCATCTTGTTCTGGCCACTGCAAGGCAAGCGAAGATGGAAGGGCGGGATTCTGCTGAGTCTGATTCCAAGCCCTTCAGAGGCTAAGGTGTGGGGTTCCTGAGGCCTCAGATCTTCCTGCCTCTTCTTGTACACACACCCTCTTTCACTCCGTTCCACCTCCACACCTCCCTCTCCCTGGGCATTTTCTTGGTAATTTCTCCCACTCTGTGCCCATTCTCGCAATGGTTTCCTTCCTGGAGTCTCCGCAATGAAACCTCTGTGACACGAAACACTGACAGCGTCTCCTTCCTTCAAACCTTCCTATCCTCTCTCTAGACAGGGTTTCTTTGTGTAGCCTTGGTTGTTCTGGAACTCCCTTGGTAGACCAGGCTAACCTCAAACTTAAGAGACCTGCCTGCCTCTGCCTCCTGAGTGTGGGGACTAAAGGTGTGTGCCACTGTGCCCAGCTCGATTTGGCTTCTCTTAACAAGGCTCCCAAGGATTCCCCAAGGATCTCCCTCCCATGCCCCAGCCTTCTGAATGTACCAGGCTTCCTGTTAGCAGGACTCTTGTGCCAGGTGTTCCCTCTGCCTTCTTTACCAAGTTAACATCTGCATCCTAACCTCATCTGACATTGTTCGCTGAAGGCCCTACTTTCTACTACTGTTACATGGATTTAGGGGCATTAGCATTTGGCACACGCCAGAGAGTTCCTATGCACTCCTCTTGGCCCAGCTCTCCTACTTATATCTTAGGCGACCCAAGCACCACTAGTTGCTATCACTTTTAGGCACTCCTCTCCCCTTCTTGTCTTCTTCGGTGCCTGGGACTCCACTGTCTTACTCACCGTATTGGCACGTGAGCGCCTTTCTCTGTGTTCCTCTAGTGACCACAAGCCTCACCAACCCCATGCCTTGTACAGCACCTGGGACTCTAGGACACATCTGGCGGTGAGGGTTGGGGGGACATGTACTGCAACACCATCTTCAGGGCACGAGGTTTGGATCGGCTATTCTGGAGCTACGTGGCCTTCTTCCAGCCCATGAACATTCCAAGTCTGCCTATAAAACACGTGGACATGTTTCCCAGCCTCCAGGCACGTGTTTCCACATGACACTTCAGCCAAGTAAAGCAAATATCTTGTACTCTCCCAAAGCCACACCTGTGGTTTTAACCTGGGGACAATGACAAGGACCAGGAGGTGGTAACTCTTGCATGCACAGCTGACCTTTTATTTGCCCGATTTGTTGACTAAGAAGCTTTGCCTGTGTCCACACCTAACATTAAACACAGGGCACGCACTCTGAGGTTACTACCAAGCATGAAGGCGTTTCTATGAAACATATACATTTCTGAAAGTTTATCCACCTAAGACTTACCCACTAAAAGTCACATCACATAATTAAAGAGTTTATTTAAACTTGTTAATGTTTTTTGAGTAGCCCAAGTGGCCTCCTAGACCAGCTGATGTAAAATGTTCCCTATACAGATGATTAGTTATAATCAGGTTATGGAGAGAGCTCAGACAACAGTAAAGCACTTATCCTGCAAGCACAAAAACCCAAGTTCAGATCCCCAGCACTCGTGTTAAAAAAGAAAGAAAAAGCACTGGATTATACTGTAATCCAAGATTTGGGGAGGCAGAGACAGGAGGATCCCTTGGGCTTTCTGGCCAGACAGTGTAGCTGTATTAAGCTCCAGGTTCAGCAAGAGACCCTGTCTCAAAAAAAATAAATAAAATAAAGCAGAAAAGCAACTGGAGAAGACATCTGATCTTGGACTCTGTCCTACACACACACACACACACACACACACACACACCTGCAGACACACATACATGTGTATACACAAACAAGTATAAACTCATACACTCAAATAGATAAAATGTAAAAATAAGGAAAGTGGTCTTTAAAAAAAAAATTCTGAGCTGAAAACTTGGTTCAGAGCCAAGCCTTTCCCCACTGTTCGTTCCCCTCCAGTCCCTGCCTGTGGGTCTCACTGAGTCAGGCTGAGCCTGCTTTCTGTGCTTCATTTGTGCCAGGCATGGCTCTAGGCAAGCCCCTTTCTCCTCTCTCCCGTGGTTCCTTCCTGCAACACAGCTCTGAGAAGATGACTTCATACTCTGAGCTTTTAGCCATCCCTTCTCCCCCGCCCCCCCCCCCCCCCTTACAATCCAACATGAACTCTAACCTCAAAGCCCGGGGCTGCTCACTGTGAAATGTTCTCTCCCTCTGTAGCCCCAGTTCTTCCCTGTCCCAGTCCTTCTCCTCTCTTCTGTACTCACTGTGTAGGGATTCACGGCCTGCCTTCCCATCAGTGTGAGACATGGCTATTCACTGAACCTGGGGTTCTCCATTTGCTAGCCTGCTGGCCGATGAACCCCAGGGGTCCTCCTGTCTCTCCGCTCCCTTGCCTCCAGGGCGTGGGTTATAGGGGTATCTCACCACACTTGACTTTGTGTATGGGTGCTGGGGATCGAACCTCAGGTCCTTATGCTTTCAGGGCAAACATTCTAGCGACTGGGCCATCTCTGTAGCCTGACACCCTTTAACTTTGGGGAATAAACTATCAATCTGTGCGTGATGAGCAATGCCAGATGGGAAGTGGTGTTGGTGTGTCCGGCAAAGTGCAGACTCATCCTGACTTTCTGTGAGATGGAGTCACTCACGACAAGGTCCAGCCTGAGAAATCAGTTTATATAATATAGGGTAACTTAGAGCAGGGCCCAGCCTGATCTCAACAGTAACAGACACCCAGTATGTTCACTGCACATACACACCATATCTGGGTGCTACAGGCTGACATTCAAGTTCATTATCTCATTTAGTCTTATGTCTACTCTGTAATGGAGGCCCCATGATCATTGCAGACAAGAAGAGAGGATTAGGGAGGTGAACTCAATGGCAAATCTCTGATTATATACAGAGACAGGATTCAACTCCAGCTACAGGGAGGGGAGTGAGCCCAAAATGGTGACATTACCTACTGGGAAGGGGCAGAGAAAAGTGGGGGACACTGAGTTAGTCGGCATCTGTAGCTTTAAATGGCTTTGGACTGACAGAGAGTATCCTGTGCTCAGGGCCATGATGATGACCGCCTGTGACCTCTCAGCCATCACCAAGCCCTGGGAGGTGCAAAGCAAGGTATGGACGCTGTCTATCCTGGCAGAGATGGGGATCGGTTTGCTGACCACAGTTAATGAGGCTGGACCCTTTTAGCCCAACTCCACTCTCTTGGTCTCTCCAATGACTGACAGGAGTACCAGGGAAGGGGTGGGCTTCCCCTTTCGCTGATCTTGAAACACAAGTGAGGTGGGAATGGGGGTAGGAGGGTTTGGGTTCTGCATATGTGATGGGGTCCATCTGTTGCAGGTAGCTCTGCTGGTGGCTGCTGAATTCTGGGAGCAAGGTGACCTGGAGCGCACTGTGCTGCAACAGAATCCCATTGTGAGTAGAGAGGGGGTGTCAGCCAGTACAATTTCTTGCCGACCCAGAGAAGTGATTAATGACACAGGGCTGTGGCCTTACCTCGGGATGATCTTTCACCAGTGTAGTGGTTTTCTGAGATGGTACATGGTTCGTAGGCTGCGTTCAACCTCATTCCTTGAGAACAGAATGGGGGCCAGAAATGCATGCGCCAGCTACCGTTACTCACCCGCCTGCAGTTGGAGGGCCTTGCTGTCAACATGTGGGTCCTTAGCGCCCTCAGCTAATTGGAGCTTGGCCAGTGGACACCAAACTGATTGCTCTTGATACAGGGGTGTAGGGACCACTTACCCTGGCTCCGTTCTAGCTGCACAGAACCAGCTAGCGGAAGCCTATCTATCTGAGGATTTATCTTACCGCTGAGAGCTGATTGGACTGGGTCAGTAAGGTGGCTTCTGACAGTTAGGAACTGTCTCTAAAGGGTGGAGTTCTGAAGAAGGCCTGGGGAGGATGAGTTAAAGACAAAACGCAGATGGGAGACAGACTGAGCTCTGAGAGTGCCAAGGGTGTGTGGGTCACCGTATCAGCCCTCAGCAGCAGTCCAGGGAGAGGGGAGGGCAGGTGGAACACAGAGAGTGTGGAAAGGGGTGCTAAGAACCCCAAGATTGTAGTCTTTCTCTCTCTCCGTGCTCTTTTGCTTGCCTTGCTTGTCTCGGGCAGATGGTTTAGGACCAGGCAAAACAGCAGCCACCCTCTTCGCCAAATATCATTAAGAATGGCCTCTAGGCCACTTACTAATCTTCTCCTCTGAAACTCCTTGAGCTGTCATAAGTACATTGCTCTCTCGGGCCACCAATTGTCTTGCTTTCTTTATATTTTAACAATGAGGACTGAATAGTTAGCGATCTCTCTGTACCATTAGCCAGAGTCAACAATTAACAAAACCTGCCTTCTTGTTTTACCTACTCTGCCCAATGCTCCCTCACATCCCTTTACTTTGGACTGGGGTATTTTATGGAATCCCAGACTCGGCTATTTCTTCCTAAACACTTTATCTCTAAGAGAGAAGATGTGATTACAGAATCAAAACAAAAAAACAAAAAACCATAGCTAGAGCCATTACCATTTCATCCTTCCTTACAAACACCAACAGCAATACTTACCAGAGGCTCATTCCCAGTCTCTGCTCATTTTCTCTGATGGAGAAAAAGAGTTCTGTTGATTTGTCCAAATCAGAATCCAGACAGGGAGGCTCCAACTCTGAAGCCTCACAGAGGCAGCAACAGGTTGCCCTAGCCTTCCTTTCTTCCTTCCCTCTCCTCTCTCCCTCTCCCTTCCTCCCCCTAATTCTCCTCTTCCTCCCTCCCTCCCCCTACCTCTTTCTACCTCCATATCATTGTTAAAGACTGTAGGTGTTTGTATAGTATTTCCCACACTCTGACTTGGTCACTTACACACACACACACACACACACACACACACACATATATATGAAAATATAGACTACATAGGGGAATGTGTTAATGTGTGCTCATTAACACATTCCCCTATGTAGTCTATATTTTCTTATATTTTCTCATTAACACATTTCTTATATTATGCCCAATATAACATCTTTTATATTGTGCATAATATAATAAATTAACATATCCCCCTATGTATTCTATATTTTCTACATGTATTCGATATTTCCAATAGTGTTTTCATAGTATTTCCCACACCCTGGCTTGGTCACTTATACTCAGTATGCTCATTAACACATTCATCTATGTATTCTATATTTTCTCCAAATTGTTAGTCAAATCTGGAAACGGTGAGTTTAGGATTTTATTTTATTTCTGAAATAGAGTCTCACACATCAAAGGTTGGCCTTAGACTCACTATGTATCTAGAAAAATAACCTTGAATTTGTGATTACAGGCTTGTACCACCATTCCTTTTTGTTTGTTTGTTTGTTTGTTTGTTTGTTTTAGCAAGAATGTTTCTCAGATTGTGTGGATCCCTACTATTGCCTCATGTCATTAACTCTTTCTCTTCCATGACAGCCCATGATGGACAGAAACAAGGCAGATGAGCTCCCCAAGCTTCAAGTTGGCTTCATTGACTTTGTGTGCACCTTCGTCTATAAGGTAGGCTTCCTAGAGTCCAGTGGACAGCAGGGATAATGAACCCTGGCAAGCATGTGACACACTGTAGGAAAATTTTTACCTATAGTGGCTCTTGGTTCTCAGGACAGCTCTAGAGAGGGAGATGGCAGGTACTTTTGGCTGAAGCCTGGAGCTTGGTTCTTCCTGCTTGCTCAATAAATACTTGTGCGGGACAAATGGCTAAGCATGCTTTTATGGACACAATATTATTTTTCTGTTGGCCACATTATACACGAGGAGAGAGAGGTCAGAAAAGATAAGCATCTCTGGTCCCACCTATGAAGAAGGATTGGAGCTGGGGCACCTAATACCCAGGCCAGGGCTTTCTACAGCATGAGCTGTAGTTCCTTCACAAGGAAGAAAAACAATTGATCCCAAAGGGGCCAAGTCTCTTGTTGTACAGACCAAGTAGGGCCTTCTGGTCAACCAGACAGCATGGCTGATGCTCACACTGCCAACAGCAGTGTTATGAATGGGGATGCTGGGCTTCATGTTACTGACTTAATCCCAGCTACTCTTGGGTAGGTGTGGCTACTTCCCTTCTATCTAGATGAAAGTGAGCTTTGGCAGTGACCGTCCCAAAGTCACATCACTTCTGGTAGATGCCACAACTTAGGCATCTCTGGGCACAGTAGACCTTGACTGGCCCCTGCTGCAATGGACCTCCCTCAGCTCAGCAAACCTGCTTTGCCGATCTGCAACCCATTCTCTCACCTACAACCGCAGCAGTGCCCAAGGCGTTATCAACCCCAGAGTTGCATGAGTTTGTATGAATCATCTCAATAACCCAGTTCCACTCAGTGAATATTTATGAAGCATTTCTATGTTCCAGACTTTGGTTCTGCTAAGCCAGAACCTGTAGTGATGAGCAGCGGGCTGTGTTCCTGCCGCCCAGCTCTGGGCCGCCTGGCTAGTTTATGCCCTGAAATGACAACACACAAATTGTATTCTTTTGAACACTGCCTGGCCCATTAGTTTCAGCCTCTTACTCACATCTTGACTAACCCATATCTAATAATCTGTGTAACACCACGAGTGGTGTCTTACCTGGATAGATTCAGCATGTCTGACCTGGTGGCTGGCTCCATCGCATCTGACCCAGAGAGGAGAGGCATAGCGATTGTCCGAGGCATCTGCCTCACTCCCAGCATTCTGTTCTGTCTACTCCACCCACCTATGTTCTAACCTATCAGGCCAAGCAGTTTCTTTATTAATTAACCAATGAAATAATCAGATAGATAGATAGATAGATAGATAGATAGATAGATAGATAGATAGATAGATAGATAGATAGAGGACACACCTACATCAAGACACCACCAAGGGATGAGCAGCCAGCGTTCTCCATCTCTAGTGTCATCCTCTGGAAGAGGCAAGCGGAGGGGATCATTATAAAGAAGTGAGAGTTGATTAGACTTTGGGGACATCCAATGGGGGACTCAGTTTACCTAGGAGAGTTAGAAAAAGTTTCCCTGAGGAAGTGTTAGGGAAGTAGGAAGCTCAAGGGAAAGGGAAAGGATAGTGTTCCAGAAAAAGAACAGTTGTAGGAAGTCACAGATGAGAGGAAACACTCATGAAGTGAGACTTGGGGTGCCTGGAGCTTCTGGATGGAGAAAGAACAGAGATCAGTGAATGACACACAAAGACTTACATTTCACCCTGAAGGAGTGGCCATGAGGAAGGCTTCAAACAGAGGAAGGAGGAGCTCCCTAGTGTCAGTAGGTATGAGGGGCAGCTTACGTCAGTGCCAGGCAGAATGCACCCCACCTTGAGCCAGGGTCCTAGAGCAATGCCCCTGCTTTATAGTTTTGCGCTCTCTCTCTCACTTCCTCTGTCCCTTGCACTGTCTCTCCCACACATCTCCTTCCTAGGAATTCTCCCGTTTTCATGAGGAAATTACACCCATGCTGGATGGGATAACCAACAACCGCAAGGAATGGAAGGCACTGGCTGACGAGTACGAGGCCAAGATGAAGGTGCTGGAGGAGGAGAAGCAGAAGCAGGAGGCGGCCAAGCAAGGTGTGCAGAAGAGGCAAGGTGGAGTCTCGGCCAGGCACATATTCAGCGTGCAGTCCATCTGGGCCTGGACTGTTGTCTCCATTCTGTGTGGGAGGGTACTGAGGTTGCTGGAGGCAAGGTATGATGGTCAAACCACACAGTCAGATGCATGGCAGGATCTGGTCCCTAGAGAGAGGCTGAGGGATGCTAGGATCCCACAGTAGAACATAAGGTAGATTCCGATTCAAAGCCTGCAGACATTTTGGCCTAGAATTTTCAGTTAGAAGGAATTCTAAAAGCTGACGTTACAGCTGCTTGTTTATTTCAATCCTGGCTTTGCCACCATGAGGTTTGGCTTGTATACTATTAGTGAAATACGTCTGAGCATAGGGACATGTGCTTGTAATCCCAGCAGAAACAACTGAGGCTCATAATGCCTCAGTAGGTGGAAGGGAAGAACTGACTCCTGAAAGTGGTCCTCTGACCGCCACATGAGCTATGGCGTGTGTACCCACCAACTAATAAATACAGCCCAGAGGGAAGGGAGAGATAGAGAAGAGACAGCGAGAGAGCAGCCAGACCTTGTGTGCCGGAAGAGAAGTTAATCAGGCTGGAGCGGAGACATCAGGAAACCAGAGCATACAACTGACCCTAACTTCAAATGGAATTTGTCTGTCCCAGCTTCCCTCACAAGACACCATACTCCCCCCCCTGCCCCCGCTTGCCATTTCTTTGTGTGCTCTACTTCCTCATAGGACTTGGCTTCTTGTCCCTGTCACACGATGTCTGATTGCCTGAGCACATGACCCTCTCTGTTCTTCGCGGCATAGGACCACCGTCTGGTCCCCCAGTTCTTCTATGGGTAGACTGGGGGTGATAAAAAGAACAGTTTCTAAGATTGGGGACACCCTTGCTATCTCTCCAGGGTGTCTTATATACACTGGCCCTCATGGGTGGGTTTAGCTATTGCAAAAACTGTGTTTTGTGTAAACACAGGGCCCTACAGTTTTTCCTTTTTAAAAAGAGCAGGGCTAGGAATTCATCACGTTGACTCCCAAACTCTTTTATGATTTTTGTCCTTGTTCTTTGGTTTTGTTTGAGACAAGGTCTCACACTGTCGCCCAGCCTGGAACTTTCTGTGTAAACCAGTCTGCCGTTGAATTTAGGGCAATGTTCTTGCCTCTGCCACCTGAGTGCTGGAATTAAAGGTGTGATCCACCACACCCAGTACAAATAGTGTCTTACAGAGTGGTGACCATAGGGGGCACCGATTCAAGAACGACTCTAAATGAGTGGATATCTAAGCAAGTGCTTTGTCCTGAGCTATGCCTCTAGCCTAGGAGCTTGTCCTTAAAATAGGAATTTGCTGTCACGTTTTAAAGTTGGATACCTCAGACATAACCGAACTTGCCCAACTTTTCTTTTTAAAAAGCTCAGAATCGGCTACACCAGTAGACATGTCCTCCATGATAGTGGGCTGAAGCTGAACGGTAACTTCACTCTTGGTGTTCTCTCCCCCATGTCAGTTCCCATAGCTCCCTGTGTCACACAGGCATTCGAGCCGTGGCCGCCATTTGTCACCCCGTGCTACTTCTCAGTGGGAAAGCACTTCTTGGTTTCTCCTGCTTCTCCTGACTCCACCCCCACCCCCACGTCTGCGCTCGGTTCAAGCCAAGCCTTGAGCTTCATCCAAACAGGTCAAAGGCACTTTTGCTGCGGGCTCCCTCTGACCTGCCTTGTGCTTTCTCTGTCCTTCACAGCTGCTTCCGGGAAACCAGGCAGGAGGAAACCCCAACCCAGGGGGCGCACCCTACATCCAAGTCCTGTTGCATCCAGTAGCTGAGGGCACGGCCTGGCAGGTGGCACAGCCCCTCAAGAAGGAAGCGATCGCCCAGGCCAGTGGAAAGCCATAGATCTTCTTGGAAAGTTAAAGAATCAGGAGTTGAAGAACTGATGGGAAATACAGGCAGGCATCTGTAATCATCAAGAGGTTTTAGACATTGTTTTGTTGCAGTTTTGTTTTTTGTTTTCATGTTTTGTTTTAGACAGGAACTCGCTGTGGAACCCTAGCGGTCCTGGAACTCTCTCTGTAGACCAGGCTGACTTTGAACTCAGAGAGATCCACTTGCCTCGACCTCCTAGTGCTGGGATTAAAGGCATGTACCACCATGCCTGGCTTAGAGATTGTTTTTAATCTTGAACGTCTATTGAGTTTTAGCCCATATTCTAGACTTCATATATTGACCTTACTTTATTTTTGTTCTTATAATGCTTTAATTCATATAAGTTTCTTATAATTTAGTGTTTTATCATAATTTTTTTGCTAATTTTCAAAAATAGAGAATTATACCTCAGATGCCAATGAACTTAATCCCAGATTTGAACATCAAGCTGTGGTTATATTTGCTTCATGTGTTTTTACATTCATTTCCAAAATTTCCCCTCTCCCCTTCCTTCCTTTCTTCCTGGATCCCACCATGTAGCCCAGGCTTGCTTTAAACTCTTAGCCTTCCTACCCCACGAATTAGCTGAAATATTAAAGGCAACTTCCACATGCATCATTCCGCTCTTCTATAGTCCTTTAGAGGAACTATGCAATCTTTACAGGTCCCACATAATCCCAGCACTAAGGAAAGAGACGGGAAGAGAAGGAGTTTAAGAGGTCCTGCTCTAGACAGTTAGACCCTATCCTCAAGGAGAAAGTTACATATCCTTAAAGGCTTCATACTGGCTGTGGCATATACTTCTGATCAGCTGCCAATGGAGGAGTGGGGGGCTTTAGCAGACAGCTCCTCCAGGGCTTTCTGTAGTTGCAGGATATTCTGCATTTCTCAAGAGAACCTATGCCTGAGGTGGAAAAGCCTGCCATATTGCCCAGCCTGGGTCAACTGTACAAGGCCATTTTAGCTCCAGGCCCCTAGGCCCTTACTAGTCTTATATCACTGCTTATACACAGAGATTACATTTAGAGTCCTGTTTCCTTGAACCAGTGTCCCCCTATGGTCACACTCTGTAAGACACTATTTGTACTGGGTGTGTTAGACCCACACCTTTAATTCCAGCACTCTAGGAGGCAGAGGCATAGAACATTGCCCTAAATTCAATGACAGACTGGTTTTGCACAGAAAGTTCCAGGGCTGGGCTACAGTGTGGGACCTTGTCTCAAACCAAAGAACAAGGACAAAAATCATAAAGAGTTTAGGGGTCAACGTGATGACTTAGCAGGTAAAGGCTCCTCCTCCTGGGCCTGATGCCCGAGTTCTGTCCTAGTACCATACTTTCACATGCACACACACGAGCACACACACTGCACACATAAGAGAAAATAAATAAAGTGATGGTGTGCTTCAGCTTAATCCAATTTTCATATATTGAATTTAGTCGTCCTGTTTCTTTTCGCTTGCTTTCTTTTACTTAAATCTACTTTTTAATTCTTGAATTGTTCCATTGATTTCGGTTGGCGAGCTTCCGTTCAACGGGCCCTTTTGACTTAAAAAACGGACCACATCTAAGTATGCCAGCATGCCCTGGCAGAAGTTAGGCATCCACACAGTTGGGAACTGATGAAATCGCAAAGATCCCACAAGTTGTCCATCCGCCAACAAGTACAGGCGGCTGTCAAAAAATATCTATCTGCCTTTGTGGCTCACACTGAAACTTTGTTTCGATTGTTTCCCGCCCCCGGCTTTTAAAAGCTCTAATAGACAAAGGCCAAATTGAAGGCTTAGAGAGATGCCTCGCTCTACCCAGAGGCTGTGAGATTAGCTGGGCTAGTCAACACGCCCTCTGTGTGCAGGCACAGGCAGCTGGTGTAACCTGTCAGCACTCATTTCCGTCCCTTTTATCAATCACTGACTTGCTGCAAAGACAGGGTCGCTACCCCCTATTCTGTTAATCTTTTCTCCCCGCTAGGGTAAGAAACACCACTGTCTTCATCAAACATGTCTTCCCTTCCCAACTTGGGGGCTGGTTCTGCAGCAGCTGCATCAAGAAGAAAGCGCACAGCTCCCTTCAAATTGTTTATGGACCACAAGAGCCTACTCCGAAAGGCCCTTTTTAAATAAAGCTGGAAACCGAAGGCCAGAGAGCGGAGGAGTCTGGTTCAAGTTCCAGCCCAGGTCCCTGGCCTTCTTCCAGAAGTTGTTCAAGATCAGAGAACACTGACTTCCACTGCCGATCTCTCTGGGCCTTGGGAGCACACGTCCTGCCCTTCTGTTAGAGCGGGCTGTGCCTGGACTCCGGGTGTTTTCAGCTCTGTTGTAAGTGGCATTAAGGACACTGGTTTTTTCCAGCAGAGGCTTGTCCTAGCATGCTGGTTTAGTCACTAAGTGGCAAGGAGAAGAGCGATGTCTCTACTGGAAGAGAAGTTGCCCTGGAGCATACAGGGTCAGTCCTGTTAGAATTATTATTATTATTTTTTTTTTTTGTTACTCCAAATTTCATGTTCCAGTGTGGAAGCATTTTACAAAGTTTTTATAGTGTTACAGAACAAACAGAGTCCTAAGTCAAAGCAAGTTTAAAACACATCAGGAAATCAGGTACAACAAGATGAGGGCATCTTTTCTACAGGCCGAAATGCCACCCAACAACATTCTTGGCTTTATTGGCTACTGGAAGCTAGTGTTCTCCTAAGTTAACAGATATTAAAAAAGGACTTGATTTTTGTCATTATATCTGATGAGGTTGGAGAGCAGTCTTGGCTGGGACTCAATATGGTTCTAACTATACTCCTACTAGTCACAAGGATGAAGGCAGGAGGATTATAAATTTGAGGTCAACTTGAGCTACACAGTGAGTTCTGAAACTAGACTGGGCAACTTAGTGAGACTCGGTCTCAGGAAAATAAGAAGATATAGAGCGGGTCTAACACCCATGGGTACCAACACAGAAGACCTTGGACTCCAATTCCCAGCATAAAACCAACCAACCAAACAAACAAAAAAAACCCAAACCCAACCATTGGCCATGACTTTTCTGAGGCAAGACTGAATCTGGATTCTCTCCTTCACTTGCTGAATAGAGTGTTGTTGTGTCGTTCCCCCCCCCCCCTCCCAACCGTCGCCTCCCTCCCCCTCCCCTGCCCTCCCACAATGAGTTCATAGGACCAATAAAGAAAGACACCCTGGGCAGGACTGTGGGTGGTGTTTTTTAATTTCCATAGTGTATTTGTTCAGTTTATATATAAGCAGATCACGTCACTATTTACAGTACATGAGCATAGAGAATTCTACACGTCTTTTGTGATGTAAACAATAGCTCCCAGCAGGGGCCGAGAAAAGAACCAGTTCTGAAGTATTTACAGACGTTAAAATAGAACTTTATAGTCACAGAATAATAATACGTAGAGCAATTTGGTTAAATTATCTACGAAACTATAGACTCTGACAATGTACAAAGACAGGAAAACAGTTTCTCATTTAGAAGGTAAGACAGATAAATCACACCGGAAATAAAATAGGGACAATGACAACCACAATAATTAAGAGCAAAGAAGTCTTCTTCCTCGCCGCTCACGGATAAAGTATTTATATAAATAAGGACACAACCCAACGAAATGGGAAAAAATATATAAAAATCTTCTACCAATTAAAAAAAATAGCAAAACTAAAAACTCGATTTTCATCATTAGCAGTGTCCTTTAAAAATTAAATTTTAGCTTCTATTATAAATAATAAAGCAGATGTGTCCCTCTGTATAGGTGAAATTCTTGCACCTTTCTCAAGAAATGCATCAATGTAACACACACACACACCCACGCACACGCGCACCCACGCACACGCACCCACAAACACAACCTTACATTCACATACCCCAGGCTACAGTTACCTTGTTGAGCTCCCTAATACATAATGCCCCCTACAGTAGAACCCTGGGTATGACAAAACCTCTCAAGTTTAGCCATTCCCTGGTTTGACCCTGTCACAGAGCCAGGAAAAGCCCTGGCTCCCTATTGCTCAAAATTCTCTAGGCTGCTGGTCACACTAGGTCACACTAAGAGAAAAGAGTTTTGAGTCCAAGATTTGGAACTGCGGGGAGGGAGCACAGGAACTACTTTGCCCAGTCGATTAAGGCTAGCTACTGACTGCATCTCCTGACTAGGGCTTGGGAGCTAGGGAGTCTTGTCTTCAACCTCAGCAGCTGCTTCCCATAGAAGCGTGTGCTCAGGCCCGTGCTAACAAGACTCAGGAGCCAAGGAGGCAAGCGTGAATCTCTGTAATTTACAGCACTGCAGACTGTCCGAGGGTCATATTCCCCAGCAACCACCTGGAAACCCAAGCGCTCCACTGCCCTGTCCCATGTACTCCCCAGACTATGCTCCCCATGAGATTTCCAACCTGTTTCAATTGGAATCAGAACACCCCTTCAGAAACCAAGGTGGGAATAATTTATGACTTATTATTCCTAACACAAAAACGCCTGACAAGATTTTAAAATACAAAATACAGAAAAATTAAAACAAAAACAGCAACAACAACAACAACAACAAAAACCTGTTTGGCTATTCAGTGGACCATATCAAAGGTCATGGCCAGGGCCCCTTCTCCCCCGAATCCTCATACCCAATTTCTTTGCTTGTCCCAAAGGTACCATGTAAGCTACCTAGCAGAGGTTCACTTAACAGGGTTGGCAGCTTGGCTGCCAGTATTGCAGTTAGAGTAAACCACTCTGGACACATGAACACAGGGTTCAACCCCATCTCCTCTACCACAGGATAACCAGTGCATCTTCCGCACTGTATAGGCATCTAGGTAGTTGCTGATGTTCCGAGTTGGTACTGAACAAGTAAGACAACTCATTTGTATCATTGTGTTTCAATGCCAAGCTAATGTTGGCCGCCATGGTGACTGATCAAAAGACCTTAATTTTGCCTTTCATCTTGGTGGCCAGTGGACACCAGTCTTTGACCACTAGACTGGTGACCACACATTGATAAGGCAAAGTGCTGGCTAATCCCCTCCACATCGACACTACCCAAGGCCAGCGAAAGGGAGCAAGGAGGCTTGCTGAGGCTTCCTTGGAGAATCCTTTGACAAAAAAAAAAAAAATAATATGGCACGGAGGGGTTGGAGCCACATGAATACCTTTCAGAGGAGCTGTTGTACAGTAGAGACAGATCATCTACAAAATCATAGGTTGCAAGCCCCTCCATTTGGGTATTTGATGTCCGTACTCCTTCTGACGTGCAAGGCATCCTGATGAAATGGCTTCGTGAAGATCTGTCTCCCCAAATCCCAAAGGCTTGGTCACTGCTGCTATACCATTAAAGATTCAAAAAACAAAAGCTGCCCTAAACATATGCAGTGTGATCCATGCCTCCTGTTGCCCCATGTGTTTTTACAATCATTTGAAAGCAATGTGTGAAAACTGTCTAAGCTGAGCTGTTTGGGGAAACAAGTGTATTGCTAGTATTGTCTGCAAGCAAGCAAGAGACGGCCAAGTGGTCACAACATTCAGATTAAAAGCTGTTCGGTGGGGATGACGACAAGGCTAACGCAAGACTGGAAGTTGTCGACGAGCCCGATGAGGGGTTAATTCCTTACCATCCCCACAAGGAACTATGGCTTGGGTCTGTCCTGGTAAGTTAGCCTCTTCATGTTAGGCGCCTCAGCCAGGACTATGTGGATCTCATCCTGTTGTGGAAAGTGCCTCACCCCTGCCCCCAATACATACCCTGAGCTAGCCAGAGAGTGGAACTCTGGGCTCCCCTGGCTCTAGGGTGAGAATGCTGTTATCACTGGATAGTTTCATTTGCTAACTCAGGGGACGGGGGCCAAAGGTCAGACAGCAAGCAAGAAACTTAGAGTGAAATGATTGCCACAGTGTTGCAATTGGCTAGGCTGGTTTTTTTTTTTCTTTACAAAAGTGGGTACCAAGATATAAACCCATATCATTCTGTTTCTCGGGCTTCCAGTGAAGAGGACGGCCAAGGACTGGCTAGGTGCAGACTCTCTTAAGGCTACTACCTTGAAAGATGCCCGTTTTCTTTCTCACACTGGCCCCCGTCCCTATCCCCTCACCCAGCTTTTAGGACAGCACCTCACACAGATAAAAGATACACATATTTGCCAGAGGAGAATGTGGAACAAGGCGGAAGTGTCAGGTTTCTGAAAGTGCTTTCATTAACTAGTGCAAGTGTCTGACTAGCTACTTCCCGGATGTCCCGGATGTCCGGGCCAGCAGCCAGCGTCAGGGACACCCCGCCCACACTCCCATCTATTCTAGGTCAAGGCCATTTCTGAATGTGAAAGTTTTTATCCCAGGCTCTCCCTGCACTTACCCTGTATCCCCAGACTCTTCAAACAGCCCTGGAGCTTGTCTGAGTGCAAAACCCTCAGGGATTTGGAGAGTAGCGTCAACATATTGCACATAAGTACTGGTTAGTTTCCTTCTGCCCCAGTGGGAAGGATGAAGGTATCCTTTTTTTCTTTGGCTAATGACACCAACAGGTTCACTCTATTTACGACTACACACCTAATCCCTTTCCACACGTGACCCTGGGATATGGCTTTCTCAAGCTGATCTCAATCGCTGAAGAGCAAATGTCAAGAAAAATACTTTTGACCTCAGTGAATCACATCACACACCCTCTAGGGTGACCCGGGTTCAGAGAGAGGTGCCCTGCTACTGCAGCAGCAGGATCTGCTGAGAGGCGAATTGAACTCAAGGACTGGGACAGACCCGGACTAGAGCTGGCTGCGCATGCACATGCCAAAAGAGCTGTCTGCGCTTTCTCTCCATTTACTACCTGCACAGTGGCCTCGGCAATGGCCTCACATCTGCCCCCAAAACACTGACCTCTAAGGCTTGAGGTCACAGAAGACATCTTACTGTAAGTCTTCCCACATTAGGATTTGAGGGTCAAGTCTTTGCCGCTGGCACGGAGTGCTCCTCCCGCCCCTGGAGGCTTGCTATCCATCAGACGATACAAGATCAACAGATAAACACAGGCATAGGATGGGCACTTCCTGACTCAAAGCATTTTTCTAGTGGGAGCCACAAAGCGTGTCAGGGGGATGGGAGTAGGGACCTTAGCTGCATTCCTTCCTCTCACATCACCTGTTTGATGCATTCTCCGTCAGTAACCAGAGTTGTGCCCTAACCCCACCCCATAGGACTGTGGTTCAGCCTTGTACTGACCGAGGAAGGAGATGGAAGAATTCCACTTAGTGGTTGGATTGGACATTTCTAGAAAAATCCAGCACAGCACAGAGATGACACGGAGCCTATATGGCGATCACACGTAAACATCATTGAGACGCAGTAGGACAGCTACAATGAGATGGTTGCCAGTAAGTAGCAGCTGCTCCCTCTGGGTTCCTCCTTGATTCGATGGGGAAAGAGACCAAGATGGTCTCGTGGTCTCGGAGGGGGCCTGACCATCTCCTTGGTAAATTACATGCAGCACCAAGTGAATCTTCCAGAGAGAGATCATCTACAGGGCTAGTCATTTGCAGAGCTGGGAGCCTGATTTTATAAGAGGGTGAGTGGAGAATACTAGAAACTCTTGGTGGACATCAGCTCCCAGCATTGACCTGTGGTATATCGGGCATCAGTGCCAGGTTCAAGGCTCCGCTCTGCTCTAGAGCCGACATCTAAGTGACTTTGAGGGAACTGACTGAGCAGCTCAGTTAACCCTGGCTGGGGAAAGAGAGACTTAACTGTTTGCTAAGAATTTGTTCTTTTACCCCAGCAACCAATAGCTGGCCTGGTCTAACTGTGGAAGCAAACAGGAAGAGCCCAGGGTTTTCTAGACAACTCCTACACTCTGAGGCCCAGAAAGAAGGGACTCAAGAAACCACAAGAGAAGCTCTTGGTGGGGTCAGAATTCAAATGGCTCTTCAGATTAAATCTAGTCCCTCTTCCATCAGGCAATTTCAGTAAACACTCGCTTTCCCCCGTGATTAGAGCCCAAGTTTTAGTGGATGCAACGGAAGAACTTTAATTTGGTTCTACTCTATGCCCACCATATACGGGGCAATGAACAGCTAAAAGGAATGCAGAATCCCCTCTCTATACTCTTGTGTTTTGCAACAGTATTGGGAAGTCTTCTGCCAAGTAATGGCTTCAAGGGCATCATCCCCCACTCAGGGATCAAGTCAGGACAAGGATGGGTCAGCATAAAAACCAGCCAGCATATGGCTCTACAATGGTAGTTTTCCAAAGACTACCACTAGACCAGGATGTCAGATAAGTGAAACATCAACCAATTTGTAATGCCTGCAGAGAGAGCACTGTTGAAGATTCTAATTGCACAACCAGGCTAAAAAAATTAGTGTTATGATCAATTAAGTATGTCTGCACTGACCAAGGATGTGGGAGTCACGACTGTGACTAGACACTGTCGAAGCAGAAGCTAGGACATCTGCTGTCTAATTGTGCCCCTCAGTCTATTTCACAGAAAAGGAAACTGGGGTTTAGGGAGGCCAACAGATTTGACACCCAGACACCCAGATCCTGTTTCCCTATTCTGTTAAAGCTAGTCTCTTCCAGCCTTATCTATGGGTGGAGCGTCTTCCCAACACCAAGTATTAAAATCAGGGTTCACTTTCTTTACTGAGGTATTTAAAAATCTAAAAATCTAAAAATCTAAAAAAAAAAAACAAAACCAACCACAAATTCTCAAAGGAATAAGCCTGGCATTAGCAGCAGATTAATTTAGTTTGATGAGTTATTTACCTTCAAACTTTCTTATTTGGCAGAACATTGGGGAGGGGGGATGAAAGAAAGAAAATGTCACAAGACCAAGGAGGAACTGATCTATATATAAGGAAGCATTAGAATGGATACTCTGCCTAGCTGGTTCTCCCTCATGAAGGGCTCCTAGGAGACCAGAGGATGTCACACTGGATATGATTTTGACAGTAGCCATAACGGTTTGAAGAGGAGCCCACCACGAATGCTCCATGGGAGTGCCGTGCCCACCCCCAACTCTGTATCTTTACAGAGGAGGGACAGTAAGGACAGCAGCAGGATAGGGGATGGTCTAGCAGTTGCCCTCCCTGCCCCAAATGGCTGCTCTTAGGTAAAGCCTGTGTACCACTTGTAGCTGTCTCAAAGCCTTGAGGGGTATCCACAGGCAGGGCAAGTTACAGGACACTGAGGACCAAAGCCGAAGGACACCTGAGCCTGTGCTGAATGACCTTGAATTTGCCTTAATGCTGGTGAGTCAACTCTTGACCTAATTCTCAAACAAGCTGGTAGGCTGCTCAACTCAGCTGACTCCACTCTTCCGGCCTCTGACTTTTGCATCTTTATGTTAACTGCTGCAGGAGGCTGGAGCCCGGAGTCAGGAGGCTTGGTGTGGGTCACTGCTCTGCATGCTCCCTGGCCATGGGACCCTGGGACTCTGGGCAAGATACTTCCCCTCACAGGGCGCTGCCCTCTCTCCCTGTGGAATGGGTCTAATGCAGCTTGTTCCACCTTCCTTCCAGGCACTCACGGCTCTGAGCTCTCCAGACAGGCACTCTCCAAGTGTGAGTTGGACAGGGGAAAGGGGATTCTCATCACAACTTGAGTGGAACTCACTCAAAATAAAAGATACCAACCAGGGCTTGGTAGAGCATACCTGGATACCTCTCTCCACTTTTCCTACTTGTGACTGCAAGTCAGTTTTTCCTGGGGACGTAGGGGCCACCCAGCACCTCTAGGACTACATGACCAGGGGAGCAGCGCAGCTCAGTAGCAAACACCTCACGACAGTGCATAGTTAAACAATCGCGGAAGCAATACGATAACCCCAGGCACAGTGTATCTGAGCCATAAATACATTTGTTTTAAGGATATACTTTTTTTTTTCTTCAATTAAAAATGAGTTTCTAATCCTGATTCTACTCACAAGTAACAATTTCATCATCACACGCTACAGACAGAAGATGTTATGGGGGAACATAGCTCAAGTCTACAGAAGGAAGTCAGTCGGGCGGGTGGGGCAGAGGATGATTGACAGCACGTAGAGGTGCACCCAGGACGATCCGCTGGAAGCGAGGGCACTAATGTGGCAGTGGAACATCAACGCCATGGAAACTCACGGACGGAAGCAGCTTTGTTCAATGTAAACATTGATTTGTTTTTAAAAGGAAACAACAGCAGATTCAAGTCTCTCTCTCTCACGTGTGTTCTCTCACGCTCGCTCATTGGCTCGCTCTCCTTCTCATATACTTATTTCTTTGAAAACGTAAACATATTGGAAGGGCCTTGTCTGAGGTATTGAGGTATTCCTCGAAGGTTAAGGCTGATATCAATGCAGGCTCTGCTGGGCCTCTTTCAGTAAGCTGTCAAAATCCATGGCTTCATACTTGCTTTTCCCGGATGAGGGAAGGGCCTCTTCTGATGTGGGATCTGTGGGTTGGTGAGAGGGAAGGTCGGTGAGAAACTCAGTCCCAACCAGCAAACCTGCCACTGAGGGCGGACCTCACAGAGCTGGGATGGCCAGGGTGTCACAGAGCAGGAATGGGTACTACCACGGTATCAACTGTCATCCTGCTGTGACCTTTCTTCCATGTTGACAAGATCTCACGACTTCAGTAGCCCTGTCGTAGAGCAATGGGTCTCTAAACAGAACACCCTACAAACTCGTTTCCAGCCAACTTCTTAAAAATGGACTTACTTCAACAGCCTCCACCAACTAGTACACGTGAGTTCTCAGTCCCAGCTAGCAACACTGTTACTACTCTGTCCTACCAACTAGTAACACAGTAACACGATACAGTGTCGCAGTAACACGATACAGTGTCGCAGTAACATGATACAGTGTTGCAGTAACACGATACAGTGTCGCTAGTCAATCAGAGAAGAATGCTAATAAACCTGTCTCATGCAGATGGGGAAACAGTCTCATAATGGACTATAATCAGGTGGAGTGCCGCCTGACCTGGGACCCACCTAGCTCTCCTGATACTCAATGCTGCATCTTGAAGGCTACCATTGGCTTTCCTCTACAAGTAATTCTTTCACAGGTCATGTTTCTTCAGATTTCACCAACTTGTACACAAACAGCAAGGGCATGATGACGGTGCAGACACACTGTCACCTATTAATGGCAAAGCTGCTGCCTGTTCAAGGGTCACCACAGAGTGACTGTAAAAAGGTAGGACAGCCATGGTGCTGCTGAGTGGCTGAGAGCACCAGCAGGAAGGTGACTGTGTGGTTAGAGTCACTCACAGGACCAGAGGCCAGAACAAAAACAACCATGGCAGCCACAGACAAAGCAGCTGCAGAGTAACAGTGGGCAGGAGCTTGACTTAGTGCCATGTCCAGAGGGGCCTTCAGTCTAGGTGTCATTAAAGAAAGGCACTGCACCTCATGTTTTGGGACTTACTAGAATACAGTTAGGATTTGCTCTCTTACCGTAGTCAGTGTATCTGGGCCAGCGGAAGTGCCGGAGCCCTCCGTAGCTCAGGTGGAAGGAGGGCT
Source organism: Arvicola amphibius (assembly GCF_903992535.2). Taxonomy (NCBI): domain Eukaryota; kingdom Metazoa; phylum Chordata; class Mammalia; order Rodentia; family Cricetidae; genus Arvicola; species Arvicola amphibius. The sequence continues at coordinate 135,789,087 of NC_052051.1, forward strand.
CATTGCGCTTCCTCAAGGTTGCGCCGTTCCTCAGGGACAGGGCAGCATGCTCCGAACACCGGAAGGTGATGACGCCGTGCTTCTCACCTCTGGAAGAAGAGGATAGGGTAAGAGAGGGTGTTTCTAGGCCAGTCTGGTGGACGTCAAAAGAGCACGCATCATTGGATGAGGAGCGGAAAACCTTGCCGCATGCTTTCTCATGGGTGAGGGATAATAACATTTGACAGGCCAGCCTCTGCAATGTGATGACAGCAGGATCAGTTGGACTGCTGAATGTTTGACAGTTGCTGGACACTGTGTATTGTCACATATTCAGATGACTTGTGAAGGGGTGTTGCCATGCCTTCTTCCCCTAGGGAAAACAGGCTCCGTGGAGTTCAGGGTTCCACCCAATGGCATGTAGCTCAGCAGGGACTCTCACAGACCCCCTGATCATGAAGCTGATGCTCTTAATGCTCCCCAATCCCCCTCATCACTCCCCTGCTTCTGCTACGCCTCCTCCCCATCCATTCCACTCTGCCATCCTCCAGATGTGGGTCTCAACTTTCGTAATGCTGCGACCCTTTAATACAGTTCCTCATGTAGTGGCCCTAAAATTATTTATGTGACCATACAACTATTTTCATTGCAACTTTATAACTATAATTTTGATACTGTTATGAATCATAATGCAAATATCTGATTTGATATGTGACCCCTGTGAAAAGGTCATTGATCCCCAAAGGGGTTGTGACCCACAGGTTGAGAATCATTATTCTAGCCCCTTTAAAGACAGCTTCAGCCTTCATTCCCTTGACTGCCAACTTGTCCTTCACTTTATCTAATATTGTTGATGTTTCAGACCCATCTTAACTGGTACTGACGGCACCTACTGAGAGAGAGAGAGAGAGAGAGAGAGAGAGAGAGAGAGAGCATCGAGTCACATGACAGTCCTTTTCCTGAACGTGGTGATTTGTTCAAGGATGAACCTAACACCAAAAGCTAAATCCCAGAGGCCGTTCCCAGATGTCTGCTGGAACAGTGGGAGTGACTTCTGCTCCCCAGGTGCTGCTAATAGGTGAGCTTAGAGCTCTAGAAGCAACCAAAGAGCAAGGGAGGATTCAAGGCAAGGGAGACCACCAGCCAGCAATGCGCTGGTAGTTCAGCTCGACCAAGCAGCTAAGGGTCCTCTGACGCCCAAACTCCCCAGGACCTCTGACACACAACCTCCCCGAGCCCCTACAACTCAGGGTAGGCCAACAAGGGAAGTCTTAACAAGCATCTATAGGAATCATCAGAACAGATGCTTGGCTCCATCAGGGCTAAACTTGAACCCTTCTGCCTCTACGAATGTCTGAAAATACTTATCTGTCCAGACTCCCCTTAGGTAGTCTATACACTTTAATAATCCTAACAAACTGAGCTTTTCTTGGGAGATTACTTTGTTTTTCTGTGTTATATCTACATGAAATCACGAAAACTGCGTAAAACTTTGCAAACTTCTGTTTGTGTAGTGACTTAAAAAAAGTGGCCAAAATTCATAACATAAAAGTTACCATTTTAACTGGGCAAGTAACTGAAACTGAACAGTTAGTGAGTATTATTAAGTAGACAGACATTGCTGTATATTGAGTCTCTAGAAAAACATTTAGTTTGCTTTGTTTTTCTGAGATAGACCTTACTGGATAGCCCAGGCTAGGCTTGAACTTGCTCTGTAACTCACACTGTCCTCAAATTCTCAGTCTTCACCCTTCCAGCTTTCTAGGGCTGGGACTGCAGGTGTGTACTGCCATACCTGGTGTGATCTACAGAAAATAGTCCATCTTCTAAATAGTAAGCCTAGTAAATTCATTGAATAGTATCTCCATTTTACCCCTGCACCTCCAGCAACAATCATTTCATGCTTTGTTTCTATAAAGAACATAAGTGTAAACATAGCAGCATTGTTTTCTTCTGACTAGCTCATTCCCTTATCATCCTGTCTTAATGGATATCCACACATATTCATCTATGTGAAGCATGTTTTGCTTCTTTCTTAGGAGTACATAATACTCCATTATGCATACATACTTCATTTGGATTATTCTCACCTCTCTGCTGTTGTAAGCTATGAACATGGGTGACCTATCTCTTTGCAATCCTGTTTTCAATTCTTTTAAATATATTACTATATACACATAAGCAGAATTGCTAGATCACATAATACTTCTACACTTATTCTAAAAAACTGTTATAATGTTTTCCAGTATTAGTGATGTCACTTTAATATTCCTCTAATACCTTACTTGGTGTGGTTTAAATAGGGATAGCCCCCATAAACGTATGCATTTGAATGCTTGATTCATAACGAGTGGCGCTATTAGAAGGTATGGCCTTGTTGGAGAAAGTGTGCCACTGTGGAAGTAAGGTTTGAAGTCTTCTAAGCTCAGGTCTGGCTAGTGTAACTCAGTTTTCCCTTCTACTGACTGTGGATCAATATGCAGGACTCTCAGCTCCTTCTCCAGCACCACATCTGCCTGCATACTGCCATGTCCTGCCATGAAACCTCTGAAATTGCAAGCCAGGCCCAATTAAATGTCTTTCTTTATAAGAGTTGCCGTGGTAATGGTGTCTCTTCACGCCAATAGAAACCCTAACTAAGACAAAAGTTGGTACCAGAGACTAAGGTATTGTTGGGTTAGGCCTGATCATGTTTTGGGGACTTCGGATTAGGAAAGCAGTGGAATGCTTTAAGTGCTGCGTAATGGGCATCCTGGTGGAGCATGGAAGGCAGCGGTGCTAAGGGTGATTTGAACTATGGGGGTCTGGATCAAGAGGTTTCAAAGGAGAAGAACTTTAGTGTGTTGCCTAAATCATTCTTGTGATATTTTGGTAAAGAATGTGGCTGTTTTTGCCCTTATTGGAAGACTCAGCCTGAGGCTAAAGTGAAGGGTTTTGGATTAATTCCATTGGCAAAGGAAATCTCAAAACAGCCGAATTTAGACTCTGTCATGTGGCTACTAGTGTTAACGCTTATAAAGATTTATAATATAAGAAGAAGCAAGCTGAGCCAGGAAAATATAAAATGTACAATTTGAGGAAGAAAGGAATACTAGGAAGTGGAATGGAGATAAATCACATGTCCAAGGAGATAAACAGATTAAGAAATGGAATACAGGGAGTGGTGACCTCAGGGCAAGATCCCATCCAGCTAAGATTCCAACTTGGGAAAAGGAATTAAAGAACACCTTAGGTCCAGGTGTGATGCTGTACACCTTTAAGCCCAGTACTCAAAGGGCGGCAGAGGCTGGGAGATTTCTGAGTTTGAGGCCAGCCTGGTCTACAGAGCAAATTCCAGAATAGTCAAGCTTAGGCAGTGAAGGAAACCATCAAAAAACAGAAAACTAGTGAAGATGTAATTGAATGAGGGGGCAATGTTTCAACCCCAGCAAGCATCAGAACTTGGTAGCTTCAGCCACACAGTTCTGGCTTTAGAGTCAAAGACAGAAGAAAGGGGTTGTGGATTCTCCCTCCATGACTAAGGAAACCCCGAGGCCAGGTGTGTGTCAGGGGTGTCCCTGCATGGAGGCCTAGAGAGGCCATGGTGTGAAGCTGTGAAGGTGAAGCCTGAATTGCCTTGGAGACCCCGAGATGTTGGAGATGCTAGATCCATGGGATACCTGCCAAGGAGAGCTGCTAACAGGGAGTGGAACCAGGCCAAGAGAAAAGTGTGTTGTCAGCAAAGCTGACTGGAGTTGGGAGATCTGAAGAGTGCTTCTGCATCAGACATGGAGATGCAGAGTTTATAGAGTTTGCCCAGCTGCATTTTGGTCTTGCTTACTTACAGTATTTCCTTACTATGCTCCCTTTCCTCCATTTTGGAATGGTAATGCATATCCTGTGCCACTATATGTTGGAAGTAGTGATCCCTTTTTAAAATTTTCATTTAATAGGGAATTATAGTTAAGAGACTGCATCAATCTCAGAAGAGACTTTGAACTTTGAACTTTTAAATATTGCTAAGGCTGTGATAGACTGTGGGGACTTTTGAAGTAGGACTAAATGCATTTTGTTATGGATAAAAGCCTATGGAGTGGAATGTGGTGATTTGAATGGGTATGGCTCCCTATAGACTCATGGGTTTGAATGCTTGGCCCATAGGGAGTGGCACTGTTGGGAGGTGTGGCTTTGTTGGAGAAAGTGTGTCACTGGGGGTGGGTTTTGAGGTTTCATATGCTCAAGCCAGACCAGGGTTGCCTCAGTTGCTCTTCCTGCTGCCTGCAGATTCAAATGTAGAACTCTCAACTTCTTCTACAGCGCCATGTCTGCCTGCATGCTACCATGTTCCTCTATGAAACCTCTGAAACTGTAAGTCAGCCCCAAATAAATGCTTTCCTTTATTAGAGTTGCTGTGGTCATGGTGTCTCTTCACAGAAGTAGAAATGTGAGTTAAGACACGTGGGCTTCATTTTTACCGCATCCTTCCCAGCTCTTCTTTATTTCTATTTTAATAGTAGTATGCTGGTTAGTTCCTGTCAACTAGAGTCATATGGGAAGAGAGAGCCTCAATGAAGGAACCACCTCCATCAAACTGGCCTGTCTGGCACTTTCTTGATCAATGATTGATGTGGGGGGACCCATCCTGTTGTGGGTGGCACCATTCGGGGGCTGGTGCTCCTGGACTGTATAAGAAAACAGACTGAACAAGCCATGGGGAACAAGTGTAATGAGAAGCACTCACCCATGGCCTCTGCTTCAGTTCCCGCCTTGAGTTCCTGTCCTGACTTCCTTTCATGATAGAGTAAGCAGTAAGCAGAGATAAACCCTTTCCTTTAGGTCACAGTGTTTAGCATAGCGAGGGAAAGCGAACAAGATCAGTAGCCATCAAAATGGAGTCAAGATATGGAATGACCGTTACATAAGAGAAGACTTTCTGGCTAACACTTTTTATTATGATTATTGTTAAATCGGAATTTATAACTCCTAATAACTTACTTTGCAGGCATGACAGCAGATAATTTGGAAATACTTTTCAATCAACAAATCTGTGGCATCTATATCGAACTTTTTTTTTAGGCAACTTAGCTTTTGGTGGATTCCCTTACAGATAAACATCTGCTTCCCTAGGTACATGAGGACAAGCCAGGGTTGTTTAGCAGACTGCAGCCCCAGGACTTGCTTTAGAGGAAGGGAGGCTGGTGAGATGTGCCACAGTGAGGTCCTAAAACAAGAGCATCTTCAAATTGTCTAAGGGCATTTTGTGGCCTGCAAGGTTGTCTGCACAAAGGCCTTGACATGCCCAGGGGCTTCAGCTTTTCCCTGATAACTTGTCAGAGATCCTCCAGAAAGGAAAGCAGAATGGCTGGCTTTTGGTAGTGCCAGATGTTGAGATGACAGAAAGCATGGAAATGAGCTGGCACTGGGTCACATGTCAGCAGGATTCATCATGGTCCTTCTCCCACCCACATCCCTCCCAGCCCCCTGCGCTCTCCCACTGAAACAGCTGGTCCTAGCTCACCTCTTACCCACCCATCCCTCCCAGCTCCCTGTGCTCTTCCACTCGGAACAGCTGGTCCTAGCTCACCTCTTACTTCTTGTCAGCACCTGGCACTCTACGATCTCGCCGAACACCTCGAAGCGCTTCTTCAGTTCCCGAGAACTCATGTCACTGGAGAGATTTCGAATGTATACCACACGGCCTTCGCCCTGCTCAAGGAGGAGGACAGAGAGGAAGCCCATTATTATTCTCATGAAGTCTCTGTCTAGACCTGGCTGAGCAGCAACATTGCTGGAGTCAGAGAGAGGATAAAAGATAAAATGGTGGCTCTCATGGCCCTAATGCTTGTCTCATTATCTCTCCTTCTGGTGTACTCTGACCCCTACAAACCAGTTGGTTTTTGTTTTTGTTTGTTTTGTTTGTTTTGTTTTGTTTTTTCAAGACAGGGTTTCTCTGTAGCTTTGGAGCCTGTCCTGGAACTAGCTCTTCTAGACTAGGCTGGCCTCAAACTCATAGAGATTGGCCTGCCTCTGCCTCCTGAGCACTAGGATTAAAGGTATGTGCCAGCACCACCCAGCAAACCAGTTGGGTTTGAACTGACAGAGATCAACCTGCCTCTGTGGATAGAGCCCTACCTCCCAAGTGCTGGGATTAAAAGCATATGTTACCATGCCTGGATTTACCTGTAGTTTTTTGTTTGGTTGGTTGGTTGGGTTTTTTGTTGTTGTTGTTATTGTTTTGATCTTTGTTTTGAGACAGGGTTTCTCTGTGTAATAGCCCTGGCTGTCCTGGAACTTGCTTTGTAGACCAGGCTGGCCTTGAACTCCCAGAGATCTGCCTGTCTCTGCCCCCTGAGTGCCTGGCTTTACCTGTCGTCTTAAGTACCTGTTGCACAGGCTGTGCACCCACACACCCACCTTCCGAAGCATGGCAACCAGGGAGGCTGCTTGTCCTATTGTGTTTCTGTTATGCCTCCCCTCCCTCCTTTCTAGGGCTATGCTGTAACTGGCAGGCTCCCAGGACAATTTGTGGAACAGGCTCTAAAAGGATCCTCCAGGTGGCTGGAAGGTGGAACCTTATGAAGCAGAAGGCCCTATTCTCCTGTGTCCGGACTAATAAAGTGAGGCTCAAGGACGCTGGCCACTGTCCAAGGACACACAAGAGGTGTAGCCTGTCTGCCCAGCCTACTTGACCTCCACCACCTTCTGTTTGATCCTTTCAGAGTCCCCCAGGCCGAGTCCTAAGTGGAGTGGCCACCCGCTGTATACCAAGGTCACTCAAGTGCTGGCTTTGCATGGTGCTACCTTTAGTGGCTTTTGCCTACCTACCCTTGTTATTTTCAAATAAGACACCTAGTTATGTCCTCCTTGCAGTCTACGGTCCATTATTCCCTAGGCAGAGGGGGAAGGCTGATGGGATTAGCATTTCCTGATATCCCTGGCTTGCCCCCATCTGCTCTAGGCCCAGAGACCCCATATCACTTACGATGGCCTTTTCCTGCCGCTTCCTGGCATGCCGGGCACGTGGAGTTCCGTCTGAACAGGGCCCTCTGCTCTCACGCCTGTCAGTAAACAAGCCAGATATAGTACTCAGTCTCACTCCTGCAGAAACCCAGCCCCGACTCTGTGGGACTGAACACTGGTCAGGCGTCCTCCGCTGGCTCCCAGGCTGAGAGTCCTGGAACTCACCTGGTACCTGACCTTCAGGCCTCACCTTTCTTTCTACTGTTAGGGACAGAAAACCTTTCTCTTCCTTGCCTTACTGACTGGATGAAAAAAAAAAAACCCAGGTCTTATATATTTCTATTTTATATTTCCATATTCCAAAACAAAGTCCGAGCAAGGTTCAAGGTCCAGCTCGGACTTGCCCAAAACTAGAAATGGGAGAAGCCAGAGCTGGCATCAGGTCTACTCTAGAACCACTGCCCTCTGATGGTTCCTACTCCAGCCCTGGAACAGCCTCGTCCATTGTAAAACAAGTCATCTCCTCTTGTCCTCATGGGGATGCAGCTCTACCCATGGCCTGCCCTTCCCCATATGAGTCTTTAAAAAAGTACAGCATAGAGGATAAGAGGATGAGCATTTGAGGCACATACAGCCTGAGCTTAAGCCCTGTTCTACCTCCCTGCAGAGGGTGACCTTGGGTCAGCCAACCAATCCTCTTGACTTACTTTTTCATCTGCAAAATAGGTATAGACCCAGCTGTGCCCTCCTCCTTGGTCGTTTGTGAGCAGTAAATAAAAAATCACTTAAATGCTTAGATTAGTACCGCTCATTTATTTTTATTTATCTTCTCTGGCCTCGGTTTCCTCATTTATAAAATGGGGATAAGAAACACGTGTGTCCTCCGACTGCTTCTGAGATGCCTAACTAGGATAACAGAAGGCAATGCGACTCACTAGCTTTCAAGCACTCTTCGGTCAAGGATTATCATTCATTGAGACTATAGTTGGCGGGCCTTCCCTTCTAGATGAAGACTGGAAGTCAGGGGATTAAGTTGGCATTGTTCAGCAAGCCTCCATGATTTCTTGATAGCCAAGGAAAAGAAAGTTGGTTTAGGGACGACTGAGGGGTGGTTTTCCAGGCTTTTCAGATATATAGCTCTATGGGCAGTTGGGCAGGAACTGGGGAAACTGAGTCACGCTTTCCAGTGAACAGAAATGGTTAGACCTACACTGGGTCTACATCTGAGAAGAGGAAACAGGGAATCTATAGTCTCAAGGAAGGTCTGGTCTCAACTTTTGGGGCTCTGGAGTGCAGACCCTGTTCAAATCCATGGGCCAGGTGGGAAAGGAAATGCTCAAGAACTCTAGGGCTGGCCCTGGCGGATGGGCTCAACACTGGGGAACAAACCTTCAGGGTGAAGTGATGTCTCGGCAGACTCCCAGGAAAGGATAAAAGAACCTGCTAGCAAGCCTAGAAGGGTTCTGCGAGACCACTGTGATGGCGGCTTGTAAGCGAAACCCTGGGGAAGCCATCTGTAGCTAACACTAAACTCAACACTTCTTCACACCAGTCTGCGGGGCGTTCTTTGTGAACCTTCTAAAATGTAGTTTGATGGGGAGAGTGGCTTTAGCTTTTTTGGGGTCCTCGAAGAGCTAGGAGCAGCTGGTAGAGATGTGTACACATAAAGCTGAATCTAGAAAGAGGCAGCTACGTCTGAACTCTGACCTCAGAGTACAGGGCTTTGAAAGCTTCTTAGAAAGGCAAATTAGCCACACCCACAGACTCAGATAGGCAGCATACCCGACGCAGCACCAGCAGCAGCAGCAGGAGCAGCATCTTAACAAATCCACCCACACCATCACCAACTCCGCAACTCTGCTCCAGGCAACCTCAAGCACAGAGCTGAGAGCCTCCCAAAGACAAAGCTGGTCCCATTACCCACTGTGATCAAGGCAAGTAGGAGCTGCTCTCCCCCAAATCTGCCAAATTCAAGGTTCTTGCCCTGAATTCTTGATTCCCCTTGGTGATGGAGTGTGACCTGAGAGTTAGAAAATGAACTAAACCCTTACCTCTCTCCAAGCTGCTTCCTGTCACAGTGTTTTTGTTTTGTTTGTTTTCGTTTTTTGAGACAAGATTCCTCTGTGTAACAGCCCTGGCCGTCCTGGAACTTACTTTGTAGACCATGTTGGCCTTGAACTCACAGGGCTGGGATTAAAGGTGGGCATCCACCACCGCCTGGCTTGTCACGGTGTTTTATCACAGCAATAGAAACCCCTTTCCAGGTCCAGGGCTCAAAGACAGGATGCTCAAAAGGGCTCCTAATGCTCCATGGCTCCCATGGGGCTGCTTTGCATTAAAAAATATATATCTCTTGATGATTACGAAGCAGAAAATAAGGCTCAGGCTCATTTAGGATCTAAAGCGGCAGGTGGCCAGAAGGTAAGGTTTCTTCCTTTCCAACAGACCCCGCCAGCCTTGACTTGGTTCAGACAGCCTGGCTCTTGAGGAGCCTATCTCATGGGCTTCTGACTAGGGCTGGGCCCCCCGTGGAGATGCAACCCCAGTTTCAAAGCAAATTCCTAGGGTTCTCCCCGTCTGGCACCTAGTAGCTGCTCAAGTACCCCTCTCCCCAGGGCTACCAAGCATACCTGAAGCTCTTCCGGGTGGCTGGTGACCAGGAGCTACAGGATGAGGAGCCAGAACTGGAGCGGCTGCGGGAACAGAGCTGCCGGCTGGCCTTACTGGGTGGGCTCTGGTAGGGGCAGTGGTCAGAGCAGGGAGGGCTGACCCCCGAGTCCTCTCCTTCATCCTCCTCCTCCCCTCCCTCCTCTTCCTCCTCCAGTAGGAAGCTGCTCTCGCCACTGCTGCTGCTGTCGTCCTCAAACACGGTGTCATACTCCGGGCTTTTACACGAAGCCAGGTCTTCGTCCTCCAGAGCGGTCTCCAGTAGCCCAAAGTGCTTTGTGAGGCTGGCACGGATCTCATGGTCTCTCAGCTGCATGCTGTCCTTAGGGGTAGAGTCACAGCTCTGTTCTGCCTCCCTCCTAGGGGTCTTTGTTTCAGTCGGCAGGGAGGCACCCTGCTGGGGCCAGTCATCAAGATGGACCCCAACCGGCTCCCAGGACCGCAGCACCTTCCTCTGCAGGGCAGCCTCTGGCCTGAGCACCTGGCAGTAATCGTGGTCTCCAAAGGAGCAGGAGAAAGGGCGCTTCTGCCCAGCCTGGGACACAGGCTGGGCCGTGGCATGCTGCAGGTGGGACAGGAGCTCACTTCGCTCCGGGTGCCTCTTGGGCAGCTTGTGGGAGGACCCTGGGGTGGCTGGGAGCTGAAGAGCCTCAGGGGAGGGGAGGCTGGGAGCTGTGTCTTGGCCTGGGCTGTGCTTGGTGTCCGGCTTGAAGGGGTCCTCCTCCATGGGCTTATATGGAGGTGTGGTGGGTGGAGTGAGTCCTACCCAGGGAAGAGAAGAGACAGGTGAGGGAATGGCAGGTCACCTCAGAGGACAGTAAGAGCTCCATTCGAGAGGACAAACAAATGGCTGTCTGCCACAACATTCCTTTTTTTTTTTCTTTCTTTCTTTTTTTTTTTTTTTTGTTTTTTTGTTTTTTTTGTTTTGTTTTTCGAGACAGGGTTTCTCTGCAGCTTTAGAGCCTGTCCTGGAGCTAGCTCTTGTAGACCAGGCTGGTCTCGAACTCACAGAGATCCGCCTGCCTCTGCCTCCCGAGTGCTGGGATTAAAGGCGTGCGCCACCACCGCCCGGCTCACAACATTCCTATAGGTGGATGGCAGGCATCACTAACTGGTCACCAAGCTGCTGCCTAAGCCTGTATGCAGGCCTAGAGTCCTCCCGTTCTTAGGATGAGAGGCATCGGCCATCCCTTTGAGACTTGGCAATGGCAGCTAAGGTGTCCAAGTCAGAGATATCTGTCCTTGCCTTACAGCTAATTGAATAAAGACCCCTGGCTCAGAAGCACCCCAGCACAGAACAGGCAGGTGCCACTGGTAAAACCACATCCTCAGTGTTCCTGATGCTACTGGCTCTGACTCTGTCATCCGTTCTTCCCAGTGCACCACAGGGACTTGCTAAAATGCCGATTCCATTCTCTCTTCCAAAGCCTGTAAGGTAGGCACCAGGCACCTCTATGTTTTGGTCCTATGGGGATGCTCTTTCTTCATCCCTACTTGTTCCTTTTGGCTAGACCGGAGGACCAGAACTATACTCTGTACTTCTGTTCTGTCACATCTTTACTTATAGCAGTTCTTTGGCTAAGAACACCCTTCTTTGTCTTCCCAATGCCTGTTGGGTCTTCGACCCTTCAGTGGCCCCCTGTGCTGGGTATAGGCCACACTGGCCCTCTTATGAGAGTTTCTGCTCAGACTTTGAAACGAGCACATGGCAAACCATGCTCCCGAGGGGTTAGCCTCACCAGACTGTGGTCTCCTCCAGAGCTGTGTCTATGTTTCCTGACCTGAGCATCACCTCAGCTGCTGGTTCCAGCAGTGGAAGGGCTGGCCCTGGGCCTTGACCCTCCTCCCAGCGTGCTCTCCATGCATCTCAATGCTAGGGTAGCTCATGAGGCAGTGGTCAGAAGTGCTCCTGCCCAGGGCCTTGCCAGCTCCCCACAGGCACCCCACCAGCTGAACCCCTAGCTCACCTGCCGTGCCACAAAGCTCCACTGTCAAGGATTCCTCATAGCTCTTCTTGCCAAGAGGGTCGCTGGTAGAGGCAGAGGGGTCAGAAAGGGAAGAGACTGGTCAGTAGGAAGCTTTCAAAGCCCTAGACATTTGGGGGAGCAAAGGACTCTGTAATAGACCCTGGTTCTATCATGGAAAGGGGCCTAGAAAGAACTTGCTGAGGGGCTCTATCCTGGCTGTTAAGGAAACTCAAGCTACAGTTTAAGGGAAGTATAGGCAAAGACTGGTATAGATTCCTTGCTTTATAGATGGAGCAACTGAGACCCAGAAAGGGAAGGGACTTGCTCCTATCTGACAGCATTGGCAGCCTCCAGTACCCCCAGCCCAGAGATGACTCTTCAGAGTCCTGGAGACAACAGCTTGTAAAACGGGTTGACCCTCCATCTTTCCCCTCCACTTGAGGAGGCTACCTCCTTAAAACACACTCCATTTGGAATGAGTCTGGATCTTGAGGGCTCGTGATGACAGGTCAGGACTCAGGGGCTGATGACCTCCCACCCAAATGCACACATCTTAATCTCACAGAATAATATACCAATAATTTCTTTTAAGAAAAAATCTACCTTTGTGACAAGGCCAGCATGAGGCACCTGGGGGAGTCTGAAAAGACATAAGAGAAGAGAGAACAAGAGATAAGACTCCCCATACACATCACCATGAACACTCTCCCCTGTGGGGCGGGGGAGGGTCCTCACATTTCCAGGGGCACCATGCACAGCTGCCCTTTCACATGACACATGGCCTTGGCCGTCTAGGGGAATGGTCAGGCGCAATTCAAATACACCTTGCACTGCTGGGTCCCAGCCAGTAGATCTCCTTTCTTTGCAGAAATAAGGGATGGGAGAGGCAACCCTTGCTGGCCAAACAATGGCCAGGCATTCTGAGCCTTAGGCCCTAGGGCCCAAGCTGTGATTCTGGATAGTTCTGGAGAGGGGTCTTTCACTAAATAGCTCTGAGCCTAGGTCCTCAGTCTCTGCTTTTTATTTTATTTAAAAAGATCTGTATATGTAGCCCAGGCTGGTTTCAAACTCTATCTTCCTGCCCCTGCCTAAGTACTGTGTTTATCAACATGCCTAGCTTGGTTTACTATTTTAATGACCTTCTTCCCTATCCCCAAGGAGGCAGGCCTCCTGTTCTTTGTTCACTAGGCAGTGCTTTGATAGGCATGATGAAAATCTCGAAGAGCAGGTGTAGAAGATCTGCCCAATACCCCATTGTACAGAAAGGGCAGTGGAGAGCAGACGGAACCTCATCCAACACATAATACTGAGGACTTGAACGCAGAGATCCCAGCTCCCAGTGGGGATTCTATGCCCACCCCGCCCTTTCTTGTGGACCACAGACTACCTCTGGAAGGGGGCCGTGGGCAGCTTGGGTCCTCATCTGTGTCCCCACACCCACTCTCACAGGGGCTTTCCAGGACTGGGATCTGGGATCCCTGGGGGAGCTGCTGGTCTTGACTATCATTTGTGAGGCTGCCCAGTTCCTCCTCCAGGTTGTGGGTCTCTGTAGCCAGGCACATCGAGGGCAGAGCACCTAGGGGCTCATCAGTGAATGTTAGCCAGGGGCCCAGCTCTGGATTCAGTCTCCTGGAACGCCGCACGGGGCACACAGAGCTGTCCAGTTTCCTCCCTAGTTTGGTCCATGGCAGGCCACGGCCTGGTCTCTTCCTGCCCCACTCCTCTTCCTCCTCCTCTTTTTCTTCCTCTTCCTCCTCTTCTTCTTCCTCTTCTTCCTCATCTTCCTCCTGCTTTTGCCTGGTAGGTTGATTGACATCCCGCTTCACCTCCAGCCTCAGAGGGCGCAGGCTGGGTCTAGGCCCAGTGCTCTTAGGGGAAGCTGTGATTCTCACCTCTTCCGCCATGGCAGAGTGGGCAGGGGAGGCCTGACTGTCTTTGGGGGGCCTGGGCCTGGACTGGGGTGTGAGGGAAGCATAGACAGGTGTGGCCAGGCGGTAGGGCTTGCTGACATCACAGAGGACATCTTGAGCCAGAAGTTCCCTTAAGATAGAGAACTCAGTCCAGATGGCTTTGCGGGGATGCCGGGACCGGGGTGGGACCTGCCTGGAGGGGCTGCTGCAGGGCTGGGGGACCAGCTCTGCGGCCCATTGGGGCAGCTTCCTCTGGGGCAGGCAGTAGGTATGCATGTAGCGAATGAGTTGTACCATGGACTTCACATCCTCCTGGGGAGCCTGGGCACAGCTGGGGCTAGCCCCATCCTGTGCTAGGGAGTCTTGGGGAGAGGCTGGAGCTGGCCAGGGGCTCGGGCAATCCTCCCCCACCTCCTCATCCTCCTTGGAGAGGAGCTGAATACTTGGGCGTGGGGTTGGGGTTTTCACTTTGGGGCAGGGCAGCACAGAGGTGAGGTGCTTATGCAGTTCTGTACAAGGCCGACTCTGAGACCGCAGCATGGGGATCTTCTTGTCCTGGATGCCATCCGCCTGGAGAAGGAAATACGCCACGGTGAGCAGGGAGGGGAGCAATGCTTCTCCCTCTGCCTGTTCTGGAAGCCAGCAGACCCAGCATCTTTTCTCAGGACCGTGGGAATGGCCTGTTCCTTCACTTCACCCCCAGCCTCCAGCAGGGCTGGTACCTGGCAAACTGAATTGCTGAGGAAGAAAGTGGAGCCAGACTTCTACAGGGCTCCCAGCCTTGGAGCCTCTGCAGATCCTTCAAAAAAATAGGGTGAGGACAGGTATGGGTGTCACCTTTTATGTGCCAAGTTTTAAAGTGGCCAGCGGCTCCTCAGAAAAGAAATCCGAAAACCTCAGTATGAAATGGGCAATGACCTCTACAACCAGTGATGATCCTGTTCCCATCTGTCCTCTGCTCTAATACGTGCCAAGATCTGTGTCAAACCTCACAGGCCAAAACACTCGAGTGTGGGAAAGTACAGGGTCCTTTTCAGAGCCTCAAACTATGCTGCTTCCAAGGAGTAGTACCCAGGATTTTGCCTGAGTCAGGGCTGTGTGAGGACAGAGGGAGAAACTGAGGTAGACTGAATCTGCCACTCCTAGCCATGGGTGACAGCCACCTGGGGGCCCAGGTCATCTCTGAGCATATGCAGAAATACCTTGACACAAGGCCGCTGGCTTCTGGACCTGAGGTTGGCCTGGGACCAGGTGGCCTCCTCCTTCAGAGCGTCAGAGCTTGCTGTTGGGGAGGATGTGGTCAGGAGGAGCTTCTGCAGCTGGGAAGAGGGGAAGAGGGGGAGAGACTAGGGCCAAGCACACTCAGAGACACAGGGCACCACATGTCAGCTGACTATGCCCTGGCCAGGGCCAGAGACCCCAAGGAGCTAGGTAATGCAGAAAACAAATTGATGTCTACCAAACTCCCAAACACCATTATTCCACAGAGAGCAAAGTCAGTGACCCAGGAGAGCAGGTCTGGGTGCTGCCTGCTCAGCTCACTGTGAGGACAATGTCAGTGCCTGCAACAGACAGACATGTATGCATACAGAGACCCGCAGATGGAGAGGTTAGAGACTAAACCGATGCTCAATATAGGATTCTCCTCTGTCCATGACATTTAAAAATTTATTTCTTCAACTGAATACACAGTACTCATAAATGGTGTGTGCGTGTATGTGTGAAATACTAAAAGGCAAGACAATTAGAAGCAAATCTCCTTCCTTCTCAAGATCCTTTCTCTGTCCTAGAGGCAACTTCCATTACTCTCTTGTGAGCCTTCATGAGGTGGGCTTTTAATCATACAAGAGTACACACACACACACACACACACACACGGTGCATGTTACCTCCAACACACTCAACTGTTTCCATACAAGTAAAAGAATGCTAAATTTTAGTTTGTCCTCTCTTCACCTATTTTTTTCATCTGCATGTGTGTGGGGGCAGTGTTGTTGGGATACCTGAACACACTGTAAACCCTGAGATTACACTAATTAAGTAAAATCAACCTTGGGTCAAGAGCCAGAGCCAGCAACTAGTTGCCAGGAAGTGGCCATAGAGAGCAAGAGGAAGTCAGGAAAACAAATAGAGAAATGGAAAGGAAGTAGTAGGGTGGGACTTTGAGTTTCGTGGCCTTTTTGGTTTGGGATAGCAAAAGAGAAGTTCTCTTTCTGGGATGTCGTCAGCTCCTGGCCTCTCTGAACTAGCAGGTTTTCAACTCAGCATCTGACTCCCGAGTCTTTATTAGTAAAATCATAAGATTAAGGTTTAGTTTGCACAGGGTCATGTGTATCCCAGGTTGGCCTCAAATTTTATAGTCAAGGGTGACTTGAACTTCTGAGCTTCCTGCCTCTACCTTCTACGTGCTGAGATTGCAGGCATACATAAACCATCACGCCCAGTTTTATGGGCTTCCTATGTGCTGGGCAAGCACCCCACCTACTGAGCTACCCTCTAGCCCTCAGACAGCTTTTGAAATAAAGACTGTCGAAGCTCTCCTGCTGGCAGGGGCACAGTTCATCCACCTTGAGAGCGCAGAGGCTGAAGAAAAACAGGCTCCTCCACCGCAGCCAAGGGTGAAAACAAGGCGAGAAGTGTTTTGTACAATAGCACCAGGTGTCTCCTGGGGGAGCATGCCTTCCCAGCACCCCAGCAGAGAGCCCCAAAGGCCTAAAAGTTAGAGAAACCTAACTTAACACACCCTAAACTCCAAGTAGCTAGAGATTACTGACACCTTACCTAGACTGCAAACATCACGCGCATGTGTGCGCGCACACACACGCACGCACGCACGCACGCACGCACGCACCACTCTGCACCCCCGGCTAGAGGGACAAGATCTGGTTCTAGTCACTTCAGCCCCATTGCAGCAACCTATTTTCTTCTCTGCCCTAATACAAGGGGCAGCGTGCGCGGGGGCGGGAGGCACACCCAAACCACTGGATCTGACACTTTTTTTTTTTTTCGAGACAGGGTTTCTCTGAAGCTTTTTTAGAGCCTGTCTTGGAACTAGCTCTTGTAGACCAGGCTGGCCTCGAACTCACAGAGATCCGCCTGCCTCTGCCTCCCGAGTGCTGGGATTAAAGGCGTGCGCCACCACCGCCCGGCATGGATCTGACACTTTTTAAAAACACCTCTGAGAGTCCAACTGCTGACCCTGGGAGACACTGCAGACCTCATGATACACGGATCTATAAGAGGCTCACTAGTCGTCCAAGTCCACATAGGCTAGTTCTTTGGAATTCAAGGCAAGGCCTAGGGTCTGTGTGACTTCTCTGGGCCCCTCCAGAGCTATCATTATGCCGGAAGACTTGACATTTAGTCTGCTTTCCATAAGATTAACCCAGTGTAGGGAAACAGAATCAATCGGGCAACCAGTATGCAATGTAGGCAGAACTGAAGGCTCAGGACTAGGACAACCTGTGACCAGCAGGGGTTGCTCTCGCCCTTCACAAGGTTTCCTGCAGTGGCCTGGTACAGAAATAACACTGAGAATTCTTCCTACTAATGGCCTAGTCAGGCTCCGAGTCAGCCAGCATGTCTTAGGTGGGCCTATATGGTAGGCACTGTTCTAAATGCTGCCCAGGCATTACCCACTGTAACTCTCCTGACAGCCTTTGACCCGGGCCCTGCTATCTACTCCCAGGGATCAGAAAGCTGAGTCACTGATAGGGTGTGTGCCGAAGGCTGAAATTCAAATCGAAGCGGCCTCTTTCAGTCTAGAAGGCTGCAGGAGGGAGCCATAATGGGAGCTGGAACACAGTACGTGCTGGAACATAGCAGACACTTGGTAAATGTCCCCCCAGTGCTCTGGGCCCCAAAGGCTGCAGAAGAGAAGACATGGCGCCCTAATGCACAAGTCAGTACATGCGGGGTCTAACTTGGCTGGCATACTGACTTGCCATGAGACTACTCCCCCAGGCCTTACTTTCCCCAGAGCAGAACTCATGGAGGGCCTTTCCAGGATCTGAGAGCCCTCCCAGCTCTGCAGTTACAGGAAGTGGAAGGAAGCCCCGCATTCATACAAAGCCAATTACCTGCCCAGGCTTTGGTAACCTGAGCCAGAGTCCAAGGCAAGTGTCCTCAGTAAGTTGGGAGGTCCAGACCCTTGCAAGACCAGTCAGCGCTGGTCTCTACTCCCACATTTCCACATACACTCTACACACTCACGGGAAGCATTTAATTTACACTTGTTGGTGTGAAAATTGGCACGAGCTCTTTAAAGCATAAATGAGCCGGAATTTGCATTTCTAGAATTTACGGACTCACAAGGGGCAACCAAGGCCTGCAGGACTGTGATTGACAATGGAGCGGTTGACAACGGATGTCCATCAATCAGCCGGGGAACGGTTACATGATGGCACATCCTTACCTGGAAGTACCACACAGCCACCCAGGAGGAGGCAAAGCTCCACACCTCATCTGGAGGCTTTCCAGGACACACTGCTCCGAGGGAGAAAGGTACAGAGCAGTTTATAACGTAGGCTCTGCTGGTTTTGTAGTTTGAGAAAAGAAAAAAAAAAAAAAGGTGAAGAGGAAAGTCATGTAACAGATCAGTAACCATGGTTACCTCTGGGGAAGGCAATTGTGAGAGGGCTAGGAAGGTTTTGCTTTTAACTGTCCACGTTTCTGTTTCCTGCTTGGGTTTTTCTCCTTTGTGTGTTATCACCGTAAAAACGTTTGCATGCAATTTTAAGGTTTAAAACAGAAATAGAACCAAGCCTAACGCCACTGTCCAGGCAGGAAGGGTGAAGGCCCGGCGCCACCTCACACTCCAGGCTCTCCGCAGAAGCCGTGTGCTGGCGCTCAGGGACCCTGACTGAGCTGGAACGGACAGTACAACCCTCACCATACGACAACCTGACAGCAGCCCGAGGCCACAGTCCTCACCATAGAAAGCTCATCCACTTCAGACACTGGGGACAGAAGCCTCTCCAGGGCGGGGCTGGGGGGCGCAGATAAGGGGGCAGGTGAAGCTGGGTCACAGGATGGTGTGTCTCCTTCATCCAGCCCCGGGAAGGCAGCCAGCCCCACATCGTCTTCGGGGATGTCATCCAGGGTCTTGGTGAGCGCAGCCAAGAGAGCTTCATTCTCATTATCAATCTGGATGGAAGAGACAACGGGAGGAGGGGGAGTGGGAAGGAGAGGGTTAACCACTGTGGGAGACCCAGCTGTTCTGTGTACCCCGATAAACCACCACTGCCTTCTTGTCACCCCCCCACCCCTTAACCCGACAAATCTGTTCCATATTCCTGGAACATCACAAACTCAGTAAATAGGTTGTCGACTCCGAGAACCACAGACTTTGATAAGCAGGCTACAGGAAGGACCTTGCCTGGAGTCTCAGTCCTGGCTCTGCTGCTCATTGAGCTGTGACCTGGGCAGAAGGCAGCCTACCTGAAAATACCTGCCTCTTCGGTCAGAGACTCGGGTCCTCTCCATCATTGGCAGCAGGGTCTCAGCCCCTTGACTCTCAAGGCCCGGACTAGGTAGAGAGCTCAACTGTGGATGTCATAACTATGCATTGGAAGCCTACTTGGGCTATCAATAGGGTCCTGGGGCTTGTTCTCTTGGCTTGCTCAGGGAGAGGCCTGGGTGCTGGGCTTTGAAGCTGCTGACTCACAGAAACCACACTTACCTACTGTGGGTTCTTGGGCAAGTTAGTCCTCACCCGCCACATAGATACCAGACAGGACTTACACCGAGGAGTTCTTATTGAGGAGTGGGGGGCGAGGGGGAGCCGGTGGGAGGGGTGGTCACAGGTAAGGTGCTTAGATGCAGTACCTGACACAAAAACAAGCACTTACCTTGCTATGCTATACCTGCTAACTACACCGCCACCTACTGTTGGTTTTCTTATGAGTGCCTGGCCTTAGCTTGTTTTTGTTTTTAGAGACAGGGTTTCTCTGTGTAGCTTTGGAGCCTGTCCTGGAACTCTCTCTTGTAGACCAGGCTGGCCTTGAACTCACAGAGATCCACCTGCCTCTGTCTCCTGAGTGCTAGGATTAAAGGCGTGTGCCATCACTGCGCAGCCTAAGCTTGGCTTTTTTTCTAGCCAGCTTTTTTTAAAACTTAAACTTAATTCATTCTGTCTACCTTTTCCCTACAGGCTTCTACCTTTCTCTATTTTCTATTCCTTTTTTCCCTTCTTACTCTGTAGCTGGCAGTGTGGCTGAGTGGTTGGCTCCTGGTGTCCTCTCCTTCACCTTTTCTAGCTCCTCCCTCTTGTTCCTCTATTTATTCTCTCTGCCTGGTAGTCCCATCTATTTATCTTTCCTGCCTAGCCATTGGCCACTCAGGTCTTTATTAGCCCAATCAGGTGTTTCAGACAGGCAAAGCAACACATTAAAGAATGCAACACATCTGGGCAGTGATGGTGCACGCCTTTAATTGCAGCACTCTGGGAGGCAGAGGCAGGTGGATCTCTGTGAGTTTGAAGCCAGCCTGGTCTACAGAGCGAGTTCCAGAACAGCTAGGGCTGTGACACAGAGAAACCCTGTCTTGAAAAGCCAAAACCAGACAAAAAGAATGCAACCCATCTTTGAATCACTAAACAAACATTCCACAGCATAAATGAACGTAACGCATCTTCAACAGATATTCCACAGAAGCCACCATTCCAGTGACAGCGACAGGAGTCAGCCCCACCTCACACCCTTCCTTCCCTTCCCATCACATGCTGTGCTGCATCCAGCACACCCAGAACACCATACCCCTGCCCTCCTAGAGTCTGGCTTTTGCTGATGAGTGGAGCTGGACAGGAGAACATGGAGTACATTTTAGAGTTGGAGAGGGGCTGGAGGAAGCCAGAGGATGCTGGGATAGCTAAACAAACTAACAAGCAAACAAAACAAGCAAAAAAAAAAAAAAAAAAAAAAAAACCAAGAAGACTGCAGGCTGTCTAGAGTGGCCAGGAACTTTCTCTGAACAGCCGACACTTAAAGCAAAAGGCTGAGAAAACAAGGCTCAGGCTAAGGGGAGACCTAGGGTAATGGCCTAGGCTTGAGAGGAACTGGAAAGCTCTGTCGGTAGCATCTAGGAGCTCACACAACACCCTTTTGAGGGGAGCATGATTCTAATCTCCATTTTACAGAGTAAACTGGTGCACAGATGAACCGGAACCCCGCCTTCCCTGCCCTCTCCAACCCCTGAGTTGCCTTGCCTGGGTCCCAAGCTTGAAGCTGGGGCCACAGACCACACTGCTTCTAGATTAGGCCAAGCAGTCAGAAACCCTGATTCCCTGGGTCTGTGCTGGCAGGAGCACATGCTGTCACATGCTCCCTTCTGAGGCACGCTTTCCCATTCCAGGCCTAGCTGTTTATCTTTTCTTCAGGAAGTTCATCTGAAATACACATCTCGTGATGGCCTTTCGGCTGCACTGAATCTGTTTAGGCTATAACCTTACAGTCAGGGCAGCAGCTGAGTAACTCAAACGGGGACTCGGGGAGAGGAGAATAAACGTGTTTGTAATTTTTAGAACAGAGCTAAGAATAAAAAATAAATAAATAAAAGTCAAAAGAAGTTGTTAGTGGATCTGAACCAGGGCTCTGTGGACTCTGAAGCTAAGGGGATTCAAGTGACTGACCCCCACTGGAAGACTCCCCCAATTCTCAGGCAAGACTTCCCAATGCTCTATTTCCAGAACACTTGCTAGCTCAATGGGGAATTCAGAACCTGGGACTTAGACCCAGTGATATTTGGGGGATGACCACACAGAGCTCTGCTACCAGGTGGCCCTGAACCTGCACAAGGGGAGACATAACCCCAGGGCCTCTCCTAGTTCCAAGTCTGGGGTCTGAGAAGCAGCAAAATTGCTAAGCGAAGGAAACCGATGGGTAGCAACAGGGAAACTGGCTGACTTCAGTTTCTTGGGTTCTAGCGAAGTCACTCGGAATGACGCCATCAGTACTGGGAGGAATGAGAATTCCCAGGGTGCCATAAATTATCACACATAAAAGGAATGTAAGGGCTTTCCAGTGGCCAGGGGCGTCAGACAAACGGTATGCGTGTTCTAGCTCATCTGCTGCATGGATGACTTCATGCCAGAGCCCTGGTGACACAGGCAGGCTCTAGGCAACAACTTCAACGGGTTACAGCTAGGGCTCCTTGGGAAGCCCGCCTGCCATTCTTTCCACAGGTGGGCTGAAGCCCCAGAACAAAGGCCTGCCAAAGTCACATCGCAAGCCAGGGCAAGAGAACCCTAATTTACCGAGCACAGGCATGGGGTGGAGAGGAGCACAAAATGGCAGAGACCATGATGAGGCTGGACATAAGCCGCAGAGACTAACAAAAGACCTGTTCCTCGACCCCTCTCCCTGAGCTGCCTAGCTCTGGAATGGCTGGGTGGGGTTGGGAGAAGGGCCACCTTCCCCACACTGCTGTGGCTCCTTCCAGGCCTCCTGGCTGCCCTATGGGCGCCTTTCGATATCATTGGAGCTGGCCACCTCATCCTGCCTGGGCCCATTAGCTTGCTCCCCCTGCTCAGCTTAGAAGCGGAGTGAAAATTAATGGAGAGTTAATCAGCTGAGAAAGGGATATTAATAGACTTGCCCCGCCCCCAGCCTTCCCCGGCTCATCTCAGGCTGGAGGAAAAGGAGCTTTGCAGAAACCTTAGTGAAATGCTCCATTTGGGGGTGGGAGTGGCTTGAAGGAATGGTACAGAGCAGAACAGAGAGCCAAAAGAACACACAGAGATCTTTGCCTGTCCAAGGAAGCCTTCGTGAGTTTGTAGACACTGAGGAAGTCACCCACGGCCCAGCATGCCCTTCTTCTAAGAGGGCCCACAAATTCCCAGCATCTTTAAGGACTGGTGACATCCTCTATCCTTACCACACCAAGAAATAGTGATACAGTCCCTGTTCCCTCTTCATTCCTCACATAGGGAAACTGAGGCCCTGTAAAAGTTAGCTTGCCAAGGCCGCATAGCATGAAATAACCAATCATCTGTTTATTCTAGAACGCTCACTAAGTGCCTGTCATACCTGGACCCCAAGACTTTGGGACACACAGAAAATGGAAAGCAATGCCCATGTCCCCAGATCTTGTCAACCCTCAGCAATATAGCTTGCTCTCTTTTCTCTTAGTTTGTTCCTGTAGCAACGGTGCCATTAGATTGTCAAAACAGGGCACTGACTCCATTGTGCCCCCCTCGCAGGATGAAACTGTCTAAGTTAATGGCAGAAAGAGGATCAGAACCAGCGGACCCTGGGTCTCAGTTCATGGCTTTGGAAGAGGTCATAACACCTACTAACTGGACCCTTACCATGTGCAAAGATTCCAGAAAAGAGCAAACGATTGTCTTCAGGGAGAGCACAGACAGAAGATGAGTATCCATGAGCAGAAGTGATCAGGAGGGGTGACCCATGGCTTTATTTATATGATGACTACTTATTTTAGGGCTGGGCACAATGCTTGACACAGCCAGGGTAAAGTTCTGGGGTACAATATGCAAACTGAGAACACAGCCCCAGAGTTCACGAAGGGGTGGAGGGATGCCACACAGACAGTGATGGCGACAGACTCTAGTCACATTATCACCCGTGCAGCAGGTGCAGCTGTGTGCAGTGGCCTGGGGGAAGTGGGCGTGAAGGGGAGAGGTCCTGGTGTAAGCGCTCAGCCCACTGTGAGCACTGACTGCTCACCGAACTGGGAGCCTCTGCAGGCTCATTCAGCTCTGAGTGCATCGCACCCATGACATGACTTCTCCCGAGGACTGCTGAGGCTCTGGCTAGGAGCAGTAGGTGTGGGGCCTGTGTAGTCTCCTGGGTTTGGTCCCCAGCAGCACGCTGACTCCACTTGTACATTAGCTCTCTGCAATCTGAAAGCCTTTTTGAAAAACATCTGTACCCTAAGAGAGAGGGGAGCAATGTTGTTTTCGCACAGTGTTTAAGTTTAGTGTTTGTTTAATGGAGAGGGCTGATGAGACAAAGCATTTGCCCTGTGAGCAAGAGGACTGAGTTTAGGGCTCAGAACCCATGTTTAAAACAAAAAAGAAAGGAAGGAAGGAAGGAAGGAAGGAAGGAAGGAAGGAAGGAAGGAAGGAAGGAAGGAAGAACGAAAAACAGACAAGAGTGGCAGCATGTACTTGTTATTGCAGGGTTAGGGAGGAAGTGGAAACAGGTGATTTCTAGGCAATACATGGTGAGACTCTGTCTCTAAAACAAACACAGACAAGAAACAAGGTATATGGTGCCTGAGGAATGACAGACGTAGTCCTCTGACCTACACACACACACACACACACACACACACACACACAGAGAGAGAGAGAGAGAGAGAGAGAGAGAGAGAGAGAGAGAGAGAGAGAGAGAGAGAGACAGAGACAGAGACAGAGAGAGAGACAGAGAGAGAGAGAGACAGAGAGCGCCAGCCACTGGGACTGAGAGTACTCTGCAGAATGGCTGGTTTGGTTGAACCTCTAGGGGCTCTTTCTGGTAAGAGCTGCTGGGAGAACCCAGTGAGGCAGGAACAGTACTGCAGAGACGCTCAGTCACCAGCCCCATCCCAGAGGCCTGATCACAAAGTCCTGGCTCGGGAAGCAGGTCGGATTTGTGTTTCTGAGGCTGTTATTTGGGGCACAGCATGGGAATCGGGGGAGGGGGCCCACCTGGAAGAGCTCGGCGTCATCAGGGCTGTACTGGCTGGGCTCAGTCTCTGAGGTCTCCGGGCACCACTGCAGCTCCCCGAAGCACGCGGCTGAGTCAAAGTCACTGGTGTCCAGCTGGGAGAGGTCGAGCTCCGGCAGGTCAGCACACAGCTGTTCCTCCCCGGATTCCCCACCCTGAGGAGACAGGAGGGAAAGAGGTGGTCAGAGCTGACTGTGGCCACACCTAGCCAGGAACCTGCTCATTCATAAGGGCTGTTGATCTGGACCCTCTACCAAGACCCAGATTTGTCAAATAACCAATAAGTGTAAAGATCTGCCTCATTCCTTAAAACTACTGAGCCTGCTGGAAGGTAAGGTGGGCCCTGCAGCACAAAGCCCCGCTGCTCTCTTTCCTTTTCCTCTGTACTCCTACACATCCCTCAAGGCCCTGCCCACACAGCTTGTCTTTCTTACAAGGACTGCTTCGCTGAGAACTTTATTAGGGCCAGTAAACAGTAACCATTTTATATAAGTGCCCCTCACCTGGAACACAATGTCTCATGGCTAATGTCCTTTTTTAATAATCACAGAACAGAACAAGGAGCTAATAATGTCTGACACTGAGTGATTCCCAAGCTTTCGTGAGACACCTAAGTCCACAGGCACGTTGGAAGATTATTGATAATGTCTGAAGTGTGGAAGACCACCTAGACGATAAGTTGGAAATAAAACTGTAACACGCCTCTATTACAGAATACCACAGTCCTATCGAAAAGAATGAGGCCGATCTAGGGATCGTCTTGGAGACCTGCCAGAGAAAAACCTAAGCTGCAGAAGAGACTCACGCAGCAGGCAATCCCCATGCGTAGGGGAGGACGTGGCAACCATGCTGCAAGCTTCCCCCCTTTAGGATAACATCCACATGAGCTCACAGGAAGGGGTCTGCAGAGCCCCTCACTCATCTGCAGCCAGGTGAGGGCAGGAGGAAGTGAGGGGACTTTGGCAGCAGCACCACCCTGACCAACGGCCAGCTGCATCCTCATTTCCTGGGATTTTTTCCATTTATTTATTTACTGGATTTTCGAGACAGGGTTTCTCTGTAGTTTTTGGTGCCTGTCCTGGAACTAGCTCTTGTAGACCAGGCTGGCATCGAACTCATGGAGATCCGCCTGCCTCTGCCTCCCGAGTGCAAGGATTAAAGGCATGCGCCACCACTGTCCGGCTCCTTTTCTTTTTTAAAAAATAATTTATTTATTTTAAGCACATCAGTGTTTTTGCCTACAGGTTTGTCTGTATGAGGGTGTCAGATCCCCTAGAACAGGAGTTATAGACAATTGTGAGCTGCCATGTGGGTGCTGGGAATTGAACCCAGGTCCTCTAGAAGAGCAGCCGGTGCTTTTAACTGCTGAGCCATCTCTCTAGCCCCATCTGAGGATTTTTTTTTTTTTCAACGCAAACCCTCGGGCCAGCCCACCTCTGCTGGGTCACAAGCTGTTGACTTTCTCACTGGTACCCAAAGGCACCCATCACCAATTATGGGACTGCCCTGATGTTCAGAAACCCTCGAGGCAGCCAGGGCAGCACTGCAGTGGAACACCACAGATTTGAGAAAGGCAGCTAAGGCCTGGCTATCCAGAGTCTAAATTTCTACTCATCAGCCATAAGTCTGATAGGGAAAGCCATTCGCATGACCCTCTGAAACCCAACTGTCTCACTATAAAATGGGTACAGCACCAGGCTTACAGGCAATTGAGGTGGTGTTACAGTCCAGCTCAGTAAGTGCTCAATAAATATCAGCTAAGGGCAGGGTAGTGACCTCAGAGAAAGACAATGGTCATAATAAAAGCAGCAGTGTTCTATGGTGGATGGGCGGGACCAGCCTCAGGGGGAAGGAAAGAAAGAGAGGGGGGGAAGGAAGGAAGGAAGGAAGGAAGGAAGGAAGGAAGGAAAGAAAGAAAGAAAGAAAGAAAGAAAGAAAGAAAGAAAGAAAGAAAGAAAGAAAGGCAAACAGGACACTTAAGAGAAATAGGCTTTCCCCTGGCCTTTTCCTAATTGTTCCCACTTACTAGGCCTCATAAATTATGAATAAATGTATATAATTAGCTCAACTTGAAACAGGAAAAGGGCTTTTACCCAAATTTGGGTCAAATATCTTAATTGGCATTTTGCAAGAATCCTGCCTATATGGGCAGCATGGGAACCAGGACCCTGCACACGGCCATTCCCAGCTGAGTCTCAGGCCAAGCAGCACTGTCAGCAAATGTGCTCTGGGGACAAGTCCCCACCGTCCCCTCTCTCCATCTTCCCCACTACACGGATACCCAGTAGCCCTAAGTATTGAGCTGCAAGTTACTCAACCTCATACTAGAGAATATGCAACAGCCAAGGGTGGGAATAGATAAAAGCGACCACTGTCCTCTCAGAGGTGGACCCCTGGGGGCTGAGGGAGGGATCACACAGAAAGAATGATGACAGTCATCGCTACTTATCGGTACAGAAAATTCCAGAAGTAAGCAATTCATAAGTTTTTAATTATGCATCATTCCGATTAGCATGATGAAGTCTTAAGTAGTCAGGCCCAGTCTCTGAGTCGTCCATGTGTCCAGTGTATCCACAGGGTGTGTACCATCACCCATTAGGGTCTCCAGAGTCATCCTCCCTTCCAGACAGATTGCTGTGGCAAGGCAGTGCTGTGTTCAGTGACCTCCTATCTCAGAGCAAATGCCCCCAAGTTCAAGAGCAACAATGCTGCTGTCAGGGCATGCTAATGTGGAGCCATGATGCACTCCTCATAACGGAAAAGACAGGCATGCATTCTAAGCAGAATAGACAAGAGTCTTGTGACAAGGTGGGTTAAGATCTAAGAAGCGATCTAAGAATTTGTGAGCCAGGTGGTGGTGGCGCACGCCTTTAATCCCAGCACTCAGGAGGAGGCAGAGGCAGGCGGATCTCTTTGAGTTTAAGGCCATCCTGGCCTATAGAGTGAGTTCCAGCAAAGGCTTCAAAGCTACAGAAAAACCCTGTCTTGAAAAACAAAAAAAAACAAAAAACAACAAAAAAAAAGAGGGGGATAAGAAATTCAAGCTGGTTTTGCTATCACACCTCAAGTGTTTATGGTTAAGGTCGCAGCACAGAATGGGGCACAGTAAAGGTGGAAAGGGCTTCAGATTTTGTGTGTATGCATAGAAAAACGCTACAGTATTCAGGGTCTGGTGTGATCTGCAGCTTCAGGTACCTACTTGGGAACCTGAATACAAACTTCAAGAATAAGGATCACTGCGTGAATTGTGATGAGGCCAGTTAGAAGCTTCTGGGCCTTGCTGGGGAGCCTGAAGGTGACAGGAGACATGTTGCCTCAACTCTGAATTCCTGCAGTAAGCCAGCCACACCAGCTCTGAATCACCTATGTTCGGTCACTGCAGCCACTAAGGGTAGCTACCTCTTGGCACTTCTGTTCCCTTTGTGCTCAGTTGGTCTGGGGCAATGCAGATGGCTTTGGCTTTTGTGGACAGTCAGTTGCTTTGCTTCTATGTTTGGGCCACTGTAAGTCTGGAATAATTGTGTATAAGTCTTTTAGTGGACATATGTCTTTATTCTCTGGGATGAATATTAGGTCTGGATTTGCTGGTTATTTGGAGCATGGGAGCTGAGTGTTGAAGGGGTGAGGTGGGGGCAGGTAAGGCTTCCTAAAAGAGCAGACAGAAGCCAGGTGATGGAGGAGGCAGGAGGGCATTAGTCAGGGCAAAGACCTCAGCGAGGGCGAGCCTAGAACATGCTGACATGGAGCAGCAGAGGTGCTGAGGTCAGCAGGCTTCAGCTCATTGTCTTGAGCTGGGGGGTAGCAGCAATGGCGGTGGATGAAGAGGCAGGTGGAAGCCGGATCAGGTGGGATTGCAGGAGATTTGGGTTTTACTCTGAGTATAATAGGGGTAGGATCAGCACGACAACAGTATTGGGCTGTTGGAGGCATACAGGAGACAGGAGGTGGCAAGCTGGAGAACCATCACCTAGGGCCTGGAGAACAGGAAGGAGGCCCTGAAGGTGAGACAGAAGGGTACGAGACAGCAGGGGCCTGCTGACCGGCACAGCCTTCAGCAGTCAGTGTTTCTGCTACCCCAGGAACTCAGGGAGGCTACCTCCATAGCATCCTCTTTTTAGAAACAGCACAGAATCGAAGAAGTCTCAGAACCCCAGCTCAGCCGGGAGTCAGCAGTCCTGAAAGGTGGTCCAGGTGATGGAAGCCCTGGGAGGTGGAGACTGTGGAGGAACCTGATGAAACGACTGGAGGGTGTGGCACGGTGGGCAAGCGCCTGTGTTTAGCATGTGCAAAGCTCTAGGTTCGGTCCCCAGTACTGCCAACGGGAAAGCAGCACAACGAAGATTCTTCCCCAAGACACAAGTATGCACATAGAATTCATGCAGCTCTGAGGTCTTCACACAGCTGCTCTACCTCCTTCCCTTTGCAGATGTGGAAACTGAGGCTCAAGGGGGATAATGGGTCTGCTCAGGGTCATCCGGGAGTGTCCCTTTTTGGCAACCACACCACCTCCTTCACAAAATGCCCATAAAGGCCCATGATGGCTGCACATATTGATCCCCACAACAGCTCAACATACTCAGAGCATAGCCAGCATATAAAAATAAAGAACCTCGGCTTAGTAGTCCTGTCAATTAGGCTCAAGACTGCTCTCCAGCTAAAAACCATTAGGCGCTCTGCTAATGGGACATTCTTGGCCCTCTCTACATTTAGAGGCTTGTGAGGGGTGCCTAAGGTGACCCAGTTCCCTGGGAAAGGTCTCACTTGGGGCTTTCTGGCCCTGTCCCGGCCGCCTGCCTTCTGCAAGCTCGGCTGAGAGAGCCAAGAGGTCACAGAATAGGACTAATAGCCACTGCTATTATTGAGTGCTTGCTGTATGCCAAAAGCCATGCTAAGTGCCTCATATACGCCTTCTCATCAGAGTCCTAGAACATACCCAGGAGGGTAGATGCTACTGCCCCCACAGTACGGGGCAGGAGACTGGGACACGGGGGTCACTTGTGTTTATCGCTGTGGCTGCAATCACAGCTTACTACCTGTGCATGGCACATCAACAGCAGAAAAGGAAACAGCCTGGAGGCTAGCAGGCCGTCAGGCTGCCATCTGGGTCCCTCCGAGGTTTTCAAGAGAAGGAACTGCCCCGCCTCAATCCACTCTCTTAACTTTGCAGGTAGACATCCTCCCTTTCTCTTACATTTCCCCTTTTGATGAGGACACTAGCCACGCCAGATCAAGGCCTACCTACCTGACCTCAATTGAGACTGGTCTTTTCTGTAAACACCTTATCTCTAAATCACCCAAGGTCCCAGAGAGGTGAGGCCGAGTCAAAGCCCAGGCTTTCCTCTCAAAAGCCGGTGCTACTGTTGGTGAGTGTGAG
Organism: Arvicola amphibius; assembly: GCF_903992535.2. Taxonomy (NCBI): domain Eukaryota; kingdom Metazoa; phylum Chordata; class Mammalia; order Rodentia; family Cricetidae; genus Arvicola; species Arvicola amphibius. Next base: position 135,818,590 of record NC_052051.1, read on the forward strand.
AGGAATATTGAAGACCATTCATTCCCACTTACAGACGGGAAGTGTGGCTTAGGTTGGGGGTTGGGAATGGCCCAAGTCGCGTGCCTGAGCAAGGACAGGTCAGGGGACAGCAACACCGCACCATGCTCCCAGCCTCCAGTGCACAACTTGTCGTCCCTGCCCTATTGGCTCTCCTATCAAGTTGCTGTGCCACATGCCCCTTCCTCTGGCAACGCCACACCCCTCATCCGAAAGGATTGTGGCTTCCTCAAGCCAGGGATAGAAATGACCCTGGCAGAGGATTTGCAAGGTTTCACTTCGGACTCACAGAAGTGGCTTCACTGGAAGCCTGTGTATCTTTGTTGGAAATCGATCCCCTGCTTCAGAAAGAATGCATCTTCAGGAAAAAAAAAATGTCCAGTCCAGTTTTCCAGTTTGCAATCAGCAAATCTCCTGGCTTACTCCAGGGCCCAGAGCAAATTCTCAGAATTCCTTGAGTGGAAGGGAGGAGGGATGGCAGGTAGATTCAGGGACAGATTGGGTACTAGACCTAGACAGTACTTTGTGTCTCAGTGGATTCGAAGAACTCAAGACTGGACAGATCACAGAAAGATTTGGCCCCTCTTGCCAAAATATTTCATATAGTTCTTGAATTTATCAAATGTCTCAGAGCTGCAAAAGCTCTGAACTCAGCAGGAAATAAACATATCAGCAAGTGAATTAAGAAGGAATTTCAGAGCAGAAACACAAGTACGAAAAGCATGACTGACTGACCTGGCCTTGCTGCCTGTACCGCCTCTGAGATCAAGACAGTGATTCTCGCTTAGTTTTACAGGCGAACACTGCCATCAAGGAGAGTCCTACCTCCAGGGCCTCTTAAAAAGGAAAGAAGAGGGCTGGAGAGATAGCTCAGTGGTTAAGAGCATTGCCTGCTCTTCTAAAGGTCCTGAGTTCAACTCCTGGCAACCACATGGTGGCTCACAACCATCTGTAATGAGGTCTGGTGCCCTCTTCTGGCCTGCAGACATACACACAGACAGAATATTGTATGCATAATAAATAAATATTGTATGCATAATAAATAGATAGATAGATAGATAGATAGATAGATAGATAGATAGATAGATAGATAAATGGAAGGAAGATAGGCCAAGCTTGGCACATGCCAGGCTCTCCGTGAGTATCTCTGAGTACTGCAGACTGAACGTTGTGACTCCACAAATTTGTATGTTGAAATCCTAACCATCTAGTTAAAGGATGATGATGTCAGGGGATGGGGCACTTGGGAGGTGACTGGGACATAGGGTAGAGCTCGTGTGAGTGAGATTAGTGTCCTTAGAACAGAAAGCCTTAGCAGCCATTACTAATCCATTACAACTAGCCTAGTCCAGACCATGATCCTGAACTCCTTTCTAAGGAAGGAAGGAATGAAGGAAATACACACAAGCTCCCCACAAAAGCCATTTCCTTTCACAAATGTTTTTTTTTTTTCCTTCTTCTCTGACATCCCTCCTTTGGTCTGCCTCTTAATCCATTCCCTCGCAAGGGAGAGAAGTCTGCCGACTATCCTTGGGAACCTGCTCTTTCCCCAAAGCCAGGTGATTAAAATAAGCAAGTCTGCCCAAGTAAGAAGGATTGGATACAGGTTTTGTGGAGCATTTAGTTAAGAGGGCTCAGCTATTCTAGACAGGCCGGCAGCCATCTTTGCCGGCGCCTAGGAACAGAAGCTAGGGCAATGCAGGGTGAAGCAGGAGGGAGGGATCCTAACAAAATAATTTACACCCTGGAACCAGCTGTGTCTGAAGGTAGTGAGTCCCTGCACCGTCCAGCTGTGCAAGTGAATAAATCCCCCTTCTAAACTGCGTGCGAGTTGGAGTCTGCCTCACTTATCAATGACAAAGTGATGGCTAATTCATCTCTCTTACATTAAAAAAAAAATCCAATCTTCTTGTTGTCTTCCAAATTAATACAAAACTCCTAAAGAGGAGTCTAGAAGAATGGTAAGGAGCGTAAGAAAGCTTTACCTCCCCTCCCCCAAATACTTACAGCATCATCAAAAATAACGCACAAAAAGCACAAACGCAAGAAAGAATAAATAGACAAAATGGAGACACTCTAAGCCCAGTCTGAAAAGTACAGAACTGCCTGAAATCATAGCTCCTTGGAAGGGCGTACCCCTAAACACTCAGGCCTTAAAGCCTCGGGCCAGGCAACCATGGAAGTATCTGGCCTTGGGCCAACTGAACGTTAACACGATGCCCAGATGCCCAGCCCTTTACAGCCAGGCCCCCAACCTCTAGCCAAGCAAGCAGTCAGGGACCCTCAGAGAAGGTGTCCAGGTCTCCTAAGAATGGATCCTCCAGCTCAGAGAGCAACACAGGTCCAGTATTCAGAGCTGGCCATGAGCCTATTCCTGTCAGCTGCAAAGGAGCCAAGGTAGCAGTGTGCTTGAGACAACAGCTCTGCCCCAGGGGCGGGGCATCAGAACCACCCTGGACAGCAACCTCTGTGTCCCAGCAGAATTTCTTACCGTGCTAGTGTTTCTGTTGCAGGCAAACCTAATTCTGTCGGGCCTTTTGTATGCTGCGCAGTCTCCAGCTGACTGGCCAAGCAGGTTAGCTGGCATGCTCCTAGCCTGCAATACCCTCATTGCTCACCCGCCTGCTCTCCTGAGTCTGTGCTCTGCTAGAGACTGCTTCCTCCCCACTCATTTGTTTGGAGCCCTACAAACTTGAAAGAGTTCCTAACTAGAAAATGTTAGTAGACTTAGGTGTGGGCGGTGGAAGGATCCAGTAAGTCTGAGTTGCTAAAACAAACAAACAACAAACAAAACTGCTGTCAAATTTTATGCAGATGAGATCCGGATCAAAGATGAGACATTGAGGAAGAAGGAGATCTCCATCAAAGATGAGGAGACAGTGGCAAGGTCTCTGATCCTAGCAGGCATCTCGGATCCAACTATGTGGCTCCCCCTCAGCAAGACACTGGGGTTCTGGCCCTGGGGTGGGGGCTATGCAGGAATGACGGGGACTCTCAGTACCAAAGTCCTCTAGTCAAAGAGGCAATATGGAGGCCCAGAACACATGGCTTTTTAAGAGGATATATACAACATTCCATGACTCGATGCTTTTCCCACCCCCTCCACTGCCCCTCTCTCCACCATCAGATAACACGTGACTGCTGTACACCTCTTCCACTTCCACTGCCCTGGAAACAGCCTTGTATCAGCTGAGGGGCACCATAGGAGGTAGGGCGCTGGTACGATCCCTTGCCTCACTTTTCCAAATGATTCTCTTATCTTGCATGTGAAGAAATTACAGAAAGGGGACAAGGGGTCGTCTCTCAAGATCCACACAAGTAGCTCCTAGCAAGGTTGTACAACTAGGATCTCCCTGTATAAGCCCTTTGCAATATGACAGGTCACTTCCTCAACAGCTGTGGTCCGTGGAAATTCCGGGTTAGATTCCTGCCTGCCTTGCAGAAAGAAGGGAAAGAGAAGAGAGGTCCACAGGGCAGGTCCTATCTTGCTTCATTATGGCCTCCCTCCTCTTTGTGGCCTCCAAGCAGTCCCTTATCTCTCTGAGATCTGTGAGCTTGGGTTGCTGGGTGGGATGGGATTACCTGGGGGTGGGGAACTTTCACAGGGTCTGATGCAGGCCTTTGGAATCAAACTTCCATTGTTTGGCACCTGGGTCTGATGGGTGGTACTCTCTTCTCTACCCAGGGCAGCAGGGATACTGGTCAGTGACATCAGGACCTCTCAGCAGGCACACCAATACCCAGGCCCAGGAAGGCACTGTTTGTTTTTAAACAATAGAAGCTTAGTGTATGCTGTGACTTGGGCTATGCACTTTGTGTTTGCCTGTCCTTGCAGTTGATTGCATGCACTTGAACTCAAGAGTCTCTTGAATTCCCACGAGAGTGGCAGGAAAGACACTTGCTCGACTGCCAAGTGATGCGTGTATGAACATCCAGAGGCAGAGCTGGCCCTGGCTGCGTCTTGCTATTCATAGGCAGCCATTGTGCCTCTGAGCATCTCCAGAGTCGCCCGCATGAAGCAGGGAGGGAGCATGTGGGCTCCCCACCTGGGGCCCTCTGCGAGGGCACCCTTCACCTGCCAGCGGCTGCTTCCCTTGTGGTCTCTAACCCATGGCCGCTTGACCAGACCACCCTGACTCTGGCTTTGCCAGAGCCCTGCTGAGATTCTCTCAATAAGCACTTCATTTTCTGGAATAATTTTTAACTACTTTCAAGCATACAATTTAGAGGCATTAACTATATCCACACTGTTGTGCAACCATCACGCCACCCACTTCCTGAACTTTCCCCGACTTTAAATGTATCTATTCCTCAGCTAGGAGCTCCCCAGCAGCAGAGCCCTGTCCTGCACCCCGCCGTAACCCCAGTGCACAGCACAATGTTTGGCATGCAGTAGCTGCTCAACGAAGATGCGTGCAATAAATGGAACAAGTGTCTTGTGAACTGTGCAGGGCAGTGAGCAAAAGCCAAAGAGTACGTGTTAATTTTTTTCCCAGACAACTCCCAAACAAAGCTCCATTGCCTCAGTTAACCACATAATAATTTCATGTCTGGGAAACCTTGTGGGAGGGGGGCGGAGAGGGGAGGGCGAACTGCCCCGTGCTCCTGTTCTTTCCCAGTTCTAGGCCCCTTTGTGAGGTCAAGAATCAAGATATGTGACCATACAAACCAGCTGGCATCAACACTCACCATTCCAGCACCAGCCTCTCTGCCCAACGCAACATTTATCGGTGGCTGAAGGGCAGGCCCAAAAATAAACCGCTAGGATCAAATGCCACTCGGAGCTGCTCTTTTGATACTCTTGGAGGCTCTGGGACGGGGCTGGCAGGGATTGGGTGGCGGGGGGGGTGTGCCACAGTAACGTACAGAGACTGGAAGGCAGAGCCCTAGCTGAGAGGAGAGGAAGGGAGGCATCGGAAAGCCAGGCAGCCAAGGCTATCCTATTTTAAAATTCAAGAAGGGGCAGGGGGAAGGAGAGGGAGAAGAGGAGACAAAAGGTCCATCCATGGCTAACAAAATAACAGAACTCTAGATAAAGGTGGGGTAGGTTATACTGTGTTCCCCTTTTGCCTCTAGTATAACCACCCTGGCTCTCCCAAATTCCTGCCTTTATTTTTAAAATTGGTGTTTTTATACAGATTATGATGATTTTTTAAAAACAATGAACTGAAATACAATTTATTTTGATTATTGAATTATTTGCACAGTAGTAAGTGCTTTCTTGGCCACACCTGCCTTGGCCTTGGTGGAATACAATGAAGGAGTTACTGTATGTACAGGAGACTAAAATGGAATTATGCCCTAGGCATGTCATTAGCTGAGCCTTGGTAACCCCACTCCAATCTCTCTGCAATGGGATCTCTAAGCCTTCCCTGGCTGTGGAGTTGCCCTAGCCTGTTTGGTGTGGAAAAGCATTTGGGGAAGCTATGAAATGCCCTCCATAGGAAATACTATTAAATTCTTCTCAAAGTAGCAAAAGGACTAACAAGAGTAGTAAGCACCATTCAGTTTGGGACTTGGTTTTTGAGACAGGCCCTCAATACAGGTCCTCAATTAAACTCTTGGTCTCCTGCCTCAGCCTCTTGAAGATTGGCATTTTATATATAAACACACACACACACACACACACACACACACACACACGATACCACATCTGGCCGACAGAAGTTTGTTTGTTTATTCTATCTCTGTCTCTTTCTTGATACAACCCACACTTTTAGAAAAGGCTCTACCATTGAGATGCATCTACATATCTATAGTCATATATGTTTGTGCTTGTATTTATTAGTACTGTATGTGTGTATCCTGTGGGCATGTGTGTCACAGCAGATGTGTGGAAGTCAGAGAACACTCTGCGGAGTTGGTTCTCCCCCTCCAGGGGATTAAACTAAGGCAGTCTGGCTCTTGCATGACACTATCTTTCCCCAGCCCCCACCCACCTTGCCCATCTCGCCAGCCCTTGTTTGTCTGGTTTTCAAGAAATGGCCTCACTATGCTACCCAGGCTAGACTTGAGTGTGCTTTGTAGCCCAGGTGGGCCTTGAACTTGGGATCCTCTTTAGCCTTCTGAATAACTGGAATTATGGGCCTGCACCAGTAGGCTGTGCTGTCTGTCATTAAGTGAACTGTGAAATAAACACTCACTGTTTATAAAGGAATGAAGTCTGGCAAATGACTAGTGCTCATTTAAGAAGAATGAGAGGCCTTACAAGATGGCTCAGTGGATTAAGGAGCTTGTGGCCAAGCTTGGAGGCCCAAGTTTGATACCCACCTGGTAGAAGAGAGAAAACTACTAAAGTTGTTCTCTGACCTTCGTGTGGCACTGGCAGACAACTCCATCCCTCAAAATAAATACATAAATAAGTTTTTTGGTTGGGGAGGAGTGGAATGAGAGATGAGAGAAGATTCCTATTTTTTTCCCCAAATCAAGGCATTCTTTCACCTTCTGACTTACTAATAAGGCAAGTTAGGTATAATTCTGGACCTGGGAAATGCGCCTTCTTACCCCCTGAAGCTGAAAGTAGCGACCCCTGGAATCCTCACAACACTCTGTACCACTCTTTCCCTCATTCAAGAGGGTTCCCCAAATTAGAGTATATCTGGGGCTTGGCTAGAGCCTCCTGGGTCAGACAGCTGAGTACCTGGTTTGGGATGACAAAAACATTCTGGCCAGCCAGGCATGGTGGTGCATGCCTTTATTCCTAACACTCCAGGGGCAAAGGCAGGAAGGTCTCTGTGAGTCTGAGACCAGCTTGGTCTACATAGTGAATTCCAAGACAGCCAGAGTTACAGAGTAAGGACCGACCCTGCCTCAAAACAAACAAACCAAAAACTCATTTTGGAGATGGAGACCAAGGAGATTCTACAGCATGGCAAATGTATTTAATGCCTCCGTTTTGTATATATTAGTATATACACTTGTATACATTTTGTATACAATAGTGCTTTGTTTTACTACAATAAAAGCAGAAAGAATGTTTCAAAGTTTCAAAGATTAAAAAAGAAGAGGAAAAAAGGAAAAGCCACACACCCCATTTGAAGGCTTATTGGAGTCCTGGAAGTCCATTTTCTCTGGTTCTGTTCATGTTGTCTCCTGCCCCAGCTGGCAGCAGAGATGGCAGCGCCTGGCCAGGGCTCATCTGAAAAGCCCTTTGCCTGTTAGCACTGTTATAAATAACCAGAAAGAGGCAGAAAGGGGTTCTGGCAGAAGAGTGAAGGTCAGGCAGCCCCATGCAGCATCTGAGGAAATGTCATACTCGGCAGGCCAGCAAGGTGCATGCTCACATCTTTAGCCCGTCTGCCCAGGTAGAATGAGGCCTTGCTGCGACCTGCCCAATACGAACAGCCCTGAGGGGGCCGACTCCTTGGGGGGCTCTGAGCCGGGACTGGACCCTTGAGGAGTGCCCCTTTCCTAGCAGGCTGGAGCCTTGGCAGACTGAGCCAGCCAGGTCCTTACACCAGCCCAGGCTTCTTGGCCAGCCCTCCACTCAACCCACCCAGGGAGCATGACTCAGGCAGTGCTTAACCCACCAGTGCCCCTGCTGCACACAGTGTGGGAGCTGGAGGGCCACATGGCCCATCTGGTCTTGTGGTTCCCATGCTGGGCTCCCTGGGGAACCCCCAGCCTGTTCTTTTTCTCCCCCACAGCCCCTGTAAGGCCTTAGGCTTTGAAGAGAAAGAAATTCCGAGGGAGTTAATTAGATTTTCCATTTTTATTAGCTAAGAGCTATACAGTGGCAAACAATCTCAGTATTTAACCTTAGTGAATTCAACACAATATGCCTGACCCTAAAATAAAACAAAATAGCCACGTTTCTATTTTCTGTACTTGAAAAATGGGGTGCACATTTTGCACTGGGGGTCTGATTGCATATATGCATACTCACACTACTCACAAGAACACTTTGAGGGGGACTTAAAGGCTTTATGAGGCTAATTTGACCTAGACTGCATACTAAGCAACCTCTCCCGAAGGACTCTCTCCATCACTGGGTCTGAGTGGCCCATGAGAGCCTAGCCAAGTGGATGTGCTCCATTAGAGAGGAAAGAATCTGAGGCTTGAGGGTAATGTGGTTTGCTGAGCAGGAATGTGAGTCTCGATCTACGCCCGAGCTGCGTGTCACCCTAATCGGGCTGTCCCACAGTGTGACTGACAGTGCAGAGAAAGGCCTGCTTGACTCTGGGCTGCTAGATTTGGAAGCACTGGAGAGAGGGCACATGCCCAGTGTCTGTTGACTCCTTTGAGTCTTTCTGATTCAGCACCCAGGCAACACCTGGGAGACGTGTACCCAGGGTAGGGAGTTCGGGACTCACCAGCACTCCAGCAAGCCAGGCTGGGCATACTATCTGGCTGAAAATCCTACCCTGGACCAAAGCTGCATAGGATTTCCAACCTAGCTTGCCCAGAGAAGCTCTCTCTTTCCAGCTCTCCCTGACTGTAGGACAGTGGTCGTCCTTCCCCTGGAACACAGCTCTTGAAGTTTGGACCCTTGACCTCTGCTATGTCCCAGCTACAGCCCTACCGTTCAATCTCAGGGAGATCCTATCCCAAGTCCCACATTTTCTAAGGCTTATAGAGCTGTACTTTGGCCAAAGCACCAACCCAGGGCCTGGTTGCCTCTACTGTACAGAAACATGGTCCTGGCTCTGTCTTCTTTGGGCCAGTTCCCAGCACCTAGAATGGTGCCCAACCTTTGTGGAAGGGTAGGAGGGGAGCTGAGGAGAGAGCCACCACTCCCCTGGCCACTTTTGATAATTCGGTCTCATATTCCTATGACATCCATCATCCCCCCCCCCACCTTGAAAGGGGCTTCTCTATCCATTTATTCCCCATGGAAACTTCTTTCCTTTCCAGTGGGTCAGATGAGAAATCCAGACCCACAGACTCCCAGATAAAGCTGGTGGGAAAAAGAGATTCTCTTTGGTCCCATAGGCTTTCCTTGGTCATGTGGCTAAGGAGGGCCAGAGGCCAGGCAGGCTGCTCTGCTGGGGAGGCTACGTAGGCTCCACTGATAATGGGTTTTCAGTCATAGTGGGGTCTGCCTTCTGCAGAATGTCCTGGGGGGAGGAACTGGACAGATCAAGAGAGCAGTCACTCAATTACAGGTGCCCACTGACTTCTTAAGAAGCAGGTGACCCAGGATGGGGTGACATGCCCATACTGTCCAGAAGCCACTCAAGCCTGAAAAAGGAGGCTGGCAGCCCTCGTCTACACTACACAGCAGTAGGAGCAAATCCCTTCGGTCTCTTTGCCAGGACTTGGGATCGCAGAGCTTGCAAGAATTCTTTAGTTCTAAAGTGGGCATTCTCCCCTCTGCTCTTCCCAACAAGGTAGAAGTTAAAACGTTTTTCCAGACACGATGGTGAGGGGCCAGGAGGGGAAGCTACTGCTGTAAAGCCACATAGCAAGTCTAAGAAAGGAAGAGGACTCCATCCCCTCGACCTCCAGCTTCTAGCTGAAGCAGTAACAGAGAACAGCAAGGGGGAGCCGGGAATACATTCTCTGTGCAGTGGCATGGACCTTGGACTGGTTGTCTCTCTGAGCCTGTTTCCCATATACCAACACTGGCCAGCCACAGAGACCAGAAGATACAGGGTCTTGGTACATGTAGGGTCACCAAGAGACACCCTGAGCACAGAAGAAAGCCTCAGAAGTCCCATAAGCAACTCCTCATGAGGAAGACAGGAAGGGCATGAGTACCGAGGGACTAAGTGTCATGGGATGGATCATGGGTTAAGGGTAAGAGATCTGGTATCTCTTTCTTCACTGGTTCCTCACAGTGGGGTTCCAGCAGCAACAGCCTCACCTGAGATACCCGCCTTTCATGCTGATCCGGACCTCAGGAATCAGACCCTGCAGTTAACAAGCTCCCCTGGTAACATACATGCACGCTCAAGTTTGGGAAGCAAGACTGTTAAATAAAATTGGGAAGGGACCCCAGCCCGTGACTAAATGCCACCTCTAAATTCTCCCGGCTGGGCTGGCAATCCCCATCTAGGAGAGCAGATAATGCAGAGCACCATTCTAGGTCATGCCCGGAGCCTGGTAAAACCGCAGAGGCCAACCACTGCACCAGGAGCCTGGCAGGTAACAGCTGCTCAAACTGTTACATTTTCTTCTCCTGCCTCAGGGGCCAGAAGGAAGGCGGCTTCTGCTTTAATTCCAAGTTCTGCCTGCACATCTGGGAGGCGAGGCCAAGACCCCATGGGCAGCAACAGATGGGGACAGGGTGGGAGCAGAGAGGAAAGAGGACAGGAAGTCAGCAAGAAAAACAAGCACCAGAGACCATCCAATCCCCAGAGACACAACGTTGCTCAGCTCACACGCTAAAGCAGGCGCACAGCCAGAAGCCAGCAGGCCTGCGCAAGGATCAAGAGGAACCACAAGGCTGTGTTCCCTCACGCTATACATGATAATGCCTTTCTTTCTAGGCTGGGCTCTGAAAGGATTCTGGTGGCTAGAGGAGACGTAACACCAAGGGTCAGTAGATCAACAGATCAACGCCGGGGCTATGGGCCACGCCCTGAGCAGGGTCAATGGGATAAGAGGTCCTGCATTGCAATTCTGGCCAAATGTTTTAACCCCTCTTATGTTCCAGATAACAGGGTATTAACAGTCCTACGCCGTGCCCTCAGATCCTTATGGGAATTTAATGAGAATGACTCTGCTGCGTGGTATCTGGTCCAAAGTCAGTGCTCAGAAGACAAGGCCTGGGCTGAAAGATAGACCAGATGGAGAGATGTCAAGAATGAGTGCAGCAGCTCCTGCAGAGGTCCAGAGTGCATGGATCACACCTGTAACTCCAGCTCTAAGAGATCCACCATCGCTGTGTGCCTGCACACGTGTGGACATATTCACACACAAACACATACTTAATTTTTTTCTAAAGCTTAAAAAAAAATGGCAGTGGTCATTAGTGAGACCGCAACGCAGTCCTGAAGCAACTGCTGGAACAGCTGCAGCTTCGTCTAATGGATGTCTCTGCAATTTGCTCACCACGCAGGCATGGTGCTAACCTGTAGTTCTGAGACCAGCCCGGTCTGCAGTAGAGTCCCCTGACACCGCAGAGTAGCCATGGCCTCTTGCCTCCACTTGGGCTCCTTCAAGCAGCTTAAGGCTATTCCAGGCTGATGGATAAGGCAGCTGCCCTCATCACCCAAAAGATGCAGACTTGAGATCACCAACCTCCCCGCCCCCAGGGCCCTCTCAGGGAAAGACCAAACCCTCTCTTGTCTGGAGAGACCTCGTAGGGTCTGGCTCCTGTATTCCTTTCCTGGGTCATTTTGCTGTAGCTCTCCCCTGCCTCAGATCTCAGCCTTGGCTGACTTTTTCTGTCCCTGACATACCCCAGGATCTCTCCCCATAAGGTTTTGCACACCGCATCCTCTCTCCATGGAACACAGCTCCAGCATGGACATTTTACCCAGGTAATTCCTTTCTGCCTATCACTTTTCCTTCCTTAGGAAGCTTCCCTTGGACCTGCAGACCACAATCGAAACCCAACTGTATCGTCTCATAGCCTTTTGGACCCAGAAGCTTCTAGAACTTACAATGAGAAATTAAACATATATCTGCATGGTATCCCTGGTACCTAATACATAGTATGTGTTCAATAAACACTCTGAGAAATCAGAAGCCTGTCCAACCTTGAGTCCCCATCATACCCATTGTTCCACAGAATTGGGGATCCTTTCTCACATTATCCACTAGTCCCACCCAGGACACAAGCCCAGATGCTGCCTGATCGTTAGTCTACATCCAGGACCCAAAGGCTTTGTGCCAGAGGTCCAAACATTTCTAGATCTGATTTTCTTGAAAGCAGTCCGGGCCTGGATGATAGCCAGGGGAGGCGTGTGTGCCGGCCACGACAGTAAACGCTGATGAAGCTGTCTGGCCCAGCTGAGCCAAGATCAGGAAATGCCAAGATTTAAAAGCATCCGGAACCCATTATTTATTGTTGTTCTTGCACTTCCAGGCTATTTTGAGCTGCAGATCAATCGGCTGGCTCTCCTCCTTCCAAATATTACTCCCGAAACTCCCAGAACTCACCTGGCCTACCTGTCAGGCAGGGGTCAGCTCCCCAACCCCACCCACCAGTTACGGATGACAATGGCAGAAATAAGGTGGCTGTTCTTGTGGCTCAAGGTGTCCCTGGGGGGAGTAGGGGACTTCACTGACACGCTCCCCCACCCCAGCAACCCCAAGGGAGGATTGCTGTAGCATTGCAGAAATGGGCTCAGGTATGCAAAGACACTTGCCTAGAGATGGAGAGGTGGCTCAGGGTTTAAAAGCCCTTGCTGCTCTTGCAGAGGACCCAGGTTCTATTCCTAGCACCCATGCAATGGCTCACACCTGTCCGTGACTTCAGTCCCAAGGAATCCATTGCACAATTCTGGCCTCCAAGGGCACCAGGCACACCGGCACACAGACATACATGCAAATACAATACTCATATACATAAATTAAGTAAAATTGAAAAATTAAAAAGAAAAGAAAAAAAGAATGGAAGACAGAAATTCGTCCTGAGTGGCACAGCTGGGAAATGCTGAAGAGGAATGGAGCTGGGACTTGACACCAAATCTGCCAGTGCCAAAAACCAGGTCCACACCATTTAGCAATGCATCCCTTCCTAGCTCCATCCAAGTTCCTCTGCACACTGTAGGGGTTCCCCATGTCTCTGAATGCCTGGATACACCCTCCTAGCCACAGACAATGGTCCCCACCATTTCTGTACTACTGATCAAAAAAAACCATTCCCTCTTTGGGGCTGGACGGATGACTCTGTGGCTAAGAGCACTTGCTTCTCCTGAAGAGGACCCGGGTTCTGTTCTCAGCACCCACGTGGTGGCTCACAGCCATCTGTAACTCCAGCCCCAGGGGATCCACCACCCTCTTCTGGCCTCCTGGTGCACCAGGCACACATGCAGTGAACACAGAGTCATGCAGACAAAACAACCATACACATAAAAATAAAGAAGCAATTTAAAAATGCAGTCAATTTAAAAACAAAATACCCTTTCCATCTGCATAGCCACTGCCACAGGAGCTGTGGGAAAGGAGGGCCAGCTCTGTATGATTCCGCCTGTGGTTTTACACGGATGCATGGACAAGCCCTTCGTACTGCATATGGCTGATAGCAGGACACACTGAAATATTAAGAGCCTGAGAGAATGGCAATAAAGGATTGCTTAGAAGAAGGGGGAGCCCAGAGAGAATATTTTCCTCCCATTTAATGTCCTCTGCAGTTGGAAGGCTTTTGTTTTTAATCATATATATGTTTCAATCTATTCTTAGAAACCCAGTTTCTATGACCCATACATAGCCACCCCTACTTCCCCGGCTTGTCCTTCCTCTTATTCTTCCTCTGGTCATCTGGGCTGGCCAGTCTCTGCTCTGTATGTACACATCTTAGGGCCCTCCCCAGTGGGAGTCAGGCATCCAGCGGTTGGGTCAGGACTTGCCTCCCCTTCTGCTTGGGGCAGGGCATGAGGCAGGCGTTCAGCTTTCTGTCTAGGCCGACAGCCTAGCAAAGCCAAAAAAAGTCAGAAGCACTAAAATGGAGCCTGGGGAGAGAAGGGGAGGAAGAAAGCAGAGAATCTGAGGTAAATTCCACTGCTGGCAACCAGCCCAGCTCTCTTCCCCGAGCAATGACTCAAGCGCGGCTTCTGCCAACAGACAGTCACCAAAACTCATCATGGCCCTGCTTATTAAATAGAAAGTGCGTAAAATAGAGCCACCACTACTCATCCTGGGGCAGGGACACAGACAGGGTTGAAGGACCGTCCTTCCAGATGGCTCATCTACAGTGCTCCTAGGCTCACCAGGAGCTTAACGGTTATGTCATCTCCAGCAAGGAGGCGTCTATCCCTTCCCTGAGATCTGGGAGAGTTGGGACCATCTCATCATAATAACCACTGTCCTCATAGGACCCCTTGGTCCCGAGTGCCTTACAAGGCACCTTACTTTACCACCTGACAGCCAAGTAAAGGCAGATAGAGTGTCCTGCTCATCTTGGGATGATCTGGAATTCAGACACAGGAAGTAATGTGCTCCAGACTGCAGTTCTACCGGGCTCAGGATTGGACCAAACCTGCAAAGGGCCTGAACTGGAGCTTGCTGGCCAGAGCTGTGGGACTATAGGCTGGACCCATCACCTCATTCTATTTATCTGCTTGCTTGAAAGTATTCAGCCCAGGCTACTTTCTGTCTCTAATCACACACTCAACAGGGGCATGAAGTAGGGGCAAGAAATACTCTATCTCCTTTACTCTGAGGTCTGCCAGAGCAGAATGACAGATCCTCCCCACCTTCGTTCTCTTTCTCCTCCTTCTCTCTCTTTGGATTTTTTTTTTTTTTTTTTTTTTTTTTTTTTTTTTTTTTTTTTGAGACAGGGTTTCTCTGTGTAGCCCTGGCTGGCCTGAAACTCACTATGTAGACCAGGCTGTCCTTGAATTCATGGAGATCCACCTGTCTCTGCCTCCCAAGTTCTGGAATTAAAGGTGTGTGCCAACACGCTCAACAAAAAGGCAGAGCCTTGCCCTGGGAAGGAAAGCATTCCTCTTTCAAGGAACAGGATCGGATGGGAAAGCAGCTGCTTTCGCTCTTTCCTTTCTATTTGTATTATTATTTTCTGTTGCCATTGCTTTGAGACAGGGTCTCATGTAGCACAGGCTGCTGTGAACTCACTCTGTAACTAAAGATGGCTTTGAACTCATGATCCTCCTGCTGCTACCCCAAAGTATGAGGATTGAAGACACGAACCATGATGTCTGGAGAGCATGAGTACTTGCGTGTGTGCTTGTGTGTGTGTATGAGTGTGTGCGTGTGCGTGTGAGTGTGTGTGTGTGTGTGTGTGTGTGTGTGTACAACTGCAAGCACTCATGTGCATGTGCAAAGGCTAGGGACAATGTTAGGTATCATCCTCAGGAATCTTGCCTACCTCCTTTGAAACGACGTCTCTTATTGGTCTGGAGCTCACCAATTAGAGATCGTCTTGACTCCACCTCCCCAAGCACTGGGAGTATAAGCATGTGTCTTCTGGCATCAGCCTCCCATCCTCCATTTTGGTACGTACTCTGTAACTGATCTTAGCCTAAGGGCTGAGAAGCCATATGGTGTGGACTCTGCTCAAAGTCCTTGTAGGTCTAGCTGATGGGGCTACTTGGAGGCACTGACGGACTGTTAAGAATTCTGATCCTCAGGGCCAACAAGATGGCTCACTCAGTGGGTAAAGGTGCTGGCCACAAAGTCTGAGAAACTGAGTTCAATCCTTGCCACAACATGATAGAAAGAACCAACTCCCACTAAACTATCCTTGCCCTCCATATGTATGCGATGGTATACATCCCTGCATGCACAAAGACAGACAGAGCACTTTGAAATTAGAAAGAGCTGCATAGGTTTGGGCATATTCACCCAACTCTGCGAATGTCACCAAGATGAGATCTTCACATCTCTGCACCTCACTCTGCTCGTACAGTGGGGACGAGATCATGACTTAGAGGGAAGAGCCACGGGCCCCTAATACAATACAACAAACTCCTCAGAATGTCTGTGAATGCACAAAGCAAAAAACAAAACAAAACAAAATACAAGGTTAGAAAGAAAAGTAGTTAATTATCAAAACACAGTCTTAGTTAGGGTTTCTATTGCTGTGAGGAGACACAGTGACTACAGCACCTCTTATAAAGGAAAACATTTCATTGGGGTAGCTCACTGACAGTTCAGAGGATGAGTCCTTTATTGTCATGGCAGGAAGCAAGGCAGCATGCTGGCAGACATTGTTCTAGAGCTGAAAGTCCTCATATCTCAATCCAAAGGCAACAGGAAGCAAACTGCCTCACTGGGTGTGACTTGAGCATATGTATGACCTCGAAGCCTGCCTCCACAGTGACACACTTCCTCCAAAAAGGCCACACCTCCTAATAGTTCCACTCCCTTTGGGAGCCATTTTCTTTCAAACCAGCACACACATTTATAGAATACTGAAGAGGTGGGCTGGAGAGATGGCTCAGTGGTTAACAGTATGTATGCACTGTTCTTGAAGAGCCTGTCAGGTCATGCACAACTGCCTGTAACTCCAGCTCCAGAGATCCAACACCTTCTTCTGGCCTCTACGGACATGTGCATGCACACAACCACACACAGATACATATACACAGAATTTAAATTTTTTTTTAAAAAAAATTTAAAAACTATTTAAAAGGGTGAAATTCTACCCTAATGGTGTTTTCCCTTATTCACACACTAAGTAATAAGAGCTAGTGGCAAGTCTAGTAATTATCTACAACTTCTAATTAGCAATAAACCCAAATATTTCTAGAGAATGTTGACAACTATAAAGTGATATGAAAATATCTGTGATTTTGGTGACAAAAATCACAGGCACCATTAATACCTTTTTGCCACCTACATTCATATTTAAAGGAAATGTTAAACAAAGATAATTTCTCATCCAAATTCACATACCTCCTAAGCATGAGATTGTCCAGTATTTTACAGAAAGGTGGGCGCTCTTCCTATACTTAACAGGACTTAAGGTTCCACCTTCATGCCCACAGAGGCCTTCTAAAGGGAGTGAGGGTACAGGGAAATGCTGTGTGGCTCTGGGTCCTAAGGGCTCTAGGTAGTATATGAGTTATAATATGAAGTAGCTGGGTAAGGGCTCTGGGCCTCAAAGCTAATCCAGAAGCTTAGGCCAGAAGAGGGTTAAGCCTCCATCAAACTTCGGCACAGCTGTCTCTGAGCACAGAAAAAATGCATTCTTGCCCTGGGGTGTAGCTCAGATGGGGAAGTGCTTGCCTAGCGTGTGTGAAGCCCTGGCTTGAACCACAATGCTATATAAGGTGGGCATGGTCACACATACCTAGAGTCTCAGCACTCGGAAGAGGAATTCAAGGTCAGAAACTCAAGGCCATTCTTGGCTGTAGATCAGGCTGGGCTACAGAAGACCTTGTCACATTAAAAAAACAAACAAAACAACAACAACAGCAAAGAGTTTCAGGTGTGGTGGTTCATTCCTTTGACCCCAGTATTCAGGAGGTAGAGGAAGGAGTTCCAGGCAGCTGGTCAACATAGCAAGATCTTATAGAAAGAAAGAAAGAAAGAAAGAAAGAAAGAAAGAAAGAAAGAAAGAAAGAAAGAAAGAAAGAAAGAAAGAAAAAAAGCAAGCAAGCAAGCTGTGGTGGCAAACACCTTTAATCCTAGCACTCCAGAGGCAGAGGCAGACAGATTTCTGTGAGTTCAAAGCCAGCCTGTTTTACAGAGTTCTGTTACACAGAGAACAGCCACTGTTACACAGAGAAACCCTGCCTTGAAAAACATAAATAAGTAAATAAACAATTTCGTTTTGTGGCACGGTCTCTCTGTGTTGCCTTGGCTATCCTGGAACTTGCTTTATATACAGGCTGGCCTCGAATTCTGCCTGCCTCTGCCTCCCGAGTGCCAGGATTAAAGGTGTGCGCCACCATACCCAGCTCATAAAATATTTTTTACAAGAACAGCTTGCACCCTTTGCCGCAGCGGCCATGCTCTTTGCCTACACCTACAAAGAAGGAAAGAGCCCTTTGCATCCTGCCCCTATGACGCCCCCCTCCAGGACAAGGACACCAGACATCCTGTGCTCTCCATCGCTGCCATCACCACTCTGGTCTGATGCTACCCTCGTCCCCTACAGAGCCGGGGAAAGACTCTTACCGTGGCTCTCCTGTGTCCACCATCCTCCCACAGCTACCAAAGTCCTCTCTAAAATACGCATATTAGATGACAGCCCCTCACATGCAGCCTAGAACTGTCTGAAGACCCTCACTGTGCTCAGGAGCCCAAACATCTAAGGCTCACAAGGCCATTGCTAACAGTGCCAACTCTTTCCAATCGAACTGAACAGCTGGTCATTGTCCCACAGCCTTTGCACAAGCCACTTGTATGTGCCTGGCTCCTCCTTGATGGTCACATCAAACGACACCCTTTTCAAGGAGCTTTCCCTGACAGCTGGCTCTGCAGTGGCCACTTGTCCCAGCTCTGTCACACTCTGTGACCCTGACTGAGCCTTACTGTCTTCCAGAGACACACCATTGTGTGCAGTTATTATCTTTCCAAGCCCACTGGAATGGAAGCCCTTAAACACTGTCTGCTTCCCCCAGACTCCTACTCGACACATAGTTGGCACTCTTCGGGTTTTACTGAGTGGGCTGACTGTGTGTGGGAAAGCGAGCTAAGTCCTTCCACGCATGATGTCACTTAATTCCTTAGTTGGCATCATGCCCGTTGTGTATAGGAGGAAACTGAGTTTCCTCTGTCTGCCTTCAAACACAGGTTCTTAGTCACCGTATTGTTCTGCTTTCAATACACACACACACACACACACACACACACACACACACACACACACACACCAATCCTAAAAAGAGAAGGAAGGGGGATCATACAGAAAAATGCAGAAGGATGGGACCAAAGGGACAGCACTCCAAGCTTACAACCTCATCCTGTTCAGATGCCACTGCCTCCTGAACACAGCACTCAGAGGAGCTGGCAGGGCTGTGGTACCCGCTCTTAGACTCACATTTGCATGGAGAGCCGTGGGAATTTCCTACTGCTCCCTGCTCCTTGGGTTTTTTTTTTTTTTTTTTTTTTTTTTTCATTCCAGACCTCTAATCTCCAGGTCAGGTTTCCAGAGCTCTGAATTGTCCTCAGCCTGGGCAGCTGCCCAGCTAAGGCTGCTTGAGAGCCTGGAGGTCTGGAAAGATACTTGCTGAGTCCCAGTAGGTTCAGCCTCTACCTAGTGGTAGAACCACAGCAGTTGCAGGTGCTGATGGGAGGAGCCATTTACGTTTGCGGCACAGGTGAGGGCACCTGAGTTCCAGGGAGGTCCACTAACTTCCTTTGGAAATACCCAGCTAGGGAGGTGGCTGAACTGAGCGAGGAAACCAGACATCTAACACCCTACGCCATGACATTTAACCTCTCTTCTGTAATAAAACAAAACCCTTCTTGTTTAAGAGTTGTTCCCAGGGACGCCCAGGAGGCAGAATTACAGAATTGCGAGGGAGAGGAAACCTTTGCCTCAACAGGTCTAACTCAGAAGGTAGGAAGTAACTGAGGCCTGGCTGTGGATGTGTTCTATTTTGTTTTGTTTGAACCAGGATTGAACCTAGCGCATTGCGCTTGCTAATCAAATGCTCTACAACTAATTCATAGCCACAGCCTGCTTTGTACGTTTTGGTTTGAAACAGCTATTCAGGGGTTTTCACTAGGTAGCCCAGGTTGGTCTTGACCTTGTGGTCCTCCTGCCTCAGTCTCTTGGAACACCTAGAAATAAAGACCTGTGCCACTGCGCCAGGCTGAGAAAGTCTTTGATGGAGTATCTGGCATTCCTTTGAGCTGTGTTATGCTCCCTCGTGTGTGCCCATGGCCCTGGACGCAAGTCAAGGTAACACAGGGGTCATACATCCTTGGGGCACTTGGCCCCACGATGGACACACTGCAGGAAAGCAGGCCTAACAGATAGGACTTGCATTCCGATATGGTGACAGCAGGGAGGGCAGGTGCTGGGCAGACAGTGTGCCACCAGCAGCCGAGGGGGCAGCTGCTATGCAGGAGTTGGCCTCCAGCAGAACCGCCTGTGACCATTTTAGCCATGTTGCCATGGGGCAGCCCTGGCCAGGACAACAGCCTCCTTATATAGGGCAAAGTGGGAATCCGTGCCCACTCTGCTAGCTCAAAGGCAATAAGCACAGAAGAAACAAAAGAGGCCACTGCCCTTTAGAGGCAAGCATATGTCTACCATTTTACTGCAGATTAAAATTCTCATTCTCTCTCTCTCTCCCCCCCTCTCTCTCTCTCTCTCTCTCTCTCTTTCTCTCTCTCCTGTGCATCCATGCATGTATACAATAAAACAGCCATTCAGAGCAAACTGCTCTGAAATGGGTTCCCCGAGACTTAGCTTTGCTGGACCTGATCCAGGCAAATCCTGTTGCCTCCATGGGCCTCAGTTTCTCCACATGAATATGCAAGAGTCAAACTAGGCCCTACCTATCATCCTTCTGATTTAACGGTTGCTAATTCTACGGAACCAGACAAGCTTCCCATGTCACACTGGGAAGGCTCCAAGAGACTTCTCTCTGCCTTCTTTACCCAAAGTTGACTCTTAGTCTTCCTTTGATAGCTTGTATCAAAAGGTGCTGGCATGTTTTCCTGTTTAGACTTTTAAGCCAGAAGGTCTCTTTACAACTACTCCACATTGTGTGGTAGAAGTTGTCCCAGACTCCACATAAAGAAATGTGTGTGGCAGGTTATAATACAACTTTATTTATGGGGCCGGAGAGGCGGCTCACCAGTTAAGAGCACTGGCTGCTCTTTCACAGGTTCTGAGTTCAATTCCCAGCACCCACATGGTGGCTCGTAACAATCTATAATAAGATCTGATGCCCTCTTCTGGTCTGCATGAAAACAGAGCACTCATGTACATAAAATACATGAATAATTTTTTTAAAAAAATCTTTCTTTATAAAACCAGGCTGCTGACAGACGTTAGCCTTCAGGGCTGTAAAGAAGTCCGCTAGCCCCTGGAATCACCATCATGCTACCCTCTCAGCACACAGTAGGTCCTCCTCTCTCTGCCCTGCTCTGCCCTCCAGGCACCGGGTCTTTAGAGGGGCTACTTCCACTCTGGTAGAGTTTCTAGCTGCCATTTTCCCAATGAACATACGTCTCTGAAATGAGACCACTGTCTTCAGGAAATGCCACAGTTCCCTGCTTAGGTGCTATCCCTGGCTTGCAGTAACTAGCCTACCATCCCTGAAAGCAGAGGCTGTATCTAAAATGAGAGTCTCTGGGCTCTGAAGGAAGAATCACTTGGGGGACAGGAATTCAGGGTCTCTGTGATGGTTCCAACAAAATGGCTCACTAGATTTAGGAAGGCAAGGCTGTTGTGTGGGACATGTAGGGAAGCTGGGGTGTGCCTTGCCTTCCCACAAACACTTGTGGCCTGATTACTAAGCAGGGTGGTGCTGGGCACAACTTTAAGCAACACGCTGGATCTTTCAGGAGACAGAGGCTGCCCGGATGAGCCAACATCCTTCTGGTTTTCCCCTAGGACTTGATGAGATAACTACTTCTCCCTGCTGGCAAGATACCACTTTTCTGAGTCAGGGACTCCTCCTGGCGGGCAGCAACACTCCAGCCTACGCAGGGCACGGCACCCTCACCTGTCCCCAGGAAGGCCAGGAGGAAAGAACAATAGCGGCCACCCCAGAAATCAGAGAGAACGAAGAACCCGCCAAGGGTAGACATAGAGAACCATGGCAAGATGAGCTGGAGAGGGCAACCAAGGATGTCTGGCCTGTTATGCCATCAGCACAGTTCAAGAAGAGGAAGACTTCTGATGTGGGGTCTTAAGGACGGATGTAGGACATCAGTGGGTGACCGGCACCTTTTTTTTTCTCCTGAGGGAGGATGTTATAATCAGGCTGACTGTTTCCTTTTCGCTGTGATTTATCCAGAGGGTGACGGCATGCCAACTGTGGCTAGAGCAGCAGAGGCCGTCTAATGAGAAAGCACAACTATGTAGAGAAGCGTGTCTGTATCTGCTCTGGCTCACATTGATCAGACTCACAAGGTGGGAGCTAGCATTAGCCCACCTTACAGATGCCAAAACTCAAAGGGAACAGCAGACAGCCATCGTCGTCAATCAGATTCGGAGCCCTCAGGCGTTAGTGTCTACACCAAACCCAGCCCAAGCCAGGCGGTAGTGGCTCACGCCTTTAATCCCAGCACTCGGGAGGCAGAGGCAGGCGGATCTCTGAGTTCGAGGCCAGCCTGGTCTACAAGAGCTAGTTCCAGGACAGGCTCTAGAAACTACAGGGAAACCCTGTCTCGAAAAACAAAAACAAAAACAAACAAACAAAAAACCCAAAAACCCAGTCCAGAGGCTAGGAACATAGCTCAGCTAATAAGAGTGCTTGCCTAGCTCGCTTGAAGCCTCCAGTTTCATCCCAAGCACCATACAAGCTGGTGTGCTGGTGTCCATCAGTAATCTAGAATTTGGGAGGCAGAGGAGGAAGGACCAGAATTTCAGATCATCCTCAGCTACACAGAGGTCAAGGTCAGCCTGGGCTACATGAGATCCTGTCATTCATACATAGATATAAATAGAATACCCCTCCTTAAACAAAACCGAGGCTCTGGCTCTCTCTTTGCCACCTTGCCTGGGCCAGGCCCCAACATGGAATAACCTGGCTCCGGGAAAAGGTCCTTGCTGTTACTTGACCCCTTTGGCCTCTGAGAAGATGCTATGCAGAGGGGGAGGATAGAGACTCTAATCTCCCATCCTCCACTCTGCTCCCAAAGGATCATAGGTCTCCTGTGGGAACTCCTGACACAAAGTCTACTTGCCATTACTATTTTACAGCATCCCCACCCTTGACTCCAAATATCAGCAGGCTCAGTCTTCCCTCCCACCCTGTCCTGGCAGGTGATTGCTCTCAGCACTTCCTCATCGTCCTCTCTGACTTGCCCAAGGGCCACCTGTGCCCTGTTGGTACCCCCTCCAACAATGGCTTCAGCACTATTTTCCCATGAGGAAGCTTTGGACTCAAGGCAGGGATTTATAATATGTACCCTGGGCTGAGGAAAAGCTCATTAGTCCTGTATTTACTTAGTGAGCAAAGCCCTTTCACGTATGCACAGGAAAAGGCACGCAGCCCTGGGACAAGGCCCTCAATATCTTAATCTATAAACCATTACAAGAAGGCAGGCGGGTGCTGCTGGACATTGTGTCCTTCGCTCTTGGGGCTAGGCTGGCCTTGAAACTGCGATCCTCCCGTTCTGCCTCCTGAGTGCTAGGATTTCATAGAGTGGGGGAAATCACCACACCCGGTCCGTGTGTGTGTGTGTGGGGGGGTACTGGGTTTTGAGTTCAGGACCCAACCCTATCAGGCAAGCACACTACCAGTGAGCTAGATCCCCCAACCCTTTCTGTACTTTTCATTTTGAGAAAAGGTCTCACTAAATTTCCCAAGCTGGACTTGAACTTGCTCCGCAGGCCAGGCAGGCTTTGAATTTACTATCTCCCTGCCTCGGCAGGCTTGCTCGATAAGGTTTGACTCTGTCAGTATTCCTCCAAGTTTGGTCCCTAGCCACTCACTGCAGAGTTTTCCTGGGGAACAAAGATCCAGAATCAGGGATTCCATGGACCCCAGAGGTACCGAATTCATCTTTATCCAAGCCCCAAAGTAGTGAAGTAACCATTACCATAAGTGTGTGAATATGCACACACACACACACACACACACACACACACACCCCACAACTCCAGACCCTGATACACAGTCAGACTCCCTGTCATCTCCAACAGAAAAAATGCATACATTGTGAGCTGCGGGAGAAGGACCCATGGTGTGCTATCATCTGTCTCTGCTCAATCACAAGCACTTTGCGAGCTCCTCACACCAGAGCCAGGAGCAGGCCCTTTCAATCTGCCCCTCACCAAACAATCCTTTAAGCACAGAGGCCTCCAGGAAACAAGTGCAAGCTGTCTATCAGCTCATTCTGGGTTGGACTGGTTTGGGGTGGTAGACATAAGACAGGATCCAGGTAGCAGAAGCTGACGGCAGGCAGGGCAGTCTGACCAGACAGCAGGTAAAGGGATTAGGCCTTTAGGCAAAAGCATGCTCCAAGGAATCCACCCACCCCAAGAGGTCAGCAATCCCATGATCTGTGGTTGGGAGAACGGTAGTTTCCTTCCATCCCCAACAAAGGAGAAATCTGCTCACGGCTGATTACAAACGATGCTGCTGCAAGGACCTGGTCCATGGATAGTACATATGATTGCCATTCACGTGCAGACAGTAAACTAATTCTTAGAGACCTTAAGTAACACGCACAAGGTCACCCAGCTAGGAAGGCATAGAGCCAGTAGGTGAACCCGGGCAGTGTGACTGGTGATCAGGCAGATCCTTAAATTGTTCTGTGTCCCCTCTCTTACTATCCATGAAGTCTGGGAACAGTGTCATTAAAGCCCTGCAAGGTAGGCACAGATAAAAGCAAACCCATTTTCAACTTCATGGGTGTCAATGAATGATTGAATTCATAATGCCATTTCCTGAACAAGAAAGGGCATGGCCCTTCTCGGAGCGTGGTTCTGTCGTGAAGAGCACCATGATGAAGGAGTCCAGGACATCAACTCCACAGCCAGGCTACCTGGGCCCAGACCTTGCTCTATAAACTGTCTGATCTGGGGCATGTGACTTGGCATTTATGCCCAGGTGCCATTTTCTACAAACCAAAGAGAACAATAGTAAATACTTCATAGGGTTATTTTGAGGATTAACGAGGATATAAACAAAACGCTTAGAACAGTGGCTAACACATAAAACTGCTGGCTGCTATTTTAAGTAGGACGAAATGACTTCCCATTTATGAGTTCATTTCATCCTCCTTAACGACCCTGCTTAGTTCACAAGGAATGGTTTGCTCCGTTCAGCAGACGAGGAAAAGGAACTGATCGAGACACATGCCTTCCACAAGGACACACCCAGTGGGTATAACTTGGAATTCCAAGTCACCTACCCAGAAAGCCTCTACTCTACATTTGTCTCCTTTTTGAGCCCTGAGGCAATTCTTAATTTCGCTCTGTTGATTTATGTCTAAAGTGGAAGATCTGGAAGCAAGCACGGGAATGGCTCCTCCACAATGAGCAATACCCACCACGTTTAGTGCCTTTGCCCTTGCAGACATCACTAATCAACAGCAGGCCTCTTTGCTGCTCAGCCAGAGCACAGCTTTGAATTTTTCACTGGTTGCTATTCTCAATCAAGCACAAATGGAAGATGATCAAACCCAACCTCTCCACTCCATAGAGAGAATCTTTTTTCCCCCAAGCTCAGGATATTTCTGTATCTAGTTATGACAAGGAGATGGTCATAAAGCCCTGTCCATATTCCTATATACATTAACCTTCCCTGCAGAGTGCATGGCAAATCACAGTGCCCTGCGTGTAGAATACTCTCACAGCGGCATCCATCCTCCACATCCTGACTGCTCAACACAGACACCTCACCTTCCTGACTACCAAGCCACAGCTGCAGATATTCCCAGCATTCTGCATCAGCAAGACTCCTCATGGCTGTGGACACTAGCAGAGTATGTGCCAAGGAATTTGTCAATAGACACTCTTAAGCCCTCACTGGGAAGGTGACTGTGATGTTTAAAGCTGGGGAGTCTCTATGGGCATGGGGGTCTTCTTCATCAGCCCTCTGAGAGACAACCCTCCTATCTGAAGACTGCTCTGTCAAGAGAAGCTGAGCCATAGATGCATTCCTCTTAGCCTAGTGGTGGGCTCAGAACCCGGTCCTGAGCAAACAGAGAGCCATCTTTCTTAGCTACCATGGTGGGCTCGGGGCTTACCTATTAGACAATGAGAGTTAGCCCAGGAAAGAAGGCTGACATTATTGGAAAAGAAGTATTCTTCGCACCACCACGGAGCTGACCCAAAAGAAACCCTGTGGGGGCTCTCACCGTTAGCAAAGGCCAGTAACAGAAAAAGGGCAAGTTCAAGACCTGCCTGGGCTGCAGAGTTCAGGTCTAGCCTGGGCTAAACTGCATGTTAAAAAGTGAAACCCTGTTTCAACATAAAAATTGAAAGCCGTGATAAAGTATGGGATTAGCATGTGTGAGGCCCTAGGTTCAATCCCCTTTTACCAGGAGTTTAAAAAAAGAAAAAAACGTTTTGCCATTTCTCCTTTGACTGGGGGAGTCAGAGGGGAAACAAAGGTGCCATAAAAGAAGGGTTGGGAGATGGTATTTCTGCATCCAATGGATCCACATCTTCAATTATGGGAATCAGTCGGTTTCTTCTGGAAGGAGATGGCTATGAATCAGCCCCGCCACTTAGATCCAAAACGGATCCGACAGCTAAATATATTGTAACGAGGGTGGGAAAGAAATTCAATATGGGCACTTGCTCCTATGGCTTCTCCTTCCATGCCCACCACTGGTGCCCAGGCCAGGAAGCCTGGCTTTTAAAATCTATTTCTTTCCCTACATTTATTTGTAATTTATTACATGTGACAACTTGTGGGAGTTGGTTCTCTCCTATCCCCGTGTGGCTTCCAGGAAAACTGCTCAGGCTGTCAGGCTTGGAGGCAAGAGCCTTCACCTACTGCACCATCTTGCCACCTGGTCCCCAAGCCTGGCTCCTTAACATGTATGTTAACATGTATGTAAGAAGAGCCATGGGAATCAATGACCTTAACCCACTGGTTTGCCTTTGATGCACTTTTGTCTACTAGTAACCCTGGACACCTAATACAATCGGTCAGCCAAGTGACTTAGCGCTCTGCTCTCAGGCATAGGAGAGGCTTTTGCTTCTATGAGAAAGAGATATTCACTGATTCGCCATCGTTTGCTGCTGTCTGATGGTCTCCATTCTTATGGTCTACCTTTGCTGCTACCAAAGGCATTCCTACCAAACCCTCAGCCTTCGGTTCTGCAGATGGTGGGCAGCACGTACACAGTAGGGACCAACAGGAGCCCTGCTGTAAGGTGTAAGCATGTGTGGGACAGCAAGTGTGTAGACACCAGCCTCCACAGCGGCTCCGGCCTCAGGCATCCTCCTAGAGCTTACACCTTCGGGTTGCCTTTGCTCTGAGCCAGCATGGCGTAAGCCTTGGGGAGCTAACCATATAGATGTGGGGAAAAATAAGCAAGTCATTCTGTTCTTTGGCCCCAGTAGTGCCATCCAGGGTTGTAGTACCATTGGCCCCAGACAGCCACAGCTCTGGCCCCTAGACGTACCTGGAATAGTCGTGTGCCACCTTCAAAAGACAAAAAGGATCTTGCCTTTGCATAGGAGACTGGAGTCCCAGCAGTCAGAAAAATGGCTTGACAGGCAGTTATGAGCATCCAGTACCACAAGATAGAGGAGGAGAGCAAAAAAGCCATGCTAATCAAGACAAAGGAGACATTTGGACTGCCTGATCCATCACCAGATCAGAAAGGGGTACGATCTTCTTGTGCTTACTAAGTATCAGGATGCTGTCTCATTTGGTTGTCCTAGCACCTTGAAAAAGAAACACAATTATCCCATCCCTCTTCACGGATGAAGAAACTAGGGGTCTAGAGGCCCAAGATAACCCAGCCTCTTTGCCTCTTTCCTATGCTACCTTTAGAACTAGTGGGTCTCTTAGATGACAGCAGATGGCTCAATCTCTGGTACATTAAACATGGAAGACCAGAGAGGAGCTAACCCCAAACAAAAAGCCCACCTGGGACTCAGGGCACCCACTGCTCTAGGGAAGATGGCTTTTCCTATGGCCTCAATCCTGACTATCAATGCGATGGTCCCTTGTCATTAGAGGCCAAGACTGCCTGAGAGCATGTGAACTCTTCTATGTGAGAACCATGGCTTCGAGCCTAAGCAATGCCAGGTCCTATCTGAGGTTAGATGAAAGAAGAGCAGTAGGAGAAAGATAACCCTGCTATCCAGTCTGAGCAGGAAGCCCCCAGACCAAGCAGTTAGGACCCATGTGAAGGAACTGAGAGGAACTCACCTTGCTAGAGTGGACAGCAGGGGCCTGGGGAATGAGGGTCAAGTACTAAGGACTACATTCAGGCCACGGCAAGGCTGGTTGCTGCCTAATATCATGGGTCTACGGAGGGAGTATGCAGCACAGAGACAGGAAGGTTACAATCTGGCTGGCACACAGAATGGGAACACAAACAACAGGCAACCCAATCAGGTAGCTTTTCTATAGGCCAGTACGTGACAATGGAGTCTGGGGGGAGGGGAGTAAAATGAAGAGAGGTGGTGGGGTCTCCTCATGATCTATCTGTGGGCAGAAAAAAAATCAGGAGAGCTCCCTGGTTTAGGCATGCAGCAACCTAGGTGGAGGTTGCCCTGAGGGGCCTCAGTTTGGACTGTCTGAGGCAGAAGTACCTGAACATAGGCAAGCAGAGCCATCAGCCTTGGCAGCCACACCAGGAGATCTCACACTCTCACCTTGCCCAGGTTAAGCTGCCCTGCATGCATGTGTGCAGCAGAGACGGGTAGACAGGGGACATGGTACAATGATGAATCTGGCCCTGATCGTGTCCCAGTTATATAACACGATAGTCTGTCTCTGTCTCTCTGTCTCTCTGTCTGTCTCTGTCTCTATGTCTCTCTCTCTCTCTCTCTCTCTCTCAAACACCAAAACTTTCCTGGAAGGCCTCTTTTCTCCCCACTGCACAGATAAGGAGCCCAAGACCCCAAAGAGTTATCCACCAAACTTATAACTTCAGTCCATTCGGTCTCTCTAGTCCCTTGTAGTCACGGTTGCCTGGTCCCTTTCACCTGACACTTTCTTCATGAAAAACTCCACACAGGTGGTCATGAAGGTATGCCTGTAATCTCAACACTCGGAAGGCTGGGGTAGGAAGACCATGAGTCTATGGCTAGCCTGAGCTACATAGTGTGGCTCCTGCCTCAAGGAGAGGGAGGGAGGGAGGGAGGGAGGGAGGGAGGGAGGGAGGGAGGGAGGGGAGGAGGGAGGGAGGGGGGAGGGAGGGAGGGGGGAGGGAGGGAGGGGGGAGGGAGGGAGGGAGGAAGTGGGGGAAGGAAGAAGAAATGAAAAACCTATACAGTCTTAGCTGAGATTCAACAGAGCAAATAGGACAAGTGGGCTAGTGCAAGGCACAGTCTCATTGGCGGCTGCATGACTCAGGAAAGTAACAAACTTGGGGTGCTGAGTACGTCACGAAGGGCCAAGTGTGCACTAAAATGAGGAGCCAACAGTTTCTCTTTCTTTGAGCCCGGTGTGGCTTCAGAGCCTGGGTGTGTCAGTGCGCACCCCAGGGACTCTGCCCTGTAGGCTCAGGATCGCTGGCTGCTACATGCAGGCCCCTTTTCCCTTTTTCCCCTATATTCCCGTCCTCTGTCCCAGAGGGCCTCTTGGCCTCCTGGGGTTGGGAGTACTCGGGAGGAATCCAGTTCTGCCCTGTGGGTTCACCTTAGGGCACCTGCTAATCTGCAGGCCACCAAGGCCAGCAATCCTGGACAGGCTGCAAGGTGAGGCACTCAGCCATGCCCAAATCCAGGGCCACATGACCCCAAATCTCAGCTATAAATATATGAGAACCTGTCGGCCCCTGCCCATATCGGCCCCCCCTCCCTTTCACGGGATTGAAAGGGTGCCTTGGGGTGGCCCATAGGCCTGGATGCCAGCTGCTCTGCTCTGGGCTCAAACTCTCTCCTGACCCGAGGGTGGGGGTGATTCTAGTCTCTAAAAATACAGGCATCTGTCAGGCGTGCAGGCCCCTTTAGCCCACACCTTCGCTTCTTTCCTCAGTAACTATGCTGGTGTCGCTGCTGTTTCCAGCCCCCACATTTCTGAGCCATTTGGATCTCGCCTTCACAGACTGCCACCTCCACAGCAATCATTAGCCTGGTGCTTAGGAGAATGAAATCTGGCGTACGTACACGAGCACGGCTGGTGGCGATGGTCTTCGCAAAAACAGCAGCGATAAACCTGAGCCTCCCTCCTTCCCCTTCTCGGGCTTGTCCTACGACCACCTCCACCAAGAGACGGAGCACCCCAGCCTAACTTAATTCAGCTCACATCTGCCCCAAACCCCATTCACTCCCTGCCAACACATGAACACTCCCCTTGACTGGCTGAGTCACTTGCTCAATGCTGACCAAGATTGGCATTCATGCTTATTTTCCTTTATTCAGCAGTGGCAAATAGAGTCTACCTCATAGGTCAGTCTTATCACTAAGCAGTAGCTGTCACAGGTAAAGAGTATGTGGCCGTAGAGCCAGCAGGAGAGGACAGCAATGGACTAACGGCATGCCTTAGCCACCCACGCATGCCTAGGTTGGCTATCCCTGTTTGCACATTGGTTTCTTTGTTTGTTCCTTATGATGCTAGTTATCAAATCCAGGATCTTGGGTATGCTAGGCAGGTGCTCTACCGTTGAATTACATCCCCAGCCCTTTCTTTCTTTCTTTCTTTCTTTCTTTCTTTCTTTCTTTCTTTCTTTCTTTCTTTTTTTTTGGATAGAATTTCACTACGTATCTCAAGCTTGCCTTAAGTTGTTCTGTACCCCAGGTTGGCCTAGAACTCACTACATATCCCAGATCACCTTGAACTCATGCTCCTCCTGCCTTGGCCTCCCAAGTCCGTGTGTATTAAAGGCAATGCACCACCATGGCCCGCCCTGCTTTAGTATTTACCCTTTACATCACTGTTCTCAAACCTAAAGTTCAGAAAGCCACAATCTGGCTGTCTAGACCAGATAGATGCCATAAGCTCAGAAAAGATAGATTCCCCGTCTTTCTGCACACCGTCTAAGTGCCAGTATTGTGGCATGCAGACAACGCTTCCCTTGAACACAACGAGGACTCCACTGTCTGCCCCTCAAGAAGTCACACAGGCATTCTGTTTCCTTTTCACAGGGGGAAACTGAGTCATGACTGTCCCAATGTTATTTGCCAGGCTGGCATTGGAGCCCACAAGTCAATTCACAGAGTGGCACATATCCAGAACCAGCAGAAATTACCCAGTCCGGGGCCCCAGAGAACAAAGAACAGCTGTCAGGTGTCCATCCGTGTGCCTTCTCATACCTTCCTGGGAGAGAAACTCCCTACCACTCCAGACAGGCAGCTCACTCCACCAGAGCCAGTTCTAGGAAAAGACCCTTCACTGGAATCTCTACCCAAGATCTTCATTCACCCCTTTCCATGCCAGATTTTCAGATGGCGGCTTTCATGCCCCCTCAAGCTGTGTCCTCTGGGTTGTGCGTCTCTACAGCTACGGCCTGCAGGTGCTCTGAGAGGGTGTATCTGTCTTGGCTATAGAATCCCCTCCTGCCTAGGTCTCCGCCCAAACTTCTACGAATGCAGCCCAGTGTTAGAAGTACCAATCCCTTTTGGGGGTTCATTATGCTCCCTGTACCTGTCCTCTGCCAAACCACTCCTCTGGCAAAGAGCTCCAAAATAGGACAGCAGAAAGAACAGGCTGTCATAGAGACCCTAGTTCAAACCTCTTGCTGTACAAAAGGGAATGTGGGACTGTGAAGGAAGAAAATCCTGTCAGTCTCAAGGGGACCACAGTGAAACCAGACCAGACCCCAGGCAGCCTCTTCCCTGCTTGGCTTGACTCTGTCCATCAAACACCAGATGATGCCTGCCATGAAGTCTTGTACCCAATTCAAGGTCAGGAGGGTCAAGTGAGGCCATCTGAATCTTGGTAACAGTGAGGAGAAGAAAGTGGACCCTCCAGCCTGAGGCCAGGCCTTGGCCACAGCAGCTCCTGCAATGGGAGAGGCAAGAGGTGTGCAGACTCACAAGGCTCCTCCTCGGAGAGTTCTGCTTCCCAGCTGCCCCCAAACTCTGCAGCGGGAACAGTTAACCCGGGAGTTAACTGTTAACATCACCCCGGGAGTTCATCCCAGGTTCCCACCCCTCCACTCAGCCTGGGATGGGCACCCTTTCACCCAGATCTCCTCTCAGCTGTTCCGATTGGGGGCAGTGGTTCCTGCCAGGCAGAGGGTGTTAGGAAACACGGCCGTACCATGGGAGCAATCCGGCTAGGCCAACCTGCATTGAGGGCTTGAGAAAGGCTCCCTTCTGGTTCTCTATCAAGTGCCACAGAGCACTGGCATCCCGTTCTAGGCACAGCCAGGATCCGTTGCCTGCTGTACCCCAGCCTTCTCTGTCCTCCATAGTTTTCTAGTGCTTCACCACACCAGCCCCTCTCAACTCCCCCAGGCTTCTTCAGCGTTCTCTCTTGCCAACCAGTCTCAAGAGTCAGCTGGTGCGAGTGTTCCGGAAGCACCTCCTCTCACTGTGCCTCTATGCCCTGCCTCTCCACAGCCTGCTGCCATCTTCCGCTGCCTCCTCGTCTCTGCTGCCGGAGCTCCTGGTCTTCAGTAAACCCTTGGTTTCTGCTGTACGATAGAGGCTCCATAAGAACCTCCTGAAGACACCCATGTTGCCATGGTGCCCGAGGCAGTACAGGGACACTGGGGATTGTGAGAGGCACTAAAACTTGACCTTTAGGACAGGAGAGGCACCCCACTCCCAAACAAAGCTTAGAGTTGAACTTGTCAATAAAATACACGTTCAAGTTCATGATCCCCAAAGGGCTGTTTGCCTGTTTGTTTTCCTAGGAACTGGGGATGGAAGCCAGGGCCTCGGGCATGTTAGCGAATGCTCTGTCACAGAGCCGTTCATTAGCCACTTTATCTGAATGGAGAAGACTCATTCACAAAGGCTTTGTCAGGGATCTGTCTGAACTGGGTTGCCAAACTGCCCCCTCCCCCCTCCCCTGCCTTCTCCGTCCTCCATGGGCTGCACTGAGAACTGCAGGAAGAAGTAACCTACTTGGGTAAGAGGATATTGGTATTGATGACTCTGGAACCAGCCTGGTTTTCTATAGAAACTCTAGGACGACCTGAGGGACTGATGTGTGTGTGGGGGTGGGGGGGAGAGGGGTTGGAGGAAGAGTTCATATTTGTAATGCTCAAAAACCCAGTACTGCTGGGAGCAATGGCTCTCAGGGACCTCTTTTTTCTGAAAGACTGGCTCAGAATAAAGCCCCTGGCCTATGCTGATACTGCCCCAAAAGCCATGGCCCCTATGAAATAATTCAAAACCATTCTGGATGATCTCCTTCCTTGAATCCTGGGAACTGAAGGAATGGTTCATGATTAGACAGTCTGTCAAGCTTCCCACTTTTCAGCACAGAAACTGAGGCCACTCCACTTCAGCCAGACCATCCCCAGGGCTCCTGAGGAAACTAGGAATGAGCTGTGACCAACAGAACAGGAAGGTGAGCCCTGGTCTGTGAAAGTCCACAAAACTGAGCTCAGAGCCATGGGTAGAAGCTGTGATGACGGTCAAAACTTCCCAAAGATGGTCACAGGCAGCCTGGGAGGAGGGGAGGCTCTGTGGTGGGGCGTGTGCAAACACAGGCTCTTTCTGGTGGGCCAGCAATCTCCACAACACAGCCTTTCAGTTAGCTTAGCCCTAGCCAGTCCAAGAGCCTGGCTTCCACTCTGGGTGTCTCCTCGTCTTCTCTGAGGTGTTTCTGATCACTGGAGATCTAGACAAAGTCAGGGAAACTCACCAACCTGACCCTCTTGCTAAGCTGCAGGCTGGGGAAACAGATAAACAGGCTGAGGTCCTGGCCAGCAATCTGGTCCTCAACACGGTTAGAAACACAAGTCACCTGCAGGCATCAACCTAATGCTGGTTCAGACATGTGGGAGGCTGGGTAACACGCACATGTTTTGGGAAGAGAGCTTTAAAATGTCTACTTCTCAGGGTCCCCTCCTGGGAAGCTGGAGGCTCGGGCAGGAGGACAGGGCTCTGCGGCTCTCATGGGGAAAGAGGACCAAAGAAGGCAATAAGTCCAGATGCAGGGGAGGGGACACTGCCCAGCAGTTTCCTGAGAAGAGCCGGGCTGTAAAAGGAGTGAAGAGGCCTCTGTGATCCAGGGGCACAAGGCAGCCACTTAACTCTTCCGGCGCAGCACACAAGTGTGGGAGGATAGAGGAATTTCCCAACACATTCCTGGGCTGGAAGCCAGGCAGGGGCCCCCTCCCACTCCTGGCTGTCAGCACTACTTAGGCCCCTCCTTACTACAGAGGGGCAGCTAATGGCCCAGGGGGCGGTGGCGGCATTCCTTTGAAAGGGGTTAGGAAGGTAGGTGGGGTACAGACTCTGGAAACAGGAAGCTCTGGCAATCAGGATGTATCCGTTTCTGGATTTCTCCCTGAAGAACAGTTTCTACATCTGTAAATTGGTATGGGGTGTGTGTGTGTGTGTGTGTGTGTGTGTGTGATGTGGTGTCCAGGGCACATACTCAGTACTTGATGAGTTGAAGATGAAACAAACCACAAGCCTGCCTCTGCAACAAGATGCAGGGCACATTCACACTGATTCCAGCCTTGGTCTTAGTGCTCTATGTAAGACATGGCCCCTTTCTCAGTCTCAGGCTGGCATTTGCAAAATGAAAATCACAGTCTCCCTTTTGTGAACAAAAAATGTTCTTTCTACCAGCCAGGGAACGTCTACCACTATTACGGAAGAGCTGAGGGGGCAGGGCGGGCCTCCAAGGAAGCAGGTAGGGCCACGTAAGGGTATGTACACACGTGTGTGCCTCTGTGTGGAGTTCAGAGGCCTGCCTGGCCTCACCCAATCTGAAGGTACTGCCAAGGGGGAAAGGTTCCTGGGCCACCACTAGCAGAGAGCCACATAGGCTTTCATACTTCAATTGTCTGAAGTCCAGAGCTAGCCAGGGGCGAGGCTGAGATCAAACACGGGCTCCTCCATTACTGTACAGTGGGGCTTCTGGGAAGGACATGCCACTGGTGGCCTGCATCTCACCCCCAAGACAGCTGCCACCAACAACCAACCCAGCTCTCCCCAACCAGCACGTACATCATCCAAAGTCTCAGGAAGCCCAGGGCTGCCAACCACAGGCAATGCCATGGTCAGTAAGCATTGGGAATGTAATCTTGTTCCGTGCTAATGTCTGTAGAGGACAGACCCACACCACAGAAATCCATCCAACTGGGAAAACACCAACTTTTCATAGGATAGATAAAGAAACTGAGGCCCAGAGATAAAGAGAATCTGTCCCATCTCGTGACAACCTGGAAATGGAGATAAAGCTACACATAGCTCAGCGCTTTCTACTCCTAGACCAGTGCCTTCACCATCTCCCTACTGATTTTATACACACACACACACACACACACACACACACACACATATGTATATATGTATATAGATATAGATATAGTACTGCCTATGAATGACAGTCAGAGCATGGCACAGAAAGGGTCTAAAAGAAACATAATTGTTTAAGGAAGCTAATGGGAACCAATGGCCAAGGGCAGCAGCAAAGTCTGTGCATCTTGGCTCTTGACAGCTCACCACCAGGGGGCAGTGCTAGCCTCAGACAGCTTGGTTATGTTGGAACAAGGCCAAAAGGAGGCCACTGAGGAAAAGCAGAAATAGAAAAGACTGTATTGAATATTGATTTCTGTCTCTCTCGATTTACTTTCCTTACAGACAGCTCAGTGCTCCTCCAGAGTTGCCTGGGAGAAAGGTTTTGTGGGGAGAGGGTGATATGGAGGAGGTGTTGTGGCACATGTCTAAAACCCCAGCACTTGGAAGACAGAGGCAGGTTAGGAGTTCAGAGTCCTCCTCAGCTACATAGTGAGTTGGAAGCCAGCCTGGATTACACGAAACACACACACACACACACACACACACACACACACACACACACACACACTTGAGATCCAAAGCCCTGGGTACTCCAGAGGAAGGGAAGTGGCTGTCTCAACAGGTTATTCATATACCCAGGTGCCTTCCAGACCTGGAACTTGTGCTTGCAGATGCCAGCTAATCCACCTATAAGCAACATCAGAGCCCTGTAAGTGCCCGAGGCCTATCCAAGTTCAGGGGTGAAAATGAGGCAGCTGATAAGCTGTCTGCCATGGGTCCTTGTGCCACCTCAGCCCCACCTTTATGGGCGAGGGCTCATAGAGCCACCACTGGCCACGCCATGCTGTATCCTCTGAGGGAACCAGGTGAGTGAGCCCCCTTGAAGGGAAGGGAAGAAGTTTGCAAGAGTCCATCCTGCAGACTGAGACAAGCACCTGGATTCCCTTACTCCTCCCATAACTCAGAAGCATATTTCCCTAACCCTAGATAGGGTTTATGCAGTAAACCCAAAGAGGTAAGAGTTCACCACTGGGCTGTGTCCTGACCCGCCCTACACACCCCTTTCACACACCTTAGGAGCCTGATACACACCCACCAAAGGCAGGGAAGTGACTCTGGGTGGAGCTAAGAACAGTCCTACCATCTGCACCTGCCAGCAGCCACAGGAGATGACAGAGGGGACTTGTCCCAGCACCCATGGAGAATATCCCTGCTCTCTGACAGCAGGGACTTGTCCCAGCACCCACAGCAAATATCCCTGCTCTCTGACAGCAGGAACTTGTCCCAGATGAAGGCAGCTTAATCCCAGAAAGGGACAGAGCCCAGCCACTGAGTATTCAACTCCCAACCAGCAGCTTTATCTGGTCTCCATGACTCCCCCAGCAGGTCCTGGAGAATCCCAGTCACTCTGGCCCAAAGGGACCTGGCTGCAAATGGAATATCTGCAGTCAGCAGAGGGGCCGAAACAGGAAGGACAAAATTCAGGTCCAGTCCAGCAGCTAGATCACACATGGGGGCAGGAAACCCACTACGCTCATTCCTGAAAGCCTGGATCCCCCAATAGGGCCTGCTCCTTAGCAGATGTGGTCTGAATGCCGAATGAACAAGGGCCAGACTGAGGGTTTTTCCTAACTTCCCTCATTCTGACACTAGGAATGTGAAAATTCTGTCCAGGTGGTGGGCACAGAATCAGAACCAAGAAAGAGACTACAAACAGCAAGCCTTTCTCTGGCGGCCCTTACTGTGGACCAGGACCCCAGCTAAGTGTGGCCTGTCCCAGTTCACTTCCATTTCATGGTCCCTGGGTACACAGTATCACTGGCCCTGTTTCCCAGGTAACAGATCTATACACAGTGAAAACAAAGCAGAACTAACAGGTCCTGTGTCCTTACTCTGAAGGGCTCTACTACAGTGTCCCCCACAAGACAGGTACAGGGCTCGACCATATCCCCGACCTCAAAGCACTACCTGTAGACTCCCTAAAGCCTATATCACCATGACCTCTCTCAAAAGAACACCCAGGCCACCCCTGAGAGGACACCACCAAACAAGTGCCTCCTATGCTCTTATCCGGGTTCAAATGGGCAAATGATCGCACACAGGCTGGCAGACTGGATGTGCTGCCGAGTACCTCCTTTGTGTCTAAAAGGGAGGTACCCAGGCTGCCACAGTGCCCTGCACAAAGGAACAGGAACTAACTAGGCAAGGGCCAGGCTAGTGTGCAACCTTATAGACTAAATGGTGCCTTGTCCTACCCCTGCCCTCTGGCCTGCAAGAACCGAAGGTGTGTTTCTGTCTATGGCAAGTGTGGCTGAGCCACACAGTTAACTAGCGCCATCATCCCAAGCACCAAGAAGGCATAAGTCAGAAACGCCAAGGGCGGGCTTTGCCAACACATGGTAGGGAGTATAGAATCTTTTGAAGAAATACCACTGCACCAAAACCAGCTGTCCACCTCAGCCTAGCCAGTCATCCCATGAGCCAATCATGCTTACAGCTAAGTGTGGTCATGGGAAGCCACCACACTGAACATGCTAAACTGCTCCACAAGGTCACTGGGCACCTTCCCAACACCGCCACCATAGCAGTTAGAGTTACAGAAAGCAAAGCCCACGAGGCCAGCCCTACACCACTCCAAGCTCATATTAAAGAGCTAAATTCTTCCTCAGAAGTATTGGAGAGGGTCTTCAAGGGGGGATGTTAAGGTTAGGCTGTCCCTGGCTGTGACACGCTGGTGCCCTCTTTGAACTGTCAGCAGCTGCGATGACTTATAGGAGACCAGCACACAATCGGGCTCACTCATTTATCCTGAATTGGGGAGATTCCCGTAAGCCCTTCCCTCTGCGTCTCTGCGAATTTATGGGCAGTTGATGGGAGGGCGAGACGTTTTCTTCAGTGGTGTAGCTGCTCATTAGTAACCCAATTAGAACCTCTGGTCCACCAAGCTAGACACAGGGAGCCTTGGTCTGTGATCAGTCCTCTCTCTAGAGCAAATAGGTGTTTATCTCCCCAGGAGACGGTCACACGACGGTGGCCAGTGTGACCGGTAGCCACTCAAGAACACAGTAAGATGGCCAGGAGTTCACAGAGAGAAGAAGCCACCTACAGCCAAGGTGAGAGTCTGGGAAACCAGCTCTGATGGCTGCCTAGCCTCTAGGAGGGTGAGAAGATACATTTACATGTGTCACAGTGCCGTCACCACTACCAAAATAACCATGTCTGGCTGCATGGTTCATACAAACCACATCCCACAACAGCCAGGCCACCAACCACGCCATCACACCCAGCCCACCATTGGCATGTCACTAGCATGTCCCTGCCAAACACCTCATAGCATCAGGTCACCTTTGTCAGTCCAGTGAGCCCACAAGGGAAGCTTTCACCACAGAAGCTGTGAACACCAAGCATGACCCCATACCTAGTGTGCTCCTAGGGTCACTTATTGGAGGATGGCTTTCCCTTGGCACCTTTCCTCCCCCAAAAGTGTAATAGAGCAAGCTGTATGACCTGCCTGGTTTGGCTGTCTATTCCACACCCTATCTGTGCCATATAAGGCCCACCCTTATCACACAATAAGGGTGATATATCACAGCAGGGTGCTGGCTTGACCATGGTCATGTGTGCGACCCTGTAATATACAACATAATTTCTAGAACTGCCTAGGGATTGTAATGAGACTGTGCAGACAAGGCGCTGGAAAGTTGTGTCACCCAGTGGTGCCACAGGAGTGGCAGAAATTGGCCCTGTTGGGAATATCCATGGCATGGTGTGTTCAAAGAGGCACATACACAGGCTCGAGGCCCCAGGACCCTTGCCATTCATTGGCTCCACAAAGTCACTACCCAATGCCTTCAGAGTTCTAGAACATAGACTTTGGAGGAGGTAGATGATGGCCTTCAAACTACAGGGCCTGCTGGCTTCCCTCCCAATGCAGCCCCTCCCACGGACCCTCAGTAAGCCTTGCTGGAAACAGCTGTGTAACACCAACACCCAAGCCCCAGCCTTTGTGCTGCTCAGGAATCCCCACACAGTCCCAATAAACCTTTATGTCTTCATAATATTCGCCTACTCCTCCTCTCAACACAAGAGTCTTAACACTCCCATTGAACAAAGGAAGAAACTGAGTCTGAGAGGAGAAATTTGCTCAAGGCCACTCAGGTTGCTGCTTGGAAGTTAAAAAAAAAAAAAAACTACTCATCTCTCCCCCACTCCCCACCTCCTACCTGCCCAGGACCTCAAGTATGCTAGGCAAGGAAAGACTTTACCACTGAACGGACAACACCAACCTAACGCCACCAAGTCTGTGATGGCTTCTTACAGCAACACCAGAAAACTCACACAAGCCCAGCTCACTGGGCAAGTGACAATATGAAGTCCCAGCAGCAGGAGAAATACGGCCAGGGTCTTCAAGTGGGGAGAAAGGCCAGAGGGAGTCATTCCAGCTCCCTGCAGGGAGAAGCTGAAGCCGTAATGTGGTCATAACAACCCCCCCCCCCCAAACTGTAATGCTTAGATTCACAGCAGCACCTACAGAGGCCATGTGTGTGGGCGGGGGAGGCTTTCTTGTAAGGGGAGCAAAGGCAGGCCAAGAGAAAGCTGGAAACTCATGATTTGTGAAAGTTCTAGACTTCTAGAATTCAATTACACTTAGAGCAAGTCTCTAGCTTCCTCACTAGTTCGAAACCTGACACAATCATGAGCAGACCCATGCCTGTGAGCATATGAGGACGCCCCACCACTCCTCCTCAGAGCCGTCTGGACCCAGAACACCAGGAGGACTTCCCTTGGGGCATGGGGCTGAATAATCCACCATTCCTAAACAATTATTTGATAACATGAGGTCTCTTAGCCTACCTCACCACACAACATCATCTAGAACTGTGAAGAAGGCCAGCGGCAGAGGAACACGTGTGTGGGGAACTGTTATCTCCCTGCACGATGCCACCCTCAACCAGATCCCAGAACTCACCTCTCACCCCACACCCATCCCTTCAAAAAAGCCAGTGTGAGAAGTGGGCCAGGATGGCCCGTTTTCCAGAAAGAGGGCTATTGTTCTCCAGTACAGGACAAACTTCTTCCCCTGGCTTCAGAGGACAGCCTTGCCAAGGACAAGACAGCTCTGTCCTCACTCAGTGAGGGGACCTGGGGTTTTCATCTCATGATAGCCAACCAGGAAAGTACCACGGGTCAAAAGGACTGGAAAGGAAATTGCTGGTTCTGCTTCCTGCTCCTTCCTTCCCGCTCTCTGGGATGTTTCCATCTCTAAGGGCAAGCCAGACCCCACTGATTTGTATGGGAAGGGGCAAGTCAATCATCCCAGAAATTTGGTGGGATGCAAGGAATCATGTGAATGCCATTGTGCTCAGGAACAGTCGCAGACAAGGCTCCTAGGGCACAAACCCAGCCCCTGCAGCAGAGACCAAGAGCATACATAACCCATTGAACCCTGTGGGGCCCAGGAGTGGGAAAGATTTTTGGCCTGGACTTGGTGAAAGGTTACCTAGTTACTTATTTACTAAAATGTTAAATCACATCTGGCCCAAGCTCTTGCTGTGTCACACCTACGAGCTGGGCATCATCAGGAAAGTCAAGTTATCTCTAAGCCACAATTTCTTTTTGCTATTATGATTATTATTATTTTGGTTTACACAGGGTTTCTCTGTGTAGCCCTGGCTGACCTGAAACTCGCTCTTAGACTAGACTGGCCTTGAATTCACAGAGATCCACCTGCTTCTGCCTCCTGAGTGCTGGGATTAAATGTGTGCACAACCACCACCCAGCAGCAAATTTCTCTTTTTGAAGTAGAGCACTAGTAGTTCATAATACGCAGAATGGCTTACAGAGAACAGATTCAATGTGCTAATCAAATTGTCTGGCTTATAGAACATGCCTAATAGGTGATAACTTTGAATATAAGGATAGTTAATCGCTAAAGCCCCACCAGGACTGGTATTCTGTAACCTGGAAAGACACTTGGCTTGTCTTTTCCTCCATAACATTACTCCACAACTACATAATTTTTAAATTTTCTGGTTGATTCCTTATGTCAGACTACCTCATCCTCACAAGTAATCATCATCATCATCATCATCACCATAAAGAAGGCAAGATTTGCGGTGGAGGGGGACGGACTAGCCAGACGTTAATCCCAGCTTGGGAGGCAGAGACAGGCAGATCACTATCAGTTCAGTTGGAGGCCAGTCTGGTGTTCATAGTGAGATCCTGTCTTGAAACAAACAACAAAAATAAAAACACTGAGCTTGCAATTTGGGCAAATTGCCACCAGGTGGCAGATTGCTTGGTGGCAGGTCAAAGAGACTCTCTGCAGATTCCAGGTGTACCATCTGTGCTGTGTCACACAGAACTCAGAACTTCTATAAGGAGTCACAAAAAAAAGTTCTATTAAAATAGTAGTCTTAAATAAACTGAGTGTGTGCGAGGTATTGTCAAGGGCTTTAAATATACCGACACATTTAAACTCAATTCTAAAGCTATTCTCAAAGGCATGGGCTGTCTTTCCCCCGTATTGGAAAGGAGGCTCAGGAGGGTGGACAGAGACACCCTAGGACCCCCTGAGCCCTGGCCCATCACCTGGCAAGTGCCACACAGCCGCCATCTGTTGCAGATCAGCAGGGGGCAGAGCACAGTATGCTCCATCCTCTCAGGCACAGAGCTAGAAGCAGCCTAGAGCTGAGACCATTGAGACCGGTCCCACGTGTTTCTAGGCTGAAGATGCTGCTCTACTTATGCTGGAGCCTGAGCAAAGTCCTGGGGCGGGAGGGGGGGGGGGACAACCATCTCTGGAATGTGACATCATTTCCCAGGCTCCTCCCATTCTGCCCTGTCCCAGGGAGGAGGCCCAACTCCAATAAGGATGCAGGGAACAAGAGTATCTGGGTTGTGTACCTCAACCCTAAGAAAAGTCACCATGGGAACTCAGGGACCATCCAGGGTTAATTTTATCATCAATCCAGATGGACCTTTTAAAAAAACTATTTACTTATTGGTGGTGGGGTGGAGGGCAGAGGAGTAAAGGTGCCAGCTACCAACCCCACAACGTAGTAAAAAGAGTTAATTCCTGCGAGTTCCACAACCTCCATACATGCCGTAGTACATTGGTACACATAGTAAATTAACTAATTTTTTAAAAAGGCCCTTTACTCAGTTCTTCCTCTTAAACTTCTCCTTAGCAATAAGTTAGATATTTCTAGCAGTATATTCTCCCACGAGCATAAAAATAAACATTTAGTATCAAAACAAACTAAGTCACTTCCACCCCAAATACCAAGCATACTCCCCAGGCCACACATGGAGGCTTTGATTAAGCCATTCACATGTACTGACCCGATTCCAGTCACCTGTCCTGGCTGGGTCTCAGTTTCCTCCTCTGTCACATACTATAAAAGTAGCGTATCTGAAGTCATTCAACCCAAGACCTGGCATCCCTAGGTCTCAGAATTTAGCAGGTAAAAGCTCCTGCAACCCCACACAAGGCTTAAGGCCCTGGGCCAGGCTTGTTCTCCAGCCTTCAACAGGAGCATTGGGAG
The DNA here is from genome assembly GCF_903992535.2 of Arvicola amphibius. Taxonomy (NCBI): domain Eukaryota; kingdom Metazoa; phylum Chordata; class Mammalia; order Rodentia; family Cricetidae; genus Arvicola; species Arvicola amphibius. The sequence continues at coordinate 135,860,869 of NC_052051.1, forward strand.
ACATTAAAGGTAAGAATTAATAGTTAATATCTCTCTCTCTCTCTCTCTCTCTCTCTCTCTCTCTCTCTCTCTCTCTCTCTCTCTCTCTCTCTCTCTCTCTCTCTCTGCTCTTGCTTGACTCAAGCCTCCCAGGCCCCAGCTGCCCTCCCATTCATAACTATGAGCACAGGTTATTTCTAGGGCTGTCTCCCTATCTGTGAAGGAAAGAACGATAGCCCTTACTTTAGGCCTGTGCCTGGCTTTCAGGTTCTGTGAAAGCACATGCAACCTTTCTCAAGTTGACATCCCTCCGTGTGGGGTCCACAACTATCTCAGAATTTCCCTTCAGGGGCTCATAACTAAGCAGAGCTAAAGCAACATCTGAAGGCCCTTCTGGCAATCCCATTTCACACATTCCACTCAGCCACACCCAGACAGAGCAACTCAGATCACCAAGAGGGGCTCAAACACCCCCGTTTCCCTGAACTGCACCCTGCCTCACCAACATCCCAACAGCAAGAAGAGGCCAACCACACCATTGGCCTGTGCCTTTTCTTCAATAGAAGAATCAGAATGAGCTGGTCCTTCTAAGAGACTGAGTCCGCCCAAGGACTTTGATGCAGACTCTATAGTGGGACCTGCAGGACCGGGGCAGGGAAAGGACCAGGACGGCACAGAGAACAACAGCATCTCTCCAGAGTACTTCATTGTCAAATGGAGCAGCAAAAAAGATGGGAACCAGATTTAGTTCCACACACAGCCAGATGGCCTACTTCCAGAGAAGGCCAGGACACACAGCAGTCAGTAGGTGGATAATCCAAGCCCACCAGAAAGAATGTTGGGTAACAGGTCCTCTTTTCCACTCTTGAGCACCTTGGAATGATCCCTCAGGACAAAGAGAAAGCTAGGCCCGGGAGGGTGCTGGCCAGTTCTCCCAGACCCAACACATGGGTTCTAGAAGCCTTCTGCTCTGTCTCTCTGCTGTCACTCCCTTGTGCCTCACATCCCTTCCCTCAAATACACACGTGAGCCTGCGGGGAGGAGCATCCTGTCAGAGAGGAGGCCAGGCAGCACCCCGGGCTTCTAGACAGCAGGGCCAGCACTGATCTGACAGAAATCCACATGACAATCTGAGAATTCCTTGGCCATGCGGTCTCTCACAGACTTCTAGGTTACAGATGAGGAGACAGACAGTGGGGACCAGCAGTCTGTCAACTGAATGTCAGGGGTTGTTCTTTAAGAGTCTCTGTGCGAGATCATGAAGTCTGTGTGTGCATCTGACTTATGTCGTGATCATCGGGATCTCCAGGCATACCACATTTTGTTCCGAATGCCAGGATGTCATTCTTCACGGCTGAGGAACATTCCTTCCTAGTGTACATCACGCTTTCTTTATTCATCGACTCCACGGGTTCTTTATGTAACTTACTACTGTAAATGATGGTGTAGTAGCCCAGGAGTGCAGCTACCTCTTCAAGTGCCTGCTTCATTTCTGTTAGCTATGCATCCAGAAATAGGAGAAGCAGAGAGTAGCCAGTTGTACCAGGGTCCAAGGATGAAGAAATAGGGAGGTTCTGGCCAGAGGACCCAGGTTCAGTTAGGCAGGTGGACTAAGTTCTAGAGATATAAAGTCAATAATGTGATTTTAATAAACATGATTGTATTCTTCAGGAAAAGACCTTCATATTCCTAGTACACACACATACATACACACACACACGCACACACACACGCACATACACAAAACTGTGTTGATGATATATTAATTATCTTGATCACAATTATCTCAAAGTATGTATATGTACCAAGTCATTACATGGGCCTTAAGTTTCTACTCTTCGATTTGTTAGTAGCAAAATGAACAAGGCTTAATATATAAAGATCCTTGCCACCAAGCCTGATGACCTAAGTTCAATCCCCGGAACACACATAGTTGAAGAGAAACTCCCACAAAATATCCTTAGACCTCCAAAAGCACATCATGGTATACATGCATGTGTGTGTGCACACAAATAAAGAATGCTTTAAAAATTGGAAAAAGAAAATATTAGGCAGGATGAAACCCCTAGTAGTCTGTCTTCCATACCACAAATCTGTCCTTTTTACTTGAATGCACAGAGGTTTGGTTGGAATGGAATTCTGCAACACCCTGCAGAAAAACCCCTCATCTTCTCCCCAGCGGCCTTACACCTAGCTCACTTGCATGGCAGGCACATGATGGTATGACAATGTGTGCCAAGTTTCAGCAGCGTTTGCACTCCACTGGACCCACCGGACCAGACAGCCTAGGACTTCCAACAGTGTTGTCGGCTAGCCCACGTGGTCGTCCTGCCCGCAACCACAGGTGCAGAGTGTGTGCTGAAGAGGTGAGCATGTGGACAGCCTTACCCCTGCCTGGGCCGCTGAAGTCTCTCCACACTGCGCGCCATCATTTCCCTCCCCTTCCCTGGTCACGTCTACCTCGGAGCTCCTTGCACACGATGCACACTCTAGCCACTCACGAGAGCATGGACACGGAGAATGCAGTGGGAAAGCCTCACTCCGTATCCCAGCACCGCCACTGTGACCTCACTGAGCCTCAATAATCAGGTATGCGGGGACCCCAGTCTGAGAGCTATATGCCGCCAGGCTCCTCCCTAGCTCCTTGGCTAGAAAATGCCTGATAATGATGGGGCCGTTCTTAACAAAATCCTCACATCCTCTGGTTGGTAAGAACAAGGAGGATGCTTTTGCAGTACACCATAACCTACCCTGCCCAGGGCTCAGCCCAGTCTTCATTTGTTTGCTGTTCCATAGTCTCTGAATAGAAAATGGCAGCATCTCTGCCCTTCCCCGCCCCACCCCACCCCCCAGCTCCTGTTCCTTAGTAGCAACTACACCAGGTCCACAACACAAGGACAGCTATCTCCCCGTGTCACGGGTTAAGGAGACAAGAACCAGTCCCTCGCCTGGAACCAGAAGTGAGACATTGGTAGCTTACGAGAACAAACCACAAAGCAGTCTCGAGTCAGGTCATGAAGCACCTCTCCCAGTCACCATCAATGGTAAGTGGCAACGTCACAAAGACAAAATGAGCAGAGAGTTTTCCAGAGGGAAAATGGCCGTGGGAAGGAAAATGTGTTCAAGTGATGTTTCTCAGCAGTGAAATGATGGCAGAGCTGGCAGGTTTGCTTTGGAAAAGTGTGTCTGAACTTCCTTAATTTTCTTCAATAAACATTGTAGGAAAATTTTAAACTAAGTATTGTTTTTATTTAAAAAAAAAAACATGACAGTCGGTAGAGACAAGAGGGTCAGGAGTTCAAGGTCACTCTAAGCTACGGCATAAGTTTGAAGCCAGCCTAGAGATCCTGTCTCAAATAAATAAAGATAGCAAAAAACTTTTTAAAGAAAAAGAAAGGACAAGATATTCATGATGCCTGTATATTTCAAATATATAAAACTGATGATCGATTTTTGAACTACATGTGATGGCTACTCTCAACTGTCTAATCAGACATTGAGTCACCTAGGAGACAGGACTCTCCGGGTAAGCCTTGGGGGCAGGGTTTACCTTGATCAGGAGGGTGGGTATGGTTCCCTGTGCTAGAAACAGGACCTGTATGAAAAGCTGAAAGTGAACCGAGCACAAGCTCTCTCTCATCTGTCTCTGCTTCCTAAACTTCAAGTTCCTGCCCCTTTAGCTTCCCCACCATGAAACACTGTATCCTCAAACTGTGGGCCAAAACAAATCTTTCTCCCTTCAGTTGGTTTTATCAGGGCACTTTGGTGTGGCAACAGAGAAAATAACTACGACCCTGTATCTTCCAATATATTTTTTTTAAAAAAAAACTGACAATTATAAGTGTTTATTGGAATGAATATAAAGCAAAATACAACCAGAGAGTAGAAAAAGAGCACACTACAAGCCTGGATGGAAGGCTCTAGAGTGTGGGTATAGAAGTCCAAACCACCTTCAACCCCTTGGTAATTGGCTCCTAGCTTTGGGAAACCTAAATGTTATTTCCCAAAGAAGGTCACATGGAAGGTCTATGAGGCTCCTGACCACAGCTCGCCTCAGGACACATTTGTAAGGACACGTCTGCCAACAGGAACTGCTGGGCATGGTCTTGGTGACAAATGAAATCCTAATACTAGCAAGCACATCACTCACAAGGCTTTACTGTCCTCCTCCCAGAGGGAGCCCTAGGGGTGCAGGAATGGTCTGGCCTCTAACACACAGCTCAGCTCAGACTGGACCAGTAGATACTGGTTAAATAAACAAACGAAGGAGCGTGTACAACCAATTCTGTCTGAGCAGTGGGTAGTGAACGGATAAACCTGTGACTTCTGATCTGAAACAAGGCAGGCGCTAGACTTGTTCAAAGCCACTCACCACCCAGCATGCACCACAGGTTGACTGAATGAACTCCAGCCGTATCTCACATATGGTCCTCATGCTATCACAGACACATGCCAGCACCGACCACACATGTGGCACTGGCTGGCAAAGGTCATGATTAAAGGGAAAACGAGAGAGATGTATACTACCGGCCTATGAGCAGGCGATACTAATCCAAGCCAGGAAATACCCTGAGCTGGCCAAAAAGTGGGACAAGGCCTCCCTCCCAGGACAGTGGTTCTTGCCTCTCTACCTCTGTGGTGATGGTAGTGGCGGGAGGGGGGGTTGTGGTGGTGATGCTGGTGGTGGTAGTGGTGGCGGTGGTGACTGACTTCCTTAGATCAGGACTCCAGCCCAGGCCCTATCACCACCACCACCCCAAGTCTGGCCCCTTGGTCTGGCCATGCTGGATTCCCTGCACCTTGAACCTGCCTAGGGCCTGGCTATTCCAGCTGTAGAAGCTGCCCGTTTATTAAGCAACCCAATTAGCCCCTCTGACCTCCATTCTCCGCAGCTCTCCAAGCAGCCGGGCGTTAAATAGGAGATCCAAAAGTGGAAATTGACTTTATGTCAACGGTGGCTGTGGATGCTGACACCATTAGATGGAGGGCCAGTAAGGAAGACTTCGTCCATCAGGACAGTCTGCCAGGGTTACTAAATTCAGAAAACCACGATTCTGCAACTTAAGAGAGGATGTAAAATGTCCTTACTTTAGTAGAATCTGTAACTCCAGCGGCGGCCTAAAGTGCATTGATCTGCACAGCTCACTGTGGCCGCCACCCTCTCAGTGAGGCCTTGCAGTAACCACAGCACATGCGGCTCGAGCCTGGGGTCTGTCTTTGCATGGTCTCTGTCGTGTGTGTGTGGGGAGGGGTCAGTGTGGTGTGTGTGTCTGTCTTTGCAATGGTCTCCTGTCGTGTGTGTGTGTGTGTGTGTGTGTGTGTGTGCGTGCATGTGTATGAATGTGTGGTGGTAGTGGTGATGGTGGTGGTGGTGTGTGTGTGTATGGTTTCCTGTTGTGTGTGTCTTTGTATGGTCTCCTGGGGTGTGTGTGTGTGCACACGTGTGTCTTTGCAATGGTCTCCTGTCAAGTGTGTGTGTGTGTGTGTGTGTGTGTGTGTGTGTGTGGTAAGTGTGGTGGTAGTGGTGGTGGTGTATGTGTGTTTGTATGTCTGTGTGTGTGTCTGTGTGGTCTGTTGTGTGTGTCTTTGCACGGTCTCCTAATGTGTGTGTGTATGTGTGTGTGTGTGTACACTTAGAGAAGAATGACAATGGCTGAAACTCAAAGCCTTTGGCTGGCACTTTCCCCAAAAGACTTTCAACTTCTCAGCATTCAGATGAGCACCCTCCAGGATGAACATCTTCTAAGAGTGGCCCAGATCACCCTCTCCGCTGCAGCCACTCCCCTCCCCCATACACCCTTGCAGATTGATTGCTTTTTCTCAAGCTTGTCACCCTCTGAAATCCTCTTGTGACCTTTCTGCCTTCCTGGGTAGTCCCAGGTCAAGTTCCCCCTGGGTCCCCAGGTCCAAGCCCAGTGCTTGGCACACAGAAAATAGGCATTAACCATGGGCTACATTGATGGAGAAGGGCAGTCCTTTTGGCATAAGAACGTATAAGCTAGAGAAACTCAAGACTGGTATTCCAGAAGCCAGATCTATCCTCCATGGAACACAGGACAAGCCACCAGACAGCCTATTTCAGGAAGTGACTTCTGCTCTGTCCAGCCAGGTAACCCACCCCCACCCTGGAGGGGAGGAAGAAAGCCGGATGTGGGGTTTCCTAGGGTTATAGAAAAGAACAGCTCACAGGAAGGAATCTGTAGAGTCTGTGGAGTCAGAAAAGACCCCAAACTTCCTCAGGATGTGTTCTATAGCTTACAGGAGCGGCAAACAGAATCTACATCAGATGGACACTGGTTTCCAAGGCTAGAGATCCTGCCTCTCTATTAACTAGCATTTCAGTGAGGATTACTTAAATAATATGTTCATATGTACATCCTAGGTCCTGTATTCAAAGCCTCTCTATTCAAAGCCCAGTGACTTTGTGTTTGTTCGCAATAGTCTAGTCTATCCCAGACTGTACTAGAACTCACTGTGTAGCCCAGGCTGGCCTTGACTGATGGCAATCCTCCTACCTCAGCCCTGGTTCCCACCCCAAATGCCAGGATTACAATCATGAACCACCATACCCAGTGATGGGTCTTTAAATAGGCAAGACTTCCATTCTTATCCTTGAGGGCAGGAATTGTGCCCAAGGACTCTCAAGCAGCAAGGGAGAGATGAGCAAGGCCTTGAACCCAGATTACCTCACCAAGAGCCCACACAGAGCCAGAGCTTCTCTGACCTTCTCTACAGCCCTGCGTGCTCCATGGAGTAGGCCATGTGTGAGCTGCCCCCTGTCTAAGGTCCACAGCTAACATCGGAGAAAGAATTCCAAAAGTGACATTTTCAGCTGTGAAGGCTCAGCCCAAAGGGGAAGGGCATCGTGGAGGTGAGCTGTTTCTGGTGTAGCCAAGGGAGCTCCTCAGAAGCTGCCTGTCATGATGGCTCCTAGGTGCAAGCCAGGCCAAGTGACCACCAGTCAGCCCCAGCCTTCACAGGCAGCTGCAGAAGGCCACAGACTGTCAATCTACCTGTTTAACCAGATCACTGGTCTCTCGGGCCTGAAATCTTACTTACCGCTCATTTGAAACCAACTAACTTCAAGTGTGATGGTATGAGTGACCGTTCCCAATGCTTATAAAAATACTTTTACATCAGCTATCTCTTGTAACCCAACAAACAAACTCACACACGCAGCAGGGGACAGTGAGTGAGAGAGGTCACGTGACTTCGACACACCCCCCCCACAGCAGCCAGATGGCAGAAGCAGGGTGGGCAGTCCATTGTCAGCAGAGGGGTCTTTCTCCTTCAATCCAAGCTGCCAGAGGAAGGGGGAGCACAAAAAAATAGCCCCAGATCCTGCTAGGAAATGTGAGGAACAACAAGCTCACCCACAATGATCGCTAAAAACCAGCAATCTGACAGGCAGTTCCCCAAAATGGAAACAGGTAAGCCTCAATCCTGAGAAGGATGGAGGCCCCCAAATCCCTAAGAGATACGAGACAAACATCTGTCTGGCTTGGGCCAGTGAGACAATGGCCACACAAGCCAGTGAGACGGTGCAGGGGAAAAGCACTTACCCACAAGCCTGAGGACCTAGCGCAGAACCTAACGAAAGGGGAAGGAGAAAACTGACTCCACAGAATTGTCCTCTGGCCTCTAAGTGCACATCGAAGCACGAATGCTCACACTCACATATCATACATAAAACGTGATTATTTAATTATCAATTACATGATGCTATTATAATGTTATTAAAAATAAAAACTTTTAAAAAGTTTAATAGCATCACATATTGGTGTTTATGTATGAGGAAACAGAAGACTTTCACTCATTACTGTGGAAACAAACTGATAGAATTTAGTTAAGAACAGGAAAGTGTCGATATGCCCCAAAACTGAAAGTCGCACACCCCTCGATCCTGGGCAAGTCTCCTTCAAGATATTCTTGTGGTGCATATACTCATGTGTGTGCAGAATGACAACCATGCAGAGACATTCAAACCAGGCACGCTCCATCAGGAATACTCCAAATGCAACAGACAAACTAAAGCACCGGTCAAGTCAAAACATGAAGTCGATCTCTGCACACTGACATGAAAGGATTTTCAAAAACTATTAAGTTTGGGGAAAAGCAAGTTACACAACAGTGTTCTTAGCTTGGCGCTGTTTGTGCTAAAAAAAAAAAAGGGGGGGGGGTGGGAATGGAGGCAGGAAGTCAGACCATCTACTGGTGTTCGTTCACTTCTGCGAGGACATTAGGAATTGGTCGGAACTGCTCTGGGGAGGCAAACGCAAGGATGGAAACACAGGACGGCTTCCACTTTATAACTTTTGCCATTGTTAAACCGTGGCCTTTATTACATTAAACACATCCACAAGGAAGTCCATTTGTTTCTTCCTCATAGAACCACAATGCAGCACAAAAGCAGCGTGGCAGTCAGCTCGCCAGGCAGCTGGATGCGAGGGGCCGGGGCTTCTCTTGACCCTCCCTAGCAGCTGCCCCTTGGGGCTGCTCCAGTGGCAGCCTGAATCACAAGACAGATCAGTTAGCACTTCCACCGGCCCGGCTCAGTAATAGATTCTAAGTCAGGAAGCTTGGGTGTAAATGTCTTTCCTGCCAGCAGAGGTGTTTACCCTGCTCTGTACACATTAGCAAATGCTTGGGGGTGACTAAAACCCGACAGAATGGCCGGAGGTCCTGGGAAATACTTGGAGATGATCAAACACTGAGTTAGAATATGTGGGGAGGGGGCTCCAGGAGCTGCACAGGGGTGTGCAGCCCAGTAAAGTCAGTGGCTCACGTCCGCCTCATTCCACGTGAAAGGGTGGCTTAAACAGAGCTCTCAGGCCCACTGTGGATGTTCCTGCCCAGGGAGGAGCTGTTCCCACTTTTTTAAAGTAGGAAGTGGAAGTTCAGGCGGTCACGAGGTAAGCTACAGTTAAAACTATGACTTTCCCTCTCAAGGTCATAGGCAGAAGTCAGTCCATAAATGTAGCCTGGAAGGCAAGACCAAGTGTGTGCATCCAAGGAGGGAAGCTTGGCAAATGTGGAGCCTACAACGGGGCTTTTATTTATGTGTATATTTTTTTCTTTTTTCTTTTCTTTTTTTTTTTTTGGTTTTTCGAGACAGGGTTTCTCTGCAGCTTTTAGAGCCTGTCCTGGAACTAGCTCTTGTAGACCAGGCTGGCCCCGAACTCACAGAGATCCGCCTGCCTCTGCCTCCCGAGTGCTGGGATTAAAGGCATGTGCCACCACCGCCCAGCTTATGTGTATATTTTTGAGTAGTGCTTGTGACGGGTCATTTTCTCTTTCTTTTGCCCTTGTCTATTTTCATTCTCAATAAATTAACAATGATCATCTTTTATTTTATGTATGTATGTATGTATGTATGTATATATGTATACATGCATGCACTTTCAAGGCTGAGTCTCACTGTATTTTCCACAGCTGGCCTCAAAGTCACAAGCCTCTTCCCTCTATGTTCCATGTACTGGGATTATGTATCATTACAGCTCACACATTTATTACTTTTTAAAAAGAAAACTATGTATATATATATATATACACACATATATATATACACACACGTACATACATACAATTTAGTGGGGGTGGGTGAAGAATTGCTTCAAATGTACAAATCCTTGTCTATATGTATACACACACACACACACACACACACGCACACACACACACACACACACCTTACATAAAAACAGGAAAGATAACAACATATTCATCTAAGAGGCATCTGAAGACCAAACCACTAAGAGTAGCTCCCCTCCCTACCAAGGAGAAGACACTGTGGGAATGAATAGTCAGCCTCATTTTTTTTTTCTGACAGCTTAGTCCCTAACGTTGACAACTTTTAAAATGTCTTTAAATGGCAATTTGAATATATATAGCACTTGTTAAGCAAGACAATCAAAATATAAAATTTTAAAAGTATATAAACTTTTCAAAGGAGTGCAGTATGGTGCAACACTCAGGAAGACTGAGGTTGGAGAAGCAGGAGCCAGAGGTCCAGGCAAGTCTAGGCAACATCATAGAAGGACCATCTCTTAATAAATTAACTATTTAATTAAATCAAGGAATCTAAGGGAAGAAATGACTTCTCTAAAATGTCTTGCAACCAATGCTACACGACTCAGCCCAATTAAAGTAACGTCTGAGTTTTTGCAATAACAGTCTCACACTGAACTTTATAATCTTTAGCTCCCTTTTTGCTTGACAAGATGACTTTGCGTTGACTTGGCCTGTGAGACTCCAAGCTCAACGGTCTCCCTAGGCATAGGCGATTCTAGTGTTCCTGGCTTAAGCCTGGGCCCACAAGGGCCCCCACTATGCAAACCTGGTCCTGTCTGTCATTCCTTGGTTACTTTATCCACTGGCTGCACAACCTGATCGGCAGCTGAGGAGGCTCAGAGGGAGTTGGGTGACTCTGGTGTTGAATTGCCTACTGGCCACATGGTATGGTAACTACGGTCGCTCTTTTTCCACTTGATGTGAGCTTTCTTTAAATAATTACAGACCTCATGTTAACAGCTGCGACTCTGTGAGACACACCAGAAACCAACGCCCAAGAATGACTATGCTGGGACTCAAAGGCCACCCAGAGTTAGGTCTGCTGACCCCAGGATATCCAGGAACTCTCCTGCATCACCTCCCTTGTTAAAACACTTTTTAGTTAAACCAGATCCCAACGCTATAAGCAGTTTGTCTGTGGGTTTAGAACACAAAACAACAAAAGATTCTATATAGATAGAAATGTGTGTGTGTGTGTACACATCTGTCAGTAAAGGATTTTTTAATGATTTGTTCCTTAAAAAAAAAAATCTGACCCAAAGTTCCCAATTTTCACCCAACCTTGCCACCCCCGTTAATGACTTATCCAATGTTCCGTGATTCGCTGGGGAGGTTGGGAACAGGCATTCTCTAGCTTGGAGTTCCTCCTCCACCTTCTCCTCCTTCCCACCCACTCACTAAGCCACACGATCCTATGACACATTTCTTCCAACTTACAATTCAAAGAGAAGTCAGTTCCTGTCACCCGGGACAATCTGGGGAGTTAAGCACCTGCAATTGGTTTTGCCAGTGAATGTGGGGAGCGAGCGCGCGCGCGCGCACACACACACACACACACACACACACACACCACCCATCTGAGATGGTGCCCTAGCTCCATCTGTGTCTAGAACCTTCTCAGGCTCTGTTCAATATTTGGTGGTCCTGCTGTATGCGATATTTAACAGGAAACCCCTCACAATTGAAAATCTGTGAGATACAGGCTGGTAGAGAAAAGAGAAACCGAGGCACACCAGCCCCAAGAGGAGCCAAGATCGAGTCAAAGTTACAAAGGGAAAGAGGCTGTCTCCAGATTCTCCCAACCCACGATCCCTCCACGGCACTCCAATCACCAAGCAGAAGCAACAATCTTTAAAAATGTGTTTCCTCTTCCCTATCTCACAGCTAAAGAGAAAACAATGGCAGTTATGCTTTTCTGGGGGAGGTTCTCCATTGCAACTGTTGCAAAATCACACAATAGGTGGATGTTGCAACTTCAAAAAGACTGGGAATCATCCCCGAGAATTCAAGACAATCTAGGAACTCAGTCTAGACAAGGCAGAGACATGAAACTGCCCCTTTCAAACACCATCCTTTCTCATTAGGCAGATTTAGGGGTGGGAGTCACAAGTCACACATTCCTGCCAAGTTCATGTACCAGTGTTCTTACTGGGCAAGTCACTTCCACATCCCCGGACTTTGGGCTACCCTGTACATGGTGATGAAAATGTTTATAAGGATGTGAATTCTGGATGTGAGATGGACTGTCACAGCAATATGCTACAGGGCCTAACAGTAAAAGAGGGGTAATAATTATTAGTCCAACAATCATCATCCTTGCTAAATTTATTGCGGGCTTACTCCACAAAGCAGCCACCTTCCCTATCAGTCAGGTAGGTACCTGGCAGGTCCAGGCCATGAGGAAATCCTGACTGAGCAAGGATTCCAGTTCGCATTAAGACGAGAACTATACCCTGGCCTTTCCTGCCTGCAAATCCCCATGTGCTTCCTCCACGCCAAAGGCCTGGGGATGAGTTATGCAGACCACAGACGGCAACACTCATTCCACCCTGTTGTGTGGCCCTGGGAAAATCGAGTCACCCAAAGCCACCTTCCCTCGGGAACCATCCCAAGGCCTCTCTACTCTAGAGCAGCCTGCAGCTCGTCGTCCTTGCTGCAAATCTTGCCATTCCTCCTTGTGCTTCCTCCAGATACTTGTGATTCGGGCAGACAATACGTTCATCCTGCCTGTTGTGAATCTCCAGAACCCTCCTCAGAAAGCTCATAGCTTGTGGCCACTCATGTCTGTGACCCAGTCACTGGCTATGCAGGCATCTGTCACACCAGGGCAGGCTGTTTCTGCCCTAAGAGGCTTCTCCCACCATATCAGACAACTCTTTCTCCTTCCACAACCCTCTGCTTCCAAAGTCCCATGATCCGCTCTCCAGAGCCTTTTGTAGGTAGACCTGTTTCCAGAGCAAAGAATACAGCTTGCTGAAATCTGTAACCCAGCTTATAGTGAGAATGACTACTACACAGATGGAGAAAGAGATAATAAATTATAATTGTCCACAGTTCCATAACAGTTTCCTTTACCAAGTTGTCATCAAACCAAGTCACTGGCAAATGCCCTTGTCGGTGATAAACACTCAAGCACCACATGAAGCAATTCAGTTAAGATATATAATGTTACCACATCCACATCCTACAGACGAGGAAACTGAGACCCAGGCAGAATAAGCAAATATGTTCCAAGTTAATTGACCACTAAATGACAGATCCTGGACTCACCCAGCTTAGACCTGCTCGGAATCAGCTCTAGGCTGCCTTTCAGGCTGGGCTCCTCCCCAGGAACTGGCTTATACTGGTCCTTTGCTAGCCTGACTACCTGGCAACCACACTGTTAAAACTAACAGACCATCTAAGCATAGCAGAGCTTTCTTTTGGGGTAGATGTCTCTCTACCCCACTGCCTTCTCTGACTGTCTCTTCACCCCACATTACAGCACACCCCCGGTGACTGCCAGGTGTCAGAGGCCAGTCTGAGCACAAAACATGCCTACATGGAATCTATTCTCTGATTCTAAGAGGAGGGACCTCTGGCCCACAACCACTCCCACCTCCCCCTACACACAAGCTGTGTGGCAGAGTCACAAGCTATAGGGGGCATTGCCACATTCCTGCTGAGGGACAGACCAGGAAGCATCAGCCAGGTGGCCTCTCTTTCAGTGACTGGGACAAAGAGCAAGTGCTAAAGAAGGCCAAAAGCCCTAGGCGCTGCAGAGCAGGTACAGCCACGCCCATAGGATGGGGGTGGGGGTTGGCCTAACCCTGGAGAGAAGGTAGCCTGAGGTCACTGGGGCACTGGGGCATGGCTTCTGGGGCAGGGCTCTGGCCACCCTTCCTGAAGGCTTGATCAACAAAGGAACTGTATATCTCCAGAGAGATATTCACCCTAGACCCAGGCCCTCATAGGAAAAAGGAAAATCAAGCAAGCAAACAAACGAACAAACAAAAACAAGGTTGAGGTATTTATTGCTAGGGCTTCTGGTAAGAAATGAATGAGCTCATGGGCCACGCGGGCCAGGGCCAGGGTGGCTTGAAGGATTCATTCATTCATTTTTCTCGTTCATTCAAGAACTATTACAAGAATGAAGGCCTTCCTCCATCTAACCCCAAGCATAAAGATGTTAAACTCAAAATGAATCAATTTCCTCAAGGTGAGGCTTAAAACTTCAAAATGCTTAGGAGATAAGACAGGGGCAAAAGCCCTGGATTTGGAGCAACCAAAATTTATTTTCCACGGTGCCACAGGCAGAACAGAAACTGACAAACTGCATCTCAGGTAAACTCCAACAGAACAAAGAGGAAGCTCCCCCCAAAAGTAGGAAATATTTGCAAATTATGTACCTGATCAGGGATTAATATTTTGCTTTGGTTTTGGATCTTGTGTGAGACGGTCTCACTATATATGCCAGGCTGACCTGGAACTCACAGAGCCTACTGGGATTAAGACATGCTCCACCATGGCCAGTTCGGGATTAATACTCTGAAAACAGTCGAGTGAAGGCGATAAACGTCAAGCAATCTGATTCAAACATGAGCAAAGGACCTGAAAAGAGCTGGCTGTTGGAATGTGCACTTACCAACCTAACGCTTGGGAGGGAGAGGCGGGAGGATCAAAGTTCTAGGTCAACCTTGCCTAGGTAGTAAGTTTGAATCCAGCCCGGGCTATGGGGACCCTGCTTCCAAAACACAAAGACTTGAATACTACTTCTCCAAAGAAGATAGTCGAATAGTCAATAAGCACACAAAAAGATGCTGAATCGGGAGGGAATTACAGTCAAAATGACAAGGAGATACTGTCTAGTATGCCTACTACTACTATCAAAACCCAAGAAACAGCCGGTGGGGCAGCCTGGGGGAAAACTGGAACCCGTGCTCACTGTCAGTGGGAATGGAAAATGGTGCAGCTGCTGTGAAAAGTGTGGCAGTTCCTCAAAAATTAAAAATAGAATTGACACAGGATCCAGCAGTTCCATTTCTGTATCTACCCAAAAGAACTCAGAGCACATTCTCAAAAGCAGCTATCTTTATACCCGTGCTCACGGCCCCATCGTTTATACAGCCACAGCGGGGGGAAGCAATCCAAAGAGCCATCAACAAACGAAGGGGGAAGACAAATGCAGGCACACACGTACAATGGAATATTATTCTGCCTTAAAAAGGACAAATTCTGACACACGTGGGTGAACTCTGAGGGTAGGCTATCGTACCAAGTGAAACAATCAGTCCCAGGAATAGGATCCATACTATCTGACCCGCTTACGATGCATACTATCTGACCCGCTTACATGAGGAACCCACAGTAACCAAATCCTGGAGACAGAGGCTTGAAACGGCAGGCTGCTGTTTACTGGGTACAAAGTTTCCGTTTTACAAGATGAAAAGAACTACAGAGGTGGACAGACTGGTTGTACAAAAGGACAAAAGCATTTAATGTCACTGAGCATGTAGCTAAGAGAGTTAAATTTTATCTGTACTCTGCTACAGTAAAAAGAAGGAAAGGAGGAAAGAGAAGGAAAAAAGGAGCACTGGGTGAGTGTGGAACATGGGTCAAGCTTTAGTCTAGGTCCAAGGGATGCCACAAGTACCACCCTGGCGACATCAGTCCTGTAAACCTCTCCATGCCCCAGAGCAGTGTCTGGGCAGGCAAGAAGGTATACACTGGAGCTGGAGAAATGGCTCAGTGGTTACAAAGCTCTGGTTGCTCTTCTAGAGGATCCATGTTGTATTCCCAGTACCTACATGGTGACAAACAGCCACTTTGTACCTTAAGTTCCAGGGGATCCAGCACCCTCTTCTGGACTCTGTGGGCACCAGGCACCATGTGGCGTACAGACACACATACTAACAAAATACCCATATGTATGAGAATAAAAAAATTGTACAAAGAAGATACCATTAAGAAGTCGGAGTGCCCCCAGGTGCCACATACCTTAAAGAAAAGACCAAGTCCTAAGGTAGACAATGGGGATAAGAGTAGAGTCTGGGACAGCTGACCTGACAAGGTCCCTGGGGGCCTAGGGATAAGAAAGACTTCCAGGAAGACCATTCAGGGAGAGGGAACCGTGGGCACAAAAGCCCCACAGCTCAGTCCTGACTTGGGCCCCATCATGCCCACTGGCAAAAGGGCTGGGAAGACAGTGCACTGGGTACCAGATGTGGACTCTGGTCCCTAGTTCCCCTAAACTGCTGTATGGCCGTGACCAGGGCCAGTATCCTCCGATCTTTAAGGGTTTTGACAATCAAAGAAGCCCCAGGCAGAGGGGCTACAGACAGCATGCATTTCCTCTGGTTTCCTCCTTTCCAACCCACTCACCTCTTAAAATAACCCCTCCCTTCTGAGTTGCCCCACATGTGGGGATGTGCCTGAGTATGGAGCGGAGCAGATGTGGGGCAAAGATGCAGGGTATTTGGGGTTTGTTTTAACTTTTCTCCCCAAGATTTATTTTATGTATGTATTTTACCTACATGTATGTCTGTGCACCCTGTTCATGTATGTGCCTAGGGAGGTCAGAAGTGTGCTTTCGATTCCCTGCAACTGTTATTATGACTAGTTGTGAGATACTGTATGGGTGCTGGGAACTGAGCCTAGTGCCTCTGGAAGAGCTGTCAGTGCTCTTAACCCCTCTCTGGACCCAGAAGATGCAGTTAAACTGCGGCATTCCAGCATTCTAGTAAGCCCTGTTGGGGCTCCAGCCCTCCATGCCCCCATCCATAAAATGGAACGGGCATGAAAAGTAAGGAGAGATGCTATCTAGGAAAGCCAACCTGCTTAAGCCAGATACTACACTGGGCCCTCTACCAATCCTTAGTCATTTGTATGTGAAGTGCTAGGTACCCTGTGCTCTGAACAGAAGCAAGAAAAGACAGTGCAGAGGAAGACCACCTAGTTAGTGCCGGACGCGCTTCAAACAGTATCTGACTTTTTAGGACAGGAGTAAGGGTGTCATCAGGGAAAGCGTCTTAAGACACAGAAGAGAGAAAAGGCAAGAGGCGCAGAGAAATGTCAGCAAAGAAAAGGAATAAAAGACACAGAGGCCTGAGGCCTGCACACACAGTGGCCAATGTGTAATTGGGATGTTTTCCCTGACATCCGTGACGAGCTTCCTAGCCTGTATGGTAAACCGTATCTGTACATACACTTATGCAGGAGCTCACTAACTAGAGCACAGAGTGGCTGTCTAACTTCTTAGACCACACAGCTAAAAGGCACAGAGCTAAGGCTGACTGGGGCCCATGAGTCCCTAAGCTTACACCATGTCTTGGGGGCAGTCAGTGCTTGCCTATCAACCAGCTTGTGTTCTCTGTACTATCCCCAGGAACCCTGGAAAGATGAGAGATGATACCTTATTTTCAGACCACAGAAATTCTCAAAGAAAGGGTTACAGCCGATCTAACTCCTTATTCATCTGGCAGCACCAAAGAACAACTGGTGTGTACCAAAGGAAAGTTACAAGAAGCGTAAAACTTTTGACTGGTTTAGACAGACTTTTATTTCTCTCTCTCTCTCTCTCTCTCTCTCTCTCTCTCTCTCTCTCTCTCTCTCTCTCTCTCTCTCTCTCTCTCCCATTCTCTTTCTCTCTCTGTTTTATTTCTTTTTTCTTTTTCTTTTACAACAGGGTTTCTCTGTGTAGCCCTGGCTGTCCTAGAACTCACTCCGTAGCAACCTTGAACAGTATTAAAGGCATGCACCACCACCACTGTCCAGCTAGACTTCCTATCTTCAAAGACCTTGTCAAATTGTACTACACCTTTGCTTCTCCTTTGGGAGGAGAGACAGCAGCTCATGTAGGCCCAACCTGGCCTCAAACGTATTGTGTTATCCGGAGAGTGAGGCCACTTTCCTGAGTTGCGAAGATCCCCGAATTCCTATGTTCCCAGGTGGACCATGGCCATGCCCAGTAACTGGAAGAATTCCTACTAGGGGTTTATCATTCCATAGGGACTTGCCCTCTGAAGGTGTGTTCTGATACAGTTCCAGAGGCCTCCGTGTACAAGGCGTATCTTTGGTGATGAGGGCATCGGTCCCTTACAAGGGCTGTTGCATTATCTCTGTAGGTCTCACCTATTTATCACAGCACAACTCCAAGCACAAAGGCCGTAGCTGGTGGAGGCCACCTTTTTGCAGGAACCAGGGCTCTGGGAAAGGCCAAGAGTAGGGACTCCTGGCACACAGTGGGCCCTGAGGGCTTCCTTCCTATAAAAATTATTTCTCAAGCCAAGTCCCCTCTTGTCTATTCTCCTGACCTCACCATTGCCTGCTCAGATGCCTCCAGCCCCCCTATAGTAATGCTTTCTGTGTCCAGTTGGATTAGCCACATTGCAGACATACCTAGTTTCCTCCTCCAGCCCCGCCAACCTGAGCCAGAATCAGGTAAGCTGGGGAAAGTGGCTAAATTCCCCTCTCAGGCATTAGAGTACCAAGCTCACTGACTGTTGAAGGATTAAAAGGATAATGCCCTGGCAGGTCCCAGCTTGGGTTCCTGCATATCAAACAGTCTACGTGGTTGCTGTTTTATGACCATTAATAATGATAACGGTGATAGTGAACCCCTTTGCTGACTCTAAGGCCTACACAGCCAAACCCCTCACGTGGATTAGACAGTCAAAGCTTTCCTAGTTAGTCAGTCTCCTCATGTGGGATGTTTGAGGTGGAAAGGTGGGGGTGGGGTGTAACTCACTGTTAGTGTCTACTTAGCAAGCCTGAGGCCCTAGGTTCCACCCCTAGCACCAACCAAAACGCAAAATAAAACAAAAAACTCCTCAGGATGACAGAATACAGCACAAACCAAGGAACATTAAGTACAACAGATTGTGGGGTCAAGGCAGGAAGGACACTTCTGAGAGTGGGAATTAGAGCAGGTGGCATCTGAGCCGGGTGCTAAAGAATATAAGTGGCAATGAGGGCAGTGAGGAGGACCAGACCCCTCGTGGGAGCATCTCTCCAAAGCAACCTGGGGGGAGGAATTGCAGAACACTAGGGTGACTCTTGGTCAGCCTCAGTCTACCCAACTGTGAAATGGAGCTTGGTAGAGACTGCTTCATGGGGTTCCTCAGAGGTTAGCTGATTGGGTAGAACTCAGCACGGAGCCAAACAAGCTCTCGGAAGGATGAGACAGTAGTTATTACCTTCCCTCTTCTTCCTCTCTATTGTTGAAGGATAGGGTTGAAGATGAGGCCAGTCTAGAAGCATCTAAAGCAGAGATCACATTCCAAATACCAGGCTTTTCTGCTTATCCCAGCCGGTCACACATGCAGTAGCTGATTGACAGGTGGAGAGGAGGTTAGATGGGCATTTGAGACCTTAAAGGTCATATCCAGAGGTCTGTTTCTGCAGGCCATACACAAACACATACGGCTGCAGAGGTTTTTGATCAGAAGATGCAACGGCCTGAGGTCACCAGCAGCATGAAGGCTGGGTTTCCCTCAGTGCCAAGGAGCCATAGCAGAGCCCTTCTCACTGTTCTGGGTACCACATTTCCCTACAAGGATCCCGAGACCAGAAATAAAGACTTGAGCAGCCACGTTGCCAAGGCTGTTTGCCATGGCAACATCAGGGAGGGACTCGTGGGCCGGCTGCTGCAACTGCTCAGGGCCTGGTTCTAAATGACTATGTTCTGCCAGGCAATCACAAGGAAAAAATAAGGCTGCAGAGCTGTCAGGGAGCATCCATCTCAGCTAGGCAGGGCTTACCCAGCTAAATGTCCAGACAGCGGGTCCCAGGAAAGTGGAGTCCCTGCTATGGAGAGCTAGCCATGGGAGGAAGACAGTTCAGGGTCCCATCCTGTCTCTGTTGTGTGACCTGGAGGCATGTCATCTCTTCTTAGACTGTTTCCTCACTCTGAGGAAAGAAAATTAAGCACGGTGATCCCCAAGGCACGCCGAACTCCCCTCAAAGCTCAAGATGACATTTGTATAATTCACATTTCCATCACTGCTATTGCCGTCGTTGATATGGCGATCATTTATCAAGCGCGCACTATGTCAGTGTGGTAAGCCTTCTGGGTCCAATGCAGTTATGTCATGTTTTCCTAAGAAGGCCAAACAATTATCCCCTCCCTGATCCTCAGCTGAGGCAATGAGGCTGAGAGAGATCATAACACTTGCTTGAGGCCACGAACCTAAGAAGTGGGAAAGCCCTGATTTAAAACGTATGCAGCCAAACTCCAAAGCCAAGAGAGCGCTTAGCCGGGATAAAATATTCCTCCAATCATCTCTCTTCAAGTGGCATCCAACTAGATTTAGTTTTGTTTTCTTTTTCATGTTTTTGAGACAGGGTTTCTCTGTGTAGCCCTGGCTGTCCTGGAACTTGCTTTGAAGACCAGGCTGGCCTGGAACTCAGAGATCCACCTGTCTCTGCCTCCTGAGTGCTGAAATTAAAGACATACATGCCAGCATGGCAACAGTTGCTAAGGCACCATGGGCTACTCCTTTAGATTTAGTACAGGGGAAGGAAAACAATTACTTTGACAGAAGAACCTCAGGCCTAGGCAGGACCAAAGACCTAGAGGGGGGAGGGAGAAAGGGAGGGAGGGGGAATATCCCAAGGTCTGTCTCTTCATGGGAGGCTATCTATATACCAAACATCTCTGCGCACCTCACAGGTACGGCCTCAGGTCATTCGCACTAAGACCTTAGGTGCACAGCAGTCTGCTACTACCAACCCCATTCTGTAGACGAAAATGCTGATGAAAAGAACTTTTTTGCCAAGGCCACAGGGCCCACTGTCCACAGAGTCCCGTCCCAGAACTCTGAGCACATCGCTTCTGCAACCATCAGGGCAAAGGTTCAGCGGCCTGTTTTTTGTTTGTCTGTGTTTTGATTTTATAATTTTTATTCATTTTTATTTTATTTGCATTGGTGTATTTGCCTGCATGTATATTTGTGTGAGGGTGTCAGATCTTGTAGTTACAGACAGCTGTGAGCTGCCATGTGGGTACTGGGAATTGAACCTAGGTCCTCTGGAAGAGCAATCAGTGCTCTTAACCCCTGATCCATCTCTCCAGCCCCCTTATTGCCCTGTTTTAAATACTGCAGGATTGTGGTGCTAACTAGCCAGTGACTTCACCTTCCCATCTGTAAGTCTCTCTCTAAATCAGGTGGCAACTCTGTGTCCTAGGAAAAAGCAGAACTGGGTCTCTGGAACCCAGCTGCCACCCAAAGCCTGTAGCCCAGACCTCAAGGCAGGACCCATCTGTGGGAGCTCTGTAAACCAGGCTGCTGATGGCAACACCTCTTTATGCCCTCCCCGTCTCCCTTACTAGAGAGTCCAGCTATCTAGTGAGAGGATCTATGTGGTCTTGCTGACTAATGAATGTGAAAACAGGAAGAAAATCCTAATCCGGGGTCCAACAGACACTCTGAGGCCAGCAGTTCAGTCAGTAGTATTCCTGAGAAAACTTCCTGCCTTCAGCTCCCTCTGAGCCAAGATAGCCCTTCCCCCTAACCAAGTCCTAGAGATGGACAAGACTCGGCAGAAGAGGAAGAGCCTGAACCTCTGGGCACCTCAGGCCCCCCTCTTCCGTGGAATGCAGGCTGGATGTGATGCTCTCTTAGGGCCCTCCCAAACCCTGCTCAAAGTTCAAATTCTGGGCCAGCCACTGGACCAGCTGTGAGACGGTGAGTGACTGACCCGACTTCTCTGTGCCTCCATTTCGGAATTCACCAAATGGAGAATACCCGACCAACCTCCTGCATCCACAGGAAGCCCATCCACGGTCATGACCATCTGTTCAGAGAAACCCGAAACACACGAAATTCATGGTGTGCAGGTTATGAAGTGATGCTGACAGTGGAGCCAGTGTATGCTAGGACTGGGGGGACCCCGTCTCAATAGGACTGGGGAACCCCGTCTCAATAGGACTGGGGGACCCCGTCTCAACCCGTCTCATCAGCTCATCATGGATGACTACACCGGTGACCTGGGAGGAAACCATTTCTTTTTTGTTTGCCTGTTTTGTTTTTTGTTTTCCAAGGTGGAGTTTCTCTATACAACAGCCCTGGCTGTTCTGGAACTCACTCTGTAGACCAGGCTTGCCTCGGACACACAGAGATCCGCCTGCCTCTGCCTCCCGAGTGCTGGGATGAAAGGCGTGCACCACCACCGCCCATCGAAGGAAATTATTTCTTTCCCAACCTCCCAGAACCCTCAGTGATGCTGCAAGGAGGAATTCAGGTCCGGGTACCACGGCAGCCAGCAAACTCTGCCTCAGTGAAAGAGGCATCAATGACTGCCCAAGGAGGACAGGCTCTCAGACAGAGGCTTACAGGTCAGGTTGGCTATAGAGACATTAAGATGACACAGCAAGGGCTGTGGCCTTTTTCTGGAACTCTAGACACAGTGAAAACCAGTGGATGCCCTGCTCCCAGGAGAGCGCATCCACTCACAGGGGCACTAATCTTTGTTGTGCCCTGGGCTTCCTGTTCTCTCAGGAGGAAAACGGTAACTGAAACAGACAAAGCTCTAGCCTCATAGTGCTGACTCTCCAGGAACAATCTCCCAAGGAACACTGCCTGTGACCTTTATAAGGGACTTTAGCACTGGTCCCCCAGACAAGCAGGTGCTGTAAACTCATGCTGTCCTTTGCTTTGCATCTAGTCTTTACAAGAATGGAAGCTGCCTAATGAGAGCACTGCTCTGTGGGTATGGCATAATGCGTCATTCGGAGCCATTGTATTGCTATTATTTTTTAAACAGACTAATAGTAGATTTTCCCCACAAGCCCTATGAACTATCTAGATTCAGGTTCTTGAAACCTTTGGCAGTGTCCGGGTACAGGTTCTGTCTCATGCAGTGGGCCTTAAATCCAATCACAAAGTGGTTGCTGCCCATGGCACTTGTAACACACTCCTGCATCAGTGCATCTCCCATGCAGATCGCTGTTGTAGGTCACAGGGTTTGTGGCTACGTAAATACTGATGACTACCTTTCTTCCCCAGTGGCATGCAGAGTACATCCCAGTACCATGAATGCTGGCTGGTTAGTAGTACCGCAGCTTTTCTCTGTGTTCAGTGACATGGTGAATTAATACAGAAACCTCCAATGGGCCAAACATGCAGAGCAGGGGAGACTTTAGAGGACTAAGTCCTACACGGGATATTTTCATCAAACCCCTGCTTCTAGGTTTAGGGATCCTATTGGAAGAGGAGATGGAAAGAGTGTGAGAGTCAGAGTGATGGGTGACTCAAAGGACAGTGTCTTCCAGACACAACAGGACTGAAGCACGTGTGAGCTCACAGAGACTATGGCAGTACCCACGGAGCCTGCACAGCCTCCAGCCTGATGGGGGTCCCAGCACAGGGAGAGAGAACAGTCTCCCACCCGTAAACAAGCTATTCGTAATCAACACCTGCTAGCAAAGGGGACCATCAGTTCTCTCCAACAGCGTCATTGGGCATATCGACCACACGCCAGAGCCGGACCCATGTCTGGGAGTAGTTGTCCAGTACAAAATAATCCCATTTTCTCTTCTGCATCTGTGGACTTTTTGTTTCATTTTTGTTTTGTTATTGTTGTCCTATTGGCTTTTGTTTTGATTTTTATGGTAGATGCCTTTTCAGAGAGAGATAGAAAGAACGAAAGTGCGTAGGCAGGGAAGTGATCTGGGAAGGGCTAGGGAAGGAGAAAAACATGATCAAATACACTGTATGAAAAATAATATTAAAGAGTGGAAGCTTGTGTGACTGTGACCTCCAGGGGTTGGGGAGGTTTCCCAGCAGACAAACTGCAGATCAGGAGTCAAATCCAGTAGAGGTAATTACAGAGAGAGCTCCGCAGGCCAAGCACACTGTGAAGCAGGACTGGAGCCGTTGGGTCTAGAGATGGGAGAGTCCAGACACAACCCAGCCAGGAGAACTGGCTCTCGCAGGTAAACAGACGGGGTAGAAGACAGATAAGGAGACAGCAGCAGACGGCGTGAACCTAGGTCCCAGGAGGAAACTTCACATCACATTCTGGGATGAGTCTCAAAAGAATATACTGTTATCCCCAATTTTATATATAAAAAACCCAAGGGTGCCGGGTTGGTGGTGGCGCACGTCTTTAATCCCAGCACACAGGAGGCAGAGACAGGTGGAGCTCTGTGAGTTCGAGGCCAGCCTGGTCTACAAGATCTAGCTGTTACACAGAGAAATCCTATTTTGAAAAACAAACAAACAAAAAAAAAAAAAAAACTGAGGTGGGGGGCATTCAGACATTTGCTCAAGGTCATGGAGCCTGTAAGTCCTGATGTCAAACTTGGGAAAAGCAAGCAACTCAGGATAAATCCGGGGACTATGTTCCAACTTCAAGGACCCAATACCTGCACATTAAACTTCAAGTTTGGGGGTTAATTTAAAAGTAGTAGGGAGCTGAGCCATCAAACTATGAAAAGTCATGAAGGAATCTTAAATTACATTACTACCTAAATATGCCCTACATACCACATGACTGCAGCTCCGTGATACTCTGGAAAAAGCAAACCTATGGATGCAGTAAAAATGCCAGTGGTTGGCAGCAACGAAGGCAAAGGGATGGAAAGGCAGAGCGCAGAGAGCTCCTGGGGCACGGGACAGCCATGCAATGCTATAACATACTATTACTACATACTTATCCCAATCCACGGAATGCACAATTCTAGGAATGACCCACGCTGTGCACCGGGAAGGGGGAGCTCCGGGGGCTCTGGGCAATCATGATTGGTGTGTGTGGGTTCATCAACTGTTACAGCGGATTTCTGGTGAGGAGCTCTGATAACTGGGGAGGCTGTGCAAGTCAGGGACAAGGTTATACGGAAAAACGTCTGTTCCTTCCTCTCAGTTGTGTGCCCAAGACCAAGGACAAATGAGAGAAGGCAATGTCTAAGTGTGGCAAAGACGGGTGGCAGGTATAAGACTCTAGTTGTGGATGGGACAAGGACCTTGGCAAGAAGGAGAAAACACAGAAAGGTCAACCCAGCACAATGCATTCCGCATCCTAGAGGCGTCCACAGGATGGATATGAGCAACTCCGCTGCCTTGGCAGAGACTGACGGAGACTGGTTGTGAGGATTCTTGTCACCTTCACATAGTTCCAATGTTCCTTCTCTTTTTTATATAAGAGTGATTACAGACGGGTAGGTGGTGGCACATGCCTTTAATCCTAGTATCCGGAGGTAGAGGCATGCAAATCTCTATGAGTTCAAGGCGAGCCTGGTCTACATATTGAGTTCCAGGACAACCAGGGATACATAGAGAGACCCTGTCTCCATAAAATGAGAATAAATAAATAAATACATAAATAAATGTAAAAAGAGGGCTGGGGTGGAGCTCAGTGGTACAATGTTTGCCTAGCCTTTACAAGGCCTTGAGCACAATCCCCAGTACCACAAACCAAAGATTGCACACACAGAACCAGCTCTAAATTTAATCCTGTCCCATAAAAAGTGTTCCGGTGAGCAAATTCCAAATTGTCTAGGCAGCAGGTCAATGCTCAGCTTAACAATCCATTATTTCATTCCTGACAGGGTTTGCTATCCCCATTTCACAGGCTGAGAAAGCGAGGCCCAAAGCAACAGAAGTACTCTAGACTCTGTCCTCTCTCAGCGGGTCATCATTTGCATGGGGTGCCAGAGGAACCACTGTGAGCACAGAGGACAGTCCATCTTCAGGCAGCATTAAGAGTCAGGCTGTGCAGGCATGTCACCACCATCCCCACCTCTTCCCTTATCCAAAGCAGTATGAGTGGAGCAGCGAGCCAAGGAGTTCTTAGGGACCACGGAATCTTTAAAACTGTAAAACACTACCTAGATTGTACAGATCTTTGTGAGGGAGGAATGGAACGGTGCCAACAGAGGCTCAGCGAAGAACATGTGACCTGGGGGATAGGCTATAAATGCCGGCTGCCGCAGCCGCTGCTGCCGCTGCTGCTGCTGCTGCTGCCTGGGAAGGGAAGGCAGCTGTTCACCCTGCAATTCTCTTGTCATGACCAAGCCTGAGGCCCCATTTGCAGGGCTGCTTCTGACTCAAGCCAGTGTTCCTTTCAAATGAGAGGGAAGGAAAAGGATGACTCATAGTATAGCATAGTGGAGTTCCTGGCTGACCTACAGCAGCTGGGGAGAGGAGGCCCCAAGGCAAGGGGAAACATGAGCCCCCAGGGGCCCAACTGCTTGGCTGTTGCCTTTCCTGGGTATCACACCCATGCTCATCATCAGCATCAGTCAGAGAGGCCAGAGAGAGTGAAGCTCAGGCCTCTGGGGAGCATGTGCCCAGATGTACTCATATGAAAAAGCGACCCTACCCCCCCCATCTCATGCAGGCCAAAGGTGGGCAGAGGCACCTGCTGGATGCAGCTGCTATTCTGACTTGGACAGCAGCTGGCCCTGGCTTCAAGGGCAATGGAGTGTCCCAGACCCATCAAGGGGCACTAAGACTTTAAGTCATTTCTTCAATTCTCCTTGTGTGTAGGGCCCCTTCTGTGTGCTCAGTTCCAGCTTAACAGTGACAAGGAGACGAAGATCCCACTGTAAAATGGGGCAAGCTCACAACCATGGTGCTGTATGGAACCAGCTTACGTGATTCTCTATGGGGAGACGTTGAGCATAGGAAGCCAGGAAAGCCCTGAGTGAACAGACAGCATTGGCACGGGCATGGCTTCAGACCCACAGGAAAATGGCAGAGTCCTATCCCACCACCACCACCACCAAAAGTGAGGTTCAGAGACATCGCAAAGCCTTCTGGGCATCCAACTGTGACTGCCAACAATGAGTGCAGAAAATGTCCACCATAGTTTTCTTCCCCTGGATATTTATAGTCCGAAGACTCTTCCCCTACAGAGATGGCTCCTATTTAAGTTAACTAAACCTAACCCCTTGTCCAGCAGTACTTAAACCCTGCCCCTTCGTTTGTTTATCTGGTGTGCAATAACCCCACCCCTCTGTTCAACTGTATACAACAAACACTGAGCATCTGAGGCTTTCTCCATCAGAGAGTGCCCAGTCCACCCTAACCCTAACCAGTACATCCCATTCCAGTTACTGCTGTCTTTTCTCTACTCCCTCACTGCCCTAGTCAGGTCAAGTCCCTAGAGCCATGCAAGGGGGGGAGCAGTGAACCTCACACGTTACCCAAGAGATGCACATTAAACAGCAAGAGTAACGGAGTATATTACTGACCGAGCTGATAATAGTGAAGACAGTATGAACAACTGGGGTATGGCCAGTCAGGCAGTCCCACACAATGGTAATGAGTGTGTAAAGGAATACAATCTCCCTAGAAGACAATTTTGATATGTGTTTACCAAATACCTGAACGGTTCCTTTGATAGAGCAATTTTACTTCTAGGAATTTAAATGAAGGAAAGAACACATGTACACAAAGATATTCATTTCAGCATTGCTTACAGTAGGATAGATACAAACAATCGAGTAACAACCAAGGACTGATTGATGCGTGTTGGCTCAACCCTCCATGAAATACTATACAACCATTAAGATATTAAGCACAATATTTATTGATGAAAAAAGATGTTCACAGCATATTGTGAGGAGGAGAAAAAAGCAAGTTACAAAACAGTGTGCTTCCAATTTACAAATTAGTACAACAGAATAACTCCATTTGTTCTTTGTTTTTTTTTTCCAAATAAGTGATCTATATGACTAGGAAAGATTTTGAGATACAGAAGACTTTGGAGTAGCTCTCTTTGAACAACATTACAGATTTCTGGACTGGTGAGATGGCTCAGCAGGTAAAGGGTGATGACCCGAGTTCAATCTCCATGGTGATCAGAGATCTTCTGCAAGCTGTCCTCTGACCTCCACACACATACCAGAGCACACACATGCAGATACTCATACAAAACTAAACAATTTTGAAGTATTAAATATGTCACCTTTTTCCATGAGGCTTGGAGATGTTTTCTAACAATGTTAAAAATTTTAAATAAGGGTTAGACTAGACAACGTATAACGTCCTTGTCATCTCTGACACTATGACTGTCACTCCAAGCACTCGAGTGATTTTAAATAACCCCTTTATTACCAAGCTTTCCACGTGGCCGTTGGAGTTAAGGCTTTTGCTAGCAGCTGTAACCCTGTACATCCCTCTCTCGCGTATTCCCCACCCAGCTGTCTCCCCTGTCAGTCCAGAAGCTTCTGTTTAGCGAGGCTCAACTCCCCTATTTGTAATCCATGTGCCCCATCAAGAACTGGGCAAAGGAACATGGCTCAGCATTCTGGCAGGTGCCATGCGGGCACAAAGAGATAAAAAGGCACAACTTAGATCCTAGTGGATAGACTCAGACACACAATGCTTGGCTTTCATAACTGACTATGAGAGACAGCAGAAAGAGCAGGCAAGCTGGCAGGAAGGCATACTAAGGGAGAAAGCCATGCAGGATGGTGGGCAAGGGCACACCAAGCAAGGGGGACAGTCTAGGCAAAGCTGAAACCAGCACACAGTTCTTTCAGACATGTTCTTCAGACATTTCCAAGAAGCTGCCACAACCCTAGTTCTGATAAACGTCTACTTTGGCAACAACGGAGAAAAGTTAAGTCTCTGAAACAGAAGTTCTCTTTAATCTAAGCCTGGGTTAGCCACCAAAGACAACCAGAAATCTACTGGGGTCAAAGACAATCCACTTTCCCCAACCCTCCCAAGGGGAGAGCTGGGGGGAGGGGAGGGTCCGGGAAGGGCTGTGGGGAAGCAGCAATAGGGACAGCCAGACATCTCACATGCAGACAAGGCTCACCCCACCAGCAGGCCTCTGGCTTCTCCGGCAGCACCACCGGCCCCATTGGACAGATGGAGGAACCCGGCTGGAGAGTCAAAATGGCTTGCTCCAGGATCACCCAGCCAGAGAGCGGGGAAGGTGACTCCACTCAGGCCTTCTGACTCCAAGTCCAGTGCTATTTCGAGGTAACACACAGGACCTGGAGTCAGGAGCCCTGGGTGGCTCTGTCACCCCCTGGCTGAGTGGTCGTGGACGAGCAGCTCACCCCTCACAGCCTCTTCCCCAACTGTAAAATGAGGCGGCGGGCTGCCCCGCCCATTCCCGCTCAGCTCTGATCCTTCTAGGGGCGGCTGCAAAGCTCCTGGTATCAATTACATTTCCCAAGTTGGCCCGGCAAAGATCACCGAGAGATCTTCGGCCTGTCACGTGGTTAAGTTAAAGGGGGGTGCAGCAAACGTCCCAAATTAACTTTCACTGCACTGCTTCTGCTGACACCTGCTTTCTCATTTTTTTTCTAGTTTCCTTGGTGAAGCAGCCTTACTAAGTAAGCTAGGCTGGCAGCTAAAAGGGCAAACAATTAATTATTGGTGAGCCAAACACCAAAGCTAAAGTTAAAGGCCAGGGTCATGTCCAGAGCACACAACCTTGGTATGGGTGAAGAAGTCTCACTAGCTATTTTGGGTCTCTTCTACTAGGTTCTTAAGTGTAGAAATATGGAAACGACTCCAGGCAATAGAGATCTGGGGTGCAGGTCTTCTCGGGGGACCACCAAACCAAATCCCCACCACCTCCAGTCCTGGTCCCAGGCTATCTACTGCTGGAGTGCTGAGGCTAGGGCCGACTTCGGCAGACACAAACACCGGGCGTGTGACCGAGCCCGGCGACGCGGCCGGGAGCTCCACCGCAGTTTCGTCAGAGGTAAAGGTACGCGCCCGGCGCGCGCGGCGTGTGCACACGCGCAGGGGACACACACACACACACACACACACACACACACACACACACACACACACCCGCGCACAGCCCACTCATTAACACCCCCTCCCAACCTGAGGAAGCTCGATCACTCGATCACTCGCGACCGTCCCCTTGGGCCTCTGCTGCGAACCCACCCGAGCGCGCCAGTCACACACCACGCGGCCCCGCAGCTCCGGGACGCAGCGGCGTTGGCAGAGGGCTACGGCCAGCCGTCTCCCTCGTGTGGCGGGCTTCCTCTAGGCGACACCTCGCCCCGCCGCCTATCCTAATCGCCAGCCTGAAGTCGCCACCAGGAGTCTTCCCGGAGCAGAACGTCTGCCGCTGCGTCCCCTCGGAGTCGCGTCTCACCGCCAGGAGTCAGCTTGCAAGCCTCTCCCCGCCCACCCGGTCCCATGACAGCTGCTACCGCCCAAAGACTGGTAGATTCTAACCAGAAGCAAAGTTTCCCTCTCTCCTCCCACCCTCCCTCCCCACTCCGCCTTCCCCTCCCTCCCAGTGTTATGCAAAACGGACCGGCACAAACGCTTCCACTCCAGGTACTCAGTCTGTCCCCGCGACTCCCGCGGGTTTCCGTCCGACAGCCGGGCTCCGTACCCAGGCGTGTCCCCGCATCCGGGGTCTCCTCCCTGGCTCTACCGCATCCCCAATCTCTCGGGGACACGCAGCCAAGAGCCGGGAGCAAAAGCCCTAACTCGGGAGCCAAACTTTAGGCTTGCAACAGGCTTGGGCCGGGGGAAACGGAGGAGTTGGGGGCGCGCACGCCGCGTGCACATTTCCCCGCAACTGTTTGTCCCAGCAGCAATCCCCATTTTTTGGTCTCCAAGCCAGCAGCTCTCTCCTCCTCCCTTCCGAACACCAAAGCACACTCCTGTCACGAGCGTGTAGCCGGTGAAGCTCCCAGGCTCAGCCAGAACCCGGGACGCCGCCTCACCTTCCCTTCCCCCTGCAATCGTGGAGCGCGCGCCGAGGCCGCGCGCCGCAGGGGGACCCAGACACCCCCCAGATAGTCCTTCCGCCCCGATCCAGCTTTGCTCTTGCCTAGAGGGTCTCCTCCGGATAGCGAAAGCTGATAGACACTATCTCCGCCCGCTTGTCCACGTGCCCCGCAGACCCTTAATTCCCCTAGTCGGCAACTGACAGGAAACTCTGCGCTGCGGGAGCAGGTGGGGGGCTGCGGACAAACCAGTGGCAGTACTTGGGGTACCCCGGTGCTGGAGAACGAGGGGACTCCAGGGCTGCGGGCCGCCTCCCTTAACCCCGCCACAAGTGCACGTGAAAGTACGGCAGCAAGTGCTGGGCGCCGAGGACGCGCCTACAGCACCCAGAGCCAGCCTTAGGGGTCCCTCCGACCCTGGCTAGACTCTACCTGCCCAAGGAATCGCAGTACCCCTCAACTTTGCGGGTGGGGGAACCACAGACTCCAGGTAGCCCTGACCAGACCCTCCCGGATGACTGTGTCCCCCAATGCTACAGCATGCGCCGGCGACCTGCAGCTCGCTACGCCTGTAACGGAGCGCAGCGCAAGGCACGTGGAAGGGGGGCTCTGCAGCCTGAACCCCCCGATCGCCCCGGTACGCCCACCGCTGCGCTCCTGGCTCCGCAGCTGCCGCTGCAGCCTCACGGTTCTGCACCCTGGTGTCTGGCCTGCTCTGCCCGCTGGCCGTACCTGCGTGTCAGAGAGATAGTTGAGGAAGAAGGACGAGAGCTCTTCATCCAACAGCGCGCTGCAGTCGTTCCCCGCCATCTTCCAGCCGCGGCTGCAGCGTGCGGCGGAGTCAGCGCCGAGCCCGCCCGGGGGAGGGAGCGAGCGAAGAGGAGGGAGGAGGCAGCCCGGCGGGCGGGTGGAGGGCGGAGCTCGGGCCCCCGGCTGCGGCAGGCCGGGTGGCTGCGGGGGCGGGGCCGCGTGAGCCTGGGGTCGTACCCCCACTTTCCCTGCTCAGAGTCTGTCTCCGCGACCAAGTCTCGCAGCCCCCCGCAGGGATTAAAAAGCGCCGGCAGCCAGGTGGCGGTGCCCGGGCCAGCAGCCCGGTGCCTGCGCAGCAATGCGGGCACCCCCTCCTTACAGCTAGAGCGAATCACGTTGCGTTAGCGCTGGGCGGGCCCTTGCCTGACAACCTGCTTCTACACAGCTAGGGAAACTGAGGCTCCAGGAGGTTTGGAACGGCATTTGAAGCCGCAGTGTGCTTCAACAGCAAAAGAGAAAGCTTCGGAGGCCTCCTAAGTTCTCTATCCGGAGTGTAAGACCAGAGAGGGAGGAAGGCAAAGCACAGGTCAAAGGCAAAGAAATCAGAGAAGACTTCTCGGAGAGGGCTGCATTCGTATGTTTTCTTTGAAGCCTTCCCCCCTCCCCATTTCCTGTTAAGCTAAACCATCCCCCAATTATGTCCTTTACCATAGCCTACAGTGTCTTGAATTGGCTAGGCTTCTGCCAGTCTCCCAGGTCCATTGACCTTCTCCCTTTCTTAATAGGAACCTTCTGGAAAGGAGCCACTATGCTAATCGGCCATTCACCGAATAAGGGTATCTTTAGGGCACACTTTTCCATCACCCTTGGTTTTTTTTTGGGGGGGGGGGGTTCGAGAAAGGTTTTCTTTGTGTAACAGTCCTAACTGTCCTGGAACTCACTTTGTAGACCAAGCTGGCCTTGAACTCACTGAGATCCTCCTGCCTCTGCCTCCCAAGAGCTGGATTAAAGGCACGTGCCACCACCACCTGGTTTTCCATCACCCTTATAAATACCAACCCATTTGTTGTTTCCCAACCCCAAGCCATTGCGACCCTTTCCCTTAGCGGTATCTCAGCGGCCCTTGTACCTTGGCTTCCTTGAAGAATTGATTAGAGTCAATCTGTCCTTGCTAGAGTCTAACACATGAAACCAGGTTTAAACCTTGTTTTGTTATCACTTCGGTTGACCAGGGGTATTTAATAAATAATGTGTTAATTGAAAAGGCTGGAGGGCTCTGCTCTCCTCCACCCCCTCGGTCACCACATACTCTACCAGATGAGGGAACTGTAGGTCAGGACTGCACTCCAGGAGAGTCCTGAACCAGAGCCAGGAAGCAAACCTTCTGACTTCAACCTTGAACTCTCATTGCTTCGAAGCTGGCCAAGCAGGCATCTAGGTGTGTGAGGGCAAGGGAGGGGTGTGGGGGGCGGGGGCTGGGGCTGAATAAAGGCTGCAAGGCAGGAAGACACAGACCTGTTTATTGGGCACACCTGCCTCTTGCCACCTCCCTCCCACAGGGTACTGGCAAGGGGCTGCCCCACCCTGCCCGGCCAGCAGGCTCTCCTTCCAGCAAGAGAAGGAAAGAGCCTCAGCACACCTGCTCAGACTTGAGCCACACAGCAACAGCTTCCTTCTCCAGTCTGAGGTTCCCAGAACCGCAGGGTGTGATTTCACTCTTTGGGCTTAAGGCCAGCATGCTTTTAAGGAACGATGCTGCCAAAAGAGAACCTACAGCTAGCCTCAGAGGAGTCCTGGGTTCTGGTCCAGCTCATAGTGTCCCTTGTTCTAGTACTGGGCAACTCAGTCAGGATCGCTGCCTGGTTTTGAACCCCAGCAAGTCATCTGATCTCAGGCTTTGGTCTCTCATCTTTACAAATGGGGATAGTGAAATCACTTACTCATAGTGATGCTATGAAGATAAAGAGATAAAATATGTAAAGTGCTTGGCACAGGGCCTGCCTTCAGGGGGAATACGAGAAAATATCTTTACAGGCGCTGGTCATTATGACTTACCTTCCCTCCAATTTAAACGGACTCTGTACTCCATTCAGGTCTGAATCCTAATACCAACAACTGTGTGCACTGTTACTTAAAAGTAAAAGGGAGAGTCAGGCATGATGATGTATGCTTGTAATCCTAACACTTGGGAAGTGGAGGCAAGAGGGTCAGGAGTTCCAGGTCATCCTTGGCTATATAAGGAGCTATAGGCCAGCCTGGAGTACATGAGGTGCTGCCAAAAAAAAAAAAAAAAAAAAAAAAAAAATGAAGCAAGGACTGGGACCATAATTCACTTTATAGAACATTTTACCTACCACACATGAAGTTCCTGGCTTTATAGAACCAAATAAAACTGGGTATTGCAGCATGTGTTATAATGCCAACACTGCAGACATAGAAGCAGAAGGATCAGATGTTCAAGGTCATCTTTGACCACGTAGCAAGCTTGGGGCCAGCTTGGACCACATGAGACCCTGACTTACAAAACAAAACAAAACAAAAAAAATGATGAGCCTCAGTTTCCTCATCTACAAAATGGGGATAGCAATGGTCAAGTAAGGGTCAAGTGAAATAATATGTGTAAAAAAATTGCTTGGCCCTTGTCCAGCAGACAGGAAGTGACCATCACTGTCGTTATCATCCTCATTATCAGCAAGGACTTGGGTGCTCCAAGGCTGCTGCTCCTGGACCAAGTAGGGGTCCTATGAAACGGTTTCCAGAACTGTCCCCATTCTAGTCTGGCCCTTTGCTGTTGTGACTTTTGTAGCCAAAAAGCTACATTCCTCCCCAGCCAGCCGTCCCTGACCATGGCTGTGCACAGTGAGCTGTGCACAGTTACTGCACTGTTCACTGCCTTGCTAGAGACTCCTTTGGAGACTTTGTTTTTAAAACTCTGGTGTTGTTAGAATTACTACCCATTGCCCAGTCTTAAGGACTTTCTCATCGACCCTCTGACTGGGTTGTGGCTGCCAAGACATTTAGGGTGAACCTCCACCTGAGAAGCTTAGCTTGCTTTTCAGGAGTTCTTTCTTTAAAGGCACTCACAGTCTTGAGCCCCATGACCCTCTTGCCTCCTTGCAGGAGTGTGGAGTTCTTCCTTGAGAAAGTTGTCAAGCACGCTGAGTGATCATTCATGCCTGCAACTCCAGCACTCAGGAGGCTGAAGCAAAAGGACTGGAAAGGAAGTCTGAGGCCACCCTAGGTTGCATAGTGAGACCTCCTCTCAAAAAAAGAGAAGAAAAGAAAAGTCCTCAAGAAACCCAAGGTGACAGAGCATCTCAGGTTGCTGGTCTTCTGCCCGGCTAATGAAAAAGCTCCTGGATGAAGCCGTGCAGAGTCCCTGACCCAAATGTACTGTTAGCATCTCAGGCTCCGGCTGAACCTCCCAGCTTTCCTGTGCATCTGAGCTGCGTCATCTCTAATCCTTCCCACAAGCTTCAATAGGATGAATTTATCCATTATATCTCCTGGGAAATGAAAGCTTAAAGGGGGGGTTAATGCTGGGGATCTAGCTCAGTGGTGGAACATTTGCCCAGCACACTCAGGGTCCTAGGCTAAACCTCCAGTATCCCCTGCAAAAGGGGAGAAGTGGTTAGCTGTACACCAAGCAGCTAGAGGTCCAGCTAAGGCCAAGCCTAGGTGTGTGCCCGTCCAAGCGACAGCCCCCTAGAAGGGAATTAGAAGTGGCTCCTAACAGCTGGCCACCTGGAGGAAGCCAGAACGGTGGCACATTTCTTAGTTTATGACTTTCAAGGGAAGGGCAATAATACTGCCAGAGTTGGACTTCACGAGGCTCCACGTCTACCTCCTCTGCCGTTTTATTGGCCTTGCCTCCCTTGGAAGTAGTGAAAGTGAGCGTGGTGCATATCCAACCCAGCCCAAAGCCAAGAGCACTCCAGGCTCCTCGGATACGGCTCGAGGAAAAGGAACCTATCCGACTGGACTTGAATATTTTAGCCTCTCCCCCGCCTACAAATACTCCAAGTGAGACCATCAGCATTTCTTCTTCTGATATTAGGAGAGAGATCTCTTCAGACCCTGCAGCTCTGCTTCCCAGACTCTTGAGGACATGACAGTCACCTGGTCTCTGTCACCAGAGATTTCTATTCCGTAGGTCTGAAGTGGGCCCAGATTTAACAGGGTCCCCCGGGTGACTCTGCTTGTCCATCATTAAACAGATGTTTAAGTTACAACTGCTACTGCAGTTGGTGCACTCATAAGCCAGTGCCTATAGAACATCTGCCATCCCTGCCCACCTACTGGCCAACACAACTGTTAAGCAAACTATTGTTCAATGAGGGAGGGAGGACATGGGTCTTAACAGGCAGTAAGGATTTCTGGAACCCTATGGTCAAAGCTATGGTGCCACATAGCCACATGCTGCTCTATGTCCCAGTTTCTGTGTCCAAGGCCAAGATGAACTTTTAAAAGACAGCACCTTTGTACAGTTGATCCTTAAAGTCCCTATTATTGCTGCCTGAAACGTGATGGCATGGCCACAAGCAAGTTGGGAAGGAAAGGGTTTATTTGGCGTATACTTTCACATTGTTTATCATTAAAGGAAGCCAGGACAGGAACTCAAACAGGTCAGGAACCTAGAGGCAGGAGTCTGATGCAGAGGCCACGGAGGTCTCCTGCTGCAGCTGGGCTGCCCTTTCACCAGTAACCTCTCCTGGATTCTCTTCATGCTGTCCATGAAGAGAACACCCATGGGTCTCTCTTTTCTCAAGACCCTTTCGATCCTGGGGCTTCCACCACTACTCCAGCTGTGCCTTCACCAAGGGCCTCTCCTGGTCTCTCACTGTTTCAAGCCTCGACTGTTTTTTTTATGATCGTTTCATGCCTTCAAAACCAGTACCACCTGGGAGGCTCTTACACGTGACCAAGCTGGCTACAAACACAAGGTACAACCTTG
Source organism: Arvicola amphibius (assembly GCF_903992535.2). Classification (NCBI taxonomy): domain Eukaryota; kingdom Metazoa; phylum Chordata; class Mammalia; order Rodentia; family Cricetidae; genus Arvicola; species Arvicola amphibius. Next base: position 135,896,763 of record NC_052051.1, read on the forward strand.
GTCACCTCTGAACACAGCTTGTGTGTGCAGATTCAGAGGAAAGATTTTCCAGAAGATTTTACCTCAGTGATGCTGGTCTCTTCTGAATCGCCACTGAGTTCACAGCTCCAGCTGAGCAGCATCAATTGTCCCAGTAAAGCAAAAGTTTTGCTTCAGTGGTTCTGGTATCCTGTTAATCACAGCAGATTCTTCAGCCCAGATAACCAGAACCACAGATTATTAACTCAAAATAGCAAAAAAAAAAAAAAAAAAAAAAAAAAAAAATCCTGATAGAGTCATTAAGAGACTCTCAAACTTCCCTCTGAAACCTCCCAAGCCAGGCCTGCATTGTCTGCACTCCAACAAAAATGCTTCACTGAGATCTCAACACTCAGTGGCTTTTCTAGCCCGAAGTTCCACAATCCTTCCAAAAACACGGCAGTCCTAGCACCACTCCTAATACCAACTTCTGTTTTAATTAGGGCTTTTATTGCTTCCATGACCAAAAGCGAGTAGGGGAGGAGAGGGTTTATTTGGCTGACACTTCCACATCATAGTCCCTCACTGAAGGAAGCCAGGACAGGAACCCTTATCTCTGTCTTCCACTGAGTGACAAAACTTCAGAACAGTAGAGGGGCAAAGGATGTCACCTGGATCACAAAGCCCTTTGTGACAGAGACAGGACCGGAAGTCAGAGTTCCAAAAATCACCTGGATGTTTTTCATTTGAAGGTCTTAGGGTTGAGGGTGGGAGCCTCTGCCACTTAACTGAAGGCCCAGGATGAACAAGGCACATCTGTGTCTGACGAGGCCCTTGTCTCTGGCAGTGGCATTCCGTCTTCTGTCTTCCGGCAGTGGCATTCCGTGACTTCGTTGGTGCATTTGACGGAAACAACAGTTCATGTTGTTTCATGTGCAGCAAATGACTTCAAATCACCAGGTGAGCAGTGTTAAGCAGCTGTCGAGCTTCTTACTGCTTCCTGGTTTTGTAAGGGCTGCCCTCCACCAACCCTCAGTCACAAAACTAAACACGGAGGTAGAAAAACTTTGAAGAGGTAGAAACTTGCTTTCTCTTATCTGTTTACAGGGCAAAAGTCTTCAGCAGGATTCTTCCCAAGACCGTTTAATAGGTGAAGAAGATGTGGTGTCTTTCCTAGGTTATTATTCAATATGTACTCTAGTCCAGTAAGGCACAGGTGACACATCTTTAATTGCAGCACTTGGGAGGCAGAAACAGGAAGATCTCTTGGAGTTTAAGGCTAGCCTGGTCTAAATAGCAAATTCAAGGAGAGCCAGGGCTGCATAGAGGCATAGAGAGACCTTGTTTCAAAGAAAAAAAAAACACAATTGGGCAATGATGACACACACCTTTGATCCCAGCACTCGGAAGGTAGAGGCAAACGGAACTCTGTGAGTTTTAGGTCAGCCTGGTCTGCAAAGCAAGTTGCAGGACAGTCAAGTCTATTACATAGAGAAACCCTGTCTTGAGAAACCAAAAATCAACAACAACCAAACAAATTAACCCAAATACATATATACATATACACAATATCTATATTTATACAAATATTAGAATGATATATGTATATATCAGAAGAGTGACATTTAAAGAGACAGTATTCAAAAGGCAACATGGTGGGGCTGGAGAGATAGTTCGGTGGTTAAGAGCACTGGCTGCTTTTTCGGAGGACCAAAGTTCAATTCCCAGCACCCACATGACAGCTCACAACTATCTAACTGCAGCTCCAGGGGATGTGACATATTCACATATCAGTACATGCAGGCAAAACACCAATGCACATAAAAATAATAAATCATTAAAAGGCAACAGAGTTTACATTCAGTTTGACATGTGTATATATGTATATATGTGTGTGTATACATATGTGTGTGTGTGTGTGTATGTGTGTGTGTATCAGACAAAAAGGATAACTGAGTGCTCTGTCAGTTTCTGGCTTTGGCGTATTGGGGAATCACTTCTTGAAGATTATTCTATGTCTCCGACGTATCCTAGAGTTTTGTGCAGATCAAGTTCACAATAGAGAAGATTTTGAACTCAGTACTTATGGCTCTAAGTAATTAACAATGCTCCTGTAGGAGACCTTAAGTCTGATTCAAAAGACAGGGAACTACAACATAATGTTTATATATACTTTGATTCAACAAAATTTGTATATCCTTCTGGGTGCCCGGCACCATGCTATAGGACCATAAATAGCGGCCACTTTCAGCTGTTGCTGTCAGGTAGTTTCAAGATTCTGAGTTCCACAGTGTGCAGGGGTGAGGAGTCGGCAGACAAGTCAGGAGAAATAACCGTTTCTTCCCTGGAAGCTGGAAGGGCTGAGGACCGCTTAAAACAAGATTCTTTTCTCTATGGAGCCTCGACTCTCACTCTGCACAGTGACGGTCTTGAGCTGGACCAGCCTCAGGCATTTTCTCCAGGGCCTCGGCCCCGGATGTTCTAACTCCTGCTCGTGGGAGAAGTCATCTGGGCCGTGTATAGTTTGGCAGCAAAGGCAGCTGGAGTCAGGATGCTGAGAGGAGAATTCAGGTCAGTAGGCCACCCCAGGAGTGCTTTATATGAAAAGGAATCTCCTCAGCTCTGAGGCAGCCAAGAGGATTACAGGATCCAGAGGGAGAGCATGGCCTCCAGGCATGACAGCCATCATGAGGAGCAAAGCATGGTGGGTCCTCAGTGCAGCAGTATTGTGGATACTGGCCTCTCTCCAGCTTCCTCCAGAATCCCACAGACAATGGGGGGGTGGGGTGGACAAGTTGAAAGGGAGCATCCTTGTTCATTTCATTGCTTCACTTTTAAATTGTAAACTATCTTAAATTACCCCTAATCCCTAGAGCCCACGTAGTGGGAAGAGAGAACTCACTCCCACAAGTGTTCCTGTGACCTACACACAAGCCCTGTGACACTCACTGCCCCATGTGAATGTGTCATCAACTTGCTTTGTAACCATGGATCCCTTGTGATACCAGATTTATTTTCTCCAGATGACATTTTAGTCCCAGACATATCACTAAAAGAATAGGTAAAGTTGGTTAAGAAAACAGCGGGAATGGATGAGGTCCTTTACTTGTTAAACCTTCAAAGGCCTGTGAGACGCTTATACTGAGCCTCGGTGTTCTAATACACAGTCAAGTCAGATCTGCATAGAAGAGTCTAGAAAACGTTAACCATGATGCATTATTTGAAGTTTATTCATCATCCTGTTGGAAACAGTCTACTCTGTGGTGAGCTACATTTAGTGGGACAATACTAGCTATAGCTGCTTCCAATGCAGTGAGCAGGAAACCCTACACAAACTGGCTCCCACGAATAACTTACTGATCGACATAACAAGCATACCCAAGGGAGAACAGTTAGGAAGAGTGGATGCTTGCTCCCCAGCTGTGCTCCAATGCGCTCGCCACTGTGGATGTCCAGGTGTTTTGTCCCAGGTCCAGGTCCAGTCCTCTTAGCAGTGTAGCAAAGGAGCCTTCTGGGTTGTCCCCCTACTCTGGGCTGTCCTTCCGCTCTGGGCTGAGTTTGCTAATTGTGTTAGCCTGTGGCAAAAGCTCATTGTTTAGCCAATCCCTGCTCTGATTGGCCAGAATTAAGTTGCATGCATTCTAAACCCGGGAGTTCAGTGGGTTTATACAAATTACTCAAACCAGCGTTTGTGAACAAAGACTATGTGGTGGTTTGAAAAAAAAAAAAAAGGCCTCCAAAGGGAGTGGCACTATTAGGAGGTGTGGCTTTGTTGGAGTAGATATGGCCTTGTTGGAGTAAGTGTGTCACTGTGGAGGCCGGCTTTAAGGTCTCATATATGCTCAAAATCATGCCCAGTGTCTTAGACCACTTTATAAATACTGCCAGATTGCCAGTCTGGGCAATGACGGTGCACAACTTTAATTCCAGGAGGATCTCTGTGAGTTCGAGGCCAGCCTGGTCTACAAAAGCTAGTTCCAGGACAAGCTCCAAAACTACAGAGAAATCCTGTCATGGAAAAACAAACAAACAAACAAACAAACAAAAAAGAATTTTCATGGTCATGGTGTCTCTTCCCAGCAATAGAAAGCCTAACTCAGACTAAGACAGACTGCTAATTTAGATGGAGAAACATAAAGTTGGATGGATAGAAAGGTGAGGAGGATCTGGGAAGAGCTGAGGTGGGGAGGAGGGATAAAAAGACAAAAATATATTGAAAAAAATAATTAAAAAGAGAAAAAATGGGCAGTGATGGCGCACGCCTTTAATCCCAGCACTCGGGAGGCAGAGGCAGGCGGATCTCTGTGAGTTCGAGGCCAGCCTGGTCTACAAGAGCTAGTTCCAGGACAGGCTCTAAAAAAGCTGCAGAGAAACCCTGTCTCGAAAAAAACAAAACAAAACAAACAGAAAAAAAGAAATAATGTTCCAGTTGATAATAATGAGCTAGCTACCTTAAGACAATAAAAGAAGCACAAATTAAAACAGAGAAGGGTAGTAGTAACTGAAAATTGAGGAGACATTGGTAAAAATGAGAATAGAAAAAGGTCACCAAAATTAATAATTGATGCTTTGAAAGAACCAACAACTTTAGATCAGCGGTTCTCAACCTTCTTAATGCTGTGACCCTTTAATATAGTTCCTCATGTTGTGGTGACCCCCCCCCCAGCATAAAATTATTTCTTTGCTACTTAGTAACTATAATTTTGCTACTGTATGCATTGTAATCCAAATGTCTGATATGCGATCCTCAAAGGGATTACGATCTACAGGTTGAAAACCACTGCTTTAGACTGATCAAGAAAAACAGAGAGACTCATTATAAGTAAGAAATGCGACAGGGGACACAGCTACCAATTTAACTCTGATTAAGAAGATTGTAGCAATTAGAAAACAAATAAAATAGACAAATTCTTACAAACGCAAAACCCACTGGAACTGACTCAAGAAGCAACGGAACCCTTTCATAGACCTGAAACAAGAGCTTCAACTAGTAATGAAAAGGCTGCCCACGAAGTGCTGGGCACGGTGCTGGGCATGGTGGGACATCCTTGTAATCCTACCTCTCAGGAGGAAGAGACAAGGGTGGGGGCACAGATTCAGGGCGAGTCTGACCTACACAGTCAGACCCTGTCTCAAAAAAAAAAAAAAAGCCAACTCCCCCACACCTAAAACACAAGGACTGGGGTGCAGCTTTATCATCTAACACTCGCAGCGTGCACACAGCCTTATGATCCCCACTTTAAAAATAAAATCTATCCAATACAAAAGCTCAGAGCCACGTAGCTTCACTGGTGAACACTTCCGAACATGTCAAGTATTAAGAGCCACTCATCATGACCTCCTCCAGAGAGCCAAGAGAAGGGGACACTTGCTCCCTCATTCTCAGGCCGCCTTATCTGGATACCAAGACAAGACAGAGACGTAACAAGGTAAGTCTAAACCAATGTCTCTTATAAGGACAGATGAAAATTAATACACCTGAAAAATTAACAGGAGCTAAATATCGTTATAGAAAGATATGTATGTGTAAAGATGCCATCGATTCCCAAAAGATTCCAATCATCAAAAGCAATAAAGGATAATGGAGACATCCAACTAAATTTAAGCATGGGAGGAGAGTGGGACCATTTTGGGAAAGACTGCAAAGAGAGTTCATAAGGAGTTTTGGCTCATAAAGCAAGATTAATAGGATACCTGCATTATGTCCCCAACCTTTCTGCAGCTGTTTTGAGGACCATTTGTGATAAAGAATATGAGACTATTTTCACAACCGCTTGGAGGGGGCTTATCATAAAGACTCCTCTGTCTGTAGGTTCTCCAGGGTAGAACATGGCCTCACCCATGGGCACCATTCAGATCCCAGAGTTAAACTGCTCCTGTCTTGTAGCCTTTGTGCTCTGTGTTCCCTTGACCTGGAATGTTCTCCCTCACCAACCCCTCCTAGCCTGTTCATCTCGTTCATCCTCTGCTCGCAGCTCATCTCCTCAGGTATCTGCCCTGAGCAGCTGACGTAAATTAAATCTTTGAAAAGACCTTGATGGTTTATTTATGTGACAAGCAATGTGGTAGTACCAGGAGCCACTTACGGTGCCACCCGCAGTCTCTCTCGGGGCACAGCCCAGGGCCTGCAATGGGGAAGACGATGATGAATGAAGAGAGAACCCTGTGTCTGTAACACAAGCAGAAAGCCCTGGGTTCTGATGAGGAAGCTGAGACTCCGCGAAGAAAAACCAATGCCCAAGTGTCAGGAAGGGTGACCATAAATTTGGAGTGTGCTCCCAATTTGGATCTGTGCTCTGGACAATACTAAACTGAACCGGACATGGGACGGTAGGCAGAAGAAGCAGGCACAGCAAGGAAAGACAGATGGCATGTCAGAGAGAACACTAAACACGGCCATCTTTTCACCTATTCCAAGTCCTGTGAAAAGTGGGGTGTAGCAAATCTCTTTCTCCACGTGTTCCTGAGACTGCTGACCAGCGTGACTCTGCTGACTTTATTATTTACCCAGAAGTCCTGAGCATGCGCTCCCCCCCACCCCCGCCACCCAGCTGAGATCTCTTCCACTAAACCATCTGAGGTAACAACAACAGAGTGAACAAAGTTAAAACTGGGCCTCCTTTGCAAAGAGAAAGGAAAAGGAAAAAGGGAGAGAGACTTAAATACGCAAGGTGTTTAGAGTATTACCATTGCGGAAGCAATGTCTCGTAGCACTCTTCCCGCTCTTAGGAGTCTACCCTAAAAGTGTGTGTGAGAGAAAAGGCTTTCCAGGTGTAAGGAACAGCACCATCGCCCCCAGCCAAGGCTGTTCCTCTAGGCTTTGAAAGTAGTGTCTGCTTCCTGCCTCTATAATTCCAGGCAGGCCTTCTGACTTGCTTTGATCGACCGCAACAGAAGATGTGTTCTGCTCATTCCTGAGCTCCGTGTGATTTTGCTCTCTGGGAAGTCAGCCACCACAGGAAGATGAGAAAGGCACAGGCACCTTGAGCCTTATCTGCTTCTGCTGAGGCGCAGGTACCTGGTTGAACCCATTCTGGGTTCTCCAGCCCTGGGGCCTGCTACCCTATCAGTGCCCAACAGTACCATAGGAACCAACTCCACAGAGTTCTGCTCAAATCACAGCGTGAGCAAATAAGTGATTATCGTGGCTCCTAAAAATAATTATATTTATTTGTTTATTTAGTAGTGCTGGGCATCAAACATGGGCTCTCATACATACTAAACAAGTGCTTTACCTCTGAACTATATACCTCCAGTCCTATGGCTTTTAAGTCACTTAATTTGGGAGCAAGTTGTACATATGCATGCACACGTATGTGTGTTGTGTGTGTGTGTGTGTGTGTGTGTGTGTGTGTTGTGAGTGTGGACAAATGTGTACCAAGGTATACAAGTGTAGCTCAGAAGACAACCTTGCATGCCCGCCTTATTTTAGACAGGGTCTCTTTGTTCACCATCCGTGGCCCCCCAAACCAGCTGGAGTGCAAGCTTTTAGAAGTTCTGTCTCATCTCCCACCTCCTGTAGGAGCCCTGGGACTACTACGTCCAGGTTTACGTGGGTTCCGGGGATTCAAACTCAAGTTCCTGTGTGTTCATGGTAACAGCTTTACTGGGGCAATATTTTCAACAAAGCGACAGATAACAGAAGTGCCAGCTGTATGGATGTTGGCAAGGTGTTGGTATAAGCTGCCCCTCGGGGCCTCATCTGTAAAACGAGGTAACTGTAGTACTTCATTGTGGGGATGATCAGTCTACACAGCAAACCTTCAGTGGTTCTGTGGATTGTATAAAATGTAATCTCTTGGGCTTGGCGGCACACACCTCTAGTCTCAGCATTCTGGAATCTGAGGTAAGCTGATCTCTGTGAGTTCAAGGACAGTCTATTTCCAAGACAACCAGAGCTAAAGAGTGAGAGTTGTTAAAAAAAAAAAAAATCCCCCAACTCAATGTACTCGTAATGTTGTCAACTTCTTAATAATAAAAGATTTTAATGAAATTCCCAAATGAGGGTGAACTTTCGAATTAAAAAAGAAGATGGAGAAATAGAAACAATATGTTTGAGGTAATGTTCTCTGCTAAAAATTTCCTTTAATTTGATCTTCATGATAAAAAAAAATCTTCTATTTAGTGAACTTACTAAGTAGAAACCCCAGCCCTCTTGTAATTTGCCCACGGACACTATAGCATCGACAGGGAACGAAGTGCTTGTGTTTCCTCATAATCTCATAAATAGTAAAGGGCAGAGTTCGAGGGGACGCCTTCTTAGACAGCCACTGTTGCTTGTGCCGCTTCTGTTAGGTTTTGGTGCCCGTGTTATTCCTCACTTCACAGACGGGGAAACTGAGGCCTGGAAGATTGTTAGTGACACAGCTCAGATTTGTACCCTTGACACACTGGCCTGGAGCAGCACACACTGCTCCCGAAGCTTGGGAACTCAGTAAATAAACAGGGATTGATCAAACAATTGAAATGCACCCAGAGACATTGCTCTCATGGCCTCAGTCGGGGAAACCTCAGCCTGGGCTCTGACTCATGCTGAGCCTTTCCCACTGAGCCCTGGGCACTCCAGACCAAGGCAGGATTCAGTGGATTTCTAGAAAAGCCTGGGTAATAATCCAAACCACAATCCCTTGGACCTTAATTTTAACTGACTAGGGTTAGTACTTTAATCCTAAAATTGTGCTAAAAATATACCAGTGGTACTTAGACAATGCAGTGGATTTAGATCCAGACATCTACTTTCAGTGCCTTTGGGCCAGATCTTAGCTCCCTGGCTCTCAGAGTCGAAGACAGTGATCCTGACCTCTGTCATCAATCATGCAACTCGAGTGAGGTAACCCCTGAAAGAACTGGATAAATGCAAACTTAATTTAAAAATCACTGTGAAGCGTCCATGTAAAGTTAGATAACATGGACAAGCAACATAAACCTGTCTACGTGTTTTTTAATCGTGGCATTTCAATAAATAGATTAAAATTAAAAAACAAAACCAAAACCACATGTTACCCCAAGGAAAGGAAGCAAATGGTGATATTTGCATAGGTCATGGAGGCCCACCATGAAGTACTTCCTGGTTCATAGACGGTACTGAGTGAGCATTCAACAAACAAATCCCAGCACAACTGAGTCACACTCCAACCTCCAATGCCTACCATCACCCCTGGCTAGGTGGATGCTTTTGCTCATTTCCCCTGTAGTCTGGGCTTACCTCCTATGTCCAGACACACCGAGAGAAACCTTTTAAAGTATCCATTCCCCACCAGGCAAGACTAGCACTGTTAGCATCCAGGCTTCTCAGCTAGTATCGGATGCAGGATAGGGAAAGTTGTCTGTTAACACACGGGCGACTGAAAGGGACCACTAGACAGAGCGTAGAGATTTCTTCTTGTTTGTTTGTTTATTTACTTACTTTTAAACTTTATTTCTTATTACTAAGTAGTGAGGTGTATAAGTGGATGGGGGAGTGTTGCCATACTGCACATGCGTGAAACTAGATCTCTCCTTGCATTTTTTTCCCTAGCAATTGAACTCAGGTCCTAAGGCTTGAGCAGCGAAATCTTTACTTGCTGAGCCAACCTTCTCAGCTGCCTATTTATTTATTTTTCAGGTAGTGTCTCATGCAGCTCAGACTGGCCTCTAAGTGTTGGGATTATAGGTAAGTGTACCTGTATGCTCAGATAAAGTTTGAAAATTTCCTCCCTCCCTCCCTCCCTCCTTCACACCCTCACTCCCTTCCTTCTTTCCTTCCTCCTTTCCTTCTTCCTTCTCTCCCTTCCTCTTTTCCTCCTTCCCTCCTTTCCTCCCTCCCTTCCTCTTCTCTCCCTCCTTCCCTCCTTTTGAGGCAATGTCTCATGTAGCTGAGGCTGGCTTCGTAAATTTGAAGCCATGGTTGACCCTCTGTCCACCTCCCAAGTGCTGGGCTTACAGTGTGACCCACACTACTTTATAACTATGCTTAGGGTTGGGAGCACAGTTCAGTGGCAGATCACTTGCCTGCCACGCATGAGTGAGGCCCTGTTTTCCACTCCCAGGTCTCCAAACACGCATGCACACCTGTATACGTAACTACAGCACGTAGCATATGAATGGCGGGTAAGTACATGGAAAGTCGTTAGTACACTTGAAAAAGCACAGTACAACACTGTGTACATATCCTGCAGTGAACGCAATCACAAGCCAGCAATACCAATTGTTTGTGATATTGTGCAGCAACTTGAACTCTCGTGCAACATTTGTAGGAATGAAATACGCTATATACATTTTGGAAAATAGCTTGGCAGTTTCTAATAAAATTAAATATCTATCTTCTATTTGACACAGAAATCCCACGCTATGTATTTATGGAAGCAAACTAAAATAATGTCTACATAAAAAAAATGTGTGCGAGAATCTTCATTGCGGCCCAATTAATAATAATCGAAAACTGGAAGCTAGTCCTTCAGCTGGTGAATGAGTAGACAAACGGTGGCATGTCCATTCAATTAAATACTATCCTGCAATAATAGAAGAACATACTATCAACTCACATGCAACACCACAGACGAATTTCAAATATAATGACACTAAGCACAACATGACAGACTCAGAGGACTATACAGAGCATAATTCTATTTAAACAAAATTTTAGGAAAAGCAGTATTATGGTAAAGAAAAATAAAGAGCAGATTGGCCACAAAGTAGCCCAGGGAATCTCTCATATGATGGAAATCTTCCAAAGCTGCATGTGTGAGTGGTAGGACTGTCTGGTCTGGTCAAATGCCAATGCAACAAAACAGATGCATCTTATTAGATGCAAATTGAACCTCAGTGAAACTAATGTTTAAAATACAGATAGTACCTGTTTGCTGTTTTGCTTCTATAGATTAATTTGCTTTTTAATTTTTTAACGTGTTTATTTATTTTGCAGATATGTGTGGGCCGGGTACATTCGTGGAGGTCAACAGACAACTTTCAGGAGTTGGTTCTCTTCTTCTATATGTGGATCTCTGGGATGGATCTCAGATCGTCAGTGCTGGTAGCAAGTACCTGCACCTGAGAAACCATTTCACCAGCACCAGCCCTGAATTCCTCTTTGAGGCAATTCTCCTGTCTCAGGAGAATTCCAAAAAACAGCCGGAATGGGTATTTGCCAAGTATATCATATAGGAGATTCCTGAATTGGGCACAAATGAGAATAGATGGCCTCAAACATTCAAGATTATGGAACTTAGGCACAAAGCCAGTGTTATGTGTGGTAGAAAGAGCAATAGCCCAGAAGTCAAGAGCCATTCACTCATATGTTCATTCCTTCATCCCCCAAACACCTGCTACTACACAAGAGAATTAAGCATGAGCTGGTTTGAGTTTGGTGCCCATACAGCCACATCTAAAAGAATCCTACTAAACACAAGCCCAAGCTAGGCCTTATCTTATATAGGTGGCTCCTGACTTGGTGGCAAAGGAGGAGATGGATGTGACTCAAGGAAGTCATAGGGACTAGCCCTGGTGACCTCCGTGTCCTCTGCTGCTGCCTCCATCCAGGTCCACTGCCTCCTCTTGCTCGAACAGCCACAGCAGCCTCCTCGGTGGTCTCCTTGGGGATGCACTAACTGCCTCTGGTTCCCTCCACATGCAGCAGCCAGAGGGTTGTTGTTGCCGTCTGAGATCCAGATCCTTTACCATGTGCTCCTACTTCACCATTCTTCCATGGTGCCTCGAGGGCTCATATTAAAGTCCAGAGTCCTCAGGATGGCTCAAGGGGCTGGCCTTACATAACATATATTGAAAGATCAGCTAGGGATGTGTGGTATCCCATAGGCGTGAACAGGAAGGAAGAGCAGAAAAGAATAAAAGGAAGAAATTCTTTTTTTCCTTTGTGTACACATTGGTTTTTATTGTAGCAACTTGTACACATCAACATTTAAAATGAGCATCTTTTCCTTTCAGTAAAAACAGAAGGAGGAGGAGGAGGAGGAGGAGGAGGAAGAAGAAGAAGAAGAAGAAGAAGAAGAAGAAGAAGAAGAAGAAGAAGAAGAAGAAGAAGAAGAAGAAGAAGAAGAAGAAGGAAAGAAAATTAAGAATAAAGTTACAACAAAGAATGTCAAATCCAAATAAAACCCTACAGGTTCTTCTGATTCTGCCATTGAGGGCAGGGCTCAAGTCATCGTTAGGAGAGATTTTATTTTAAAAGTGTCATCTTAAACTGCAAGGATGTCCATTAAATATCACAATCACCCATGCCAAAAGAGAAGCCATGTTGTCACGATGCCCACTTACCCCCCCAGACACCTCAAACCCACCCTTGCTGACCTTCTATACTCCCCTTTATTTCTTTTTATTAAACAAGAGAAAGTAGACAGATACATGTTGTTAAAAGCTAACTGCCTGTATTCACGTAGACACAGTGTAATCTCTGAGCCAATATCCAGAGAAAGGAAAAAGCTAGAATTCTATGCACTACTACACAGGGGCCTAGCACCCCTCAGCCTCCAACAGAGCCAAAGGGGCTGGAGGGCTTTTCTTTCTTTTCCCACAGAGCATGCTGGTGGTGGTGTTGAATCCACAGTTTGAGACAAGAAAGGATAAACATGAATTTAGAACAGAATAGTAGAGATTCTTTTCCCATTGTATTTTACTCAAGATACTTCTCGAAAGATAAGTTGAGAACCATGATGTTGAGGAGACCTCAAAAACAAGGCGACTGAGCACAAGAGGGATTAGGGAAGGGAGGAAAATGACTGTAACTTGATCCCAGGGACTGGAGAAATTTAAAAAGTAAAAAAAGAGCATCAAATCCATCAGTTTTCTGTGCTAGTCATCCTTGCCTTCATCCTCCTCTCCTTCCCCTTCATCATCATCTTCATCTTCTTCACCTTCATCTCCATCCCCTTCATAAACGCCTTACAAGCCTTCATCATCATCATCTTCTTCTTCTTCTTCTTCTGCCTCTCCTTCTTCATCATCCTTATCAGGAACCAAATAGTACTGCAAGGGGTCTGGCCAAATGTCGCCTCTGATGGCCTCTGCTAACTCATCCACACCTGCAACAGAGTGGTCAGTAAACCAGGTAAAGCAACTCTCTGGCTCTTCTTGCTGCCTCTTCCTGCTGACCTTATTCTGTGCTTGACGCAAGCGTTTTGTCAAATCCTTTCCAGATTTCCATTTGATTTCAGTGGACTTTGAGGATGGGTCACCACTCTCATTCAGATGAAATTCTTTGGAGAGAACTTTATTTTCCAAGTAAGGATCTTCATCAAAATAAAAATCTATTCTGTAACTTGATTTAATGTCTTCAAATTCTCTCACTCTGGGCAAGTAATGCCAAGTTCTTCGCCTTCCTTTCCAAGGCATGCAGACACTTGTGGATGGTTGACAAATGTGGTTACCCAAAATTTGGGGATTTTTGGCAATCAATTCTGACCTCTTCTGAAAAAAAATGGTTGGTGGGGTTTATTATATTTTTGTTCTACTTTCAAAATTTCCTCACTGGCTTGTTCATTAAGTCTGTCTGTTTCATTTTGTACTTCCTCAAATGTGTTCAATTGCTTCTTGCTGTTCTTTTTCTCCCTTCGGCAGGCCGGGAGAGGCCAACTTGTTCTCCAGTTTCTGGGCAGGAGCTGATTTTGGTTTCTTGGACTGAGGCGGGAGCACAGATTGCCATTTCAGGGCCATGGCACTAGGGAAGTGGCTAGAAGCCAGAGGCCAGAGACAAGATGCACACAGCAGGAAGAAACTCACAGGAACTCGGAAGAAATTCTTAAGAAACGAAAGACCCCCTGATTTCTGGTCCTGTCTAACACATGTCTCAGTTTCCCAGGTCACCTGGCACCAATCAGGTGATCTCTAAGTGCCCTCTCAGTTCCTTGGGTGTTATATGACACCTCTTGCTGCGTCTGTTTCTTCCTCTATGTGCCCTTATCACACATCAGACACCTTTACACAAAATTGTTATCTGCACGTGTGAGTCACAGATTATATTGGCTCATCTGCAGGAGGCTTCGCTGCCCATTCTGCTGAGAAGATTCTCTGCCTAGAGCAGCCCCACGGTCATGGTCCCGACCTCAGGTGCAAAAGAACCCTGGTGAGTGAATGTCCTTTGAAATGGGAGAAGAGGGACAGAACTCTTCTCTAGCCAGGGCCTGTCTTCTGTAAACAGCAAAAAAGGAGTGAGAGAGAAGGCAGGGGGTTGACAGCAAGGCCCAGCCTTTCAAGGCGCTGCTGCTCTATCAGAGGCACTCAACACACTGCCAGGGAGATGCTCTCTTCTGGTCAAGTGGAAAAGTCATGGAACTGGCCATAAATCAATGCTCCATGCACAGCTCCGGCTCGGCTAGACCTTGACAACGCTGCTTGACCTCTAACTCAGTTCCTTTAGCAACTGGTCAGATCCAGTTAAGTTCAGTTCAAGCACATCCAGCATCTCGCATCATTTTAAATGGTACAAGCAGTAGATGTGGATGAAAGGGAAGCACGAAGCACGAATAAACAAAGGGGGAACTCCCTTGATTCGCCACGCAGAGACCATAAGCAAGCGCTTCCTCTGTTTCCGCTAGCATGTGGTTGACATTGCACTGACTGCCTCTTCCAATTATTTTATTTCACAATATATTGTGACCTTCTTTTCGGGGCATTTCATTCCCGTCTACACTCTGGTGAGATTAGTTGCCCATCGAATCTCGCTAGCTGGGGCCAGTCTCCAGGCTTCAATTCACCCTCCAAGAGCATATAGTAGTCCCACATGCTGACAGACACCAGACATTTTCCTGAAAACTTTGTTGGTCACCATCCAACAAGTATCCTAAACATTCTATTTTTAAATTTTTTTTGTCATTGTTTGTTTTTGTCTTGTATTTTTTGAGACAGAGTCTCACTGAGTTATGCCAACTGGACTAACACTCTATGCAGACCAGGCTGGCCTCAAATTTAATATACAATTGAGAATTACCTTGAGTTTATTCTCTAGAGCGGGAAAGTAGTCAAGGTTAATTTTTAGCAGACAAGACAGCAAAAGCAAAGTGCAGCCTCCAGAGAAGAGGGCAGACCAAGGGAACAGGTGGCAGCCAGCCTCGAACTCCTGGTCTTCCTTCCTCTACTCCTGAGTTCTGGGATTACAGGCATGTTAAGACCATACCTGTCTTTATATGGTACTGGAACTCAGTCACAGGCTTTTGTGTGCTCAGCAACCACTGTATCAACTGAGCTACTTCCTCTGGCCCTGTGGTCTACCTTCTTTTTTCTGTTTAGTTTTACTTTTTGTATTGGTATTGTTTCCAGTCTGTAGTGAGAGCTGCGGGCCGCTTCCCGCCGCCCGGCTCTCGGCTGCCTGGCTAGCTTATGCCCCGAAATAATAACACACAAACTGTATTCATTTAAATACTGCCTTGCCCATTAGTTTCAGCCTCTTATTAGCTAATTCTCACATCTTGCTTTAACCCATATTTAGTAATGTGTGTAGCACCACAAGGTGGTGGCTTACCGGGAAAGATTCAGCATGTCTGACCTGGCGGCTGGCTCCATGGCGTCTGTCTCCATGGCGTCTGTCTCAGAGAGGAGAGGCATGGCGGCTATCTGCGGCTGTCTAACTTCCCTTCCTCCCAGCATTCTGTTCTGTCTACTCCACCTATTTAAATCCTGCCCTATCAAAAAGCCAAGGCGGTTTCTTTATTAACCAATGAGAGTCCTCCATCATCAGTCTCCCACATCTCCACGATAAGCAACACTCAAGTTGCCCATCTTTGTGGCTTCTACTTGCATTTCATACATTTAAGACCCTTTCTCTGGACAGATTTTGACTTTCTCTTTATAACATTGAGAGATCTCATCTAAAAATGAAAGGCTAAGAAAGATCTAGTCGTTTCCTCATGGTCACACACTTGGCTATTTCACAGTGGACAGAAGCATCTTTCCCAGAGGAAAATGTGTATTCGTGCCAGCACCGCCCATTGCCTCTCCCTGCACAGCTGGAGCTGCACATGCCATGTGCCATCCTCCTCTCCGCATGTCACTTGACATAACCCTCTCTGGCTGCACCCTTCTTCCACAGAGGAGCATGAAGATAGCAAAGCGACAACAGGACTCGGGGCAAGGTTGGTCTCCCATCAAAGCCCTCACTCTGCTGGTTGTCCTGAGTGCGGGATTCCAGCTATAGAGAACGGGCTTGCAGTCTGAAAGCCTGCAGAAACATTTGCCACTGCTTTGGATAAATGGTAATTAGTCTAAATCATTTTGAAATCACTGTAATTAGTCTAAATCATTTTCACCAGGCTATCTTAACAATAAACTTCTGCCCATCTCTGTGACAGTTTCACATTTGATTCTGAAATCCTCCCCTTCCCAAATGCTTGTCTTTTAAGACCTAACCAAGTATTGACTTTTCCATGAAGCCATTTTGAAGTGTCTCCTGGAACCCTTGCTCTCAAAACCACAGGCTACTGTACTGTGGTCCCACTGGACTCCTAGTGTCAGTCTCCAGGCCCGTGAAGAACCTAACCCCTACGGTACCTAGCGCTGTGTATAGAACGCACCAGGTATTTCATGAAACATCTTTAGCCACCCTGGGCAAAGTGGGGACGGGAAACCAGGGTCCTTTGCTCCAGCTAACCACAAGACCTTTCTCAACATGCTTGCTTTGAGCTCCAGTCTTTTAGGTTGTTTGAGCCTGGTTGGTGGGTATGGATAGATAAAGGGGAGACAGGAAAGGGAGTGGCAGGAAGGGGAGGAAGCAGTAAAGGAGGTAAATAGATAGATGGAAGTGAGGAAGAAGGGGTGGAGGAAAGACAAAAGAATGGTTGAAGAGAAAGAAGAAAAGTCAGAAGGGAACAAATTTAATGGACGAGATGAAAGAAGGAAGAACAGCATGGCTGGATGGAAGAAAAAAGGCAGCAAGAGAAAGCAGGAAACAAAGAGGGAAGGAAGGGCTAAGTGTGATGGGCCCGCTTGGAATCCCAGTACTCGAGAGGCTGAGGCAGAGAGATTGCCAATTCAAGGCTAACCTGGGCTACACAGAACAGCAGCTCTGTCAAAAATGGGGGTGGGGTACCACTGCTTGGTTGAATAGAGTCAGGTTGACTCATCCAGAACCCCTCGAAAGAGTCATGTGCCCAGGGTGCTTTAGGCATGGAGCTGTCAGAAGCACGAGGAGTCTGCCGATCTGAAAAGGAGTGACTTTGGAAGGCTGGGGAGATCACTCCCTTGAAGTCCTAGTTTGGCTTCTGTTGCTATGACTACAACACCATGACCAAAAGCATCTCCGGGAGGGAAGGGTTTATGTCAGTTTACAGATTTTAGTTCATCATGGAAAGAAGTCAGGGCTGGAACCTGGAGTCAGGAACTGAAGCAGAGGCCATGAAGGAATGCTACTTACTGGCTTGCCCTCAAACTTTGTTCAGTTTGAGTTCTTATGTATCCCAGGGCCACTTTCCCAGGGAGGACACTACCCACAGTAGGCCCTCCCACGTGAGTCAGTAATCAAGAAAATGCGCATAGGCCTGCCCACAGGTCAGTCCAGCGGAGTCGATTCTGTAACTGAAGTTCCTCCAGGTTGGTGTCAAGGTGACAAAATGAATCAGTGCAGTTGGTATAGCGCTTGCTCTTTAAGCGCAAGGACCCGAGTTCAATCTCCAGACCGGGATTTAAAAAGAAGAAACGAAAAAGCTGGGTGTCATGGTGCCCACTTGCCATTCCCATGCTGTGGAGGCAGAGACGTGTGGATCATTGGTGCTTGCTGACTGGTCAGCTGAAGTTCTAGGCTCTTAAGAGGCCCTGGCCCCTAAAGTGTAAGAGAGTGGGCATTGGTTGAGAACATCTGAGGGTGACCCCTGGGCCCTACATATATGTGCACAGGCGTGCATGTACAAGTACTCATAGTCCCCTGCACATATGTATACACGCAGAGACGCAGGGATTAAACTGGGGACTGGGTCAGTTGGAGTAGATAGGCCTCCAAAGCTAACCTCTAAACGGCAGCGCCATCAGCTTTCAAAGGAGGCGTTTGCTTGCTGCTTCGTGGAAGGGCTGAAGTTGTTTTTCTGCTTCTCATACAACATTAGTTTTTATTTTCATTTTTGCTTTGCGACAGGGACTTCTCTGTGTAGCCTGTCCTGTCGTGGAACTCAGTCAGTAGGCCAGGCTGGCCTCGAACTCAGAGATCTGCCTGTCTCTGCCTCCCAAGTAGTGGGATTAGAGATGTGGGCCACCACACCCAGCAGAACACATATTCTTGTCTGGAGCCCAAGGAAGGTTTTGCAGTATACACCGAGTGCTAGGCCATAAAAGAAATCTCGATAAACCGAAAGGGTTCAAAGTATGCAACGTACAGTCTCTGATAAGTATGGCGTGGAACCAGAAAGGAATGATGGAAAGAAACTTGGGGGATTCACAAACCTGCAGAAATGAAACAATACACTCCTAGAATCGGAGCCTTCAAGTTGGCCCTTAAAGGGCAGGAAGAATTTTCACAAAGTTACCAGAGTAGCAAAGCAAGGCCTCTAGCCTATTTAGGTATCCGTAGCCTGCTGTAGACTGTAAGTAGGGGAAAACTGAGGGAAGGGATGTCTGCAAAGGTAAACTGAGGCCTGAACACTGCACTAGGAGCTCAGGCTTCCCCTCCTCCGCAGGGCGGAGCTGTGGGGGACTGCGCTTGAACCCAGAAGAAAGCTGAGCAGATAAGACTTGGCGTGTAGATCCCCATGTTCCTTCAGTTGATTTGCTACATGATACAATCTTCTGAGGACACGATGCAGATGTCCAGACTTAGGGACAGAGAACTTCAAGTCAGCCATTCTGGGAAAGTGCTTGTGGGAGGCTGGAGAGTGACCACAGCGGGTGACTCCTGTTTTTCGTCTGTGTCTTTCCTGTCATGGCTGGCCAAAGATCCCCTCCCTCACTGTACCCCTGGGTCTTCTGTTCACTGGGTGCCAAATCTCACCCATGTCAGCAGATCAACAATTAGCAGACAAGCAAATAGTAGACAAACAATTCACGGGGCATTTCTGTGGTGGGTGCATGGAAAGGCCAGTGGGCAAATGGCTTCTCCCCTAGTGACCCCAATTCCAGTGAACCTGTTTCTACATTCATGGGACTGGTCACTCCCTCCTGCCCTGCAGTTCACAGGCCCTGGAGAGAGGGAGCCTGGCCAACTGGTATGAACTTTGGCCTCATGTTATCATTTTCCTCAGAATCTCAGAAGTGGCCAAGCAACTCAAAGGTCTTTCATGATGAAGGGGACAAAAGTCAGCTCCAGCCATTAGCTATTGATCGCTCCTGACCGCACCTTGAGCGAGATTCTTGTCCCAGATTTACAGAGCGAAACTGACGTTCTCAGGGTTATTCCAGGAGGCCCCAGAAGATGCTAAGAGTCCTTGTTCTGAGCGGAAAGCTTCCCGAACTCATACCCATTGAAGCTGTGTGTAGCAAGACTCAATGTCCTACCCCAGAGGACAGAGTGACACAGAAAGCCAGGCTTCTGCCTATCCTGGCTAGAACTTGGGAACCATCCAGACCCTTTGCGTCCAGCAGTTCTGTTCCTGGGAACCTCTTGTAAGGAATAAACGTTCAGTGTGGACAAGGGATGGGGATGTGGAATTATCTCAGCACAGCATATAGGAATATTGACGTTTATGACCCTAGACTGTTGGCGAAGCAGTTTGCCTCCATTGTCACATTGGCTCCCCTCAGGAGTCCTGGGGGTAGACCCAGCTATTATCCCCATTAAACAGCCCAAAGAGATTCCCCAAGATCTTACAGCTCCAGCACAGCAGAGGCAGACTTAGAGCAACATTGTCTCCTGTTGTAAAACAATGGATAGAAATTGCTGGGCGTGGCTACCCCAGGGCTCAGAGGCTGTGGAAGAGAATCATTGAGGCCGGCTTAGGCAGCCTCATAAGACTCTATTTAGAAAAAAAAAAAAAGCCAGGGAGTGGTAGTACACACCTTTAATACTAGTACTCAGAAGGTAGAGGCAGACAAGACAGATCTCTGAGTTTGAGTCCAGCCTGGTCTACGGAGTGAGTTCCAGGACAGCCAGATCTGTTACACAGAGAAACTCTGTCTCAAAAAAAAAAAAAAAAAAAATGTTTCTCAGATAGTGGGACCCTAGGGGTCAATCCTGGAACTCATTCTGTAGACCAGACCAACCTTAAACTCACAGAGATCCCCCTGCCTCTGCCTCTGGAGTGCTGAGATTAAAGGTGTGGGCCACCATCTCCTCGCTTGAGAAAACTTTGACTGGCCACCCCCACCTCACTCAGTATCTCCCTTGCTGTGTGCAAGGAGCAACAGAATAGAGAAAGCAACCTGAGGAAAAGTTCAGAAAGTAATCCCAGGAGACATGACATACGCAGGCCCTAGGTCACAGGACAGTCCAAGGCGGGGTTCCAGTGACATGTCTGGACACAGAGAGGCTAACGGTCAGGCACATCTCATGGCAGTCACACCAGCGAGTTTCTGATCTATATACAATATCAAAACACAAGCATGATGTTTGTTGGATAAACGGAGCTTCGAAACAGCCTGAGTACCCCCAAGAAGACGGGGAAGCTGTTCAGAGGCCTAAACAACTCCACAGGGGTCCCCAGGGCTCTGCCAGGGAGGCTGTGCAGCTGCAGGAGGTTAAAGAAACAAATGGGTCCTGTGCCAAGGAGGTTGGAGAGATGGGGGCCAGAGGGGACTGGTAGGGGTCAAGGTCAGCCTGGCATTGCCCCGCCAGCCGCCTGGAACTCAAGTCTGTCTGAAAAGTACTGACTTTTCCCAGGGACAATAATAGACAGCCCTGTAGAAAATTTAGGCGTGGTGGGAGGGCTTTCCCTAATAGCTTAATTTTTTTCTTTTCTTTTATATGTATATTTTAATTCTCTGTTAAGAACATTTGAATTGGCATATTGCGTGTGATGCTGGGCAGAGCGGTCTGTTTTTACTGCAAACATTCCTGGTTGTTTCCATGCACTACAGTTTGTTTGCTTGCTTCCATGTGTTAAATAATGTCTTATAAAAATTTGGCAAATGCGAAATAGGGCAGCGACAAGAAAAACATTTCTTTTTTACTTAAATAGCTTTGATCTTATGGGTGAGAGACTCATTTTATTACATAAGGCAGGTGCTCTGGCAAAGAATGAGTCTGTTTGAGAAGATTGAGTTCATCCTAGCAGGTAGCGTGCAGAGGCATCCACTACCACACCGACACCGTTAGGGCCATGGGGCCGCCACGCTGGCATTGCCTCTCTCTTCCCAGTTGCCAGATCAGAAGGAAAAAAAATTTTTTTAAAGACAGTCTCCCTGTGTAGCCTTGGCTAGCCTGTAATTTACTCTGTAGATAAGGCTAGCCTCAAACTCACAAAAATCTGCCTGCTACTGCCTCTTTTGGGTGCTGGGATTAATGAGAAGCACCATTACACCCTGGGAAAACGACTACAACATCCTCTTCTTCACATTTAGTGTGTGTGTGTGTGTGTGTGTGTGTGTGACAGCACGTTTGCAGAGGTTAGAAAACAACCTACAGTAGTTGGCCCTCTCCTTCTGTCTTGTGCGTTCTGAGAAATAAGTTGTCAGGCTTGGAGGCAAACACCTTTACCTGCTGAGCTCTGCCTTGCCAGCCTGGGAAAACCATTCTTGGTGGCTTTCATTCACGTGTGTAGAGAATCTTTGCGTTTGTAAGTGCATGCATGTTCACTCTGCAGCAATTGCGTTTTTATCGTGGGTCTCATCAATTGTGGCACTGAGTTATGCCACCATGTATCTTGGGCATCTTTCCATAGTTCATGTCGAGTTGTGTCGGTTGGGGATTTATTCTGCTGATCTAGAGTCCTTCCTGGTGCTATCAAAAGCCCTACAGCTCCCAGCCTGTCATCAGCAAGGCCTTCATCTCTCCGTGGATGGGGTGGGGTGCGGTTCAAAGGCTGGCTTTCTTTTCCCTTCCTCTTTGCTTCTCTCCTTTCTTTCCCCCTCCTTCTTTCTCTCTTGTTTTTGCTTTTCTTTCTTCTTACGTATGTAATGTATGCATGTGTGTGCGCACACGTGAGGGAGGGCTCACCCTTGTGTGTACATGCGGAGGTCAGAGGTCAGCACCAGGGACAGTCTTTCTCTGTCACCCTCCTCCTTCTATATTTTCATTTTCTTTTTAAAAGTTTTTAAATTAATTTTTAAAACTTCATATATGTGTACTATATATCACTTCTCCCCTCCTCACTCTACCCCCTCCTGTGGGTTCCCTCTTAAATTCATGGCCTTTTTAAAATAATTATTTATTTATACTTATTTGTTATTATATTTAACTATTTATATATATATAAGTTAATAAGTATATAAATACAACCTGCTGAGTCCATTCAGTGTTGCATATATGTAATTATGTACATATATATGTATACACACACATTTTTAGGGCCGATTATTTTGTAGCAGATAATCAAGTAGGGGGCTCATCCCTGGGGAAGACCAGTTCTACTTCAGTAGTCATTAGTTACCTGTAGCTTTTCATCTAGGAGTGGGGCTTTGTGAGACTTTTCTCATCCACACTGGCATGTCAGCTGGTATTGTCATTATTCAGGTCTTATTTAGACAGTCATATTGTTGAGATGTCATGGGCACAGTTCTCCTGTCATATATAGAAGACACTGTCTCCCAGGAGATTTTCCGGTCCTCTGACTCTGGCGGTCTTTCTGCCTCTTCTTCGGAGATGTTGCCAGAGCCCTAAGAGTAGGGGTTGTGTTGTAAATGTATGAGTTGGGGCTGGGCACCCCCGTGGTCAGTGGTTGTCTGTATTTTGACCTGTTGTGGTTTTCTGTAATGGCCTCTGTCTGCTGCGGAGAAAGAGCTTCTCTGATGAGGGGTGAGAGCTACGCTTCTCTGTGGGTGTAAGGATAAGCATTTAGAATGCAGCTGGGAATTAAACTGCTTTGCAAAGTGGCAGTGGCAGGTTTTCTTCTAGGTGCCATGACCTCACCAGCCAGGAGCAGCTGGCTCTGTTTACGGCACCAGGCATGGATTCCCTCCTGCAGTGAGGTCTTGAGTCCAGTTAGACAGTTCCTGACCACCCCCAAGATATATGGCATCCTTGGTGATACTTTGGCATTCTGGTCATTGTTGTAGCTCATAGGTGTCACCGCTGGGTAGCACACTGGTTAGCTTCCTTCCTGTGATACACTTTCTGGTACCATGAAAGTTAGTTCAGGGAGGCAGCTCCTGTGTCATATCCGGTTTGATTCCTGTGTCTGAAGTGTATGGCGTTTTCAGCAATAGGGTCAGTTTTACCTTCAAATTCTGGGAGGAAACTGAGGGCTCTGACCGACAACTCAAAGGGATGATTCTTGTGCTTAGTACCCAGTGTTTTGTTAGGCAGTCCATGGTTCTTGAGGGGAGTGTTGTGGCCGTATGTGGTATAACTTGATTGAAACTGTGGGTGTACACGTACATGTAATTCACATACACTTACATGTAATTTTAGGTAAATATCAAACAATATGATTCACTGTGGATGTCTCAAACATCTTTAGAGTTATTTATCCCTCCTCCCTCCCCTCTCCCTCTGTATTGCCTCCCTTTCCCGCTCTTCAGGTAAAATTCTCCCCTTTCACCATTCCTCCTTCCTAGCCTCATCCCCAACTCTGCCATCAGATCCAGGCCCCCCCCCCCCCCCCCCCCCCACCGTGGTCTCTTTACTTTCCTGGTTTCTGTGGTTATTCCAGGTCATATAGTCACACCTGGAGATTTGGAGCTAGGAACCACAAATAAGAGAGAAATGCAACATTTGTCTTTCTGCATCTGGGTTACCACACTTGGTGTAATATTTTCTTGCTCCATTTACGTGCAAAAATCATGATTTCTATTTTGTACCATTTTTACCATTAAGGTTTTTTTCTCTCTCTAGGATCAACTTAAATAATTAACAGAATACATAAATGAGCTTTCATTCAGACAATGTTTTCTCTGCTTATAAGTGGCTATCTACCCTATATTTCCAAACAGGATTTCTTGCCTAGAGCTCGCTCTCTCTGTGGAGTGACTAGTCAGCAAATCTCCAGGAGGATCTCGTCTCTGCCTCCTCTGCACTAGTATTACAAAGTGTAGTGTCTGAGTAAGAATGGCCCCCATAGGCTCATATATTTGAATACTTAGTCACTAGGGAGTGGTACTACCCAAAAGGATTAGGAGATGCAGCCTTGTTGGAAGAAGTGTGTCACAGGGGTGGGCTTTGGAGTTTCAAAATCTCAAGCCAGGCCCAGCGTTTCTCTTTTCCTGATACCTTTGGATCCCGATGTAGAATTCTCAGCTGCCATGCTTCCTGCCATGAGGGTAATGAGCTAAACTTTTGAAACTATAAGCAAGCTGTAGTGCAATGCTTTCTTTTATAAGAGTTGCTGTGGTCTTGCTGACTAAGACAAGGAGCATCCTGCCAGCTGTTAACATCTGGGAGTCCAAGCAGTTCCTCATGCACAGAAAGCATTTCACTTACTGAGTCATCTCTCCAGCACTTGTTCTTGACCTTTCTTATTTTATTTTATTTCTTATTAATGTGTGTGGGGGCGTACTCTTGGAAGCCAGAAGACAGCATTTGGGAGGGGGTTCTTTTCTTCTACAGTGGGTTCTGGGGATTGAACTCATGGCATCAGGCTTGTGCAGCAAGCACCTTGCCCACTGCACCGCCTTGTTGACCCCTTGTTCTAGCTGTAAAAAGTTTGTTATGTCTTCTTTCCCACTCTAATTACTAATGCAAAACGTACTTACTGTCAACTATGCAGACTGCAGAAAAGGGTGAGAAGTCGCAACTCCTGCACATGTAGTCAGCTAGCATTTGATTATCTGTCCTAACAGTTGTTTTTTTCTAGACTAGACATACTTTTTCTCTATTTTGACCACTTAAAAGAGTGCACTTTGGTGAACTCAGCATATTCACAATACCACACACCATCACCACTCCCTAGTTCTAGACTCTAGAGTGTTTTCGGCAACTCCGGGAGGAAACTGCATTGTTAATGTTACCCTCAGTCCCCCTTGTCCCCAGCCCCTGACAATCACCCCTCTGCTATCTGTCTCCGTGGATCACAGGGCTGGGCATCTCACATGAGTGACACCAGCAGCATGTGGCCCTTTTCATCTTCTCCTCTTTCACGTAGCATAATGTCTTCAAGACCAAGGCATGCTGCAGGAAGAGTCGGTTCTCGTTCCTTTCTAGAGCCAGTTAATATTCCCTGGTGTGGGTACAGCATGTTTCATTGCTCCACGCATTAGCTGAGGTACATCTGAAACATTTTCCACCTTAGAACTCTGGTGAATAGTTTGTACAAGCATGTTTGTATACTTTTTTTATTGGAACGCCATTTTTAATTCTAGGGGTTTACAGTGGAGGTGGGATTGCTGACTGGAATGGTCTGTCTATGCTTAACTTACTGAGGAAGCCACAGACTAGTCAGCCCAATAGCTGGGCCACTTTGTCTTCCTGCAGCAATGCACAGGGCTCCTTGCCAGCCCTGGCTGTTGTCCTTTGCTGTGGCAGGCAGTGGCATCTTACTGTGGCTTTGATTTGTGCTTCCCTGATGACCATGACAGTCAACGCCTTTTCACACCCCTGGTGACCATTTTTATCTTCCTTAGAGAATATATTTATTCAAGCCTTTGGTTGTTTGTATTTTCTGGTTGAATTGTAAAAGTTCTTCTATATTCTAGGTCTTTCTATATTCAAACATACAATTTTCAAATACTTTTCTTCCACTCTGTGGGTTTCCTTGAAACAGAAGTGATTTATATAAAAAAATTTAAATTTTGATGAAGTCTGATTTATCTGTGTGTGTGTGAGAAAGAGAGAGAGAGAGAGAGAGAGAGAGAGAGAGAGAGAGAGAATGGTTTTGGTCTAAGAAACTATGCCCAACATCAAGATTTACTCTTCTGGTGTTTTCTAAGAGTGTCTCTATCTTCAGTTAGCCTCCTGAGTTGGTTTTGTGTATGGTGTGAGGTAAGGTCCAGTTTCATTCTCTTGCTGTTGCTATCCAGTTAGCTTATCACTATTTGTTGAAGAAACTACTCTTTCTCTCTTCAGTGGCCTCGAAGGTACCTGCTTGAAGACCAAGCAACCACAACTACATACATTCATGCATTTCCTCTGGACTCTGAATTGCTGGTTTGTTTGTTTGCTGGGGTTTTTTTTTTGTTTTTTTTTTGTTTTTTTGGTTTTTTTTTTTTTTTGGTTTTGGTTTTTTTTTTGAGACAGGGTTTCTGTGTAGCTTTGGAACCTGTCCTGGAACTAGCTCTTGTAGACCAGGCTGGCATCGAACTCACAGAGGTCTGCCTGCCTCTGCCTCCCGAGTGCTGGGATTAAAGGCATGTGCCACTATTGCCTGGCCTGTTTGCTGCTTTTAAGACAGAATTTTATATGCCTCAGGCTGGCCTGAAACTCACAGTGTAGCAAAGGATGACCTAGAACTTGTGATCCTCCTGTCTCCGCCTCTAGAGTGGAGAGTGTTCCTCTATTCCAGGCTCCATACAGGGCTATCAACCAGTCTTTTCTTACTTGGCTGATAATGGCCATCTTTCTATATTAGCAAAGAAGGAAAAGGACCATTTTATATCATTAGTGGATGTACTACAATTAGTTTCAACAATCTCTGATAATTAACTATCTTGATCACTTCAACATTTTAACTACCAGAAATAAGGCTGCAATGAGTATCTTTCTAATGTACATCCCTGTGGTCTTAGCTAATTATTTCCTTTGGATTAATTCCCAGAACCCAACTTATTAGGTCAAAGGAGAGACATTCTTTTAAAACTTTGATGAATGTTTCCAGATTTTCCTCCAAAAATATCTGAACACTACCTTCTCTGAACAGCATTTGGAGATGCCTGTTGCCCAAGCAGAACCCAGATACCTTCTCCCCCGTGTCACTTACAGTCAAAAACACTGGGAGCCCTGAAACGCTGCTTCCTTGGCCAGGAAGTCTGAGCAGGGCAGCGACATTCCTCATCAGCAGAGGCAGCCTCCTCTCTGACCTGAGAGGACCCTCATCCAGTTTCACTTGGGATTCTTGGTGCCAAGACAGTTTGCCTGTGACTTTGGGTTCTGTCTGTCATTTGTCCATTATTCCCTCAAGCAAGCAGCAAAGGGCCAGGAACTATCTGGCTTGTTCACTGTGTGGATTTCATGTCTTATAAAGTTCCCAGGCTGGGGCATTTCTTATAACATGTAAAAGTAATCATTAGGATTATATTAGGGCCGAGACCAATGAGGGATGAGGGTGGGAAGAGTACCTTCTTCCCTTTCCGTATCTCCAATGGCGGCACGGTCTTTGTCACACAGCAGCTGCTCCCTGTTGGCTAACTGAGGAAATGAGTGTGACCAGCCCTGGAGTGTCGACGACGGGAACAATTCCTTCCTCCTTGCCCCATCTACGAGCTGACATTTATTCTAATGTTTTCCTCGGCGTTTCTATCTTCACAGTCCCTTTGGTGTCTGTGCTGCAGCAAAATGCAATTTTTTTTCTGCAGCTAAACAGAAGGGCACATTGTGTCCCCCTAGCATGCTGAAATAATTGTCCACTGGCGAGAAGCAAGGAGGGAATTGCCCCTCAAGGGCTTAGCTCCCTTTGCTTGGATGCTGTTCTCTGAGCTGGAGTCAGCAGGAAAGCTATTTTTGACCAAGTGGCTACCTACACTCACATAACCCTCAGCAATCCAGGCCAAGGTCATTGAACTCAGTTCATCAAAGACACTTGAGCGACCAGTGATCCCCTTCCCTGGGGACCCTTCAGAGAGAACGGGGAAGGACGTGCATGCTCATGATAGTTCTGGCCCTCGATGCAAAGTCATGCAGCATTCCCTGGAAGGTTACCTCTCTTCCTCTGTTGTTGCCATGGAACCTCAATAGGTTATTGCATTAGTCACTTTTTAATTTTTTTTAATTATTGCTTGGGGAGGGGCTATGATGAGTATGTTCCATGGTGACCAGACAATTCTGTGGAGTCGGTTTCTCCTTCCACCTTCATGTGGATTCCAGGGATTGACCCCAGATTATCAGGCTTCTGCAGCATGCACTTTGACCTACTGAGCCATCCTGTCACCCCCAAGCTAATTTTCTTGTTGCTGTGACCCATATAACAAGAAGCAACTTAAACAGGAAAGGCTTACTTTGGCTTGAATTTTTAAATGTATACAGGGAACTGGAAATTTGGTTTGGTGGCGAAGAGCACGTACTGCATTTGCAGAGGACCTAAGTCTGGTTCCTTGCACCCACAAACATCTACAACTCCACCTTTAGGGGGATCTGAAGCCTCTGGCCTCTGCAGGCACTGCACTCACGTGCCCACCTCAACACACACACACATACACACACACACACACACACACACACACACGCACGCACGCACGCACGCACGCACGCACGCGCGCGCACACACACACGCACATAACCAAAACTAAAAATAAAATATATTTTAAAAAGGGATACAGTTGCTAGAGAAATGACCTAGTGTTTAAGAGAACCTGATGCTCTTGAAGAGGACCTAAGTCCAGTTCCCATCACTCATTTTGGGAAACTCACAACTGTCTGTATCTCCATCTCCAGGGGATCTCATTTGATGCCTTTGTACAAGCAGACTTTTCTTCTCTGCCCATCAGTTCCCAAATAACCCACATGGAGACTTAATATTAATTACAAGTGCTCAGCCAATAGCTCAGGCTTGTTACTAGCTAACTCTTATATGTAAATTAACCTGTATTTCTTATCTATGCTTTGTCACGTGCCTTGATACTTTTTTTTTTCAGTAGAGCAGACCTATCTTGCTTTTCTCTGCGTTTTCTGGTGACTCCTCTGACCCCACCCTTCTTCTTGCCAGAATTCTCTTGTTTGGCTCTCCCCTTATTCTGTTCAGCTATTGGCCAGACATCTTCTTTATTATACCAATCCCAGTGACATATATTCACACAGTGTATAGAAATATTTCATATGTCTGGCCTCCATGGCCATATGCACTCATGTCCACATGCCCACACATATGCACACAATAATTAATAATAATAAAGGATGCAGCCCATAGTGGTGGGAGGACATGAAGGCAGGAAGGAGCAAGGCAGCTGGCCACATTGTGTCCATACTCAGAAAGCATAGAGTAAACATGAATTGGAGCTGTGTTATAAAACCTCAGGGTCACCCCTCAGTGAACCACTCCATCCACCAAGGCACCAACTCCAAAGGGTTCTACAATTGTCCAAGCCAGTGCCACCATCTGCCAGCCCACGTCTGTGTGGGGCGTATTGCGTTCAAACTACAGCATTCCACTCCTGGCCTCCAGGGACTTGTGGCCATCTCATAAAGCATCTCTAATTTCAAAAATCCCTATAGTAGTCCGAACATTGTTCAAGAACCCAAAGTCTCTTCTGAGGTTCAAACCAATCAACTGTAAGCCCCTGTAAAATCAAACTGTAAGTTACATATGTTTAATATATAGCATAGGAGTATCATTCCCATTATAAAAATGAAAAGCAAGAGGAAAACAAGGAAAAATCAGGTGAAAAGCAAGACTGCAATCCTACAGGAACAATACTAAATCGTTCAGCTCCATGTCCAGCAGCCAGGACTTGTGATGGAATCATCTGGGCTCCAAAGGGTTATCTAAGCCCTCTTTCTCCAGCTCTGCCATCAGCAACAGACACAGCCTTTCTCTAGGGCCAGCTACACCCCATGCCTGCGGCTTGCTTTCCTCGGCTGATGCTCCGTAGTCCTGGCATCTCCAACATGCTGGAGTTGCAACTTTTTACACAGTTTCATACTATGGAGCCTCCTGGCAGAGACTCCAGCCCTGCCACACGTTGCCTGGCTTTAACAGCTCCCTGGTGCATGACCCACTTACTTTTCCATCTTTCATACCAGCAAAAACAATAGTATCATGTAGACAATGCCGCCAAGTTCTGCTGCTGGATGGAAATGTACCCGTGTTCCCTTGGGCCAATACCGTAGTGGCCTTTGTTTGCCTTTGGAGATAGAATCTAAAACACTTTCCTTAACAGCTGTGTTTTGATCAAGGACCCCTTCAGGGACAAATGTAGTTCTGAGTCTCTCCTCTCAAATGAACTTGTAAAGTTGCAGCCTCAAGGCACCGTTCCTACTGCCCCTGTGCAGAATGAGAGCTTTATTGGTGACGTTGCAAAACCTCTTCAACAAGTAGACAGACTTGTTTGGAACTTTAAAATCTCTCATTTTCCTGCTAAACTGCACATCTTTCTTAACTTTCTACCCTATTTGTTGTTCTTTTGTTGTGTGTGTGGATAAGAGCGGAGAGCGGTGACAATGCCAGTCTGGATGCTCTCGTATCTTGAAACTTCCTCTGCCAAACAAATTAGTGCCTTCCTTTTTCACCACCTATGTTCCCAAACTTTATTTAAGAAATAAAGCAACACTGGTAAACTTCCAGAACATAGTCCATCTTCTGGGATTCTTCCCGTGAAAATGTGACATGGGATTTCCAAACATATGATGGTGTACGCAGTTCCCATTGTCCTATTCAGGTGACACCTTCCAATGTTCCCCCATCTGTGGTCTGTCTTTGACTTAGCAATAATTGTCTGAACAGCTCCTATAGAGCTGCCCCAAAGCTACAGAGAAACCCTTTTTCAAGAAGAAGAAGGAGGAGGAGGAGGAGGAGGAGGAAGAGGGGAGGGGAGGGGACAGGGAGGGGGAAGAGAGGGGAGGAGGAGGAGGAGGAAAGGGGGAGGAGGAGGGGGAAGGGGGAGGGGAGAGGAGGAGGAAGAGAGGGGGAGGGGGAGGGGAGGGGAGGAGGAAGAGAAGAAGAAGAAGAAGAAGAAGGACAGTGAACATTTCCAATACAGTTCTCAAAGAACTTGGCCAGTCATTACCCCTATCTTCCATCTGTCTGACTTTACAGTTTTTCAAGCCAAACAATACAGTTTCTAAATTCTTGAGCTTGCATCAGAGCATGGTCCCTGCTGTTCACACTGGTCACCTAGGTGCCAAGACAGGAAAAGCCAATTCCTTACCTTTTAATTCAGTCTCATTCCAGTTCTCAGTAGAGAGGCAGAATGTAGCCATATTCTTTCCCAGAACGCAGCAGAAATAACTCTAGCTCACTTCTTGATATAATCCTTGCTCCTCTCTGAAATCTCACGAGTCAGGCCTTCACTGTCCGTATTCCTCTCCCTATTCTGGTCTTCCAAACTTCCACCAGATTGGCCAGTTAAGTCTTCCAGAGCTTTTCTAGCCTACAGTTCCAAATTCTTCCACATTCTTCTGGCAAACCAATTCCAAAGACTTAAGTACTGTAGTGATGAGGAGAGCAGGCCTGCTTTTCGTCCTGCCCAGCTCCCACTTGGCTAGCTTTACACCCGAAATAACAACACACAAATTGTATTCATTTAAACACTGCCTGGCCCATTAGTTCCAGCTTCTTATTGGCTAATTCTCACATCTTGATTAACCCATTTCTAATAATCTGTGTAGCACCACGAAGTGGTGGCTTACTGGGAAAGATTAAGCATGTCTGACCTGGCAGCTGGCTCCATGGCGTCTCTCTGAAGCGTCTGCCTCACTGCCTTCTTCCCAGCATTCTGTTCTGTCTACTCCACCTATCTAAATCCTGCCCTATCAAAAAGCCAAGGCAGTTTCTTTATTAACCAATGAGAGTCCTCCATCAAAGTACCATACGATAACATTTATCACAGCAATAACCCCATTCCTGGAACTAATTTTCTATATTAACTACTGTTCTTGTTGTGACCAACTAGCTCCTAATAAACAATGCATGAGAGGAAGGGTGTTTCAATTATCAACATGACACAATCTAGAATTACCAGGGAAGAGAGGCTCAGTGAAACATTGTATAGATCAGGCCAGCCTGTATATCTGTGAGAAATGCTCTTGACTGTGTTAATTACTGTGCAACGGGTTAGTTTAAACTGGGAAGCAACACTAGTCCCTTAGTTTGGGTCATGCGCTGTATTTAAAAGGGTGAATGTGAGCACAGGTGCACATTTATTTACTCTGCGCTCCTAACTATGGACCTGACTTGCTTCTTCAGGCCCCTGCTGCCATGGTTTTCCTGCTGTGGTGGACCATACAGCCTGGAACTGTGAGCTCAGAAAAACTCTCTCATAAATTGGTTTTATAAGGCTGTTTGGTCACAACAACAGGAAAGGGAACTGTGTTAGTTACTTTTTGCTGTTATAACAAAATGCCACGCCAAAGAGCAACGATAGAAGGATCACTTTGGCTTAGAATTCTTCAAATTCTAGAGGGAGAGGAGTGGCAGGATGGCAGGGCAGCACGCGGCAGGCAGGGAGGCAGGAGCAGGAAGCTGAGAGATCCACGTCTCAGTGCAAACACAGGAATCAGGAAGACTGAACTAGAAGTGAGCCAAGGCTATAAATTCTCAAAATTCACCCCCCACTGATGTACTTCCTCCAGCAAGCCTGTGCCTCCTCAGGATTTTATAAACTTCCCAAACATTGACACCAACTAGGTTCAAATACCCAAACCTATGGGGAATATGTCTTGTCCAAACCAATACAAAGGTTTGTTTTGACCCACAGTGTATGTGTGGTGCCCGTTCTACTACATGACAGTACGGTACCTCTCCTGTAGTGCGGAGCCTGCACTACAGGATCATTCGCGAGCCGGGCGAGGGCCTGGATATTACAACACGCAAAGACACACAGACAGAGGCACGAGTCATCCTTGAAACAGGAATGCCCCCTTTATTGTATCCAGGAGTTGCTTGTATAGGGATCCTTAACTGATAGCCACGCTCCAGCCAAACTCACCAGAAACCACTCCCCTGCTATCAGGAACTCCTGAGGGTCTTGTGCTCAGAGCAGCTGCAAGCATAACACATTGTTTACAAGAAATTCAGGATCTGGGGGTTCACAGCTCCCAACATTTATGAAAGATACAGACCATCATAGCGGAGAAGGCACAGCAACAGGAAGAGATGGCTGGTCAGATTGTGTTTGCTGCCGGAAAACAGAGCTGACAGGAAATGGGACCAGATTATAAAGACTCGAGGCCCAGACTCTCAAGAGCTGACTTTTGGCAGTTAAAAGAATTTGCTGCTTTTCCAGAGGACCTGAGTTCTGTTCCCAGCACCCACATCAGGTAACCCACAACCACCTGTCCAGGTATTTGATGTCCTCTTCTGGTCTCTGAAGGTATGTACACACAGGTAGTATACAGAGACAGACAGACAGATTTGAAAACAAAACCTCTCGAGGGCCTCCTCCAGTGACCCACTTCCTCTTGCTAGGCTCCACCTCTTAAAGGTTATACAACTTTCAAACCGAGCACCGCAGCTGGGAACCAAGCATGTCAGCCTATAGGAGACATGGCACATTCAAACCACAATTGTGAACCCAGGAAGTAAGGTGTTGAGACACTCAGTGTCTCCTGCCTCCTCTTTAAATAGACAGATGTGTGAGGTGTAGACCCTGCAGAACTGTACATACATACACGAGGAAGACAATGACCTCTTCTAAAAGAAACTCACATTTTAATTGTTTGGGTTTTATTTTATTTCCTTTTGTTTTAGGTTTTCTTTTTTTTTTCTTTTGTTTTTTGAGATGGACTTCATGCAGGCAGGTCTCAAACTCATATAGTTGAGGACCTTGAGCTTCTGATCCTCTGGCCTCCACCTACAAGTGCTGAAATTATAGGCATGTACCACCACACCCAGCAATAAACCTACATTTTAATCTCAACTTTATTGGAAAATAGATAGAACAGAATCCAAGGCCCTCAGGATTTAAACTGCAATGCTTCCTTACCCTAAGCTAGCCCTTAGTTTAACACCTAACAGATGCTTACCAAACGGTCAATGAGTGGAATCTGTTACATGTCCCATCATGCCTCGCTGCATACTAACAACCCGCCAACTCCAGGTCCTCCTGGGGAGCCAGCCCTCTTCTCCTTTGCGTGCACTGTCTCTCCTATTGGGTAAGGTGCATGTTCAAGGTTCGTGGCCCAGTTGAAAACCCAACATCTCAACACCACCTTGCCAGATCCCCTTCAATGGAGGATGTTATTCTTTGATCTGTATTTTCCTGGTAAAGTGCTCACACTCTGCTTTGAGTTTCTTTTCTGTTTTACAAGGCAGGGTTTCTCCGTATAATAGCCCTGCTGTCCTGGAACTCACTCTATAGACCAGGCCGTACTTGAACTCACAGAAATCAGCCTGCTTCTGCCTGCCATGTATTGGGATATTGTGGAATAAAATTTTTGTTTAATAAATAATGGAGTATTTTCTCTGAACTTGCCCAATACAAATGGACTGGATATTGTAAATGTAATTATTTTTGTTGTTGTTGTTGTTTTCTGTTTTTGTTTCTGTTTTTTTTGTTTGTTTGTTTTTTGAGACAGAGTTTCTCTGTGTAACAGTCCTAGCTGTCCTGGAACTAGCTCTTGTAAACCAAGCTGGCCTTGAACTCATGGAGATATGCTTACCTCTGCCTCCTGAGTGCTGGAATTAAAGGTGTATGCCACAACCAACCAGCTTATAAATGTAATTCTTTGTTGATAATTGTTCTTATTATATATAGTCTTACTATGTTAAAGTTAAAACCTTTCTTCTTATTTAGACAAAAGGGGCAAATATTGTGGAACATTACTTTATATAAACATGTTTTACATTTATTTATGTTGCAGAATATTACTTTAACCATGTAAAAGTGTGTTATGTTTGTTTTTGTTGCGTTTGTTTACTGATGCAAAGATGTGTTGCTTTGCCTGCCTAAGGCACATGATTGGTTTAATGAAAAGCTGAATGCCCAATAGCTAGGCAGAGGAGGGATAGGTGGGGCTGTGGGCAGAGAGAATAAGAAGAGGAATCTAGGCTCAGGGGAGAGAACAAAGGAGAAGGGAGGGAAATGCCCGGAACCAGACAGCCAGGCAGTCACCAGCCAGTCAGACATGGAAGAAGCCAGAAAAGTAGGACATACAGAATGAAAGAAAGGTAAAAATTCCTGAGGCAAAACACAGATGAAGAGAAACAGGTTAAATTAAGTTATAAGAGCTAGTGGTTCAAGCATGAGATAAGGCTAAGCATCCATAACTAATAATAAGTCTCCATGTCATGATTTGGGGCCTGATTGGTGGTCCAAAAGAAAGCTTGCTACACTGGGATTAAAGGCATGTGCCACCACTGTCCAGTATGCTGTGAGTGTGCTCCATCTCCATCATGAGTCTCTAAAGGGAAGAGCCTGGTTTTGCTGTTCATTATGTCTCCAATGCATAGTGCCTCCTGTTACTTACTTGGCCTCTGTGAATATCCACTTGCTGTTTAGATGACTGCCTGAAGACAGGTTGTCACAAGACTCCATCAGCAGGTCACTGTCTGAGAGGGTGTTCCCAAGCTGGACACATATAACACTCCAAGTATTTAGTCTCACAAATAATTGATGTTCATTGTAGAGGAAATAACACAGTCACAGTCTCTTTGTATTGGAGGGGACATCTGGAGAGGTCCTAGGACAGTCTTGAATCCATTTTTTCCCTCCACTGTGGATTCTAAGGATCGAACTCGGGCCACCAGCCTTGCACAGCAAGGCATTCACCAGCTGAGCATCTCACTCAGGAAAAGCACTCAATATTTTAGGACACCATTTCAGATGCTCCTGTTAATCACCTCCCTCCGTACTCACCTCTTTACAGAAGAGGGAGCTCTCAGAGCCCTTTGAACAGAAGAAGCATGAGGATCTCCCCAGTCACCTTCCTAGAAACTGCCCTTCCCTTCTTGGTTTAATGTAGGATCTCCCATATTAGGTAAAAGAAGCCCCACCCCCTGGTCTTTGTTGATTGGTACAGGGGAGAGTCTTGGCTCATATTGGGCCAATCATAGCTCCCGACTGCTCCTCTCACAGGTCAGTATTTAACCTGAGGTGGTCAGTGTGTTTCTCACTTAGGATTCGTGGAGTTTGCGTTATTAGAGAGAGCTTCTGGTAGATGCTCTTGGTTGTCTCCAGCCTTGATGGACACTGTGGTCTGCCGTAAGGAAAGGGGCTAGCATTCACAGAGAGGCAAACACAGCTGATGGAGAAGATGTCCTGGAGAGCCCTGGATTTTAAGAGTTCTTTTGGTCTGGTCACCCTGGGCTTCTCCTCCTCCTTGGTTCTCCAACTTGCCTTCAGATTCCCTGTTCCATCAAACCATCCCTCACGGAGAAGAATGCCTGCCACTTGCTGCTGGGGGCTCCCAATAGGTGCACAGCATGCTGTGGACCTAAGTCCATGTCTATAACTGCATACCCACATTCTCTATGAGCAGGAAGTTAGTGTCTGGATTTCCATGGTTGGTCAATCCCCTGTTGTTGGGAATGCTGACTGTACTGGGCAGCACTTTGTAGGTAGACTTCTTCCTGAATTCTTCTTTGCTCATTCAAGTTGTTCCATTAGAATGATTTCCTAGGTAGGGATTGTTCTGCAAAAGACATTCACATATAAGGGCTTCTGGTGGCTTTCCATGCCCAGTGACTGTTCCCTCCTTCAGACCTTCAAGCAGCGACATCGTTTTAAACTGAGTTGCTGCTGTGTGTGACCCTTGTTGGTCCTTTGGGAGAAGGGTGCAGGTTTGGTATCTGATTTGCTTGTAACTGTGCCCAAAATTCAGTTGAAAAGTAGGTGTGGGGTCAGCTGTGGTCACAAGGATTTTCAAGGGATTCCGTAAACATGAGGCCTGTCCCTAAATGCCCAGTGGACTCTGGTCTTGCTGAGTGTATGCTATGGAGAAAGCTGGATGGTCACTGGCTGGCACTCATGGGTT
The DNA here is from genome assembly GCF_903992535.2 of Arvicola amphibius. NCBI lineage: Eukaryota > Metazoa > Chordata > Mammalia > Rodentia > Cricetidae > Arvicola > Arvicola amphibius. Next base: position 135,933,436 of record NC_052051.1, read on the forward strand.
TAGTCCAGATGGAGAAGGAACATGGCTCAGAGGACACATCTGACGTGACTCCAGGGAGCAGGGCTGTGAGCTCAGGGGACAAGCTGGTCAACCCTCAGTATGCCTGGCCAGTGCTATGCTAGGGGAACAATGAGGGTGAAGGCACACATAGTCCCCTCTGCCCTGGGCTTGCAGCCAATTGCCAAAGAATAGGTGAGGGCAAGAGTAAAGATCATGTGAGGTTGGTGGCTTACCCTGTTCTGTGAAACTTTCCTGAAAGCTGAGGCTTGTAGGTGGATGTTGGGAAGGCCAGGATGAACCAAGCCTGTTTCCAGCTAGCAATGAGAAAGAATTAGGGCAGCCAATGGGCAGAAAAGTTTCACAAGGTTTAAATATAGAATCCACCAATGGCTAAAAGCAGTCGAGTTGACAAACCCTTTCTGACCTGATGTAGTGTTCCACACTAAAAACTCTCACCTCAGGGTCAGGGGAGAGCCCTGAGGAAATGTAGCAAGAGAGAGGTACCATTATGTTCCCCAGGGGAGGCGAGAACAAGGATACTACTAGAGTCAGTGTCTCTGGTCACTGTGGCCTGTCCCAGATCCAAGGCTTCTGAAAATGTCTCTGCCTGTCCCACTGATGCCCACCCCACCCCACCCCATCTCAAACTGTGCCCTCCCACAGTCTGATCTCCCCAGCCATATTGACTCTCTTAGTCAGCTTGTTGTTGTTGCTGTGGCAAATATCTGAGAGGAATAAGTTAAAGGGGAACGGGTTTGTTTTGGCTCATAGTATCTGTCTCTTGTTGGTAGACTCAATTGCCTTGGAGCCTGTGGTGAGCAGCATGGCATAGGAAGGGCATCACAGAGCACAGCTGTTCACCTCATGGTGGCTTAGAAGCAGAGGATAAGGAGAGTCAGGGATAAGAAACAGCCTTCAAAGACACAGCCCCAGTGATGCACTTCCTTTAACTAGGTAACTAGGCCTCACCTCCTGATGCCCATTGGCCTATGAGGTCAATAGATTCATCCAAGGAGGAGGTCAGAGCCTTCTTCATGTTCCTATATAATCTCCCAATAGCTGTGTTAGCATTTGGGGTCAAACCTTCAACACATGAACCTTTAGGACACTTCATATTCAAGCCATCACATTGACTTTCCCAGTCTTGGAGACAACCGAGCTCTTTCTCTGCCCTAAAACCCACCAACTGGACACACCAGTTTCCATCTGGTCTGCTCTGCTCACACTTTATGTCTGAGGTCAGTGAAGTTGCTTTGGAAAGGCAACCTGAAGCAGTCATCACCATTAATGTCTCTTGAAGCTCAATGCTCGTTGCATTCAACCACAACTAGAAGTGATTGTTGATAGCTGTGTTGCCCAGGAGACAGCATCAGATTGGGACTGTCATACTTACCTGTGCCAGGCAGGCACATTAGAAGGTATCCAGTGAGCATCATGTGGCAAAGACTGTGGATCAGGTAACCACCAAGAGTCTAAAGTCAGAGCCAGGGAGATGGGCTCAGAGGGTAAAGGTGCAACCCAAGTTCCATCCCAGGATCCTACATAAAGGTGGAAGGAGAGAACCAACCCTACAAAGTTGTTCTCTGACCTCCGTATACATGACATAGCATACATTTCCACTTATATATCATGTACACACACACATACAAGACAATGATCTTGATGTAACACAGAGACACAGAGAAAAAGTTATAAATCTCAACTCCCTGCCATGCTCACTATTTTTCCTATCGTGCTGGATCTTCTCCCCGCCATGATTTTAGGCCTCCATCTAAGCTGTCGGGCCTAAATTTCCTCTGTAAGGCAGAGATGACCATGCTGACCTCTCAGGAAGACAGGAACCAGAAGACTAAGCAGAAATACATGGACACACATTGCCACTGAAGCCTAGCCATAATCCTGGGGCAGACGCTCTCCTAAATTCCCATTTTGTAGATGAAACCAAAGCCTAGGAATCTTAGTGACTGGCTCAGTTACTCTAGCTCCAGAGCTAGGTCCTCCTCTACTCAGGCGCTGAAGGTTTTACAAAGTACAAGATCAGTGACCAGAGAAGAGCTAGTGTGAGCCGTACCCCAATTGCCACACCCTAGATCTCCATTCGTCTCCATTAAATCATAAGGTTAGGCTGGTGTGGAAACCACTGCACTACACAAACATCTGTGACTATTAATAACTGTAAAGAAAAAAGATTTGATTACATTCTGTATAGCAAAAGACATCGCCAACAAGACGAAAAGATAAAAGGGATATTTCAACTTTACATAGCCAAGATTTACTACTCTGGTATGAACATGTTCTAACTTAGTAAATGGAAGAACCATGAATGGCCCAAGGGGAGAATGGGAAAAAGACTGTGAAATGTCTTCAGAAGAAGAAATAAGCATGGGGGCTGGAGACATGGCTCAGAGAGGTTAAGAGCACTGGCTGCTCTTCCAGAGGTCCTGAATTCAATTCCCAGCAACCACATGGTGGCTCACAACTATCTGTACTGAGATCTGACACCCTCCTCTGGCGTGCGGGCATACACTGAGGCAGAATGTTGTATACATAATAAATAAATAAATCTTTAAAAAAAAAAGAAAGAAGCAATAAGCATAGGGGTGGCAATTCTGGCAAAATGGCTCATCAGGAAATGGCATTTGCCACCAAAGCCTGATGACCTGAATACCATCCCTGGGGTGCACACAGTAGGAGGAGAGACGGAATCCCACGGGTTGTCCCACAACCTCCACTTGTGTGCCTTGGCACCTGTGTGCAAGTATGTATGTACACATGAACACACATACACACACATATAAATAATAACATGTAATAAAACTAGAAAACAAAAAGGGAAATGAGGAATAAATATGCATGTAAGTAAAATTTAAATAATGAGCTCATGTATGTCCTCTAATACAAAAGGGAAAAATTGCAACATTTATGGCTGATAACAGCACGAAATAACTTTACATATCCATTGTTAGGCTGTGAAACATTTTAACCTTTACAGAAATTTTCCAAAATATCATCACACTCAAAAAAATGTATGAGGACCAGGGATGCATGCCAGCTTTCAGAAAAAGAAATAATTATATACAAAGATAGATGATAGACAGATAATAGACCAATCCAAAGACAGATAGATCATAAGCAAATAATGGATGGAAGATAGATCTACATGATGGATAGATATCAGATAAATGATAGACTGGTCTGTAGGTTGGTAGGTAGGTAGGTAGATAGGTAAGTAGGTGGGTAGATAAATGGATGGTGAATAGTTTAAAGACCTATATGCATTGCAACATCTCTGTAATGGCAAGAAAAACCAAACTTCTGTCAATCCTATAGTATATTGTGTAGCTACTAAAACAAATAGGGCAGTCCCATGCTTTCTACTTTAAGGTCATCACTAAAACATCTTAAGGAAAAAGAATGTTGAAGAATAGTTGGGCGGTGGTGGCGCAGGCCTTTAATCCAAGCACTCCGGAGGAAGAGGCAGCCAGATCTTGATGAGTTTGAGGCCAGCCTGGTCTACAAAGTGAATTCCAGGACAGCCAGAGATACAAAGATGTATCCTATCTCGAAAAACCAAAAGAGAGAAACAGAGACAGAGAGACGGGATACTTGTGGATTGATAACAACAGATCACCCTGAACACATAAAGATAAACAAGGGTGATAAGTTTTCTAGTAACTGTGTCAGAGGAGCTTGATGGAATTCAGATTCCCCTTCAAGTTTGATTGTTGCAAGGAGTACAGAATGTATTGCCAATAAGAGCCTCAGCTAGCAATAGTGTTTCCTACCCAGCCAGTCTTGAGAAACCTTCACACTCACTCCTGCCCTGCTTTAGTTCCTACAAATTCTGGCCTGGGTGAAAGGAGTTACTGCTTTCTCAATGCCTTCCCCATTAACACTTTGCCTCACTCTGCTGCTCAGCTCCTTGAGAAAAGAAACCTTAAATTGTTATTATCTTAGAAATATGTGGTGCTGGGTTATAGCACAGCAGTATAGCTATCTAGTGTGTGCAGGGCCCTGGGTTTCACTTTCAGCCTTGAGGTCGTGTGTGTGTGTGTGTGTGTGTGTGTGTGTGTGTGTGTGTGTGTGTGTGTGTGACAGAGAGACACAGAAACAGAGATGCAGAGAAATGGAGAAATAGAGGGCAAAAGGGAAAAGAAGAAAGGAAAGGAGAAGAAATAAAAAGGATGGATGGATGGATGGATGGATGGATGGATGGATGGATGACATGCACATGATAGAAATTCAGATATCACAAGGTTGCATAACAAAAAAAAAAAAGGTCTCATTCTCTCCCAGTATCCTAGCCTGGTTTTTCCTCTGGAAAACAATTGGTCTACAGCTTCTCGAATTGCTTTCTCAAAGACCTTCGCGTAGGTACCCTATGTCTTATCTTTACAGTTGTACAAATGCACTCGCATAGACGAGTGTGAGGCAATTTCCATTCTTTCTATCCAGTTTGATTTAGCTCCAAGGCTACACCTCCTTCAAGAAGCCAACCCCCAGCCACGAAGAACCTTACCCACCCACTCATCTGCCCGCTAACATCTGCAAACAAGTAAGCACTCATTGATCACTCGCCCTGTGCCAGGTACAAGGCTCGAGGCTGGAGATAAAGAGGTGAGAAGATAAGGTCCTTGCCCTCACCCTGTTGGCCTTTTAGTGAGGGAGAAAGAAAATATGCAGAAGAGAATGAGTAACAGGAGGGACTTAACCAATTCCAGATGGGGATGCCGCACCCAGAGATGATCATGCTCTCCTAAGGAGGGGCGAGTGGAGGGAAGGCGAGGAGTGGAGAGGAGAGATAAAATGATTTGGGAGAAGCAGGCAGGGAAGATCCCTGAGGTGGTAACATGGTAACATCTAAGCTAAGAAATGCACTCCAGAAGGGGTGACTGTCACTGGGTGCTGGCCCTCATGTGTTCCCCAAGGAGAGTTCCTACTGTCCTACTCATCTTGATCTAGAGGTAAGGCGTACAGGCTTGAGCCCCGGGGTCTGCTGGTAAAAGCTGGGTGAGCCTTGGGGAATTGATTTCAGCTCTTCGTGCCTCTGTTTTACCATCTGGAATATTTGAAGTTAGATAGAAATAGTGCCAAGTTCCCAGGACTATAGTGACTATTAATTGACCATGTGAGATAGGCAGACAGGCAGGCAGGCAGGCAGGCAGGCAGGCAAAAAAAAAAACCCCAAAAAATTATGATGACAGATAACAGGTGAGCCGTTAAATATGGCATCAAAGTCATACTCTAGTAGGGAAAATAATTGGCTAAAATCATCTTCATCAAAATTAGAACTCTAACTGGGCAATGGTGGTGCACACCTTCAATCCTAGCACTCAGGAGGCAGAGACAGGCAGAACTCTGTGAGTTTGAAGCCAGCCTGGTCTACAGAGCAAGTTTCAAGATAGTCAGAACTACATAAAAAGCCATCACTGCCCAGCTGCACAAAACAACCTTGAAAGGGATGAATGAAGATCTCATGGTAGTAGGGCTGGGAAAGGCTGTAGGAGTTTTCAGCTAACAGAAACAGATCTATATTCCAATTAAGGTAGTGGTTACAAAAACTACACCCTGTGTCAAAACGCATAGAACTGGGTAAGCACAAAAAGTCAATTTCACTGCATGCTAGTTGAAAAAATAAAGACAATTAGAAGTAAGCAATGATGACATTGCTTTAGCTCAGCCAAACACACCCAAACTCCTTGTTCTCTCCTTTCCATACAAGTTCTTAAAGGGGAGCCACTGCTATGCCATACCTTTATGAAGAGAGCCTAATACAGAAGAAAGAATACATTTGAATGGAAGAAAGAGAGGAAGGAGGAAGGAGTCATTACAGAAATACACAAAGAATAAAGGAGATGACAGGAAATCCAGCCCCCACCAGAATCATTCCAAAGCAATCCTATTAGCCGCTGCCCCATCAGGTCCAGAATCCACACTGTGATGTTTACTTTGATTGATAGCTCAGGGATAACAGGAGGTGGAGGGCAGGGCACCTAGGGAGTGTGACCCTGACTTCTGTCACAACACCAGTGGGGGTCTTAGAGTGGTCTAGTCTGTTACAGACTGCTCGGTCCTCTCCCATTCCTTGTCTCTCACAGCAGTCTTTTTGGTACCCCTCACTCCTGTTGGCCCTGCAGCCGCTTCCCACCAGCCAGATCCAGTTAGTGCTCAACTGATCTTTGGCTCCCACAGTCAGTCCTTCATTCACATGTACTTACTGAGCACCTACTATGGGTGGGGGTGGGGAGTGGGTTCAATTGCATGAATACCCTGGTGAGTTCATGCTTACCCTACAGGCAAAACTGCAGAGCGTAACCACATAGTGATTCTTGCATGTATTTCAAGAGCACCTTGTTAAAGTCCACAAAGTGGAAAACACTGTGTGTGGTGAGACCAAACCTGGCCAGGCGAGGCTTTCCTGGGGAAATCACTGCTCAGCTGAGACCTCCAGGGTGGTCATAAGTTGGCCATTCAGAGCCAGGGGAAGAGCATTTGAAGCAGAGGGCACTGCGCATGCAAAGTCCCAGAGGTCTGGATGGCTCCTATACGCCGTTGTGATCTGCAGCGCTATGGACAGGACAGTGGGCTGAGCACAACCACAGATCCTCAGGCAAACACTGACATAGCAGCCACCCCGCCCCCGTTCCATTTGAACTGGAATGTTTCTGGTTGGGGGCCCAGCGCACACAACCTGCAGCCAAACTGATAGGAACCAGTGGCCTGGCATCATCAATCACACCGAGTGTACAGTCAGGCAGCTTAATGTTCCTGGGTCGTTTTGCCCGTAAAGTGGACACAAACATCTAACACGACCGTCTAGGATTGATGTGATGCAGCGGGATTAGCCACGCGCAGTCGCGCAGTCGCGCAGTCGCGCAGTCGCGCAGTCGCATAAAGAGCCCGATACTCCTCATGGTTAGAGCTCTGCCCAGGAGAGCTGGTGCTGCTGGGAATATTTAGGAGCCCACGCCCCTCGCCCTGGAAATGCAGTCTCTAATATGGCTAAATATGGAGCTAATATGAGACCTGGAGGGTCTTCTGGCCCCTGGACTCTTGTAATCAAAGTGTAGGCAATGGCTCAGTAGGAATAATTTTCCCTGCATCCATCAGTTAAGTTTCAGGAGAGGGCTCACGTCTGTCAGTGACACAGGCAGGAGAATAGAGGACAGCTAAAACCCAGGAAGGCTCGTTCCTTAGACGACAGATATGTGCTGCCAGTTGACATGGGCCCCCACCTCTCACCCTGCCTCCCATTCCTAACGCTAGACTCCCTTCCGAAGGATTCCAGCCATGCTATCAGTCATGGGAGCCCCCACTATGTCTTCTCTAGCTGGAGAGTCACGAGTTCTGCCTTCCCAGAAAAGCACCTTTGCTCCAGTGGGGAAAATGCCTTTGGGCTGATAAAGACTTGCCGTGTCCAGTTATGGTAGGAATATTGCAAGGGGGTGAAGCTATTTTTTGCCACATGTCTATCTCTCCAGCAGGCACAGTGACATTAGTGGAGAGATCCAAATAGTCCCAGCCATAGAAGGTCACAGAGCTGAAGGCGAGTCTAGCTCTTCAAGAGCCACCCTGAAGAAAGAATTATTTTCATTACCAGTGTTTTTTTTGGGGGGGGGGAGCGGTCTGGGGACTTTGAGCTGCCATCTCTTCCGTCTTGCACCAAACCCATCTCACTGCCTACAGACCTCTGGTGAACCAGTTCACCCTTGTGCCCTGGTCTGGTGGCAAATGGTTATTTTTAGTCTATGATTCCCTAAGAATGCGGGTGGGCCCTTGTGGAGCAGGGTGAGGGAGGAGGGAGGAGGAAGAGAAACTTGAGGTCCCAGAGGGCCAGGAAGGACACAGGCCAGTTCAAGGGCAGTTTGAGCCCTGAGGTAGCCTGCTGCAGAGCCAGCTGCTGCCAAGTTCTCTCCCTTTTCTGCCGACCCTAGCTTGAGGGTGTAGCGGTGTTCACATCCTTTTCTCTGTTCTTCTTTTTCTTGTAGGGCTTCGGAGACCCATGAACTTTCTGTTTCTCTTTCTATCAACCCTTGTTATTTGGGGTTCTCCTACTGTGGGCACAGAGTAGGAGGACTCAAAGATCCTCTCTCTTCTGTCTGTCAAGAGATGGGTCTAGCTTCATGCCCTTGGCCTGCCTGGCACCACAATGGAACACTAATATATATGAGCAGCCAGAGGGGTAGGTTTCATTGCCTCTTCCTATAGGCAAACCGCCCCAGTAGTGGAAAACCGGTAAGGGAAAGGGATTAAGAGTTAGAAGCTCTTACACAATTTTAAGTCATTGTCTCTAGTTCCCATCTCCTTTCTGAGAAGTTCTCGAGAGCCCCTCCGGGCCTTGTCTTGGCCTGAGTGATCCACAGTCGGTGCTTGCCTCTTACTCTTCACCTTCCTATTTTCTTGATCTTCTCCCCAGCATACCCAGGCCCTGCTCCATTGCCTGCAGAAGAACCCTGCGGTGCTGACTCAAGTCTTGGCTCCACTGCACACAGCCATGTGACTCCTGGCAAAATGCCCTGCCCCCAGCCAGAGATTAGGAAAGGTCTCTGGAGAGTGGTGCTGAGGACTCCCAAGAGTGTGTGTAAAATGACCGGTGCGTAGTAGCTGCTTAATAAACGGTGTTTTGTGTTGTTGTTTTTAACCCATTCAATAGCATTTCCTCTCACTGGCCGTCTGATCATTCTTCCTACTTGGCCTGCCAGGCTGCTTTAATATTTTATAAAGCACTTGCTCATCCATTTGTGCATCTCCACGTGATGTCCTGAGGAAGGCACGGTCGTTGTACGCGATCATCATTCCCATTACACAGGTAAAAATACTCTTAATCCAGAGAGTATCTATCTATTCATCCTTAGGCTAATGAAGCAACCCGAGAGCTGCCCCACCTGGTACTCCCAACAACCTGGCCAATAATGCGTCATCCGATACAACCCATGCCCGTCCCTCCCTGGTAAAAATGGGAACTCGTGCTGTGGGGCATCCAAAGGAAAGTAAAATTCTACAATTTAGCCACTTTTGCTTTGGGATTTTCGTTTGTCTGCTATTTGAGATGTGATCTCACTACGTAGCCCAGTCTCTGTCTCCCTTAGGTGTGCACCACCAGGCCCAGCTTATTTACATATACCTATCTATCTATATGTCTGTCTGTCTGTCTGTCTGTCTATCACCTGTCTAGCTGTCTACCTATCATCTATCTATCTATCTATCTATCTATCTATCTATCTGTCATCTATCATCTATCTATCAATCACCTGTCTACCTATCTATCATCTATCTATCTATCTATCTATCTATCTATCTATCTGTCATCTATCATCTATCTATCAATCACCTGTCTACCTATCTATCATCTATCTATCTATCTATCTATCTATCTATCTATCTATCTATCTGTCATCTATCATCTATCTATCAATCACCTGTCTACCTATCTATCATCTATCTATCTATCTATCTATCTATCTGTCATCTATCATCTATCTATCAATCACCTGTCTACCTATCTATCATCTATCTATCTATCTATCTATCTATCTATCTATCAATCTATCCATCTATCTATCACCTGTCTGTCATCTATTTATCACCTGTCTATCTATCTATCTATCTATCTATCTATCTATCCATCTATCTATCACCTGTCTGTCATCTATTTATCACCTGTCTATCTATCTATCTATCTATCTATCTATCTATCTGTCTATCACCTGTCTCTCTGTCTACATATCTATTATCAGCTCTCTACTTAGCACTGATTTTTCCTTCATTGCTCTCCCCCTTCTTCACTGTCACGGGGTCTCTCAGCTGAACTCTCAGAGCTCACCTATATGGACTAGTCTAGCCAGCCAGCTCACTCTAAGAAACCCCTGCCTCTGCCTTCTGAGCATACAATGCACAGGTGGCCACATGCTCACCCAATATTTCCTGGGTGCTGGGAATCTGAACTCAGTCCTTGTGCTTGCATGGCAAACTCTATCCATTCGGCCATCTTAACCAGTTTTGTGGGCTTTAAAAAAAAAAAAAAAGGAAGGCGGCTATCAAACCCTTACTAGGTCCTGCTCTTAACAGCTAAGCCATCTCTCCAATCCGTTTTGGTTTCTGTTTATTTGTTTGTCTTTTGATTTTTTTGAGACATGACTTTACTCTGAGCCCAGGCTAGCCCAGGCTAGCCTCAACCTCAGGATCCTTCTACCATAGTCTCTTGAATGCAGGGATTACAGATGGTCTGGACCACACTCAGCTTCCTCTGTGTTTTTAATGACTAAAAGGGAATGCCTTCCTTTCTGAAAAGAGACCAGGGTCTTCTGACAGGGAGATGGATGGATCTCATTCCCAGACCACCCCTTCATGTCCTTATTCCCTGGGACATTGATTCCTCCAGCCAAAAGCTGATTTTAACAAAGCGGTGATGTGTGCGTCCAGCGTGGAGTGGAAGGTTGCTGCCAGTGTGAACGGCCTGGGGGAATATTCTGCTGCATTTGGAAAGACAAAGTGCAGTGAGCACAAACCTAAAGGAAGATTAAAATGAGTGCAATCCCTTTCTATCTAGATCAAAAGGTATTAACTTAGGGGCATAAAATGCATTATGTATAAATTGAGTTTTTCTACAAATTCACACCATCAGTATATTGCGTTTCAAAGTATAACCCTTCAGACAATCATTATAACTTTGTGGCTGACTGTCAACTTATTGGAGTTTTCCAAAGAAACAAATGGATACAGTGGCAACACTTTAAGGAATCTCTTCTGCTTGCCTGTTGGAGAGAGTAGAGTCAGCCACACTTGACTTCAGTAAGGCCTCTGCTGTTCTGGGCACTTAGAGCCAAGAAGCAGATACCACACATCTTCAGAGGCAAGTCTGAGACCGTGAAGGGGGGAGCGCCCAGGCTCACTGATGACACTTGTCTTGTGGAAATTATCTCATTATAATAAGCATATACTTAATTGGTTAGTAACAGTCAACCATATTTTCCCTCTAAATAATTTAAAGTGCATTTTTATTCTTAGAACAGGGCTATTAGAGAAAGGGAAGGCAAGATAAATAATTATTAAAGCTAAAGACAGGATCTCACACTGCCCAGGCTGGCCTCAAACTCATTACTAGTTGAGGATGACCTTGAACTTCTGATCCCCCTCCCCCCACCTCAGCCTCCCAAGTGCTTAGATTGCTAGCATGTGCGGGTTTCATGCACACTAGGTGAAAACTCTACTAATTGAGCTCAGACCAAAAGCCGGTTTTGTTTCTTTGAGACTGTGTCTCACTATGTAGCCCAGGCTGGCCTCAAACTCATGATCTTCCTGTCTCAGCCTAGAGCTGATCTTTATTGAGCACCTGCTATGTATATAGGAACATTGGTTTGTTTTTTGAAACAGAGTCTCGCTATATCGCACTGGCTAGCCTGGAACTTGCTGTGGAAGCCAGGCTCATACTCACCTGCCCCTGCATCCTGAGACCTGGGATTAAAGGGATCCACCATCACAGCTGGCTGGACAATCTTCAGAACTTAACATCTATCCATTCAGATAATTCTTGGAACAGCCCCAGATCAAAGGTACCATGATTATTACCCCTATTCATGGGATTGAACTGACTTACCCAATGTCACACGACTACCAAGTGGCAGACAAGATATGAACCCATCCTGAAAGCATCGCCATGGGTAGTTCTGTGTGAGAACTAGGTGCCAGTCAGCCCTAGTCATTTAGTCAACCAACTAATGAGACTGAACCTGGGCAATCTATCTCCCTCCATCCTCAGAGACCCATGGAACCACAGGAGCCCTCTTAATCCCAACCCTTCTGCCAAGGGACCATTTAGGTTGCTAATGGGAGCGTAGCAACTTTCCTTAAATATTGCTTTAGATTTTGATCTCAGGGCCATTTCAAACTCTTTGAGCTTTCATTTTGAAAGCATTTATTCTTTAATCTCTTTTATGGATTATGAGGTCAGAGGGGCAGGAAAAGGCCAACTTCCTCCCAATTCTACATTTTCAGTTGTGCACTAATGCATCTGTCTGGAGCCTCATGAAGAAGCAGGAGAGTGGGATCCTGTCCCCTGCCTTCACCGTGAACTTCCCCCTTAACCAGACACATCAAGCGGCACTTGCTGTGGAAGGTGTTTGGACTGGACACTGAGAGCAATGCTCTGTCCTCTTAATTTAAGTGGCCAGTAAACACAGACAGGCTAAACGAAGGTAACCATCTAGTAGCTCTGAAGGAAACCTTCTAATTACAGTCTGGCAATAGGGCTGCAGGGAGGAATACACACACACACACACACACACACACACACACACACGCACGCACACACACACACACATACATACATGTGCATGCACGGCAGCATGACATACTGCCAACACTAAGATGGAAAGTTCCCAAGAGGAAGGCCCTGTGGATGGGACACCGTGTCCTCATATGTTTGCAACAGTGGCAATCCCCGGCCCTGGAGCTGCTTCCCCTTGCTGACAGAGGCCAGGATCCTCCGCCTCACTCACTGAGCTGACACTAGGGATACCAGGCCTTCCAAATTTTCCTGAGGTTCAATTTAAGATACCCCTTGAGGAGAACAAACATGGCCTGGCAGTGGCTGTTTGGCTTACTGTGAATCATTTCATCTTTGGGAAATCTCTCTCTCTCCCCCCCCTTCCTCTTTCCTTTCCCCTCCCCCTCCTCTACCCTTCTGTCCTCTGGGAATGACACTCAGGGTTGAGCATGCTAGCCAAATGATATTCTGAGCCATACTCTCAGGCTTCATTTCTCTTAAAAGATTATTGGAATAATTAATAATAATAATAATAATAACAATAATAACAATAATAATGGTACTAACTATTCCCACATCGTCAGCTCTGCTTCATGTCTGATCCATCAGGAGAGCCACCACAGAGCTACTTCCTCTTGTGATTTTGAAGCAGGATGATCCCAAGAACCACCACCCCTCACTGGCCTCGCTCTCAGGGCCACAAGGACATGCTCATACATCCCACAGGCCTCCAAACTCCATGCCCCTTGTTCTCCCAAAAACAACCTGAATCATCTGTCTCCAACTACCTAAGGTAGTTCAGGTTTTAGCCCCAGCCTTTGCTTATAAACAAACGTTAGTGTCATGGCCTTAATTGGAAATCTGGTTCCTCCGACTCTATGTAGAAGTCAGCTATGAAAACAAATGCAATGTGCTCTCAGCACCTGACGAGGCTTTCTCCCTGGAGCCTCAAGGGGCTGGGAAAGAGATGCTTTCTTTCTCTCTGTGAGCAAATGCTCTATCACCCAACGCGCCTACCTGCTTACCTGGACTCCACCCCACAGAGGACTTTTTCTTACTCTTAGACAAACCTAAGGAGCCTCAGGCCCCTCCCAGAGAAGAGAGGAGTCTCCACCACAGCCTCAGTCTTTAGTGTAGCTCAGGCCAGCTCCCCAGACCTGGAGGCTAATTCCTGCCTTCCGATGTGACCCTGCTTACTTTCCATCCCCTTCTAGCTGCAAGTCCTGCCTCTGCCACGCATTAGCGTTCCCTGGCACAGCTGGAACTGTTCCTTCCCCGGCTTCCCACATCTGTTCCTCCAGTGTCTGTAAACGCTCCCCGGGTGCTGAGACTACCCCAGTCCCAGAGGCCTGGGTCTGGTCCCTTGTTCCCAGGACCCGGCCCTTCTCCTGCCGAGCTTGCTCAGCACACCCCACTCACAGCCTGGCTGTACGCCTCTCCTGCTTCCCCTCCACCTCTCCCAGACTGCTTGACTTGAAAACTCATGCTCCCCCAGCTCAAACCTCTGCATCTCACATCCCCCAGACATTCCCCCAACCCCCCAGCTGAAACGGTCCTCTCATCTTGTCTTCCTGGGATGCCTCCTCTTCTCAGGACCCTGTGATCTCGAATTTCTCTCACGCTATGTGGGAGGCACTCACTCTGTGGTCTACTGGAGTCTGTCAGAGGATACACATTCATCACACGGAGATAGTGAGTTCTCAGTGCCGATCAATCCCCATACCCACGCGTGACCCGCCCCGCCCTTCGTCTTATCCTAACTTCAGCTAATTTATCTAGCTCATTCCCTCCAAGTTGTGAAGTCCTGGGTGAGCTCCCACCCTTCCCATGAAGCTACGCGAGATCACAAAACCTGCCTCTGTTAAATCTACTTATTTGTTAAATGAACACAGGGAGAGTGTCCACCGTACCTGAAGCAAGACAGAAAACAACTCTTAAAAGTCTAACTCATGGTAATGACTCCTAATAAAGGAGGCATAATTCTTGTGGGTGGAACAGGAATCCCCATGGGCTTTCTTGTCTTAGGCTAAGAGAAATGACAGAGGGTTAAGACGACGAGGGCTTATAGCTTTGCCTCTGTTGTAAACCTAAGACCTCTCTAACGAAGTTGCTTGGCTCGCTAGAAGTAAGTGTTAGTTGTGCACGTCACACAGTTAAATGTCTTTGCTGTGCATGCCACAAAGTGACCGAATGTGCAAGGGTTTGGAGGGGTGGGGAAGGAGGATTCAGAAAAACAGCAAACAGTTGTAGAGGAGGCCCAGATAGAGGGCTCTGAGGGTGGCAGACCAGGCCCCCAAACCCAGAAGAAGGTCTCTGAAAGGAAGTGGCACAGGAGGGGTCAGACTGGTGGCTTGAAACCTCAGCTGAGGCCTGCCAGGGCTTAAGCTACAATCGTTTGCCTTGACGACTCTACTGAGCTGTACAGTCATCAAGAATCAAAGAATGGCCGCACTGAATTCCGTGGAGGGCAACAAGCAAAGCAAGGTCTGGCGACCCTGGAATCACACAGCCTCCGGAATCCCTGAGTCCCAGGCCTGAGAACCAGGGAAAGGACCGAATTGCCTTTCAACTTGTAGGCGCCTTTGGAAGGCACTGAGCTTCTGTGGCGGGCAGGGCACATTCTGGCCAATTCTTAATCTTCAAGGACGCAGGTCGTCAGCTGACACTCAGTGCACAGGGAACCTGCACTGCACCCCTATCTTCCTGACTTATTGACTCTGTGTTCCTGACTACACTGCAGGTTCTCTGAGGCCAGGGACTGCGTCTTCTCACTGTTACCAATGACAGTGGGTTCACTGCTGAGGAGTTTCCCTAACAACCTCACCCACCCCACCCCCACCCTTGCTGGAACTCACTCTGTAGATCAGGCCAGCCTCAAATTCACTGAGATCTGTCTGCCTCTGTCTCACGCGTGCTGGGATTTAAGTTGTGCACCACCACTGCCTGGCCTACAGGCCAACCTTAAGGAAAAATTTTCTTGATTAAGATTCCCTCTTCCTAGCCGGGCGGTAGTGGCTCACGCCTTTAATCCCAGCATTCAGGAGGCAGAGGCAGGCGGATCTCTGTGAGTTTGAGGCCCTCCCTGGTCTACAGAGCGAGTTCCAGGACAGTCAGGGCTACACAGAGAAACAAACAAACAAAAAAAGTAACAAAAAAACTAACTCCAATTCCTTCCCAAAAGGCTCCTAGCAACCTGTCCGTCTTAACAATCTTGACAACTCTTAAGTACTTCATGTAAGTGAAATTACATGGTTTTGTCTTTTTTGTGACTGATTTATTTTACTTACATAATGTCCTCTAGGGTGATAGCCAGCTTCCTTTTCAAGGCTATTATTCCATCCCAAGTTATAAACCACACTTTGCTTATTCTTTCGGCCACTTAGCGTCTCCCTTTGAGCTACTGAGTGTTGTGCTGCGGGAGCTCAGTGTACAACCATCTCTTGGGCGGCTGTGTAGTCTTTGCGGTAACCATCCAGAAGGGGGAGTGCTGGAGTCGATGGTAATTCTATTTGTAATTTTCGCAGGAAGTGCCATCAGTTTTCCACAGGGGCTAAGCTTTTTCATATTTCTACCAGTTTCTCCACACCCTCACCGATACCTGTTTTTTTTTTTTTTTAATAGCCACCCTGGTGTGTGAGGTAGCATTTCATTGCTGGTTGTTTTTTTTAAGATGGGAGAGTGATGTTGGGATAGGGCCTCGCGATGGAACTCAGACTGGCCTGGAATTAAGCCCTTGCCTCTGCCTTCAGTTCTAAGGCTGTACAGACTGTGCCACCTCGGCTGGTTTGTAGTTTTGCTTTTCTTTCTTCCTTTTACTTTTAGTTTTTCAAGATTGAGTTTCTCTGTGTAACAACCCTAACGGTCCTGGAACTCTCTCTCTGTAGATCAGGCCGGCCTCAAACTCACAGAGATCCGCCTGCCTCTACCACCCGTGTGCTGGGACTAAAGGCGTGCGCCACCACCACCCTGCTTGGAGTTTTGCTTCTCATTTCTCTAATGAGTAATGGAAGTGAACGTCTTTTCATATATTTATTGCTCATTTGCATATATTATTTGGCAAACTGTCAAACACTGTGCTCGTTTTAATATTAGGTTACTTCGTTGTTTCTGGTTCTCCATATATCTTGGTTAGTATCTTATTAGATATATGATTCGCAAATATTTTTTTCTCATTTTGTGCGGTTCCTCTGTGTAACAGCCCTGGCTGTCCTAGACTCGCTCTGTAGACCAGGCTGGCCTCGAACTCACAGAGATCCGCCTGCCTCTGCCTCCCGAGTTCTGGGGTTAAAGGCGTGCGCCGCCACCGCCCAGCGGGATTGTAGTTTTATTCTTTTTTTCCGTCTGGGTAGTAGATTTTCTTTTTTAAACAGGTTTCTCTGTGTAACCACCACCACCAGACTGTAGTTTAATCTTATCTTTTTTTCTTTTCAGTTGAGTCTCAGTAAACAGCTGCTGGCCCGGAGCTTACTATGTAGCTAGACTAAACTGACCTCAGACTTGCCCCAGTCCTCGGCCTCTACTTCTTAGATGTTGGAACTGCAGTTGTAAGCCACAGTGCCGGGCTTGTTACTTTATGCCTGGCTTGTTACTTTATCAATAGTGTCTTTGGTTTTTTGGTTTTGTTTTGTTTTGTTTTTTGGGCAGTTTTAGTTTGATTTTTGATGCACTGTTAAAGTTTATTTTTAAAAGATGTTAATATAGATTTAATCACATCTGTTGAGAAGAGTCTTTTGGTGCACAAAAATTTTAAATTTCGTTAGGTCCAACCTGTTGGGGTTTTTTGTTTGTTTGTTTGTTTGTTTTTGTTGCCTGTGCCTTTAGTATCATAGCCAAGATACTAAGCTTGATTTACAAATAACAAACTAATTTTGATACAAATTGATTTTGGTCAGCAAAGAGAAGGATGTACTTTAATGGTTCAGCTGTACCCCCTCTTCCCAGCACTCAGACACACATGGAGCCACAGCTACACACAGATCTAGTGGCACACACAGAGACACACGCGGAGTCGTACACAGACACTCAGAGACATACAAGAGACACAAGCACACACACAGCAGGTGGACACATCCCATAGGAGTGCAAATGATCAACCCAAGCCTCCAAGTGCCCACGCTGAGTGCTAGCCAAGTTCACTAGCCATGTGCCCTTTCGGGACAACCTTGGGCCAAAGCCCTTGACTGACTCAGCTTCTGCTTCCCTCCTCACCTTCCAATCAACAGCTCAAGGGGCCACAGAGCAATCTTTATGGCTGTCATATTGGCTGAATTGCAGTACAAATAAGACCGTTTCTAAATAATTCCCAAACCGCTCAGATATGAAATATATCATGGGCCAAGACTGGCATCAACTGGGGAGCCCAGTGAAGAAAGATTGCCAGAGGCCTTTGCTACTGCCTCTGTGGCTCTGCTGGTCTGGAACCAGCTCCAAGTCAAATATATGTGCAAAGAGGGCACTCAGTATTCCCCCAGTGAACCAGCCCAGCAGCCTTGCTGCCTCCACCAGGCAAGATAAGGAAGAAAGGCAAAGAGAAGCTAGGAGCCTCATGGGAACACCAACTACAGTCAAGGATTAACCCCACCAGGTCAATCCCTAACTCCTGACTTCTTATAGGCTCCAAAGTACTGAACCTCTGCCAAAGAGGGTTTTTTAGGAGGTTCTAGAGGAAAACTATTCTGTAGGGTACACTTCCATTCTAACCAGAGTGTGGGGCTCTGGGAGTATGCAAGCTGCCCATCATCTTCCTGCCTTAGGTTCATTTGCTTTTCAAAAAAAATTTAAATTGAGCTAGGCAGTGGTGGCACATGTCTTTAATCCCAGCATTTAGGAGGCAGAGGCGGCAGATGGATCTCTGTGAGTTTGGGACCAGCTTGATCTAAGAGTGAGTTCTCGGACAACCAGAACTGTTACACAGAGAAGCCCTATCTCAAAATGCAAATCAAATCAAAAAAATAAATTGATTTATTAGTGTGTGTGTGTGTGTATGTGTGTGCGTGTGTGTGTGTACGTGTGTAGCTGTTGCTCTCCTTCCACTCTGGGGTACCATAGATCTAACTCAGGTCATCACGCTTGCTGCCCTTACCCACTGAGCTATTTCGCCAGTTCCAACATTGTCTTTCTGCTATTGTTGTTCGTTATTTGTTTTGTACCTTGGAAGTCTCAGGAAATAACATGAAACATTAACTCTAGACTGGGATTGTAGTTCAGTGGCAGAGTGTCTAGCATGGGTTCAGTCCCCAGAAACACACATCACACACACACACACACACACACACACACACATACACACATACACAGAAGTTGGCTCTTTATAAAATATGGCTCCTTGAAAATTTAGTTAACTTGTGTTGTGATGGGATAAGAGAAGTGTAAGTTTGTGTTTGTTCTGAAATCAAAAGAGAAATAGGGCTCAGATGCTATAAATGACAGAGTCCATCCAATTCCTACACAGCAGGAAGAAAAGGCAACTCATAAAATTGTTCCAAGCAATTCAACTTCCTTTTATATATGTACATATTTAAGGAAGCGTCTGCATTAGCAGGTTTCTATTTGGCTTTTTGGAAGGTCTTTAGTGATATTTGTCCCTCCCCATAGTTCCTCCTTTACCCTACCTTCCCGTTCCCCCTCCATTTAATCCTCCTTTTCTACTTTCCTCTTTACTGCTTTATACACTATATTCTATTTCCCCTTCCTTGGAGGATTCTCTCCTCTTCCCTGGTCCCTCGCTGTCTAATGTCTTTGAGTAGTCTAGATCACACACATACATCTAAAGCTTAAAAGTTAATGTCCATGGCCGGGCGGCGGTGGCGCACGCCTTTAATCCCAGCACTCGGGAGGCAGAGGCAGGGGGATCTCTGAGTTCGAGGCCAGCCTGGTCTACAAGAGCTAGCTCCAGGACAGGCTCTAGAAACTACAGGGAAACCCTGTCTCGAAAAACCAAAAAAAAAAAAAAAGTTAATGTCCATGTATACATGAAAGCATGTGGGGCTATAGGCATGGCCCAAAGGATAAGTGCACTGGCTATTCTTGCAGAGGACCCAGGTTCAATTCCCTGCACCCCCATGGTGGTTTACAATCATCCATACCTCCGTTTCCCAGAGATCCTATTCTTCATCTGATCTCCATGAACATGAAGCGTGTATGTCATGTATATACATATATGCAGGCAAAATACGCACACATAAAATAAGATGCATAAATAATAATAAATAATAATAAAATTTTTAAAAAGAGGAAATGTGCGATGTTTCTTTCCATATCTGGGTTTCCTCACTCAGGGTGATTGTTTCTAGCTCTATCCATTTACCCAATAATTTCATAGTTTCATTCTTACCAGCTGAATAATATCCTATTGTGTAAGTGCGCCCCATTTTCAGTGCTCATTCGCAGTTGATGGACATCCAAGTGTCTTTCCAGTTTCTGACTGCTCTGAATAGAGCAGCAGTGAACATGGTTGGGCAAGGTGTCTCTGTAGTAGGATGCAGAGTTCACTGGGTATGTGCCCAACCGTGACATTGGGGGAATCCTGTGGTAAATTGATTTTCAGCTTTTTGAGGAAGTCTACACAATGAGGCCAGGAGCCTGAGACGAGACAGATCATGAGCCCTGGGGACAATCTACTCCTGCTGTTCTGCTAAATGAACGCAGCAACCAAACGACTCCCTCACTCAGCCCTCGTCAGAGAAGCTTCCTCTTACAGCGAATAGCAATTAACAGAGAGTGAAGGACTTTGGAGCACTCAGCCCTAAACGGGGTGTCCTTATCAAAGCCCTCCCCTTGAGGGTCAGGAATGTATGTGGAAGAGAAGGCAGACAGATTGTAAGAGTCAGACAGGGTGGACGCACACAGGAGCTCACAGAGACTGTGTCATGGGCACAAGGCCTGCAAGAACTCACGTCAGAAAATCCCCCACACAAAGAAGAGGAAATGGGCACGGAGCCCCGTCCCTAGCCAGGAAGCTGTTTCACATTTGTGCCTACTGGGAGAGGGAAAGCCCGTTCTCTTCAGGGAAGCTGTATCAACCACTCCTGGGCATACGCCTGCCCAGGAGTAGCCCATGCCCAGGAGTAGCCGAACAACAAACAAAACAAATCCCACGTTGTTTGTGTGTGTGTGTGTGTGTGTGTGTGTTTAAAAGAACAAAAGAACATAGAACTGGCTAGGCAGGAGGATCTGGGATGAGTTAGGGGAGAGGAGAGTGTATAATCAAAGTATATTGTACAAAATTATGTTTTAAATTTTTAAAAAAATTGCTAGGAAGTGGTGGTGTGCACACCTTTAATCCCAGCACTCAGGAGGCAGAGGCAGGCAGATCTCTGAGTGTGCGGCCAGCCTGGTCTACAGAGTGAGTTTCAGAATAGCTAAGGCTACACAGAGAAACCCTGTCTTGAAAAAGAAAACAAACAAAAACAAAAAA
Source organism: Arvicola amphibius (assembly GCF_903992535.2). NCBI lineage: Eukaryota > Metazoa > Chordata > Mammalia > Rodentia > Cricetidae > Arvicola > Arvicola amphibius. The sequence goes on from NC_052051.1 coordinate 135,954,117, forward strand.
TCAAAGAAAGAGAGAGAAAAAATGAAGTGATCTTACAGAATCTGAATCTCTCTCAGACCCTGGCTTACAGACCTTACTCTTAGAGTTCACAAGCCACCCCTGAAGAGTGGAACGAAGTTTTTAACCCCGTTTTTCCCCCCACGCCAGAGCTGTTCATTCCTGTCTTGTGCTGCAGTCATTCCTCAGCCAGGGCAGAACCCCAGCTCCAGCAAGAAGACGTCTGGATGAACCAAAGTCTTTCTTAGGGTCAGTGTCCCTGATGGCGAGACACTGGCTCCTGTCTGCGTGAGGTCCTGGGGACTCTTGCCTCAGTGTCCTCTGAGACATTCCTTTAACCAACAGGCTTCTCAGACCTACTAAGGCCTGACCCCACGTTTGGCAAGGGAAGGTTCTGGGATGGGCCCCTGTGCTCAAGTGATCCAAGAACCTATTCAGGCCAGAAGCACAGTTTCAGGGGTTGGAGCGAGTCTCTGGGGTCAGTGCCCTCTTATGGTCTTCTTTGTTCTGGTGTGACTTGGCTGTTTGATGTCAATCTTCCTAAGCTGTTGCTTCCCATTGCTTCAAGATGAGAATAATAATCATAAAACCTGCAGAAGGGGTTATTGAGACCAAAGGAGATTATCCGTGAGTGCGTTTGGCACAGTCTGTTACACAGGAAATGTTCAATAAAGGCTAAAGGCCAAAATCGGCACCCAACTGTATTCCAATCACAAAGGGTGACGAGTGTGTGTGTGTGTGTATTATATGTGTGTGAGAGAGAGAGACGGCAGGCCTGAAGAATCAAGGATTAGAATTCAGAGGAATGGGTTGGTCAGACACCTCGCCTAGGGGGGAAATGAGCAGGCTAGGAAGCCTCCAGACAGGTAATAGCCCAGGAAGAGCCGCAGAGGGCCTAAGTGCAAAGTACAGAGGGTATAAAGCAAGATTCATGTAGTCAGAGTTCAGAGCCAAGCAGCAGCCATTACTTTTACCAATGCTAACCAGCCTAAGCAAAGAGAGTGTCTGTGTTCCTTCCACTGAAGGGGCTAGAGATCGGTCAGGACTTCAGGCACAACAGAACCAGTTTAAACAGGACCATTGGGATCTGGTCTCTCACTCCCAGAGCCTCTTGCGCCTACTGAAGCTATATTCCTAGGCTAGATTGCTCTGCACAGGAGCAAAACCTCCTACCACCACCCCAGGCCCCTCTTGTGAGAACACTAGCAAAAGTCCTGGGGCTGCCATTCATGGACACACGTGCCTGCCTCTGAACCAATCACAGTGGACCAGGGGAATGGAATAATCTGATTGGCCTAATTTTGTATCCAGGATTGGCTCAGTTCCATCCATGCTGCTTGAACTGAGGAAAAATTCAGAGAGGTGGTGGTGCCCGCCTTTAGTTCTGGCACTCGGGAGGCAGAGGTAGGTAGATCTCTGAGTTCTAGCCCAGCCTAAACTACAAAGTGAATTCCAGAACAGTCAGGGTTTCTCTGTCTCGGAAAAAACAAAACAAAACTAATTATTATTATTATTAACAATAGTAATAAATAATTCAGGGTGCCCAACTATATTTCAGTCACAAAGGGCAATGAGTGTGTATATGTGTATGTGGGGGGGGGGGCAGATCTGAAGAATTTCAGGATAAAAAGGATGAGAGCAAACAAAAGAGATATCCTCAATCATCCATGTGTGACACCGGCTGTCTCTAAAGCCAGGCTGTCCCTGGCATGTAATTCTGTTGCAGCCACCACGGCTTGGTCCATAGGTAGGGGATTCTGGATGCCCGGTGGGAAGTCTTCCCTCAGCTGCAGAGACTAAGGACCCCACAGGTGGTGCTTACTGACAGGCCATCCGGCAGCAGTTAGAGTCGGCATCCAGCTGGACTCCTCTGCTGTCCTTCAGGAAGCTGTGAAGGACAAACCAAAGAGGGAACCTTACAGGGGATGGACACTGGGGGAGGCTGAAAAGCTAGGACTGCTTCGCCAAGGCTCTGCAGACCAGCAGCTTCAGCCACAGGTTGAGGCAGCACTGTGGGTAATGACCCTGCTCTGCCATTCTGGACCTAACTTCTTCCGGGTTGGTCCAGGACACCAGACACACTCTTCCCTAAGTGTGCGTTCCTCCGATGCACATCTTTGTCTTAACACACATTCTTTGTTTCTCCCCCTTCGCTCTGTTGCTGTGACAGGCCGCAGTGGGCCATGCTTTGTACTAGGGACTATCTTGGGCCTAGCGGAGCCTACAATCTGACTGAACAAAGGCCTCTAAAAGTGCTAGGGTCACTGGACGAATGCTGCCTCCTCCTCCTCTTCCTTTGAATATACAGAACACCTCACAGATTCGTGCCATCCTTGTGCAGGAGCCTTGCTAACCTTTCCATTGCTCCAATTTTGGCACGTGTGCTACCAAAACAAGAAACATTCTTGTTGGTCTAATGAATGCATTTTTGTTGTGGTGGTGTAAGTGGGCTTTTTTTTCTTCTTCTTCCCCTTCTTCTTCTTGTTTTGTCTTGTTTGTTTATTTGTTTGTTTGTTTTCGAGACAGGGTTTCTCAGTGTAACAGTCCTAGCTGTCCTGGAACTTGCTTTGAATACCAGGCTGGCCTCGAACTCGCAGAGATCCTCCTGCTTCTGCCTCCGAAGTGCTGGGATTAAAGGCGTGCATCCACCACTGTCTATCTTGTTTTGTGTTTTAAGACAGTCCAGCTGATTTGGAATTTTTCTTGTCACCACTTCCTCAGTGTTTGGATGACAGGTATGTGTCTCCATACCAGATGTTGATACGTCTTTATTTACTTATTTATTTAGTAGTTTTTTGAGATACGGTTTCTCTGTATAACAGCCTTGATTGTCCTGGAACTCACTTTGTAGATCAGGCTGACCTCGAATTTACAGAGATCCATCTGCCTCTGGCTCCCGAGAGCTGGGATTAAAGGTGTGTACCACCACTGCCCAGCCGTCCATCTTTATTTCTAGTCACACACATACACTATGCATAAGTGATTCTCCTTATAAACATCAACAATGATGGGAGCCTCAAATGGCTGAGCCAGCAGAGGAACCTACCACTAAGCCTGATGATCCAAGTTCAACCCCGAGAACCCACATGGTGGAAGGAGAGAGCTGACTCCTTTAATATGTCCACATACAAACACAAATAAATGTTAAATTTTAAAAAATATTTCAGAAGCACACACACACACGCATGTATATAATTGAAACCACTTGATTTCCTCCTTCTCAGCTAGTGATACATATATAGCACTGGACTTGATGGCTTTAATACCAACACTTGGATGACAGGCAGGTCTCTGTGAGTTTAAGATCATCCTGGTCGGGCTGGAGAGATGGCTCAGCGGTTAAGAGCATTGCCTGCTCTTCCAAAGGTCCTGAGTTCAATTCCCAGCAACCACATGGTGGCTCACAACCATCTGTAATGAGGTCTGGTGCCCTCTTCTGGCCTGCAGGCATCTACATAGACAGAATATTGTATACATAATAAATAAATTAAAAAAAGATCATCCTGATCTATACAGGGAGTTCCAGGCCAGCCAGAGCTACATAGTAAGACCCTGTCTCAAAACAAATAAAAACATACACACCAATATGTATACATACATGTCCAAATATGGAAGCATACAGAGATATATAGCTGTGTTGACATTTCCTATTGTTGCTGGGTTTTAAGGCTGACATCATGTAACCCAAACTATCTTTAAATGCACCGTCTATCAAGCCTAACCTTGAACTGCTGATCATTCTGCTTTCTGCTTCAAAATGCTGGGAGTACTTTATTACGCCCACATTCATCTTGTGTTGACTTCTTTTAATTGGTCCCAAAGGGTGCAGAGCAAGCTAGCTCTCTTCAGCCTCTGCCTCTAGGAACTCAAGCCCCTGCCAGCCCCGTTCACTGGACAAAAATGTTTCAGTGTTTCATAGTAGTTACTGGTCCAGGACACACAAGCCTTGTCTATAGTGGGCCTAGTTGTGAATCTTCTAGGCTTTGCAGGCTCATGGTCTCTGGCTGCTAATCAAGTCTATTATTAAGAAAACAGCTGTTGACAACACATAATAAATAACTATAACTATGTGTCAATAAAACTTTATTTGTAGACACAAATCTAATTTTGAGTACCATGACTCTTCACTACTAGGGATTGAGGCTAGGGCCTTGTGCCCGTTAGGCAAGAGCTCTACTACCAAGCAGTATCTCCCAACTGAATGCTTTTGATTGTTTTTCAACTACTGAAAACTCTAAATATCATCCTTATCGATGGCTGGACCCTGACAAGCAACAGGCTGCACTTGACGTGGGAGCTGTGCTTTGCTAATGTCTACTCTACGCATTAAACACAAGCGAGCTAATACGGTGCACAGACACTCGCACTGCTCGGTGTTTTCCTGTGCGTGACACGAGGAAACCATTGTGCCCTTGCTTTTCCTGCTGTGTGACAGACCCCCTCGCTTCAGTCTCTGGCAGTCTGTTTCACCATAATTTCCTTAGGTCAACACTGATTGGAAGAGCACTAAGGCTGTCGTCGTCGTTTGCTGTTGTGGAATGTGTAAAACTCTGCATCTATTTGGGTCTTTTCTGAGACATAGACAGCACACCGTATCACTTGCCTACTTAGGTATAAAACCCAGGGTAAGTGTGTTTACAGATCTGGACCTTATCTGCCAAATTCCATACCCCACAGGTATTGCCCGCGCCCATCCTTCCAGCTCTAGTCCACCATGGCTCTGCTTTCTGTGTCTGTTGTTTGGGGCACTCATATAGAGGGAATCATGCCAAGGATTTTGTGAGTGGCTTCTTTCACTTAGGAGGGTTGTCAAGATTTCTGTGTTCCACGTGACAACGTTTCATTTCTTTTAAAGCTGAATGAATGAACAAGATTCCACTTTGCGGCTGTGCAGTTATTTCATTTATCCGCCCAACCATTTGTGGACATTTAGGCTGTTTTCCTACTTTGGATTATTATAGCAATAGTCCTATGAATATTCACGCATGCGTTTGTGTTCCTATTTGTGCTTGCTATATCTCTCAGAGTGGACTTAGTAGGTTGTATGGTGATTCTTTTTATAATTTTGTTTTGTTTGAAATAAGATCTCATGTAGCCTACTTATGCTGGCTTCCAGCTCAGTAGATGGCCTTGAACCCCTGGCTTCTCCGCCTCCACCTCCTCAGAGTTGGGATTTCACCAATTACATGCCATGTATGTGGTATTTCTGTGCTTAGCTGTTTGAAGGACTTCCGGGCTGCGGTTTCACCATTCCACCTTCTCATTTAAATACATAAGCTTCTGGTTTCTGTCTACCACCAATACTGTCCTCATCCTCATCTGTCTTTTCTTTCTATAGAACCATCATGGTGGATACAAAGTTTCTCATTGTGGGTGTGGGTGTGGGGGGTGGTAAGCCAAATATATTCTGAGATCTGCTTTTTTTCACTTGTAGCCCTTGGGAAGTTTTCTGAGTCATTACACACATCTCCTGGTGGCTGGCTGCTGACTGTCCCCAACCCGTACAAACACCACCAGCATACCAATGAGTAGTCTTGTGTTTTGCCTCTTGCACACAGGAAAAGCATTTTGATTTCTTTTAAATTTTTGATTACGTTTATTCACTTATGTAATTATTTACTTGCGTACATGTGTGCAGATCAGAGGACAGCGTGCAGGAGTCAGCTCTCTTGCCACTCTCTGGGCCCCAGAGATCAAACTCCAGTCTTCAGACTTAGCAGCAAGCACCTTTACCCACTAAGCCCTCTCGCTGGTCCAGGGGAAGCATTTTTTGAAGATAGTTTTTGGAGTTGCTTGATTAAGAGGTACATTTGTTGGGACTGGAGAGATGACTCGGTGGTTAAGAGCATTGGCTGCTCTTCCAAAGGACCTGGGTTTGATCCCCAGCACCCCTGTGGCAGCTCACAATCTTCTCTAGCTCCAGTTCCAGTTCTAGCTCTGACACCCTCTTCTGGCCTCTGTGGGCACCAGGCACACACACCGTGCATGGATATACATGTAGGCCAAACCCCCATACACACAAAATAGTAAAGTAAATTTTAAAAGAAGGGCATTTGTCAATTAATTCTGAAGATACTAAAATTCCCTCTGAATCAGCTGTACAGACCCTTAGTCCTGCAGCAGTGGGTGAGTATGCCAACCCAGGACAGCAACCCTTCCACTGGTGCCCCAAACTTCCAATTTCACTGACCAGTGTGAGGTGTGAACAGGATCGTGCTTCCACCGGTGCCTCTCCTCCTTAAGGCTAGGGGCCACCCTGTCACCTGTGTCTTCCTTGCTCACCAGTACCAAGCCCGACTGGAGGGAACAGATCAAAAGTTGGTGAAATCAATACAGTTGGCTTTTACAACCTCCATGATGGAGATGCAGAATTTCTAGAATCTTCTCAGCCCTCTGAGGTAAATGTGAATGTTATACCTTCTGTAGAAGCTGTATTATTTCCTAAGACTTAAAAACAACTCAGGGATCCCCGAGGACTTATTCTTCAGCAACCAGAATGACTGGAATAGGTGCAGGGGCTGGAGCACAGGGATATAAGGGTGTAGCGAGCAGGCCTTAGGGTCCCAGAAAACAAGTTATTCCGCTAGGACCTCCCCCATGACATCACTGTGCAGCTGAAAAAGAAGTTGGGAGACTGTTAGTGTAATTCCATTATACGGAATGAGAGACTGAGGACCTAGCATCCAGGTAACTTACTGCAAGTCCCAAGACTAAGTGGTAACCTGGTTCTGATTTAGGTCGGCGCTCCTTCCACAAACTCGTGACGTCAGAGGGTTTGCCTGCAAACTTCTCCCCAAGTTCTTCTACCCCTGCTAGAAACGAGACCTTTCACAGAAGGTCACATGAGAAAGGAATAAAAGCCTGAATGTATGTGAGTGTGTGTGTATGTAAGCACGCACACACACACTTATTTTGTGTGTATAAGTGTGTTTTGCTTGCATATATACGTTGTACCTCATGCATGTAAAAATCTAATTGTTAACCCAGATAGCACTGAATTGAAATCACTGCTCAGCCACCCAGTGTTACTATTCGACCACCAGTGTTTCCCTCTTTGAATTTTCTTTTACTTCCATCCTGGTTCTGTTTCTACTTAGTCATCCCCTAGTTACACGCCTGTTTACCATGACCTACCTACCCAGTTATAGTCCTTTTTAATATTACCAACCTCACAATTTGTATATCTCCTAACTCATATTTATGTCTGTTTATTACACACGTCACAGAGTTGTGTCTGATTTAAATGAGATGAATACAAAAACAACTTTGGAACCATGTCTATATTCCCCCCCCCCCCGGTTTTCCCTGTCTTGGGTAAGCCAACACCTAAGGGTGTACAGATTAATTTGTTGCAAGAAATAAGTTCCAGGTTCAAAATCCACAGTCACTGGCCTACCACTACCCTCAGCTTCACACTTCATTTGGCTTGGTGTGAGTGGCATCTCCCAAGTCACTCTTCCCAGGCCACTCTTGGCAGAGGGCCTTGCCCACATTCTTCTTCATCAGCGTGTTGGGAATTGAGGAGGACAAGATTCATTTCCAGGAGGGCTTCTAGGGGATCATCTGGAAGAAATTCAGATTTTTAGAGTTTTTCTGTAGCTTTGGGACCTGTCCTGGAACTAGCTTTTGTAGACCAGGCTGACCTCGAACTCACAGAGATCTGCCTGCCTCTGTCTCCCAAGTGCTGGGATTAAGAGTGCATTACCACCGCCAGCTGAAATTCAGATTATCTAATTAAGTGTATTAAATGTGTGTGTGTGTGTGTGTGTGTGTGAGAGAGAGAGAGAGAGAGAGAGAGAGAGAGAGAGAGAGAGAGAGAGAGAGAGAATGTGTGGTCCAGGGAGGCCAGAACAGAACAAGGCATTAAATCCCCAATGCTTGAATTACAGGCAGCTGTGAGTTACCCAACCCGGGTGCAAAGAACCAAACTGGGATCCTCCAGAAGAGCAACAAGGGTTCTTAACAACTGAGCCATTGCTTGCAGAACTAGAATCATTTTTTTTCTAAATGGACCTCCTTCCTCCTTATCCTGACAGAATCGATTGTAAGTTTTGTATGACAGTGTACACTTGTAATACTGGTACTCAGGAGGTTGAGGTAGAAGAATCTCAAGTTCAAGGCCAGTCTGGGCAATGTAGCAAGATCTTGTCTAAACACTCAGCTTGTTTGGGGGCAGGGTCCTGACATCATGAGTACTCCCCAGTGAGGGACTGTGGTCTGGATAACAGCTCTGTTTCTGCAGAATGTTTCAGCTTCAGTGGGAATTTGAACTCTCACTGGGCAGGGCTTATGTGTTTACACTGCTCAAGGACACACTTGGGGGACTTCTGCTGAGCCTGAAGGGACTTTAGTCTTTTTTCCCCATCATGGTCTCCACCTCTGGCAACAATTCTAGCCATCACCTTTGAAACTCCCTGTATGCCAGTCCAGGGGCGGAAGAGGGCTTGCCACCAGAATCCACCCTGTGTATTCTCTGAGTGCATGAGGTCTGCTGAAGACTGCCATGGAGGAAACATGACCAAGGATGAAGCAAGAAGAGATCTGAGTCCTCCTGGCTCCCTTTATTCCTGGCACCCAGCCACTTGGAAGGCAAAACTTCTCAGCGTCGTGAGCCAATACCCACCCCCACTTTTGTCCGTGCCCATTTTGGGTGGGTATGTACCATGTGCAGCCAATGGATAGATCCCAGCTGACCGTGTGTGATCTATTGTGCCTCCTGGGCCGCAGACTGTGACTCCAGCTCATTCCCTGGATGTTTTTTTCATCAGGCCCAAGGTTGAGCAGTAGATCCCTGGAGGTCACTTTGTCCCATCCCCTCCTTGTGTGAGTAGGACATTAGGGGCCCTGGGACCAAGGACTTGCCCTGAGTCACACATACAAAGTCAACTAAGGTATCAGGCCCTTGGTTGTGTCAATAACTACACCCAAACCGGTGGGTGATAATAGGCAGCAGGCAGCGCCATAGGGCCAGCCAAGGTTCCTCAAGGACACGGAGCTGGCCACTTGGCGGCCCTCATTGCCTTTCTCTCGCCATCTCAGATTCTCTGGCTGTAGTAATCGGCAACTGATGAACAACACGAGAACAGTGATGTCCCCCCAGGAACCCACCAACCCAGCTGTCACTGCCAACATGTAGGAAGCGCATTACATTAGCCTTGTATTTTGTTTTGTTTTGACTGTGAAATTTTATGTAGGGCAAGGTATGTGTTTCATCTTGGGTACCTAAACTGTCTTCCTGGGAAAAGACAGAAGCAAGTACTGGAAGGAAAAGAAGGCTAGGACTTCTCCCCTGGGAGACTGTCAGACACAGTCTTGATGCAAGCAAGCTCCAGAAACTAAGGAATAGTGGAAGACCAGGGAAGCTTCCAACATTGGTGACAAACTGGAAGATAAGGCTTGGTCAGCAAACTTAAGGATGTAGGGAAGCAGGAAAAACAGCCATGGTCTGCAGCCATAAGTCAGGATGATTTATATAGCTCTCCAGAAGGGCTGTCACCACAAAGTCACTGGCTGGAAACCATTCCCTTCTCACTGCCAGACTCAAAGCTCTGAGAAAGAGCATTTGAGATTACGTGTTACCAACTGACTACCAAGAGGTGAAAGAAAAAGGATCAGACCCTTGTGATTACAACTGAAGTGAGCCAGTAATGTAGTACAGGACCCAGAATGACCCATTCTAGCGCAGAGGGGAGTTGATCATTTCCCTCTGTGGAATGGGGTATCTTTGGGAGGAGGAAGGCAAGTGTAAGACTCAAATCAAAAGCTCTGACCCTGCAGCCCAGAAAAGGTCAGAGCTGGGGACTGATGCTTCCAGGTACATTTTGCCACTGCCCCTGGAGTCTGTCCCGACCTTGCCTCCTTTGCATGCTGCTGGGAAGTCTGGGGAGGCACAGACGTGGTTTTGAGTGTGTATGTGTCAGTGATGAGCTGTAACATTCAATGTTCAGGTCTGTGTGGCCACGAAGTGAGCACAGCTACATGGGAGAGCTTGATTCTTTTTCATAAAACACGCTGAGAAACAAATGCAAGATAGCCGAGTATACCATGTTGGCCAATAAAGCACTAGGCTCCATCCCTAGTCTCTCTCTCTCTGTCTCTTTCTCTCTCTCTGTCTCTCTGTCTCTGTCTCTCTGTCTCTCTCTCTGTCTCTCTGTCTCTCTCTCTGTCTCTCTCTCTGTCTCTCTCTCTCTCTCTCTCTCTCTCTCTCTCTCTCACACACACACACACACACACACACACACACACACTAACCTTAGGGTATAGGGAATTCATCTAGGCTGTGCCTTCAGGTGTTAGTGATTATTTATTTCCAGGCTCCTGCCACCAAACAACCAAGCTATGTCTTCTCAGCAGGGACCTCATGTGTCAGAACCCAGAGCTGCAGCCCCAAAGATCAGTTTATTTTCCTCTGGATATGGAACTGAACTGCACAATCACCCCAGAGTTGCCCTGGGGGAGGGATCCCAAGTTGGGGAAAGAATTCTCAGGAGTGGTGGGAGAGAGCTTAAGTCATCCAACATAAGCCTTAAAGATGTGTGTGACATAGCATCCTTGGTGAAAAAGGCCCATCAGCATCCATCCCTTGGGTACCAGTCTCCTCTTGTCTCCAGTCTATCCAGCTGCCCTGTAGTCTATCTCGTAGCTTTCTGCTGTGCTTGACTACTAGACAAGAACTGCATAGTCCATGTTCTGCTCTCTTCCATACAAGATGCCACTGTCAGTTCCCGGTCAAGAACACTTCAGGAACACACTTATTGAAGGGACGAGAGGAAATGGACACCCGCGTGGTGTCCTTCAGGGGAAGAATGGAAGCTGTGTAACCCCCAGTCAAGAGCTTCTCACTCATGTGAAGCTTGTTGACCCTCAGCACGGATGTAAGTGTGGAAACCTACTCAGGTTCAAGTTACCATCTGCCACTGAGTGACTTGGGGAAGAGCATTTAATATATACGAGCCTTTGTCACTGCGGTGTCCTCTGGGCATGTCTTGCTCTGGGATCCAGGAGTCTTTGGGAGTTTTATTTTGTTTTAAAATTTATATTTATTTATTTATCCATTTAGGTGGGGGGGGGGATGGGTGGTATGCATGGGCCAAAAGACAACTTTCTGGACTTGGGAGTCAGTTCTCCTTTTGGTCCATGTGGGTTCCAGGAATCGGACTCCAGCTGTCAGCCTTGGCAACAAGCATCTTTACCTGCTCACCACACCAGCCCCACCCCTTTTGTCATGGTGATCGGGTTTTGAGCTTTCGCAGGTAGAAACCAGGCTCTCACGCATGCTAGGCTATTGGTCTACTCCAGGCTACTGCCCTAGTCCTCAGAATGGGGTGTTGCGATTCTTGCTCCCGCTTGGTCATTAACTTGACGCTACCGGAGCAAGATTCTGGAACTCTCTGAGCCCCACGTCCCTTCTCAGGTAAGTGATCTCTGCATTGCTCACCTGAGGACCTTGCTCATTGGTTTGAATGATGTTAAGGGTGTAGGAGCCTATAAAAGAAAAATAGCAATAAACCAAGCAGGAAGGTTTCTGGCTGCAGTGATGGTTTGTTTTTGCTTTTGCAGAGTTAGGGATCAAGGTAATCGGGTTCTGTTTCCGAAGAACAATTCATCTCTAAGATAGCTTCTTCCTGTGCAGTTCAGGCTGGCGTCGACCTATGACCATCCTGTCAGTTTCCCGACTTCCGGGATTATCGGCATAAACCACCATGCCTGGTTGAGAAACAGCTCTTAAACGACCTCTACATGAGTGTGTCTGAGTGTGTGTGCCTGAGTGTGTGTGCATAGGTGTACGGGTGTCTGCAACTCTCAACTTTTTAGTGCCTCTGGGTCTGTCTCTTCTTTTGCCCTCTGCTTGCTCTTGTTCCCTCTCTACCATCCTTCCCCAAACAGTCCAGAGCTGAAATATTTTCACAGACATCTGGGGGCCCTTTGAGTCTTCCCTCACTTACTGGCTGTAGTTGACAAGGTTAGACCAAGGCAAAGCAACCTCTGGACTCTGCTGGGGTTCTGGCTCGAGACTCGGAACATTGATCCTTTATGTTGCTTACAAGTCCCAGGGCTCTGATCTAGCTTGCTTTCTATTGCCGTGCTAAACACCACGATCAAAATCAGCTTGGTTTACAGGTTCATCATCAAGTGAAACCACCGCAGGAGCCTGGAGGCCAGAACTGAAGCAGAGGCCAGGAAGGAATGCTGCTGCTCACTTGCTCCTCCTGGCTCAATCAGTTTGCTTTCTTACACACTCCAGGACCACCTTCCCAGAGGTGGCACCACCCACAATGAGCTGGGCCCTCCACATTCATCAGCAATCAAGGAAATGCCCCTCAGGCTTGCCTATAGGCAAATCTGATGGAGGCATTTTATCAATTAAGAGGCCTTCTTACCAGCTAACTCTGACTTGTGTCAAAGAAAAACAAAACCAACAAACAACATCCCCCCCATACACACACACACACACACACACACACACCAGAACAAGTCCCTAGCACACCTAGGCTATTGTCCTCAGTTCCTGGAGTAGGCAAGGAAGTTCTGCCAGCTCTTGGTGGACAGATACAGTCAAGGAAGACCAGGCAGTGCTGAGTCCAGCCTCCTGCCTGCCTGCCTAGCTAGCCCTCTTGACTCTGCAGGCCAAGGGCTAGAAAGTCTGATCCCGCCTCTCCCTGTATACCTTGCACAAGTCCTTAACTTCCTCAACTCATTGCTGGGAACTGGAGGCGATAAAGGAAAGTGTCAGAATCTGGGACAGCGCAGGGCAGGGCCGTCCACATGTCACACACGCACAGCACGTGAGTGGAGAATGCATTTTAAGCCTGTAATTCCAGGAACTCAGAAGGCTGGGGCAAAGGGATTGCATGGTTGAGGCTGGTCTAATCGACGCAGCAAGACTGCGTGAGACACAAACAAACGGACGGAAAAGCAGCCGCATTTGGTTCATGTTTGTAAACAGCTGGAAGGGAATCAAGAGAAGATCATCTCGTGATATGCAATCTGAAAGCTGCAGCCAGACCTGCAGTAGCACACGGCACAGGAGCGCACAAATATGTTGCCATGACAGCAGTGGGAGCAGCTATGGCAGACTGTGTCTAGCCACTCTCAGTGTTTAAAATCCTACCTGTCCCTTTGACAGAAAAAGTGTGCCAGTCCTTGTTTACAGGTTTAGGGGTACAGACAACTCCGTTTCAAAGTCCTGAACTGTCACCAATTTTGTGATGTTGGGAAGGTCACTTAATCTGTATACACTTCAGTCCCATCTCCTATCAATAGCATTGGAGAATTGGCTCAGCGGTTAAGAGCACTCGTTGCTCTTCCAGCAGACCCAGGTTCGATTCCTGGCACCTACACAGAGGCTCACAACAGTCTATAATTCTAGTCCCGAGAGGTAAAATGTCTTCTTCTGATCTGCATGGCTACTAGTCACACACATGGTACACGTACATTTATGCAAGCAAAACACCCATAAAATAAATGAATGTAAAAAATAGTAGAAGGGGCATGTTGAGGGGCTCTATGAGATGTTTCAGGACTGACTATGTCCGTGGATGGAACTCACTGACTAGCTCTGTTCATTATGCAAGATTGTGGCTAGGAAGTAGTATTTCCTTTGTGTTTTAAAGTTAGCTGGAAGGAAGGGGTGACCCTATACCTGTCCTGGACAAACTTTAATTGTCATATACTCAAGTGAAGACCTCAGAGAAAGACAGCCAAGGCCACGAGGGTGTGCAAATGAAAAGAGTAGCTGTTTGTGAATGAAATATTGTCCCCATGGGGCCTTGATGGGGCCATGGCACTGCTGTCCAGGTAACAGGGTAGAGGGGTCATCCTGAGAGTGCCCTGTGTGATCTGGCCTGTGGCTAGTTTGGATGCCATTTAGTAACAGTAATAGTCAAAACGATGAAAGAAATGCTGTTTTCTTGTCTCCTCTTTGGCCACCACACCGCTTCCCAAGAAAGGAGTTTGGCTCCTGGCATCCTAAAGGAAGACAAACGTGGGGACGGCTCTCCCCAGATGGAAGAAAGGTGAGAACACCTGAAATGACCATGGAGACTTAGAAGCAACATGTTTGATGTTTGTTTAAATGCAAAGCAGTTGGTGTTTTTGGCTGTATTAATGGAAGTGGGTCTGTGCATGGGTTGCAAGACGGCCGAGCAGGTAAAAGCTCTTGCCACTGAAGCCCTGATACTCTGAGTCCAGGCTGCAGAACCCAGTTCACTCTCACATGCACAGGCTGGTAAATGAAAGTGAAATTAATAAACAGAGAGAGAGAGAGAGAGAGAGAGAGAGAGAGAGAGAGAGAGAGACAGAGAGACAGAGAGAGACAGAGAGACAGAGAGAGACAGAGAGACAGAGAGAGACAGAGACAGAGAAGTCGATCTGTGTGAAGAGGCAGAGGAGATCTGTCCCATACTGTGGCCAGCCTGTGTCCTGTTCTACGCCATCTGAGAGGAACATGGATCTACTGAATGGCATCTCCATTACAAGATACAGTTTTTCCCACACCCATATCATCCCAATTAATAAATACAAACAGCTCCCAGTCTTCCAGGAGCTATGCAGAATATCCTCAGACATGCAGAATATCCTCAGCCATGCAGAATATCCTCAGACATGCACAATATCCTCAGCCATTCAGAATATCCTCACCTATACATGTAGAACTCACCAACTCTCCTCTGCCCAAAGTGTCCCTGGAGGATGGTTCTGCTGCAGGCCAAGAATCCAACTTTATCAGCAGCTCTGGAAACATGAATGGATTCTTTGGGGCAGTTAGGAGCCTGTTTAGCAAGTCCCAGGCTCACCCGGCCTCAGGAAAGACTACAATTCTCAATGATCTCAAAGATCAGCTGTCCTGCCCCACTCTCTAACCTTCTCACTCATTACAGCCCTCAGGCATCCATGCCTCTGCCACAAAAAAAGCATCATCAAAGTCACCTGCTGTCTCCATTGCATTTTTTGTTACTAGGACATCACGCCAAGGGAGATTGATCAACAGAGAGACTTGTGACTCATGTGACTGAAATGTCCTGAGTTTTCTGGCATCAGGCTCAGCCGGACCCAGTAGCACTGGAGGCTGGTTTTTCTTTGCTTTATGTCTAAACACCACTTAGGACTGAGTACATATTATGTTTGTCTTTATGGGTCTGGGTTACCTCACTCAATATGATGTTTTCTAGATCCATCCATTTGCCCACAAATTTCAAGATGTCTTTTTTTTTCTGTGTAGTACTCCGTTGTGTAAATGTACCAAATCTTCGGTCAAGGGGCATTAAGGCAGTTTCCACGAATGCTAGCCCAGACTACTATACCCAGCACTCCCACCAGCAATGGAGGAGTATACCCTTTACCCCACATCCTCTCCAGCATAAATTGTCATCAGTGTTTTTGATCTTGGCTCTTCTTACAGGTGTAAGATGGATTCTCAGAGGTGTTTTGATTTGCATTTCTCTGATGGCTAAGGATGTTGAGCATTTCCTTAAGTGTCTTTCAGCCATTTTAGATTTATCTGTTGAGAGTTCTCTGTTTAGGTCTGTACCCCATTTTTTAGTGGATTATTTGTTCATTTGATGTCAAGTTTCTTAAGCTCTTTGTATATTTTGGCCCTGTCCAATGTGGGGTTGGTGAAGATCTTTCCCCATTCTGTAGGCTGCCGTTTTGTTGACTGTGTTCTTTGCTTTACAGAAGCTTCTCAGTTTCAGGAGGTCCCATTTATTAATTGTTTCTCTCAGTGTCTGTGTTACTGGGGTTATATTTAGGAAGCTGTCTCTTGTGCCAATGCATTCTAGTGTACCTCCCACTTTCTTTTCTATGAGGTTCAGTGTGTTTGTTTTTATGTTGAAGTCTTTGATCCATAGGACTTGAGTTTCATGCATAGCAATATATATGGATCTATTTTCATTCTTCTACATGCTGATGTCCAGTTATGCCAGCACCATTTGTTGACTATGCTTTCTTTTTTCAGAATTATATTTTTTGCTTCTTTGTAAAAAATCAGGTGTTCATAGGTGTGTGGATTGATATTCAGGTCTTTGATTGGCTTTCATTGTTTCCATTGAGAAGTCAGATATAATTCTGGTTGGTCTGCCTTTATATGTTACTTGGTCGTTTTCCTTTGAAGCTCTTAATATTCTGTATGTTTAGTGTTTTGATTATTATATGGAGATGGGGACTTTTTTTGTTCAGTCTATTTGGTGTTCTGTAAGCTTCTTGTATCTTCATATGCATATCTTTCTTTAGGTTGGGAAAGTTTTCTTCTATGATTTTGTTGAATATATTTTCTGTGCTTTTGAGTTGGACTTCTTCTATGCCTATTATTCTTAGATTTGGTCTTTTCATGGTGTCCCATATTTCCTGGATATTTTGTGTTAAGCTTTTGTTAGATTTAATGTTTTCTTTGACCAATAAGTCTATTTCCTTTATTGTATCTTCAGCGCTTAAGAGTCTCTCTTCCATCTCTTGTATTCTGCTGTTTATTTGTAGTTCCTGATCATTTTCTCCAATTTTCCATTTCTAGAATTCCCTCAGTTTGTGTTTGCTTTATTATCTTAATTTTGGTTTTCAAGTTTTGAATCATTTCTTTCATCTGTTTAGTTGCTTTTTCTTGGTTTTCTTTAAGGGATTTGTTGATTTCTTCCAATTGTTTGTTTGTCTTTTCCTCCATTTCTTTGAGGGGATTTTTCATTTCCTCTTTATGGGCTGCAAACATTCTCCTAAAATTATTTTCTTCTGTTTCATCTATATTGGGGTGTTCAAATCCTGCTGTTGTAGAGCCACTAGTTTTTGTTGGTGTCGTGTTGTTCTTTGTGGTGTTGGGTGTATTCTTACCTTGTCTACCCATTTTTTCCCTCTGATTGCTGTAGTTGGGGCTGTGTCTGGTGATCAACCTTCCAGGTGCCAGTGGATCCAAGGTTCAGATGGTTGCTCCTTGTGGTGTATTTGGGGCCGTGGTTCCAGTCACCCCAGAGGTCACTTAACATTCCTAGCAGTTGCTCGGCGCTCCTGGGTCACTCTGTAATTGTGTGGTCATTCAGGCCTGTTCCTGCTGAGGTAGCTGACTCTGGTGGCTGCCTGCTCTGGCAGAGGTTGCTGGCTCAGGCCTGCTCCTGTGGAGGTCCCTGGCTTGGGACTGGTCCTGCAGAGGTCTCTGACTCAGGCCTGCTCTGGCAAAGGTCTCTGGCTCAGGTCTTGAGAAACCCTGTCTTGAAAAACAAACAAACAAAGCCCAAGTTGTTATAACAATCTGCTTAGAGAAGGGCTATATGGGCTCATGGTTTTAGAGGTATCAGTCTATGATCAATTGGCCTCGTTGTGTCTGTGATGACATGCCATGGTAGGGGCACATGACACAGCAAACAACTCAAGAGGAAGGGACTGGGGTCACACAGTCTCCTTGAAGGCCACTCCCTGATGACTTAAAGATGTCTCAGTGGTTTCCACTTCCTAAAACTTTCTTCGTCTCCCAGGTAATACTTTCAAAACATTGGCCACAGCATCCTTTGCTCTTCCTAGGAAATCTTCTACTAGAGCCACTAAACCAAATAAACACCTTCAGAACCACACTAAGGCAAAGACCCAGAAGATGGAACAGAGCCTTAGGGCAGACAGACACTCCCAGCAACTCTGGTCCCCTTCCTTCTTGAAGAGCCCTGCTTTGTTTAAGTATTTGTTTTGTCTTGTTTTAAACTTTCTATTATTGTGTTTATTTACTTGTGTGGGTGGATGAGTAAGTGTGCCCACACGGGTGGATGAGTAAATGGGCGAGTACTACAGTTTATATGTGGAAGTCGGAGGAACTCCTGTGGAAATCAGCTTTCTCCCTCCACCACGCGGGATGCAGGGATCAAATTCAAGTCCTCAAACTTGGTGGCAAGCCCCTTCACCTACTGAGCCTTCTCACTGGCTCCTGTTCAGGGCTTTTAATCAGTCCCAGCCTGGAGCAAAACTTTTCAGGATTTCCTGCAAAATTTGCTTGAGAAATACAAGACTCTCGACTTCATCTAAAGGACTCAAAATTCAATAGGACTGAGGTGACAACCAAATGATCTGGAGGGAAAACAACAACAACAACACACACACACAAAAAAAAAAAAACAGAATTTATTGTCAAGATTAAAGTAAGGCTGGATCCAACCAGCTTGTAGCACGCAGCCTGTCTCTCTATGTCTGTCAACAGCCCCTCCCTCTTGTCCTGATTCGCTCTGTGTTGGCTCCCTTCTCAGCAGTCTGTTCCCAGCTGACGGGCACCAGCTTAGGACCTCTGATGGAGGAGGGCATTTCTCTCTCTCTCTCTCTCTCTCTCTCTCTCTCTCTCTCTCTCTCTCTCTCTCTCTCTCTCTCTCTCTCTCTCCTGCTATTAGGACTTCTCCTGCTACAGGCTGGCTCTGGCCCCGGACTGTCACCCTGTCACCTCCCTTTTGATTGGCCATGTCAAGGACACACTTATCCCCTCAAGTTTCAGGGAACCAGTCAGGATCTCACCTGAAACCATGTGAATTTAGGGGTTTAGGAATGCCTCCCTAAGGAAACACAGAAGCTCTCCTCAGAGGGGAAGCAGTGGGTGCTAGGCAGGTAAAAAGTGATACAAGTCTCACAATATCTATTTGATATCTATCCTTGCTAGTTAATTCTGATCCATAGGGAATTAAGACATAGTGCAGCCATGGAATCTCTTTTCCCTAGCAAATCTTCAACAGGAGCGGATAAAGCAAACAGACCCAGTGGTCTCTAATGTGCTAAAACAGCACACACATCACCTCCCAAGGCACTTGGGTCTCCCTTAATCTCCTCTCTTGAGCCTCTGGGGTTGGTCCCCTTTGGTCCCCACCCTGCCTAAGAAGCCTATAGCAGTGGAGTAAACAAGGACAGAAGGAGCTGATGGCTGACTCAGAGGCACCACAGACACTCCCGTTGGTTGGTTGCTTCTGGCTTTGAAAGCCTCATCTGGCCTCTGGCCAAATAATGTTGTGGGCTTTGCAGAGCACTGGGCCCTGGGGCTGCGTGGGCATTGATGACGCTCTAGTCTGCCAGTGACGGAGGAGATGTCAGTAGCGCCGCATCTGCTGGAGCCCAAGGAGATGCTACAGGGACAGGCTGGCTGGGGAGACTTGGTGGAGGATGAAGTCAATTTCACACTTTATTAGTCAGCTCAGGGCCGATTGAGGCTGTTCTGAAATGAGGCTGAGGCCCCGACTCTCTCTCTCCTCTCCTCCCTTGCTAGCCAAAAAGGTCTCTGTGGCCTGACAGTCTTCTTGGTGAAGGAGAGGTAGCATTTCCACTCAAGACCCCTAACAGTCAGCCATGAACTCGGGATCCTTCTTACTCTGCAAGAGGGTGCTGAAGCAGGAAGAGGCCCCAGAGCCAAGAGAAGACAAATGAGACCGGGTGGGGGTTTGGGCCGTAGTACTCGGTCACTCGGGCTCATTCCTCCACTGAGTGCAATGGATGTGCTTGGGAGCCTAGGTGTAGCAAATACAGCTCCGATGGTGGGTGGCGGTAAATGCTGACTGTGGGGCCTCTGTTCATTTACTCAGCAGCGTTTCACCAAGCACCTGCCATGTACCAGATAAGATGCCCGGCACCAGGGCTGCAGCCTGAGCAGACAGACGACAAACACCCTTGTCCTTGTGGAGCTAGCTCAGTGGGAGAGATCCTTAAGGAAAATTTCACCACAAAAGGAGAAGAGCCCCGTAGACAGGCACAGCAGAAGAACGGCTAAGCCGAGCAAGGAAAGCTTCTTGGAAGAAGGGATGACTACTGAGATTTGAAAGGGGCTCAAAGTGGGAAAGCGGGGATACAGATGTTTTACTCAGATGCAAGAGCGGGTAGGGAAGAGGCCAGAGACAGCAGTGTAGACGATTCTGCTCAGCCACAGGGGCAGAGTTCGAGGAGGAAATGAAAACGGGAGCCAGAGCATATGGCCACAGTCAAGAGTCCTGCAAAGGATGAACAGTAAATCTGCATATCTGGGGCAGCCCTAGCGGTGGTCCTCTGAAGACTAGAAGGTAGGCAGACGGACTGGAAGTGGGAGCTCATGTGAGTCCTCATGAAACCCAATCTTAGCGAGCAGGGAGGGAAAAGGTCGGTACTTTGGCGCTCTATCAGAGGGATATCATGCTCTGGGGAGTCTCTCTAAGGGTACAATGGACAGACTGGAGTCAGATGAAGGTGTGTTCAAATGCTGCGCTATTCTTAACTACTAGACGGCCTTCAACACGGCTCTGGCCTCTAGGACTCCTTCACAGTTTGGAACTTTTCACGCTCATCACGTGGGACGACAGTGCATTGAAAACTGTGGAGACCCGTATGTAAGGGACATGAGGATGCCAGGAAAGACACTGGTCAAAGGTCAAAGCCCCGCCCACAGGAAAGGCTCCCCATGCGACCGTCTACTTTCTAGCCTCATCAAAACCAACACAACCACAGAGCAGAGCCGAGATCCTGGTTCTCGACCCCTTTCCATGACTTTCTGGTCACTTGGTTGCCTCAAGTTTTCAAGTCTGTTTTCTTGTCTTTAAAAGGGAGCTAGCGGTCCCTACATGACACTGTTATCATAGAGACTGAGATGTGTATGAAGTACTCAGTACAACGCTTGTATATGGTGGATGTGAAATCCACACTAACAATCCTAGTTAACACTCTCCCACACCATCTTCACCCACCAAAGTCACCTAAGCACTTGTTTTGTGGCAAACCCTATGCTGAGTACAAGAGATGTATCAAAAATAATAGTGTCTGTTAATATTTTAAGGGAGAAAGAGAGAATCATAACATTCCAAGTCTAGCTACTTAAAGAACTTATCCTGAAATCATGTAGTGGTTTAGGGGAACTTAGATTTGACCTACGATCTGGCTCCAAGCCCACATGCCATCCTGCCTTTTGAGACTCTTGGTCCTAAACCCACTATGGATCAATCTGGTCCTTCTGCTGAGGTGACTGCATCCTACTGCCATGAAGACTTCCTTGGCTACTCACTCTGTAGACCAGGCTGCCCTTGAACCCAGAGATCCACCTGCCTCTGCCTCCCAGTGTGCTGAGATTCGAGGTGTGCACCACCACTGCCTGGATCTCCTTGGTTCAAGCAACAGCGAGTCCATGGAGTAGCCAAAAGCCCTGGCAACAACCATCTGACTCCCAAGGCTCAGTTCTAGCTCTGCTACTTAGCATCTCTGGCACCGTGGTACGCTATAAGTCCCCAGTCGTCAGTTCTTCCTCTGGAGAGAGAGTATGGCGGTAGAATCCTGAGCATCACTGTGAGGTAACAGCATAAATGAGCTGTGTATCCAAAGCACTTGGCTCAGCTCCTGGAATGCACAAATGCTCAAGAAATGCAGGAGATTGTTTTTAATCAGCAAGACAATTTATTGATACCTGGAAAACAAACCATAGGAAAGCCAGGAGTATAGCTGACTTAGATGACGTCAGAGTCCGACAGGAACTCTGCTTTCCCTCTCATCCTCTTGCCTTCTTGTCTCGTGCCAACTTCTTTCCCTTGGGTGCATGATCTCAAGACATGGCCCCATGGGCCTTGAGAGGGTTGCCATTTGAAATACAAGGCACCTAGGGGCTGGAGAGATGGCTCAGAGGTTAAGAGCATTGCCTGCTCTTCCAAAGGTCCTGAGTTCAATTCCAGCAACCACATGGTGGCTCACAACCATCGGTAATGGGTCTGGTGCCCTCTTCTGGCCTGCAAGCATACACACAGACAGAATATTGTATACATAATAAATATATGTATATATATATATATGAAATACAAGGCACCTAGTTAGGTTTGAATGTCAGATAAATGATGAATAATTTTTTCAGTACAAGCCTATATGCCAGATTATTTTAATTTGGCATTGGATAAAAGATAATGCACCTACTTCCAGGGAAATTGTCTTTTTTTAATTTTTCAGATTTATGTATTTATTATATATACAGTGTTCTATCTGCGTGTGTGCCTGCACACCAGAAGAGGGCACCAGATCTCATTTTAGATGGTTGTGAGCCACCATGTGGTTGCTGGGAATTGGCCTCAGGACCTCTGGAAGAATAGCCAATGCTCTTAACTTCTGAGCCCTCTCTCCAGCCCTGGGGATCTGTCTTCTAACAGAGGAACCACAAACAAACAAGTGACAACTACTAGCAAATTAAAAAAAAAATAGTCTCTTCTGTATTGATAGTTCATGGGTGGGGAGGGTGGGACATTCGGACTGAGTGATCAGCCTGACTGCCAGACACCTGTTACATTTCCCAACCCTGGAAAAAGTGCTCCAGGGTCACAGTGTCCTCCAGCTCACTGCTCCTCCACCCGACTCAGGATCATTCTATGTGGGAGGAGTGTGTGAGGGAACGGGACAGCTAATGCAAAGCTCCTGAGTCAGAGCTGGGCTTGGAGGGATCAAGGCCACATAAGGGGGAGCAAGAAGAGAATGGTACATGGGGGATGACACTGTGGGTTGGGCCTGTCACCCTTCCACGACAGAGAAAAGAGTTTGGATTGTGTTCCATTTAAGCAGAGGAGAGGCATCCTCTAATTCACCTTTTTTGAAGAAATCAATCTGGCTGCTCTCTGAGGAGGGGTTTGTAGGTGAAGGACGTGAGGCGGCAAAGGCCATCAGGGACCACTACACAGGTCCAAGCAGAAGATGTTGGGGAAAGTACTGGAGCGGGTGCCGGTGGAAGGGATGCGGAGTGATCTCTGGAGCTCTTGAAGGTAGAGCCGAAAGGATTGCGTCTAGAGAACCGAGATGGAGAGAAACCGGAAGCACGGCCCTGGTTAGTGGCACGGACAGCTTCCTGAGGAGAAGACTGTGTAACTTGGGGGCCCTGCTGTGTGGAACATCTCCAAACGTTCCAGCTTTCAGAGAGCTAAAGAAGTACGACGCCCTCTGGGTGGAGCAAGTGAAAGAGTTATAATTCAGCGTTCAACCATAGTAAATAAGTATTAGAGGCATATTTCAGTGAGTTATGAAAAATATCTTCACAATATGAACTATAGAAATACATTCAGAGGGGGGCTGGAGAGATGGCTCAGAGGTTAAGAGCATTGCCTGCTCTTCCAAAGGTCCTGAGTTCAATTCCCAGCAACCACATGGTGGCTCACAACCATCTATAATGGGATCTGGTGCCCTCTTCTGGCCTTCAGGCATACACACAGAGAGAATATTGTATACATAATAAATAAATAAATAAATAAATAAATACTTTTAAAAAAAAGAAATACATTCAGACATGGTGATTTTGACTGTGGTTCTCATGAGGAGGGGGCAGGGCGGGGAATCTCTAGCCTGGAAGATGAGGCAAGGAGTATGTGAGGGGCAAAGGACAGATGTATAGATGTTGAGAGTTTTCCGCGCGTGTGCATGCGTGTGCATGTGTGTGTGTGTGTGTGTGTGTGTGTGTGTGTGTGTGTGTGTTTATCTCAGTTACTGTCCTAGCCCACTGATTTAAAGAAGACATTTTAAAAAGTGAAATAAAAACGTTAAGAAATTTGAAAAAAAAATCAGAGCCCCAAAAAAGCAGGGGAAAGGAAGCGCTCTCCCTGACATCTTCCACAACAGCAAAATCGTACAGCTGCACCGTCAGCAGCTTGAGGAGGCCTTTCAAAGGCAGAAACAATCCAAGATGGCTGATGTGAGTCCCAGAGCATTTGAGGACAGGACACACTTACTTCCCAGGGGAGCGACCCTTGGCCTCTGGAGACGTCTACTTGCTTTCCATTTTGAAAACGTTCATGCAGCATTTCAGCCTAGCAGAGTAAGTGGTAAGGAACAGGGGCATCATGGGAAAAGATGAAGGTGCCAAGGTTAGTTCCAACCATAATGTGGGGTTCTGAGCCTGTGAGGCTTGGAGGGGAAGCTGCAGAGGGCTTGGTGACCAGGGATCAACTCTGCATTGAGCTCTCTGCAGAGAAGACACGCTGCCCAGGGCTGCCATGCTTTATTCAGTTTCACATCTCAGCAACCCTGTGACTTATCTGTAAGGGGGAAATGAGGTTTATAAGAGATTAAGTAACTTGTTTCAAAGAGGTTACCCAGGGGCTGGAGAGATGGCTCAGCGGTTAAGAGCACTGACTGCTCTTCCAGAGGACCCGGGTTAAATTCCCAGCACCCACATGGCAGCTCACAACTGTCTGAAAATGCAGTTCCACGAGATCTGACACCTTCACACCAATGAACATAAAGTTAAATAAATCATTAAAAAATTCAAAGAGGTTACCCAGTCCACAACTGTGGGTTGGGGTTTGAACACAAGCAGCTTGCAAAGGAAAAAATCAGGGCTCCTGGTGGCTCCATTTCTTTATTCCCATACCACTTCTCCTAGTCAGCTCCCTTAGGTCTGAAAACCAACCTCTCCCCAGATGCAAGGCTTTGGGGGCAGCTCCAGGCTGGGTCTCCAAGGCCCAGTACAAAGTCCCTTGCTTGTATCCCTTTCTCAACACTATCTCCCAACATTACGGTGGTGTCACTAAGATGCCTCCGTCCCCTGTAGGTTTTTATTTGAACTCTGGCCCAAAGCCTGGAACCCTGCTGCCCATGCTGTAACCTGGCTTTGACCTCTGTCTTGTTTGGACACCGTGAGATGCCTGTCCCCAAGTGTCCCATTGCGGCTGTGTCTGCTGGACACCTGCTGCTCCCCATCCCTGGGGAGAGTGCCCAAGGGTCACAGTGTCCTCCAACTCTCTCTGCTCTTTCTCCTGACCCGACCTTTCCAGCTCTGGCAACTAGATCTGTAGCCTCAGGCTCGGCCCTGCCTCAGGGGAGGATCGGGGCTCAATCCCAATGCCTGTCTCTTGGGGTACCTCCAGGAAGAACTCCACAGGGGCTGGCTGCCATGGCTGCTGTTGAGGTTTGTTAGATTGTTTGTTTGTTTTTTTTAAAGTGTTGCTCTTCAGAGTTTTCTGTGTGACAGGACCTGGGTTAATCATGTAATGTGGATATTCAACCTCCCTACAGCCCTGTGAGCTAATTAAGGCTACTAACATGCTGGTTTGCTCCGACTCTCTATTGATCGACCCAGGAGCCAGAGACCCTGAATCAAGACAAGCAGTCCCGTCTCTAGGGCCCTTTCTCCTAGACCTGGGGTTCACTGCCCCTCTGGAGACACCATGGCTTCAGAATTTTGTTACTCCTGTCCCTTTCCTGCAAAGCTTGGCCTCACCCACAGTCCTGCCCTGATACCGTGACCCGTGGGTCTTCTCACGACTGTCTACTCGGGGCCCTGCCATGATAGGCTCAGCTGACTCAGATGGGACCAGCTCAGCAGATTCCTCTAGCCATTACTCAGCTGTCTGGAGCTGAAGACACTTCAGTAGCTCCAGGTGAGGAGAGACAATGCTCCCTTGGCTCTGGACACTGCAGGCCAAGTTGGTGAAGGTCCCCAGTGGCTCTCATAGGATGGGGTCTCTGAGAAGCCCAAGTAGTTGAAGACCTAGCTCTCCTTGAACCTGTCTTCTGTGATATATCAGTCTAGGCAGAAACCAGAACTCACTCTATTACGACTTGCAGTTAGGAGGAATTTAACACAGTCGGTGGATTTTACAGGGAAAAGATACAGTCCAGCAATTAACAAGAGCATGGCATTTAAACACCTGGACTGAGGAACCCTGAGATGAGAGACCCACTGGTGGGCAGGACTTGGAGCCAGCCAACAGACACTGGCAGCATAGCCAGGCCTGTGCAGGGTGGCTAGGGGCCAGGAGATGGAACCACAGGAAAGACCACCCTCTAGCAGATAAGCAGAGGGGGGCAGGGTTACCTTAGCTCCTCCCACCGGCCAGGGTATACAACCTACCAGCTGAGCAGAGGGCAAAAGAGCCTTGGAAATGTTTCACACCTGCCAGCGCAGGAAACCAGGAAGATGGGAGCAAGCCGTTCAGCAAGCATGGCTGCAGTTTTTGCCCTCCCTCTGCCTGAGCCACTGGGAAATCAGGGAGGGCCTCTGTCTGCAGCCACTGTGAAGAGCTTAGATGCCACTCAGGTTCCAAAGAGACCCCGATTCCTGAGGACTCATGATAAACACACAGACAGGGGCTTCTACACAGGGGTGTGGCCATCCCTCCTTACTATGCCTCCTGCAGGGAAGCAAACAGGCCCTTCAACCTTTATAAACTCCCTCCATCTCTTCTCCAGCTCCCTCACGGCAATGACAACTCTGTGGTTGAGTACAGATGAGCCGAGCGCTGGGAAAGGGGATATATCGGTGCGCCAGTCACTTCCTCAGGGAACCTTGGTGACTAGCTCTCTGTGGCCCTCACTGGTAAGTGCAAGGAGCTGGCAGAAAACTGACATCAGTAGTAACCATAAGAGAAACGACACCAGGGGAACCACACATCCCAAAGATCCAAGGGAGAGAAATTCATGTCCAGTGAAGTCAAGACACAAACCTGTCTCTCCCGGGGAGATCCTCCACCCAGGACAGTCAACCCACATCCAGTCATAGGTACAAAGGTGGGCCTGTTGTAGACCACATAAAGATTTCCATACGAAGAGGAGGGCAAGGCTGGGCATGGCAGCGCACGCCTGGAATCCCAGTGCTTCGGAGGCTAAGGAAGGAAAATTGCTGCGAGCAAGGGGCAAGCCTGGCTTAGGACAAAATGAAACAAGCAAAAGTAATAAAAGCCTAACCAAACCTCTGCCCTCTGGCTTAGTCTGAGAAGTCAGCCAGTGGTACGCAGATGCATCTAGCAGCAGTTGACTCGGAGCCAGGAAGCTGCAACGCTTCAGATGTGGTAGGCAGCTCCAATCCAATGCAGTCCCCACTCTTCCCTAATATCCCGCCCCCAGCCTTTCTCTCTGCCTCACTGGCCCAGCTACCTGCATTGGCATTTCAGTTTGAGCCCAAGGGTGCCTCACCAGAACCTCCATGGATGAATGGAAGGGCCCTGCTGCCCTCTGGTGGTCACAATTCACATATTTTCTCCATTAGCATCAATATTCAACCATTCAAACCCTTTCTTTTTGTCTCATTTAATTCTTTTTTTTAAATTCTTTTTTTTAGGACTAGGTGGTGGTGGCACACACCTCTAATCCCAGCACTCAGGAGACAGAAGCAGGTGAATCTCTGTGAGTTCGAGCCCAGCCTGGTCTACAAGAGCTAGTTCCAGAACAGCTAACCCTGTCTAAAAGAAAAAAAAGAAAAGAAAGATTTTTTTAAAAGATTATCTCATTTAATTTATAAAAATTTAGACTTATCTATTTTATAAGATAAATAAAATGAAAAACACATATATATGTGTACCACTTGTGTGCCCTCAGTTCAGGAGAGGGTGTCAAATTCCCTGGAACTAAAGTTACAGACAGTTGCGAGCCACCATGTGGATGCTGGCAATCAAACTATGCAAGAACAAGTGTCCTTAACTGCTGACCCATCCCACAGACTCTTGTTTAGTTATTCTTTTGGTTTTCTGTTTTGTTTTTTGAAACAGGGTTTCTCTGTGTAGCGCTGGCTGTCCTGGAACTTGCTCTAGATCTCTGGGTCTCAGGCCAGCCTGGTCTACAGAGTGAGTTCCAGGGCAGCCAGAGCTATGTAATGGAGAGACCTAAAGAAGGAGGAGCTGGAAGAGGAGGAAGAGGAGGAAGAGGAGGGGGAGGAGGAGAACCAAGTCCAGGGCCTAGATGGTCAACAGATGCATTTGCCATAGCCTCCATAGAATTGTATTGAGGGCCTCCAACTTGCCCAGCCTCCCCACTAGTCCCCCAAAGTAATGACTAGGAGGCAGCAGCTTCTCTCTGGGGACCCCCAGCTCTCGCCACTGGGGACCTGGTTGCTAGTATGGAAGAGCTGTGTTAGGGATTCTTCTGGCAAAGCAGCTCTAAATACTTCAGACAAGGAGTAACGCAAGAACTTGGGTCCACAGCTACAACATCTTGGGTGGCTAAGATCCTGGACAATCTGTTCCCTAAATTTTCTTTTGTTTTTTTTTTTTTTTTAAACAGTGCTGGAGTTTGAACCTAGGGCCTTGTGCGTGCTAGGCAAGCACTCTACCACCCGCTTTATCTGTAGCTCGCTCATCTGTTTCCTTCTTACCTCCCTCCCTTGCTGCCTCCTTCTTCCCATCAGTGTAGCACAGGCTGAGCTTCTAACTCACGACCTCTGCTTCATCCCCAGCATGTGCCAATCTTGTATGCCATTGCAACGGGCTCATCTGTCTTTTTAGTCATAGTTCCCAAACTTAACTTTCCTGTGCAGAAATTCCTTTTCTTGGTGGTGTTAGGAATTAAATGAGAGAAGCCAAACATGGGGGTGCACACGTTTAATCCCAGCGCTCAGGAGGCAGAGGCAAGTGGATTTCTGTGAGTTTTGGGCCAGCCTGGTCTACAGAGGACAGCCACAGGTGTTATACAGAGAAGCCCTGTTTCGAATTCCCCCCTCAAAAAAAAAGAGAGGAAGGAAAAAAAGCTGGGTGGTGGTGGTGCATGCCTTTGATTCCAGCACTTGGGAAGCAAAGGCAAGTGGATCTCTGAGTTCAAGGCCAGCCTAGTGAGTTCCAGGAGAGTCAGGACTACACAAAGAAACCCTGTCTTGAAAAATCAAAGGAAAAAAAATAAACATAAATAAATTAATTAAAAACAAACAAAAAAGGCAGGCATGGTAGCACATACTTTTAACTCCAGCACTCAGGAGGCAGAGGCAGGCAGATAAATCCCAGGTCAGCCAGGGCTATCTGACAAGACTTAGTCTCAATAAATAAATAAAATTAAGAAAAACAAAACACCAACCTACCATAAAGACTGATTTGTGTTGGTCAACCATTTCTGAGCATGGTTGGTATATTGATATATCCAATGTCACTTTATTGAAGAAAATTGATTTTTTTTTCCCTCCTATTCTCTCTTTCTCTGTCAGCCGGATTTCTCTATGTAGCCCTGGTGTCTTAGAAATCACTTTCTAGACCAGGCTGGCCTCGAACTCAGAGATTCACCTGCCTCTGCCTCCCAAGCATGGTGGCATGTGCCACCACCCCTTGACTCTGATTTTTCCCTCTCTTAACAGCTGTCAATTTCCAATGGCTTCTTGGTTGGGGTGGCACCTGGCTTGAGCTTGTCTAGCTCTTGTGCCTGCTGTCACAGTCTCTGTGAGTTTGTGAGCACATCTGCCCTGATGTGTCTGTGCTGGGTTTCCCAAGATCAGGCTTCCTCTAGCTGGAGATCTCTCTCTCATTTGGTTTCCTAATCTTACTTCTCTACAATCTTACTTCTCCCCAATCTACCCCCATCTCTTCCTGTGAGTCCCACTATGACCACTTCAGCCCCCCAATCTTCCCCTTGTCTTAGCACCTCTAAGCCTGGTCCAAGCAAGTCCTATGTTGTCAGCAGTACTGAACTCTGCAGGGCCAGAAGGTTGTGTGACCCTAGTATGCCTCCAATTAGGAGGGGATTTCCTAAAGATGGGGTTTCAGTGTTCCTGCACCTTCTGTGATGTTTATCTATGCGATATGTATTGGAAACCTCTATCTTGGGGCTCATGACAGAGGCTTGCAAGGTTCTGAAACGAAGTAGCACACTCTGTCCTTGTAAAATGCCGTCATCTATAGGCACATCAGGCACCTAGCCAGAGCCAGGTGATTTCCCAAAAACTGCAGCCCTGAGCATAATTTCACTCCTCTCCTTTAACTGCTTCAGTGGCTCCCATAGACAATCTGAAACTCGCTACCTTGCTGGCTTGACTAACCTCCTGCCCCCTCTTATTTATTATGTAGACAGTGTTCTGTCTGGATGTTTGTCTGCACGCCAGAAGAGGGCGCCAAACTTCATTATAGATGGTTGTGCACTACCATGTGGTTGCTGGGAATTGAACTCAGGACCTCTAGAAGAGCGGTCAGTGCTCTTAACCTCTGAGGCCATCTCTCCAGGCCCCAACTAACGTGTCTCTTACTGCCTCTGCCGCATCCCTCCATCCCTGTATTCTGGCTCCACAGTATTTCAGTTTTGCTGCCACCTCTAGTTGTTGTATATGCCCTCCTGACCACCTAAGCTCAGGTGCTCATTGGGTCTGAGGTCATATATCACTTCCTTTAGGAAGCTTTCCTCAGTCACCAAGTCCAGGTCAGAGCTCAGCACCTCCCTTGGGCTCCAGCTTCTGCCCAATCCCTATCCTGACACATATACTCAGAACTGAGGGCCGACTTGTCTACTTCCCTGCCCAGACTGTGGGTTCAGAAATGACACAGTTCATCTATCTGATGTCTTGCTGTATACCCAGCAACAATGCCCAAATCTTGGAGGCACCAAGGGTGTGCAGCCAACACTCAAACACAGGAATGAACAAGACACCATTTTCATATCTAGCAAGACCAGTGAATGAACGGTATACTAGCCCATGGCAGGAGTCACAGAAAGCCCTTTATTGCCAGTAGTTCACATCATGCGCGTCACGCTAACCAAGAATTCATTCATCTCCCCTTGCATAACACAGTCTCCTTGTATCCTAAACTAAGTTGGATCTCAACGGGTTAACGGATTCTGTCTTCACTTTGAGGAACAAGGGTACCATGTGAACTCCTGGGAGTTCTGTTCCATTCTTAGGCAAGTATCTTCGTGAGTGTGCACGTGACAGCCCAAGAGTGAAATAAATAAGACACAGTGCGATGGCTCTAGGCATTGGGGGCAAAAGGCACATTACACAGAGTCCCCTGGAGAAAATCCAGGCCACGCTCCATCTTCTCAGCATGCCTTCTCTCACTCTCCAGTGACTTTTAATCTCACTGCTGCTCTGAGAAACCATAACCCACACGTACTGAATACATTTTTATTTCCCCTTCATGAGATAGCCTTGGTTCTAAGTGTATTTCATTTTTCTCCCTTATGCCTACAAGAACATCCAATTTTGTTCGGGTCCCCTTTAATGGCACTTAATAAATACATATTCTGGGACCTGACAGAACAGGCTGTCCTATTTCAAACTGCCTCTAAAGCTTCCTGCTTAGACAGCTAGCGTAAAGCCCAGCTGGGGCATAACCTAACTTACCTTTTCCTGCCTCTGTCCCCAGGTCTAGCTGTTGACCTCTGCGTGTCTAGGGCAGAGGTCCTGAAGGCAGCTGCCTGTGAGATTCACCTGGTTACCTTCCTGAAGCCCAAGGCCATGGCCATACCCAACCCGAAGACATCAGCTGTCTCTGGGTGGGCTCCTGGTTTGCTGCAGCGTAGAGCTACCCAGGTCATTGCAGCAAGCAGCCATGCTAAGAACCCCAGCTAGAGTCTCAACATACAGTGAGCTGTCAGCCAAAATGAGTGGAAGCTCCAGGTACAGGTTCTGCTTTGCCACCTGCCTGTCCACGCTTCCTCTTTTTACCAGGAGGCTGAGAAGGAAACAGAAAGAAAAAGTGAGCTGAGAACATCTTGGAGTGAACCTGAGATTGGGAAACGGACTGGGGAGTCTTGCTCTTGCGTCAGACAGGCTTCGTGCTTTAACAAGCCCAGGGGAGGCGCGTTGCAGATGGTCTGACACAGGCAAGGATGTCTTTCTCAAGAGCCCTTCAGGAGCCAGAGCTAACAAACAGGCCCTTGAGCTGTAAAACAGATGTCGTCTTGAAATCACTGAAATAGCTACCTGTTTTACACTCTGGCTCAAGAGGGTTGATCCCTAATTTGTCAGTTGTACAAAGGTCACAGTGGGTCACCGTTTTCAATCTCGGGATCTTCCAATGACTCTTGACCTAAAGAAACAGCCGAGGGACATTGTCCAGTAGTAACTATACCCGACGCTGCCCCAGTAGGTCTGTCATCCTGGAACAGGATCTATTTTTAAGGAGCTTCTGCTTCCAGATTTGAGAAATGCCTTGCTTACCAAGTACTAGGCACTGGGACTTTGGCCAGTAAGACCGTACTCCGGTCGTATGTCATGCAACCATCAGCTACGGACAATTACTGTGTGTTCATCATGGTCCCATGAGATTATATCACCTAGTGATTTCCTAACCTTGTTAGTTTGCACACTCCTTGAGGTTTATAGAAAACAACATCCCCTAACAGGGCATGTCTCAAAATGTTAATCTATGTAGACTGGACCTCAAAGCAGAGCATGGGTTTAAGAAAGGGCACTGCTGGCACAGACAAGAGAGGTGGTAACAGGACCTGCTTCACTCTGCTAACCCAGGCCAGCCAAGGACTGGGCCAGCCTGACGCCACTGACCGTATTTGCACAGGTGTCACACTTCCTGGTTGACAAGGGGGCCTCTGCATCCTCAGTCTCTTGTCCTTACTGTACCCTGTGACTTAGTTCCTTCTTGGTGGAACACTGCGGTTGTACCCATGCCTAAGACCTAACATCAGTTCTCTGCTGCTTCCAGACCCTTTGAGGCAAACCTAGACCACCTGGGTTTCCCTGGTTCTTCAATCCAGAACTGGGAATCCAAGCTATTCCTCTCCTACCGAAGCCTCCAAGCCAGCAGTCACCTATCTCTCAGAGTTTCCCCTGTGATTGACTGCCAAGTCCCTTTGTGGCCTAGTCCAAAGAAAACAGCAATAGGAAAACATTGTTGCCATCAGCCCCACACACCCTGCTAATCCACCCTCAAATCCCCATCTTCCCTGGAACTACCTCTGGGTTTGTACGCACATTCCAGAACTGTGCGTAGGTCATACCCATTCCCAGAGCCAGTGGAGAACCGCCTGGGCCCAGGGCTTTCCCTTGGGCAGGGTTCTCCACAGTTCACTGTCCGCTGTCCGCAGTAGCTCGACTCGAGGCAACAAGAAAGGAAAGGTGACTGGTGAGCAATAGTGGCTTCTGGCAGTGCTGTGGGAAGTGGACCGCTGAGCCAGGCAGCTCTTCCTCAGTGATGCCCCCACCTGCGGCTACCCGGTACTCAGGCAACATTCATCCCAGCCATGAAAGAGGCAAGAGGCACAGGTGGGACCAGCTTCAAGCTGTGGCAAGTCCTAGCTAAGTCCTAGCATGGAGGTGGCTTCTTCGTGCAGATGACTGACAATGCCGGGGCCGCCCACGTGGCCACCCACACCAGGCATGGTATTCTGTAAGGCCTCGGCACCACTTCCTCCTGCCTTCTGAATGCCCTTCGCTCCTCTCCCACCCCATTTGCTTCGCATCAAGCCTGCTAGGTCACACAGCCTTGAAGCCTCTCTCTTTCCTTAGAAATGGGGGCTCCTAAGAGGGCAGGCTCCAGCCCCAGGGAGCTGGGCCCGGGGTCCTGGCCAGGAAGTTGGAAGGCACGTATCCCCTCTGTCCATTCGCTTCCACCAGGCTCCATTCTGGGTTCCCTTTCTTGTCCTGGGTTTCTAGGATGGTTACAGGCTGGCCTGCCTGGAGACTCAGTTCGTGGGGGCTCCTGGCCACAAAAGGGTACGCTGCCACCACCTGAAACACACGGGAACAACACGGAAATGGTCAGGATGCCAGACAGCTGAACTCAGTCCACCAAGGGTGTCGTCCTCGCACACACACTAATCTCTACTGCTGGCCAGGCGTCACTTCCCATGTGTTCTCAGCCCTGAAGACGCTATGCCCGCTAGCGCTGTGGCTAGTAATTACTGTGTGACCACCATTATTCTAGTACTTTTTTAGGCTTTGGTTTTTAACAATGCCATCCCTGTAGTTACCTCATTTTTCCCCCAGAAATTGAGACTTAGAAAAGTCAGGAACTCACAATTATGACAATGACATAGCTAAACAGTCAGGTCTGCCTGATTTCAGAACAGGGGCTTTTTTGTTTTGTTTTGTTTTGTTTGTCTTGTTTTGTTTTTTGGGGTTTTTTGTTTTTGTTTTTTTGAGATAGGATTTCTGTGTGTAACAGCCCTGGCTGTCCTGGAACTCACTTTGTAAACCAGGCTGGCCTGAACTCTCAGAGATCTGCCGGCTTCTACCTCCCGAGTGCTCAGATTAAAAGTATGTACCACCACCACCTGGCAGGACAGGTGTACTTGAACCCCCTACAGCCACATTTGTGGGTAGCCTCAGCAGCCTCTCCCTTCCCAGATCTAGGGAGTTGGTTTATCTGTCCAGCCCAGTTTTTAACCTGGAATAGTGAGGCTTGGGAGGCATGGCTCCTTTTTAGGGGAAAAGAAATTGAACCTGAGAAAACAATAAGAAGGGAGAGCAATGGTGGCACACACCTTTAATCCCAACACTCAGGGAGGCAGAGGCAGGTGGATCTTTGTGAGTTCAAGGCCAGCCTGGTCTACAGGGTGAGTTCCAGGTCAGCCAGAGAAACACTGTCTCGAAGGAAGAAAGGGACGGAGCAGTAATCAAACTACTGTCTAACTTCCCTGTGCCTCATTACGATCATCACGATCATCTACAAGTGTCAATAACAACATCCTACCCTTTAGGATGTGGGATTCCCCTCTGTATGCTATGAATACCATTGGTTAATAAAGAAGCTGTTTTGAGCTTGTGATAGGGTAGAGCAGAGCTAGGTGAGGGGAGGGGGTAAACTAAACTGAATGCTGGGAGAAAGAAGGCAGCGTCAAAAGAAGCCATGTAGTCCCATCAGAGACAGATGCCAAAACTTTACCCGGTAAGCCACAGCCTCATGGAGATACACAGATAATGGAGATAGCGTATTTTTTACCAACTCCTTATTCCTGGAACTCTGGACCTTGGCACAGCAGGGAATCTTGCATCTACTCACACACTCACACTGATAACCTAATCACCATTTCCCCCAGGTTGTAAGCTTGTCCGGCACCTTCAGTCTCATTTAGTACCACACCTGGCAAATGCTGAGTGAATGGAGGCCTCCTGTTTGCCCTGGCGTATTCCTGGTATTCTCATGGGAAGTCCCTCTCTCTGGGTCCCACCCCTGGCCAGGATAAGAACTCATCACTAGTTACAGCCTGACCTTGCAAGGAGCAGGCCCTTTAATCATAGAGGAAAGATCCAAGCCCTAGTGTAAGCAGATGAGGGGTGGCAAGCCCTCAGCCCTCTCCCAGACTCACCTGGGTCACGGTTGGGACAGTGGGGACAGAGGGTTGGGTGGGCTCTGGAGTTGGAAGCCAGTAGTCTTCATGTGTGCCTGTCTGGCCTCTGAGCTCCTTCTCACTGGGAATGATATGGTGGTACAGCTGGAGCTTTCCAGCTGGCGCATATCCCCGGTGTCCTAGGAAACATGTAGAAGGTTCAATGGCGGCCAGTCAGCTTCCTAGCCTTTCAGTGGAGGGGAAAGCCAGTAAATATGAGTGCCTGGCTTCCCAGCATTAAAGGGACGGTACAAGATCATTCAGGAACCCTGAGAGCTCCCTCCACCGCCCCCACTCCATATTCACTGCTCCTAGCTGCTGCTGGCTCACCCCTCCAGGGACAGAGGCTCTCTACTGAGACATCTGGCAGACGAAGTTCATCCTTGGGCTTCCACTACTGCTCGTGTCCCTCTAGTGGCCACCCAGAGCAAGGCTGCTTCCCCAGCTCTCCTCAGCACCAGGACTGCCTTCTTCTACTGGCGATGCTGTCCTTCTGGGCTCCTTCTGGCCAGCACCTACCCTTGCGCTGCCCAGCTGCTGTCATCGTGAACATCCATCACTTCCTGCTTCCCAGGTAAAGTTACAGTCTTCACACCAATCTGAGGTCAGTCTGTGTCGCTGTCACTACCTCTGCTTATGCAACTGAGCTCAGCCTCCCTGAGATCACCCAAGCAGGAAAACCCCGGAACCTTCCTCTAATGCTCCTTATATTATTTCCCCACAGATGTGTTTTTCAAATGTACCACTTTCTATTTTATTTCTTAAATTTATTATCATTATTTTAGACAAGATCTCACTGTGTGGTCCCTAGATCTCTCTAGACAGTCAGTCTGGCCTTGAACTTGCAGTCATTCTCCTGCTTCTGCCTCCCAAATGCTGGGATTACAGGTATGCACCACCATACATTGCTCCACTCAATTTTTTAAAACTGGCTTGCTTTCTAAAGCTTGGCCTTATGCCATGGAGTAATATCAATACAATCATGAGCTTGTGGACAAGCTGCATTTTTTATAATACACATAAAAGTGCTTAAGTAGCTATTATATCACTGTGGAACAGTGAAACAACTGCCCGTGGGTCTCCAACAAGAATCCTATGCAACCCTGATGTTCACAAGACGCTGCCGGGCTATTTTGTTAGCCTGGGCTCACACTGGAGCTTCCCTTCATCCCAGTTACGCATGAACCCCAGACCTGAGCAGCACATCCAAGGCCACCGCCGGTAGAGATCTTACTGTCCCGGACCTAAGTCAGATTCTGAGAGTGCGGCTGGAATCCCATCATCCCTTCTCATCACTCATCTGTATTTTTCACGGTACTATTCAAGTTCCTTCCACACATCGTATCACCCAACAGCTTGTAAGTTCTCGAAGGCCAGTCTTGCTTGCACAGCACCCAGGAACTGGATGGGAGAGCTTATCCTGAATCTTACCAATATTTCAAGTACCACGGAGTCACTGTAAGCTGACTGAGCCACTGCATCTGTCTCTGGCTATCTCCTGAATTTGCACAGCCAGATTGGCACACAAGAGCACCCATGCCTCCCTATCAGCTCTTGGCAGCTGGCTCTCCCAAAAGGGGATGAAGAGCTTAGAGGTCCACATACCCCCTGTGTCCACCAGCCAGCGACTGCTGTTGCCTTTGGTATCCTTGTTTTGTAGAAGGGCCACAATTTGGCCCCGTGGCAGGGTCAAGTCCAGAGTCCCAGTTCCATTGATGTCGCTTGTCACCTGGTATAACTTCCCGGGGCCGTATCGGGTCAGGAGAGCCTGAAGCTGGTATTCAGAGCCTGGGAGGAGTGGCTGAGAGAGCAGAGAACAGACATAGGAGCTTGTGTTAAATGTCAAGGCTTGTGCCAACATGAGCTGAAAGCTGAGAATCTTGTTTGTTCCTACCTGTCACTGAAGGGTCCATTCTGATGGGGACAACCATACCCTCTACTACATGGCTGGCTCTCAGCTTCCAATGGCATTTTAGGAGAAACTTTCAATTAATTCAAGTGTGGACATCTGTCAGTTATAGAACTGGTAGGACTGGGCCCCAAATTCTGTGCATAACCCCCAGCTAGTCATTCCACAGGAAATGCCTTATCCAAGTCTTTGAACCATACCAGGTTGTGGGCTTCATGGTACATCAGGCCTTAGTCATCTGGCTTCTTCAGAGGCCAATACAGGACCACACTAGCCCCTGGCACACCATGGATGAAGGACAGCTAGCTGTGACCCAGAGTGTTCCCACTCCACAAGTATCGGGCACCTACTGTGTGGAGGGTACCAGAGCACGGTTTGTACAGCAAGAACACGATGTACTGGTGCAGCAAGAATATGCAACAGGGGCTAGAGAGATGGCTCAATGGTTAAGAGCACTGCCTGCTCTTCCAGAGGTCCTGAGTTCAATTCCCAACAACCACATGGTGACTCACAACCATCTACAGTGAGATCTGGTGCCCTCTTCTGGCCTGCCAGTATACATGCAGGCAGAGCACTGTATACATAATAAATAAGTACAAACCTTTAAAAAAAAACATATAGCAGAGTTTTGCTCAGACAGAAGTTACCATCTTGCTGGAGAGAGAGAGATTTAGGATCTCAGTTCCTTCCCAAACTGCCTGGCATTTCCGTTGTTTTTCCATTCACTATTTTCAGCAAAAGTTTTATCAAGATGGAGTTCAAATATGATTATATCCCCTTTTGTAAAACCAAGGGGAAGCCAAATGTGCAAATATATTACCATATTCTCTGCTTACACCGTGTGTACTCTCGGCACTATGCGTGGTTATTTTGGACTAGGGAGGTGTTGGGTAAAGAGCAGGTAGACATTCATGTCCGTCAGGGATGTCTGGACACAGACCCAGGGCCCTGGTGTTGATACCAAGTCAGCATTGAAAACCAGAACGCATACCTTTGATCCTAGCACCTGGGCTGCAGAGGCAGGCGGCTCTGAGTTCAGGGCCAGCCTCAGCTACACAGTGAGCTCTGTCTCAAAAGTCAGAAAAAAAAAAAAAGTCACTACAAATCACAAAACCAGGGACGCAAGGCCCTGTGCCTTCTTTCTCAAATCCATCCAGTCTCAACCAGTTCAGAGGAGAGCAGCACCTGGGAGTCCTCAGAGAAGGTACACATAGACCGCCAGGACTGCCCCTGTCCAGAGCCACCCTACTTCTGTTGGCTTTTATGTCTGCTGCCAGAACAGGGAAGAACTCAGAGGTCTGTGCTGCGGGGAGGAAGGATGGGAGGGGGTGTCCCTCCCCACAAACTGCAACGCAGAGGATCACCTATTTCTTTTTGCTTCGTTTTCACGTGACTTACAGCTGTCTTCTATGGTAAGAATAGATTGCTTCTCCAACAAGAAAGATTTTAAGGAGAAAGAGAAAGGAGGTTCCCAATGTGCACTTTCTGTCCCCTCCCATTCCCCCTAGCTGCAGGGTCCATCGCCTCCTTGTGAGAACTTGCTGAAGCCTGAGGGTGGAACAGAGGGCCGCAGGAGGTAGCCTCCCCCAGGTGGCTGCCCTCTGCCCTCTGCCCTCTGCCCTCTGCTCTCTGACAGTCATGGAGACCACCTTTACCTGCCCCACTTGCTTCTCTGCATCCCCGGAACCTCTGGTCCCTTCAGAGAAGTCATGTGCTGCTGGAGATTTCACATCTCATATGTGACTCAAGGCACTTTCAGTTTTCTGAAGTCCAGATGTCGCCGGATTCCTGGAGCCCTCTCTTTGCACAGCTGCCCTGGACTAAGCCCTAGCTATGTAGCAAGTTCAAGGCCAGCTTGAGGTATGTGAAAATCTATCTAAACAAACAAATAAAATCAACAGAAAGTAAAATAAAATACAATAACACAGGCTGCCTAGGTATGCTGTTCAAGTGGATTAGGAGATAGCCTCTGTGTGTGTGTGTGTGTTGGGATATGGGTTTGGTTTGGTTCCCCCCCCCCCCCACCCGCCGAAAGAGAGACAACAAGAAGAAATGTTTCCATGAGTACCTGGAAATAAGAGAAAGGAGCAAACGAAGCTCACCCCACTGCAGGAGAACAGCTGACTTCAGGAGGCACTTACCTGAGTGGTGGGGGGTGGCAGCACTTTCTCAAAGCTCTCTTTAACTAAGCGCAGCTGGCTGCTGTTCTGGCCTAGTGTGTCCTCCAGCAGCTTCCGGAAGTCTGGCTCCGAAACGTGGTAATGAGGCAGCTGGGTGGGAAGATGCTGTCAGCAGAGCCTCTGCAGAAGGGGCCCAGGGTTGCCTGTGCACCCACCCTCTAGTCCCAGATAACTGGTTGCTCTTTTTGTCTGCCCACCTATCTGTCCCCTAAGCCTCTGTGCTTCGATCAAGGGAGAGCAAGGGACTTAGGCCCGGCCCTTCTGACAGATGCGGTATGCTTAGAACACGACTATTCCCCTTCCCTTGGATTCCAAGGAGTAAGGGTACAGGCTTGGGTCTTCTCTGCCCGCCACCACACAGAAACAAAGCCTGCCTGAAAACCAGCCCATCCAGGAAGGCAAACATGCAGGAGATGGAGAGAAAGGCAGCGTCCAAACAGTGCAGGTCTATAAGTGGCTGTGCTCAAGCCCTGACCCCTCCCCGGGTCAGGTCATTCTGTTCTCTGTGCCCCACCTACTTTAGCATGGCTTATATTGCTTATAATCCAGGGTGTTCTGAGCTCTCCTGCCAACCCTGTTAAGGCTAAGGCTCTCCTGCCTTCTCATCAGACAGCTCTAGAGTGTGTGAGACCCCACAGCCAAGAGATGTGTCCAGCCCTCTGGGTTATTTCCAGACTCCCCACTTTTACTTGTGATGAACACAGGGCCTTTCTCCTGGGCTGCAGAGAGAAGACGGTTTTTGCCATGCACTACAGGAGTGAGGCCAGGTGAATGACCCACTGGATACAATTAAGGGAGGATTGGCAGCAATCCTAGGCAAGCCCTGGCCATCCACAGCACAGAACAATCAGAAGACATCCCGACTGCTTACCCCCTTCCCTACCCCTGTAATACACACACTTCCTATGGCTATAAACCTCCCTAGACTGGCATTCCTAGCCCTGCCCACCCAAACTGCAGACTGGTAGAAAAGGGAGGGAGTAGAAGACAGTCAAAGAATTAGCCAATCAAATTCACTCTTCTTTTTGCACTGGGCCTGAGGCAGAGCCCTGTACAAATACTGATGAGGGCTAGAAGAGGGACCACTCATATCCTTGCCCTCCAGCCCCCAACTGAGGGAAACGTGGATTCCCACTGCTCCAGCAGAAGGCAGGCTCTGGTAAGCGCTGAGCAGCAACGTGACTTAAATTCTGCTGGTGAGGGTAAGGAGGGGAAAGCTCCCACTCCTCCGGAGCAGCAAGCATTCTGAATGCTTCCTGAAAAGACTGGTTCATCTGTCACTGAATGGCAGACACAGAGAGGCCTGGGGGAGAGTTGAGGAGTTATTTCCAGTTGAAGAGCTTGTAGAAAGAGACACGGTAGCACTCAGGCAGTGTATTGGAGGGAGGGACACAGGGCCCTGGATTGAAGACTTGGCCTGAGTAGGGAGGTCAGGAGACAGGAAGCAGAGACCAGGGAGAGTCAGGGGTGGGGAGTCAGCTGACAGGGAAACACAGAAGGAAAGGCATGGAAATGGCTCCCAAGGCTTGATTCATGAGCCATTCAGCTCTGACACAGACATTCCAGAGCAAGATGCACGAAACCGCCGCCAATTCCCTCCTGGTACAGGATTGCCCTGAGGACTGAGGGAGACACTGCCTGGAAAGGGGGCCAAGCAGGCAGACAACAAGAGCTCACCAAGAGATGACTGCTAGCAGTACCAGGAGGAGACCCAGCTAGACACATCTACTCCTGACCAGATAGAAGAGACTCCTATCTCTGCCACCATCTCGTCATCTCCTTCAGGGATGGGTCTGCTACTGTTTTCCCAGAAAAACCTCCCTTGCTCCCGAGTCCCAAGATGACCTAAGGTGGCCTAGCATTCACCCTGGCCTGTCTCCACTAACTGAAGGAGGGAGAAAAGGCAGGAGAGACATCTCGAGGATCCCCGCCAGGTCCTAGGTCCCAGTGGCCTATTTATCCCATTTCTGCCCTGACAACAGCTAGGGCCTTGCCTGACTGTGCTCTACAGCAGCCTCAGCCCCAGCAGCCTTACCAGGGCCATGCTGCTCTCCGCCCTTCGCAGGACCTGGTCGGCAAGCTCCTTCTGCAGGACCACGAATGTGCACAGGATCTGGCCCAGCCATTGTGTGACTAGTTGGTTAAACTGTGGGAGCTCCGCCACTAGCATGGAGTTGAGTGCCTGATACGTGTGTCGGGCCGCCTCCTCCTCATAGGTCACACTGCCCACATCCAACAGTTTCTCTTCCACTCGCTCGAAGTCCAAGAGTTTGTCCAGACGCTTCTTGATCAAGTTCCGAGGGCCAACCAGGGCTCTGGCCAGGCTACACAGTGGGTCCCATACTAGGCCTTTCAGTCGCTGCTTCTGCAGGGAGAGGAGAACTTGAGAGATGGGTTAGGAGGTAGCAAAGGGTAGGGGCTTAGAGGGATGCTGGGGGCAGGGAGCTGGGCTTCCAGGCCCCCTCCACTGACAACTTATATCTTGTAACATATCCTAATCTCCACCTGCCTAAACTGTGGATCCCAATCCATGTGGAGTTGGGAATGAACATGGATGTTGAAAAAGATTTGGCAACAATAAAAGTTTGGTGTGGAACAATGGTCTGTATTCTGTCAATTATATTTTAAATAAACGCTGACCGGCAGGTAGCCAGGCAGGAAGTATAGGCAGGACAACCAGACAGGAAGTAGAGGCGGGTCATAGAGAACAGGAGAACTCTGGGAAGAGGAAAGCTTGGCCCACAGTCCTATCCCAGCACAGAAGAAGCAAGATGTGACTGCCCCGCTGAATAAGGTACTGTGCCACGTGGCCAACATAGACAAGAATAATGGGCTAATATAGGTTATAAGAGTTAATAAGAAGTCTGAGCTACTAGGTCAATTAGTTTATAACTAATGTAGATCTCTGTGTGATTTCTTTGGGACTTAAAAATTGCAGGAACCGGACAGGATAGAAGCCCCAACAATAGAAGTTTTCTGAATGTATGATAACCCAAAATCCTGAAATGTGTTTTATGTGAAGTGATGGTCTCAGCATTGATGATTATAAAATCAAAATTTTCATCAACTCTGAGACTCTTTAAAGATGTTCTGTGTTTTAAGATCTTATCCCCATATCAAGTATTAGGCCAAGATATAACCCCTTATTTAAAAATAAACAGCATATCATCTCATTAGTGCACAGATTTTACTTTTAATAAATAGTCAAATTATATGCATACCAAAGAATTGTTTTAAAATAAACTTCCTTACGATTTATTATCAGTAAATTATAATGGGTATCCGTTATATATACCTATATATCCAGGTCACATAAAAGTTCCTCAGGTAATGAGGTTGATGTGGAAAAGCTTCAGAAGCCTTGCTCTAACCTTGCCGAGTCTTGGCTTATGGTTTGATAATGCGGATGGTATGTAGTGTACACAGAGTGCAGCCCAGGGAAGGTTCTCAATTCCTGGCACATAATAACCAGTGTTGTTATTATGTAAAGCGCTTGAAACAGGTTTTGCACAGAATGCTACTTTGTAACTCAGACCTCATCTGTGTAAATGACCCAGAAGATGGCGCTCTCTGGGCCCTGAGCTCCCATTAGCAGAATGGGGCTATTAATAGTGTCTCACCCCAAAGCACATGTCGAGGGGTAAATGAGGTCAAGAATGGAAAAGGTGGGCACGGAGCCTGGTACAGGGTGCGGTTCGCTGCACATCGGTTGGGCTATTTTTATCAGTAAGTGCAGGAATAGCACTCCCTTCCCTAATGGATATGACAATTGTGTAAGTGCCTGACTTCTAAATATCACTCTTGTAGGAGCCACCACCTGCCTATCAAAGGAGCGGGGCGGGGACGAGGGGAGGGGTAGAAATCCCACTCACAAACTGCAGGAAGGCCTCCAGCTGAAGGTCCCTCGCTAGACCGCAGTACTGTTCAGCAGGACCTCCGGGAATGTCCAGACTCCATTCGTGTGGCCGGAAGCAGAGGAAAGCCTGGGACCAACGAAGACAGGTGGTTAGGTCC
Source organism: Arvicola amphibius (assembly GCF_903992535.2). Classification (NCBI taxonomy): domain Eukaryota; kingdom Metazoa; phylum Chordata; class Mammalia; order Rodentia; family Cricetidae; genus Arvicola; species Arvicola amphibius. The sequence continues at coordinate 135,997,110 of NC_052051.1, forward strand.
CACCATGGCCATCTTACTCCTGACCCCAATTCAGCAGACCTCCCAGGCAGTTTTTCGGGCCCTCTCCATAACAACCAAGCACATACACCACTCTGTTCCTGCCCACCCTAGAGGATTAGAAGGGCCACACCTATCTGTGTGCCCCCTGGGTGATTCTTTGCCAGGTCCATGTTCTACAGATTCTATTAGTGTTTTTCTGTAAGACAATGAACTGCTCCTATTCAAATCAAGGCATTAAAAAAGAAAAGGCCGGGTTGGAGAGATGGCTCAGTGGTTAAGAGCACTGGCTGTTCTTCCAGAGGTCCTGAGTTCAAGCCCCAACAACCACATGGTGATTCACAACCATCTGTAATGAGATCTCACACCCTCTTCTGGCCTGCAGGTGTACATGCAGACAGAACACTGTATGCATAATAACTAATTAAATCTTTTTAAAAGAGAGAGGGAGGGAAAAAGAGAAAGACAGAAGAAAGAAAGGAAGGAAAGAAGGAAGGGAGGGAGGGAGGGAGGGAGGGATGGAGGGAGGGAGGGAGGGACGGACGGAGGGACGGAGGGACGGAGGGAGGGAGGGAAGGAGAGAGGGAGGGAAGCAAGCAAGCAAGCAAGCAAGAAAGAAAGAAAGAAAGAAAGAAAGAAAGAAAGAAAGAAAGAAAGAAAGAAAGAAAGAAAGAAATGCCAGGGGCTGAAAAGACGGTTCAGTGATTAAGAGCACCTGCTGCCCTTGCAGAGGACCTAGGTTCGCTTCCCAGCACCCACGTGGTGGCTCACAACCATCTGTAATTCCAGTTGCAGGAGATCTTTGACCCTTACCCATGAGAACTCCAGTGGGATGAGAAGCTGTCTTTAGCCCCCAGTTTTGTGACTACGGGTCACAGTGTGCTCGCCAGCCCTCCTGGCTGACACCTCACACCAGAGTCCCTGCACTTGGTACCTCTACAGCTTGTGGGTCTGACCTTCGAACTCCGCAGGGTTCTCACCTCCAGATTATCCATGTAAGCAGTCACATTGCTCTTCAGCTCCATCACACACAGAGACACCCACTGGAATCTCTCCTCCAAGTCATCGAATTCCTTGTCCTCTGTCTGTAAGTAAAGCCATCCATGTGAGGGTCAGAAGATCCACACGGGGGCAGTGTGCAGCTGTTTCCCCGGCCTCAGGAACTCACTAGGGACAACCTCTGCACAGAGCTCACTTGCTTCCTAGCTGTGCGGCTGTGGGCAGACGTTGCATCCTCTGGGAGCCTCTGCTTCTTTGTGTGAAAATGAGATAAGGATGCCTACTTAGCCCTGTGGCTCCAACGCTACCACTGTGGAAAAAGTATGCACTCAGCCTGAGCAGCTACGAGGAACCGTTCAGACTGGTGCTCTGCCCAAGCCCAGAGCCTAGCTCTCCTATAAGCAAAGAGGTCCCCAATACTGGTGAATCAAGTGGTGTGCCTCTTTGTGGTCCCTCTCTCTCAGCTTCAGCCACCTCACTGTCCAAAGGTACCTCACCCTGCTTTCGTCCCTGTATCTTCTCCCACCAGCACGCACTCACCCTGGGTACCAGCCCCGCCTCCTGCTTCAGCAGCTGGCTCAGTCTGGTGGTCTTCTTGGAAAGAGTATGCGTGTTGATGCGGGCCAGCCGCTCCCGAAGGCTCAGTTGCTCCACCTTGGTATACTTTAAAGCTGTGACACCAAAGAAAAGGGCATTGTGGGTGACTGAGGCTGACCCAGGAAGCAAATAGCACCCCATCCTCCTGACTTGGAACTCTGCTCCACCAAGTTACATCCAGCAGAACGGTAAGTGCTGGGAAACCCAGTACTCGGGTCCTCTTTGTCCCAGAAATGAGTCCTGGGTGAAGAGTGTTCTGCCTGCTGTACTTTAACAGGTCACCTCTCCTTGGGGTCCCAGTTTCCTTTCCTGTAAGATGAGGACTCCCATCTTGCAGGGTTACTGAGAGGATCACCTAAGACAGCGGGTGTAAAGGGACTCTTTTCTGGGGTTCCCCAGACAGTTTTATTAAGGTCAACCAAACCCTCTCCTCACGGGGCACCTCTGCCCTCTCCAGCATGAGAGGAAACCTGAAGACCCCCAGGTCTTTTTGAAACCTAGTTTGAAACCTAACTCTGTTTCCTACAGTCCAGTGGCGACAAGCAAACTGTACACACTGTTTACCCCGCAAGTGGAACTAACTGGACTGACCTCAGTATATATATTTATGTATACATACATACATACACACACACACACACACACACACACACACACAGCCGGGTGGTGGTAGCACACGTCTTTAATCCCAACATTCAGGAGGCAGAGACAGTCGGATCTCTGAGTTCGAGACCAACCTGGTCCACAGAGCAAATTCCAGGACAGGCTTCAAAGCTACAGAGAAACGGTCTCAAAAATACAAAAAACAAACAAACAAACAAAAACAAAACAACAAACAAACAACCCAAACGAAACAAAGAAACAAAATCTATACTGACCACCATTCCACCTGATCATTGTACACTGTAATGTGCACGGAAGTATCACGCTCTACCCCACAGATATTTGTGAATTTGCGGTAATTATTTTAACAGTAAACCTGAGGGTTGGAGAGAAAGAGAGAAAAGAGCACTGGCTGTTCTTCCAGAGTACCTAGGTTTGGTGCCTGGCACATGCATGGTGGCTCACAACTACCTGTAACTCTACCTTCAGAGGACCCAACAGCTGCCTCAGGCCTCCAAGGCAAGTCTGTGGTGCATGGATACACATGTAGCCAAAACACCCACACACACACAAAATAAAAATTCTTTTTAAAAAGTAAACATGAGTCAAATTTCCAGTACCGTGCTCTCAGTGGGCAGCTGAGTTTCTGGATGCATGGATGCTGCTTCATTTTGCAAACCTATCTACTGCAGCAACAGAAGCGGCAGATGCACCCCACACATTTGCACACCACCTTACCTCCCAGTGGTGATGGGACTTAAACCCAGGGCCTTACACTCATTAGACAAACATGAAGGATTCTCAGGATGAGTTTTGGAACTAAAAATGCTGCCCTTGATGTACCCCAAAATGCATGTCCTTACCCACTTCCTTGCGCATCTTGTACTCATTGATATTGCTGTTCACATCCTGGAGGGCAGAGGCAGCTCTCTGAAGGACGGGGTGGGCATGGGCATCCGGGGGGGTATTCTCCAGGATTTTCTGCAGCAGGAGGGGGTACTTGGTAATCCTCTGCAGAGGAATTACAAGTAAGAAACTGAGACCCGAAGGTCCAGCTTGAGGCCTGAGGGAGAAGGTTGCTATTAGGCAGGTAAAGACCATCCTTTAGGGGACTAGGGGGCTTGCGGTAGTGGCCCAGCTCTGTCACTTAGCTCAATGTGATAACAGGAAGTCCACTCTCTCCCTGTGGGCCTTTCTGTATCTCATGGTGTCTAGATATCAGGCAGGCAGAAACCTTCCTGGGCTTTGATTCCCGGTCTGTTCAAAACCCAGTGCTCTGTCAGCTCCGAGCACCCTCTCAGCAGCAAATGTGCTGACCACATCCTCTTCCTCAGAAGGTGTTACTCAGCAGGACACAGAGAGCCTGCATCCAGTGTCTTCTCATTCCATGTGCTACTCTTTCAGCCAGATGCTAGAGCATTCTGGAGACCCCTTTCCTCCATATGCTCCCTTGGTGACCTCCGATAGCTTTTAATGTACCCCAAGCCCCCATTTCCATCTCTCTCTTCTCCCCAGGGCTCCGAACTCACATGTTCCACTGCCCTCAACTGTGACTTCATATCTCTACTCAGATAATGTCCCAAGATCAACTCTCAGAGGTCATCAAGTTCATATTTTACTTAGCAAAATAGGTCGTTGCTTTTAAGACATTGGAGAACCAGTGGGATGGCTCAGCAGGTACAGGGATTTACCACCAAGCCAGAGGACCTGAGTAAACCTCCAAAACTCACATGATGGAAGAGAGAATTGACTCCCACAAGTTGTCTTCTGACCTACACACACACACACACACACACACACACACACACAGAGAGAGAGAGAGAGAGAGAGAGAGAGAGAGAGAGAGAGAGAGAGAGAGAGAGGAGATGCTCTCACACTAAACAAATAAATGTGAAATTTGTAATCTAAAAAAATGTTTTGAAAAACCATGGGAGGGCTGGAGAGATGGCTCAGAGGTTAAGAGCACTGATTGTTCTTCCAGAGGTCCTGAGTTCAATTCCCAGCAACCACATAGGTGGCTCACAGCCATCTGTAATGAGATCTGGTGCCCTCTTCTGGCCTGCAGGCATACATGCAGACAGAACACTGTAAACAAAATAAATAAATAAATCTTAAAAAAAATATTAAAAAAAAAAAAAAGAAAAAGAAAAACCATGGGAACATAGTTTTTGGACTATATGGGGAACACTCACAGCTTCCTTTAAATAGTTTAACATAAAAGTAGATAGGATATTTGTATGTCGGCTCTTTCTCATTTAAGGCGGTAGCTATGAGAATATCCATCATGTCGTCCTCATTTTCTGCAGTTTGGAATTTTTATTTTAAAAAAAAATGGTTTTTAATAAGCACTGTGAGGAATGGTTTTGATGCCCAGGCGACCATCAGACTCCTAAGGCTGGATGTCTGGGGTTTCATCAGGATGGCCTAGGTCAAGGGCAACTTGGGAGTGGCTCCAACAGGCGTATAGGAATTCCAGCCCCTAATTGTCTCAGTGTGCCTCCTACAAAACTCAGATGTCAGGGACCAGCTATCAGCACTTTATAATGGAGCCCTCAACCCCTTCCTAAGGGAAAACCTCCAGACCAAATGTTCTGCAAAGAAACCGCTCAGAGGCTAAGAATAGACATGGCAGGTGGGAGCTCAGGATGGCAGCGGGTGGACTGTGCCTGCTCTCCCCAGGGGTGTCCTGAGCTCAGATAACTGTGGGCACGCGTTCTGGAAACTCCATTCTAGATTGACATTCCACGGGAAAAAGCCAGCTGCCTCCCAGGGACAACTGTCACCACAGTACAAACCAGAGGCCAAGGGGCTCTTAAAGAGATAACTGCATTCTTTTTTTTAAAAAAAGTCATTAAGGAGCCAGGGCAAAATGATGAAAGTTGCTGATCTCTCTCTCTCTCTCTCTCTCTCTCTCTCTCTCTCTCTCTCTCTCTCTCTCTCGTTTTGTTTTTCGAAACAAGGTTTCTCTGTATATGTCTGGCTGTCCTGGAACTCACTCTGTATACCATGCTGGCCTCGAACTCACAGAGATCCATCTGCCTCTGCCTCCCTGAGTCCTGGGTTTAAATACGTGCACCACCACTGTCCAACTCTGTATCCTTCTTAAAGTAACTTGGAGGAAAACTGCACACGCCTCTCACATAGACGATAAGAGCAGAATGATAGCCTAGAAGACTTGGGGGAGGGTGACCGAAGAGGGCTTCTTACATGCTCATAGGAGTGTCACTGGCTGAGCTCTTGGGCAGTTAGGCAATTTCAAAACACGCAAATCCTTTGCTCCACTAACCCCAGCCTAGACAACGTCTACCTATAGAAATCTTGGCTCAGGCAAACAAGGATAGAAGGAAGTTGTTCAGCAACACCATGGTTGAAAAGAAAAACCCATCAATAAAAGAATGGGTGAGTATAGTCTGTGAGACAATATTCACAGCTACAATTAAACGAAAGTTCTAGAATAACATAGGAGTCTCTTTAAGAACAACAACACCCCGTACCTGCTTCTCTACCCATCTGTCTGTAACTATACAGAAGAAAACTGAACAGAGGATGGTAATTCCTCAGCCAACGAAGAATGGACTTCATGTATTTGAATATGATTTAAATATTACTTTTACATTCAAAATAAATACGACTAGCTGATACAGGAAACCAGAGGTTGTTTTCCTTCTGCAAACACTGCCATGCCAGGCAGCCTTCTAAAACTTTGACTTCCAGGGCTGCTCCACCTCTGCTCAGCCTCCTTTCCCTCACCACCCACAAAAGGTACCCCCCCCCCCAGTACAGAGCTCCCCGCCTGGTCTGTGTTTCTGTCTTAAGGGCAGGCTACCCCGACTGCTAACCCACACAAAGGTGAAGTCGTCAGAACACATTCAGGAATCACAGGGACTCTCGAGGCACTGTCTTACTTTTCTACTTCTGTGATTAAACACCGCAACCAAGGCACCTTACTGAACAACAAATTAATTGAGGGCTCACAAGTACAGCGTGTTCAAATCCATGATGGTGGAACAATGGCACAGCAGCAGGAACAGCCCAAGAGCTCACGTCTTGATCCACAAGTTGGAGGCAAAGAAAGAACTAATTGGGAACAGCAAGGCCCTGCACACAGACCTGTGCTACAGAGAGTAGCTGGGGTCTCACCCGTCCCTCTGGACACTCAGAGCCTAAACGGGGCCTCAAAATGTACTGTGTGTTCAAGAACCAAAATGCTTGTGTGACTCTCAGACTCTGTCCAGTCACATGACACAATACTAGATTTTTTTTTTTATACACTATCTTTTAGAGATAAGATGCAGGCTATTTGCAAGGATATTACCTGTTCTCATTTGCCTACCTCCCAGGCCGTGAGCCACTATATTCTCTTTGGTGCCTCACACACGAGGAAGTCAGGACTACCAGCCCTGTGGGTTGCTGCCCTTGGGTATGCGCACCCTCTTCTCCCTCGCTTTCTTGTACTTCAGAAGCAGAACAGCCTCGGGACTTTCTTTTCTGACCTCCAAACTAACTTACTACCCAGAGAGGCGAGCTAATTTTAGAGTGCTTCCTCACAGCTTTCCGGGACTGTTGTGCCTGAGTGCACACTGAAACCCACATTACTAGAAAACGCCTTCCTTTTCTTCCTCCTTCACATCGTTGTTATACTGTTATATTGACTTTTCCCAGTTAATATATAAAGGTAGGGTCTATTTCCAGGATTTATTGCAGGATGATAAATATATTTAATATTTGTTATAAAAGGAGGCCTTGGGACTGACAAGACTGAAAGCTGCAGCGTGACACAGTTTCTGCCCGGCTGACTAGAATAGCTGGGACATATTTAGTGTCCCTTGTGCCGTGTGTCTACGCTCCACCAAGTGCCGTTAGGACTCCCATCAGACCCATAAGGAAATTGGGTTTGAGATGTGAAATCGCTCTCACAAGAAGCCAGATCCGCCACCGTGCAAGCTGGCTCCAGACCTGCAGACGCAGGACAAACGGCAGCCTCATGGTCAACTAGTTATTGCTTCTAGCATGGGTGGAGAGAACAGGACACATGGGAGGTGTCCCACCGAAGTTCCTGCTGCTTTGGAAAAATAAGCGGCTCTGGTTAGAGGGGACTCCCGTTTCTATATGCGACATATGCAGACGGTTTGCACAGGAAAATGGCTTCTGTTGCATTTCTTGTGACTTTGAAAGCCTCTTCAACCGATGCCATCCATCTCCCTAGTCCTTTCTGGACTGGCTCTAAAACTGATCCAAATGGCCGAGAAATCCGATGGTTTGCCCTTCCCCTTGCACTAGGGCCCGATCAAGTGAACAACACAGCTGTAAGAAGCACACGGCCACGTGACCGTGACACTGAGCTGGCTCTGTGTCTCCGATACTTGGAGGAGCCCAGGCAGATCAGCAAAGCTGACCTGCAGTTGACAGGGCAGACACGGGAAAATGATCAGCCAGGAGCAGAAGGCTGCACCTACCTCAACTGATAATATGCAGACGTGTATGCTAAGTAAAAGTCTTATATTTAGTATTTTGCATTTGTTTGTGAGTGTATATTTGGGCACAGGTGATCCACAGCACATGTGTGTGGTCAGAGGACGACTGGCGGGACTATTGTCTCCTTCTACTATAGTCTAGAAAGTGAATGCAGGCAGTCAGGTTTGGCAGCAGGCGAGTGCCTTATCTTAGTTAGGATTTCTATTGCTGTGGAGAGACACCCTGACCACGGCAACTCTTATAAAGGGAAAAACATTCAATTGGGGTGTCTTGCATGCATGCAGACATGGTACTGGGGTAATAGCTGAGAGTCCTACATCTTGCAGGCAACTGGAAATGGTTGTCTGAGATACTGAGCAGTATCTTGAGCATATATGAGACCTCAAAGCCTGTCTCTACAGTGACACACTCCCTGCAATAAGACCGCACCTACTCTAATAAAGCCACACCTCCTAATAAGGGCTATTTTCTTTCCAACCACAGCCTGTCTTTACTCACTGAGACACCTTAACAGCCTGGTAAATGTTGTTTTAAGGTATTGTTTGGGGTGGTTATTAACAGCTACTGACAGCAACAATCTCTTAAGGCCGTGTCATGCTTGATACAGGGTCTGTCACTTCCCTTTTCCCACAGTCTCCACTTCTCCCTTTCGTCCCACACTGGGTTCTAGCTTCCCTGACTTCTGTAATCTGCCTCTGTCCTGTAGAAACACATCTAATGGTCCTGCAAAAGCCTACATTTTTCCAGACCTATGAGAAGAAAATATTTTTCCCCTTTTTTGGGGGGATCTAGGACCTAGGACCTGGTACTTGAAAAAGAGACTTTGAAGGAGGGAGGTTGAAAAGTGAGAGAAAGACAAGGCAGGTGAGACAGGCTGGCAGGCTGCACCGGAAATGACGTCACTGCGCACACCTCCTCAGCACTCTTTCTCTTGGGCATAAGGAGCATCTGAGTTTGGCAAAGATGACTCCTCTGTTCTCCTTCTACCACTCTGGTTTCTAAAAACCGACTGTCAATTTTCACTTGGCAAACTTTTAAAATTTTGTTTGGGGGTTTGTGGTTGATTCTGGGGTTTCACTGTTGCTACCTTTTTTAGTATTTTGTTTTGTTTATAAAAAGGGTCTTGGAGCTGGAGAGATGGCTCAGCAGTCAAGAGCACTGGCTACTCTTCCAGAGGCCCTAAGTTCAATTCCTAGCAACCCACATGGTGCTTCACAACCATTTGTAATGAGATCTCGTGCCCTCTTTTGGTCTGCAGGCAGACATACAAGCAGAACACTGTATACATTATAAATAAATAAATCTTTAAATAATTTTTTAAAGGGTCTTACTACATAACCATGGCTGGCCTGAAACTCCCTGTGTAGACCAGGCTGGCCTCAAACTCATAGAGATCCTCCTGCCTCTGCATCTTGAGTGCTGGGATTAAAACATGCCCAGCCAAGTTTTGGATTTATGAGATATAGTCTTGCTATGTAGCCCAGGAGGGCCTTGAACTTGTAGCAACCCTTCTGCCTTGGCTTCTTTAACAACAACAACAAAAAAAAAAAAAGCACCGACCTCTATATGAGGAGCTAGAATTACCTAATGGCTGCCAAGAGAGGGAAAATCAAAGTTCTCCAGGTATGGGCCACCCGATAGGTTATCCAATCCCAAGATGTCAGCCCTTGTTTATACATATGATTTCAGCTCATATACATATGAGCAACACTAAATATATTCAGTATGGTATACATATGTGCATATATGCTATTGTTACACGTGTGTAGCGTATATGTAATATGTATGTGCATATGTGTGTGTAACAATAATAATTAAAGAAGAGGTCATGAGTTTGAGAGGGAGTTGAATGAGACCCAGAAGGCAGGGACAGATGGGGTGAAATGATGCAAAAACAACATTCATGCATGAATTCTCAAAAAAAGTAAAATTTTTAAAAAATGACTAGTAAATTTGTGATAGAAGGAAAAAGTAAGATGAGAACCAATAATATATCAAATAAGCAATTAGAAATCTGTTTTGCTTGGGGTTTTGTTGTTATTAAGACAAAGTAGCTCTGGGTAGCCCTGTCTGTCTTGGAACTTATCCTGTAGACCATGTTGGCCTCCAACTCGGAGATTTACCTGCCTCTGCCTCCAGAGCACCGGGATTAAAGGCCTGAGAAATCTATTTTTCACACACACACACAAATTCTTACTATAGAAAATGAAACAGAAAGATTCACAAGAAAATATCCATAAAGGACTCTTAAATGTCCAAAGAAATGGCCAACTTGCCATAAGATAAAAGGAAAAGAAAAGCCAAAGACCTCATCCTGACCTAACCCAACACAAGCATCCTAAAGTTTGGTGGCACGCTGCTCTGGAAAGGCTGTGGGAGACAGGCACCTGCTACTGACAGGAATCTAAATGGACCTGCCTTTGTAGGGGAGGTTTTAACTAACGAAATTCTCCATACATATCTCCTCTGATCTATCCATTCCACTTCTGAAAAGTGTACTTTGTGGCACAGTAAGATGACTGCAGATCCTGCAAAGAATTCTATAGCCCTACTTATAATATTGAGAGAATGAATGGAAACAAACCAATGTCTACCCTCAAACACGGGTCAAACAAATTGGCACAACCACCTGGTGGAAGAGTATGCTGAGAGTCAATCTCCAGGAAAGGGATAGATGTTCTGGCTTCTGTTTAGAAGTTTAACCAGTCATGGTGATGTGCATCTTTAATCCCAGCACTTGGGAGGCAGAGGCAGGAGAATCTCTGAGTTTGGGGCCAACCTGGTCTACGGAGCAAGTTCCAGCACAGTCAGAGCTACACAGAGAAAGAAATTCTGTCTTGAAAGACCCCCCCCCCCAAAAAAAGGAGAAGAAAGGACAGAAAATAAGATTATATATTGGTAACTACTTGTACATTTAAAACAGTACTATCCAGCCGGGCGGCGGTGGCGCACGCCTTTAATCCCAGCACTTGGGAGGCAGAGGCAGGCAGATCTCTGAGTTCAAGGCCACCCTGGTCTACAATAGCTAGATCAAGGACAGGCTCTAGAAACTACAGGGAAACCCTGTCTCGAAAAAACCAAAAAAAAAAAAAAAAAACAGTACTATCCAAACTGACAGGAAATGCACAGGGACACGGGAGACATGGAACCGTGTTTGAGACTGTGTGAACACTGCTTGGCAGTAAGGCCTTCCTGACTGATAGAGGCCTGGCTGCTGGCACAGGCCCGAAGCAGCCCGAGCAGAATCAAGACTTGAACCGTCCCTGGACATGTTACTCACACTGCTGCTTCGATGATGCCCTGGATGGCCTTCTGCAGCTCCGGCTCCTTCCGGTACGCCTTGACCAGCTGCAGGGCTTGGTCATAGTTGGCACAGTAGACTTTATAGATGTGTTCAAACTCCTCTTGGAATTCTAGGAATAAGTTACCTGATGGCGAACAAGCAGCAAGAGTTACCAGGGGCAAGAGCGCAAGTCCCTGGCTTGGAGTGGGGAGGCGGGGCCTGCTCGGTGGGGAGGCTACCAGCCTGTCACTAGTACAAGCTACCTAGCCTTCCTGTGGCTATTTTTCATGCTTCATAAAGTTGCTGCGTGGATGAGTAACAGTCCAGAGTCTTCTTTTGTTTTTGATTTTAGAGACAGGGTTTTTCTGTGGAACAGCTCTGACTATCCAGGAACTCACTCTGTAGACCAGGCTGGCCTCAAACTCAGAGATCCTTCTACCTCTGCTTTAGTGTTGGGATTGCAGGTGTGGGCCACCAGCACCTCCAGGCTGAGTCCAGGTTCTTAAACAGTAGATTACGACCCCAGATGGGGCTGCCTGCAGACCCGAAAGTGGGGTCTGGAAATGTTTGGGAAGAGTGAAAAGTTTCCCGACACAGGGCGACCTGAGATTAATTCTAAAGCAGAACCGTACTGAATCTGAGGTGTTTCTGGACACACGCACCTGTGTTGCATCATGAACCATCACCGCAGCCTTGGTTTTGAACACACAACATTTCTATGTGGCCCTGCTGGAATCAGCGTGCCACACAACTCCAGTGAACACTGCCTGCCACACTTGGGCTCAGATTAGAGACAATTGTGCCACTGGCGCTGTGTGTGGGTCTCCTCACCGTTTGAACAAAGCCTTCTGCTCTTAGACAGAATTTCGTTCTGGAAAACAAATACTTGTGCTATTTTTCTACTGTCCCTCCCATGTGTACCAAATTAGTGTGCCTTTGGATTGCAGTGGGTTAGAGTGCCTGACTTTTCTGCTTGAGAGGGCTAGAGAAATGGCTTAGTAATTTATAGCGCTTGTCATTCTTTTGGAGGGCCTGAGCTAGGATCCCAGCACCCATACTGGGTGGCTCACAACCACCTGCAACCCCAGCACCAGAGACTCTCCAGTCCCTCTCCTGGACTCTGGGGGTACCTGAGCACATGTGACATACACACAGAGAGACACACATACACACACATAGATAAAAACAAAATAAGTGAATAGAATTAGCTGCTTGACTTGAGTTTCATTTTTAAAAACTGGGTTTCATTTAAAATTTTGGCTTTGAATTAGGACAGAACTTCCAACAATTTTTTAAATGACCCTGAATACTTCTGCCAACCTTAGATGCGTTTTGCCTGTGCCTCCTGAATGTTGAGGCATCTTAACAATTGCTTTGGCCTGTTGTAGTTTCAACATTCATTTCCTGATGACTGGCAGGTTGAACAGCCTCACAAATTAATAAAACATTTCCATGCCCTTTCTAGTTAAAAAGCTATTTTCATCATTAAAAAAAAAAATTCTTCTGTCCTACAGGTAAATTGCATCAAACATTTCTTTAAAGAAAAAGACTGTCTGTATTGAACACGTGAGGACTTTTTTTCTTGACGTCATCATTCCCTGAATAATACGATATAACAACCTTCTGTATGTCACCTACACGGTGCTAAATGTCGTGACTGGTCTAGAGATGATTTCAAGTATATAGAGCTTCAGAAGGCTTACGTTAATACTATGTCATTTTATACTAGGGACTTACTTGAGGGGGCAGGGGTGTCATGGAAAACCATCTCTTACAGAAACCACAAGATGATTATATATTCCAGGGGTCAAAGTAAAAGCGAATAAACATCAAAGAGTGGGTGGTGGTGGTGGAGGAGGGTGTCTATCTGAAGAAGGCTTGCACAGATAATGTGACCATCTGCCAGAGAGCAGAAGTAGCCAGCCCCAGACACCAGCGGAGGGGCAGCTCCCAAGCTTGTGGATGGCAATGGCAAGGGTGACCCTGGCCCGAGGACAGCCATGGACCCTGGTATGTCTGGAGCAGAGTGGGCCAGGCACAAAGGGAGGGAAACAGACGGACACTAAAGCCAAGCTGCATGGGGCATCACAGTAAGTGGGGTGGCAGGCACTCAGTTTTGTATTCCAGTGGTGGTAGGAAGCCATGGGAGAGGTTAGAGCTGGGGTTTCACCTAAGTCTCATTCAGTAGCGGCTACAATAAAGCTGGACTGGCACAGAGAAGATGAAATAGACCCAGGGTCATAGCCTAAAGTGTTTTGTGTCTTTAAATATGAAACCAGTTACGTATAGGGAGCAGGTGGAATGGGTGGGAAGAATAAAGGAATAGGAGTGGTACTCTAAGGATAAGAGACTGAGAAGATGACTTTATCAAAATTAAGGTTAGGGGGGCTGGAGAGTTGGCTCAGTGGTTAAGAACAATGGTTGCTTTTCCAGAGGACCCAAGTTCAATTCCCAGCATCCACATGGCAGCTCACACCTGTTTGTAACTCCAGTTTCAGGGACCCAACACTTTCACAAAGACATACATGCAGGCAAAACACAGATTTACATAAAATAAAAATAAATTATAATATACTTATATAAGTAATAACGTTTGGGATAATTCTGATTCTTGGCACCGTGGTTGTTTTTTCTATAAGCTTAACAGTGTTCTAAAAAATAAAATCTATTGGTTGCTGGGGAGATGGCTCAGTGGTTAAGAGCACCTGGCTGTTCTTCCAGTAGAACCCAGGTTCAATACGCAGCACCCACATGGCAGCTCACAACTGTCTGTAACTCCAGTTCCAGGGGATCTGACACCCCCATATAGACACATGCACATGAAATAAAAATAAATATTTAAAAAATAAAAATAAAATCTATTAATTAAGAAAAATTAGGGATTAAAGAGATGGTTCAGCAATCAAGAGTACTCACTACTTCTAGAGAACTGGGTTAAATTCTCGGCACCCACATGGGGGCTCACAACCCTCTGTAACTTCAGTTCCAGGAGTTTCGATGCCTTCTGGCTCCCTGCAGGCACCAGGCACATAAGTGGTGCACAGACATGCATGCAGGCAAAATATTCATCCTTATAAAAAAAAGTAAGTTGGGTGGTGGGTGGTGCATGCCTTTAATCCCAGTACTCAGGAAGCAGAAGCAGGTGGATCTCTGTGAGTTCAAAACCAGCCTGGTGGTCTACATACCACATTCCAGAATAGCCAGGACTGTTTCACAGAGAAGCCCTGTCTCAAAAAACCATAAATAAATAAATAAATAAATAAATAAATAAATAAATAAATCAGTACCATGTTGAGACTAAACTAGGAGGCACTGTGGTTTCAACACATCTTCCCAAATTCATGTGTTAAAAGCTTAATCTTGAGGAAGAGGAAAGTAGGCTTTGAGGATCAGACACCCTACAGGGCCCTGCTGCCTCTGATTTGCCCCGACTCCCCCTTCACTGCTTTTCCCTGAGGCTTTGGAGCCAGTTCTGGTGGAAGCACAAGCTAAGAGCAGAGCCCAGGGAAAGCAAGGCAGTGAGCACCAGGTCTTTTGCTTACCAATCAGGTTAGCCTGTTCCTCTTCCCTGCAGGCTGTCTCCTGCAGCCCGTGAAGGAATCTGCTGCTCACTTGGATGATGTCATCAATGTTCGAGAACAGGACATCCAGATCTCCAGGTGGCAGCTGGAAGCAACAAAATCGCTGTGGGCAAAGACTGGGTGGGGAACAGTCCTGAGCACTCGCGTAATCTGGGGTCTTACTGTTCTTGGGAAGACTGACTTGCCCAAGGCAATGTTTGGAAAGATTTGGGAATCTTATAAGTCAGGCCTCCTCGTTTGTCTATAATGAAAGGAGACATCAAGTCCAGCTCAGGAGGAAAGCTGGTGGTGCTGGGAATGGAGTGAGGGGAGGGAGGATTGTAGGGAGGCAGAGGTTAGTGTTGTGATTTGAATGTGGAATGTTCCCGGCTCATGAGTTTAAACACTTCCTCCCCAGCTGGGAGCATTATTTGAAAAGTCTATATTACCTTTAGGAGGTTTACCTTACCGGAAGAAATAGGTTATTGGAGGTGGACTTGAAGGTTTTATGGCCTGGCTCCTGCTCCTTTTTTGCCTAGCTGATAGCTCATTTAATTCTGCATTTTCTGTTCTTGAAGAGGACCCAGGTTCCTAGCACCCACATGGTGGCTCCCAACTGTCTGTAACTCTGGCTCCTGGGGATCCCACATCCTTTCTGGCTTCCTTGGGCACCAGGCACACACAGGGAATACACGAACATAGCAAACACTCTTACGCATAAAAATAAATCCTATAAAATTTAATTACAAAAGAATACAATGATATTTTTATACTGTTTTAAGTAATTTTACTATTTTATGTTGGCTAGGTTCACAGCTATCCTCAAATAGCCAATAGGCTACAAGTTGGACACATCTGAGTCATTCAAGGTCTTGCTGAAGGTTGCGTGCCAGTAAAGCCCTGGGGCTTATATCCAGACTTGTCAGGCTCCTATCCACCAAGGGTCCTTTCCAACAAGCCAGCCCAGGAGTAAGGAGCAATCTTAGAGGCAGCCCGCACCTGCTCCTAGAAAGATAAGTGGTCGGGTCTGCATCAGTACCTGGTGCAGACGGTTCCTGATGTCAGAGGCACAGAGTCGGAGCATGTGCAAGTAGGAGACCTCTGTGTCAATGAGCTCTCTGATGGCCAGCCTCTGATGGAGCAGTGACCGGTCCTCAGAGCTCCTGCCCTCCGGCTCAGGACTCCCTGACCTGGAGGAGAGCTCATCTGCCCCGATATCAGCCATGTCCACAGGTTCTGGGAAAAACAAAGCAAAACATCCACTTGTAAGGTAGGTCTCCTCATGACGTCGCCTGGAAAACGCTGTCCCTAGCTTGAAGATTACTCATCCAGTCATCTGGAACATCATTAGCTGCAAACAGAGCCAACTGTTTATTAAACAGTCAATAAACTGGTGGCATTTGTGGTCAGTGTCTCTAAATATGAGAGGACAAACAGCCCGGGTCACCACTGATATTTGAAATTCATTGGCCTCAGACAACGTGCTTTCCTGACATTTCCTTTATTCCCCCGACCCAGTTTGACCCAGAATAATTTATTCATTCATTCATCTTGAAAATATATTATGGGCAGGGCAATGGTGGTGCAGCCTTTAATCCCAGCACTCGGGAGGCAGATACTACATGTATTATGCTGGGATCACAAGACCATCCCCATGTAGATCGATACGTGTATTCTGAGCCCAGTTCCTCCTCATTCAACCCTTCCCTTTCATGTCCTCCCTTTTGTACCTATATGGAACTGAGACCCACAGAACATGATAGCCCCAGGTGCATCTGTTTTCTTACAGGTGACACAATTCCATTCTTCTTTAGGGCTAAAAGAAAGCCTCCTGTATCTAAGCCCTGCCATCCCTTGGTTGGTGGACATGTAGCTTGTTTCCAACTTAGCTACCGTGAAAAGCACTGGAGTAAACACGCGCATATCTGTGGGCGGTGTGGACTAGGAGTATTATGGTGAATGCCCAGGGGTGGCGTAGCTGTTGATGTAGATTTTTTTTTTTTTTTTTGATCAGCTAAGTCCTCTCCCCTTATCTCCTCATAGTTCCTGGCTCCCACCTCGATTACAACACAGAGCTTATGGCCAGGTGATTTTCTTTCTTTTTCTGGTTTTTCAAGACAGGGTCTCTCTGTGTAGTTCTGGTTGTCCTAGAACACACTATGAATATCAGGACGGCCTCAAACTCAAGAGATCCGCCTGCCTCTGCCCCCCAAATGTTAGGATAAAAGGCGTGTGCCACCATGCCCAGCTTTGCTAGGTGATTTCCAAAAGTTCTAGGACCATCTTTCTGAACAAAGACCTCTCTCCAGTGCTGCCACCCGTTCACATTTGTCCAGGATGTGCTTCCGGGTTAAACTTCCTGAAGCAAGCTGTGATCCTGGCTCATTCCCTGACACCCACGCATTCATAGCTCCCTCCGGCTCAACCTCATTCTCCCCTCCAGCTAGACTGGGGGGGGGGGGATTGTCTCTACACCCCTGTGCTCTGCACCTGCTGTGCCCCTCCCAGCCTCCAGCCGTCAGGATTCCTCCTTTCTAAGCACATTCCCGATCCTCTCTGGTTAGTCTCTGAAACTCCTAGATTTTTAAAACTATATAGATAGGGAAGTCATATGAACAAAAAGACCTAAAAAAATCTTTCTACTACCAAACACTTAGAGGTGCCAAAACGGATGTGACTTTAACTGCAGGGTTGGGCTTACAAAAGCATGAGCAAAATCTCCAGGGAACGGAATCAGAGTGGGGTGAGAGGGAGCTGGTGCCATTGTGGCCCACAGTGGAGAGGGACAAGGAAATGATCAGAAGCCAATCTCAGCCAGCCGGGAACTTACCAGAAAACAAGGTCCTTCTGTGAAATGATGAGTCAGGGGGGAAACATTCACCCACCAAAGAAATAAGTCAAGAATGAGAAAGATGAAGAATATTGATAGACATGCTGGAGAGGAGTCAGAGGAATCCTCAGGGAAGGGGAGGGGATACTAGAATTGACAGCTGGCTCCAGGCAAATGGAAGAGAGTCAGGGCTAGAGAAGGTTCAAAAATATCTTGAGAACAGAGTTACTAAAGTAGTATAGAATATGGTCTTTAATTGGGGGCATTTACACAGACAATTCATAGAAAACTAAGAAACCAATAAAACCAAAAAATTTTTATATCAATTTTTGTGCAGAAAAGACAAAAGAATCTTGTCCCATCTCTGGAGGAAGAAATATTGTGCACAAAGTGCCAGTCCCCGAACAGGCCTCCTGGGGCCTCCCTTCGGTATGTTCTCACTGGCTCACGCCTCGTTCTTTCCAGTCATATCTCGACATGTGGATCAAAGTCAGATAGCTTCCCAGTCTGGAGCCTCCATATCGAACTAAAACTATGACCAAATACACCTGTGGTGATCTTCTCCTGTTGATCTATTGGCAGTTTATTTCAGAGGACTCAAATAGCAAACCTTCAGAGGGAAAGCGTGGAAGTTGTGAGGTCTGGGGACAAAAATGCCTTTTACCCACTGAGCCAACTTGTCAGCCCAAGTTACATTTTTTATAAGCTTGCTGCAAACCGAAAATTAACTGGAATGAGATTTTCTTCAATTTTTCTGTAAATTAATAATGACAACTTATGAGCTGGATATGTAGCTCAAATTCATACATAGCAATAAGAAGCAGAGGCCAGTGAGGTGCTCAGTGGTAAAGGCTTTTGTTGCCAAGTCTGAAGATGAAAGTTCTAGTCCCAGGATACACATCACGAAAGAAGGGAACCAGCTCTTACAAGACATCCTCTGACCTCCACATGCACACAATAAATAAACGTAATTTTTAAATTATAAAAAGAAACACAAAGAGAAGTTACATGGGCCCTTTATGCAATGTCTCACATGATCAGTTGCAAAACTATATACAGTACAACTACTGATCTGCTGACATTGATAGAGCCAAGATCTAGAACATTCCACGACAATTACCCTTAATCTGCCTTTTCCTCATGGCTCCAACTCCTCCTGCGTACAATACCCTAAAAAATAACGTTTCAGTTTCTTTTAAGATGAGACATCAACGGGAACTGGAGAGATGGCTCAGAGGTTAAAAGCATTGCCTGTTCTTCCAAAGGTCCTGAGTTCAATTCCCAGCAACCACATGGTGGCTTACAACCATCCATAATGGGGTCTGTTGTATACATAATAAATAAATAAATAAATAAATAAATAAATAAATAAATAAAAGATGAGACATCAAATCATGCGGTGGTGGTGCACACCTTTAATCCCAGCACTCAGGAGGCAGAGGCAGGCAGATCTCTGAGTTTGAAGTCAGCCTGGACTACAGAGAGTTCCAGGACAGCCAAGGCTGTTACACAGAGGAACACTGTCTTGAAAAACCAAAAACCAAAACAAAACGACATTGATTTATCACTACCGTGAAATACTTTCGTACTTATGAGAGACTGGGAAGAAAGGGGGAGGAGTCACCAGGAGACACGGGAGCTGCCAGCCAGATGCAGAGGGAGCAGGACTTAGAGAAAATAAGGTAACAAGGCTTCATATACATGTATTACGAAAATGCCCATTTCCTGACTTGAGTATTTCACAGTGTTCAAACAAGATATAGCCATTAGACAAGCAGAGGGAGGGAGGGCAAGGTACTTGCCATTAAGCCTAATGACCTGAGTTCAGTTTCCAAGAAAAAAGAAAAAGCATGAGACCTACAGTCTGAGATTTGGGGATGGTTCATGGAAGGTTGTCCAAGGTGAAGGTCAGGAGCCATGACAGTAAAAGACCCTGTTGAGGAATAAGGGGAGAGGGCACTGTGGAGACGACAGTGGCCGGGTTGGGGGGACCCTGGCTAACGGGCCTGGTTGATGAGATCCCTACAGCATCAGGAGATACAGCCCTATACACAGAGCTTCCAGCTCTCAAACTCAGAAGAGTCTGAGACTGGAAAAACTATACTAATCACCTCCTAAACTCTGTCCCTATTATGACTACTAAGTGTATCCATGTGGGTATGTGTCTGTCTGTCTGTGTTTGCATACAGGCACACTCAGGTAGAGAGGTCAGAGGACAGCCCTGGCTGTCAGTCCTTGCTGTCCACCTCATTTCAGACAGGGTCTTTGTTGTTTGATGCTAGGCCTCGTACACCAGGCTAGCTGACCTTTGACTTTCCAGAGAGTCCCGTCTCCACCCTTCCATCTACCACAGAAGTGCCGGCATTCCCAATGAGTGCTGTTCCAGCTTCTGAGTGGGTTCCGGGGATCAAACTGAGGCCACCGGGCTTGCGAAGCCAGGGCCTTTACCTGCCATTTCTCAAACCCCACTGCTAAGTGGAATCTTAAGACTCATGCTCTGTGCCCAGCAGTAGACTGCTAACAGAGAAACCCAACAGCATCTTCAGAGGTTCCTTGTCTCAGAATGCCAAGGCTTTTTTCTTTTTTAAAATTTTATTTATTTTTTTATTTTAGTTCTATTTTATTTACAAATTATTTTCTTCTCTCTTCTACAGGTCCTTTGTGTATATATTATGGCTTCCAGTTTAATGTTTTTATGGGACTCCTGAGTGTGTGAAGAGCTCTCTTCCTTCTGCTTTCTTGTTTTATCCTATTCCAATGTATTGGTAGAGTTTTTTTTCTTATTATTATATTTTATTTTATTGTAGTATATTTTATTATTATTCCTTAGAAGCTTGTTTGTTTTATAAAGAGAGACAGGAAGGGGGTGGATCCTAATGGGAGGGGAGGTGGAGAGGAACTAGGAGGAGTAGAGGGAGGGGAAATTGTAATCAAGATACATTATGTGAGAGAAAATAAAATCTATTTTCAATAAAAGGGGAAAATATTGATATTCCCAAACAGGCATATGACTTCTTGCTCCTGCTCTGTCTTCTTGGTCCTAAAAGTGACTGTGTGAGAGGGGACTGTGACGGCTCAGAGTCCAGGCCTGGAGCCAAGAAAACCTAACTTCAAATTGTTTTTTGTTTTCTGCTTTGTTTTTAGACTTTTTGAGTCAGGGTCTCATGTGGCCCAAACTGACTTGAGTTCTCACATAGCCACTCTTGGCCTTGACTTCTTGATCCTTCTGTTTCCACCTCCCAAGCATCAGGGTTACAGGCAATGTTCCACCAAGCCCAGCAACTGGTTGGAAATTTTGATTCTGTGATCAATTTGCTGGCTTTCCCAGCATGCTCATCTAGCTGTCCTTATTGGGATCTTAGAAGATTTCATTAGCAGATGTCTAACACAGTGCCTGGAACACAATAAGATCTCGCTGTTTATTTGCTATTTTTTAATAAGCTAGAAAGCTAGTTATTATCAGTGGCCAGGAGGATGAAAAGTTACCTGTGAATACTTGCTGACTGATCTAGGTCCAACCAATCAAATTCAGTTAAATGGATTCAGAACTGCTAATCATGACTAAAATAATTATCATCATCATCATCATCATCACTGGTCATAAGAACTATGAGTTATAACCTGAAATTGCAACTATTGCCCCAAAAATAGAACTGAGAGACTGACAGAGACTGAGTGCTGAGGCTGCAACTCAACCCAGTCATAATGGAGATTGATTCTTTTGGGGTTTTATTTTCACAAGAGCTAACATATTTTTCTTCTCTCCCTCCACTTTGGCTTACGGCACTCTGGATTGGATTTCTGCCACTTGATTAAAACAAATGATTTTTTAGCCCTTGGAAGGAAATAGGTCACTGGGAGTCAGCACAGACTAATAAAAGGGTTTTAAAAACAAAACAAAATAAAATCCACAGAAGACAGGCCATACCAGACTGTCCTCATTCCCTTCCTGACAGTCAGCAGCAGCAGTAGATCAAAGGAATGCTGTAGGCTATGTAGTCCAGCAAGCAAGGGAGATCTTGTGATTCTCTCAGGACACCCTTAAAAAGAAGAAACAAAAGATGTGATTGTGGAAGCTGGGGGACTATGCACTGAAAGGCAGTCATGCACACTAAAAAAACTGATAAAGCTTGCCAAGCAAGCTGTACCCCCGGTACAATAATGGCACAGCTGTTAGAGTGAGTAACCAACTGATTTTTGATCGCATTTGAGGTCTGCCCGGGAGGAACTAATGCCTGGCACTGTAATCCCATCAAAGGCCATATGCACTAGTGGGGAACCTACTACTTTGGTTTTATTGAATAGACAAGTTGTCAAACTGCCTTCTAAATATTTGTGTTTATACCCATACCTTAGTGTTGTTCTCAACCTTAGCAAGAGAGGCTTCTTTTTACAGTGGACCAAAGTGAATGCCAGCTGAGGACAAGCAACTGTTGAGTCCTATGTTTTGCAGAGATCAGGGAACGTGGCAGAAGAAAGGATGGAAAGAGCTGGAGGGGGCGGGGGATGCTGTGAAAGGTGTCTTTCGGACATGACGTGCCTTAGTGACACTCACTCACAAACTCACAGCTGGGGGTTACCTGCCCAAGAGCAAGACAGTCAACCCTGCAGTGTGGGTTGGGGAGGGGATCATGAGGCTCCACCCTTAGCTAAAGGATTGTGGCCTGGGGAGGGGTGTTTTATTTCCGGGGGTATGGCTACAAATCTATGCACACACAGGCAGAACTAACTGAACTCCGTGGAGTATTAAAAACGGGGAGACATGAGGTAGGAAAGGGGTCTGGGGTCTAGAGAGAGTGGAATGGGGAGTTAGGTGTGTATATGATCAAAATACATTGTATGCACATATGAGATTGTGAAATCAATTTTTTAATTCTTAAAGAAAAAACTGGTTAAAAAAAAAACCTTTTTATTTTTATCCTATTTACCAATATCCACTAATCTCTCCAGTGTTTCCTATTTCAGAGACCATCTGAGTTCAAATTCCACCTTCCTCTTGGAGAAACAAGGCAGGCTCCTGACAGGACACCTGGCAGCAGCATGCCATGGTCTTTAAAATGTGACAGCTAGGACTCACCTTTGAGAAATATCTTTAGTAGGGACTGGAGGGATAGATGAGTGGTTAAGAGCACTGGCTGCTCTTCCAGGGTACTGGTTTCAATTCCCAGAACACACAGGGCAGCTCACAGCTGTCTGTAACTCTAATCCCAGGAGATAAATGCCACCTCTCCTCAGGCACAAAGCACACATGTGGTGTACAGGCACACATACAGGAAAAACACTCATACAAGTAAAAATAAATAAAATTTTTTTGTTGTTTTTTTGTTTTTCAAGACAGGGTTTCTCTGTAGCTTTGGAGCCTGTCCTGGAACTAGCTCTTATAGACCAGGCTGGTCTCGTACTCACAGAGATCCGCCTGCCTCTGCCTCCCGAGTGCTGGGATTAAAGGCGTGCGCCATCACCGCCCGGCATAAATAAAATTTAAAAATAGATATATTTTTAATAAAAATCTTAAGAGGGGAGTGAGGGTTGGGCTGTATGCTCAGAAGTAGGTTTTATGCTTAGCCTGTACAAGGCCCTGAGTTTGATGCCCAGCACACACACAGAGGCATGCACAAAACAAACATTTTAATACATGTGAATGTGCACGTGCACAATAATAAATATTAAAAACATGGACCAGTCTTCCGTGACTCCGATGCCCTTTCTGAAGAATCACACCTGTCCTGAGTAATAAACTTATTTGTTTTATTATATGGTGATTCATTCAACAAAACACAAATGTCGCCAGGTCAGGGGATCGTGTCTTTTTTTGTTCACTAGCATGTTCTTACTGTCTGCTCTGATAATAAACTGAATGAATGAAACAGATGAACACAAAGAACCGTGACTCAGTTGCTAGGGATACCGCTGCCTGCAGAGTTGGACTAATATGACCTTCTGAAAAATCTTTGGTTCTTCTTGGAAAATAGTGAAGAATCTGAGGTCAGAAAAGAAATAGCAATTCCCCTTGAACTGTATACAAAGGGAACCAGATGTTATGTACTCTCTATGGTTGTCTCTTTCTCTCAGAAAACTTATGCTGCGATCTGACCAAGCAGCAGCATGTAGTATTACCTCACTGCCCTTCACAGCTGCATAATATTCTGCTATGGACATACATACGTTGCTATGGAGTTACGGGTATATGCTTGTCTGTACAATATGATCACCAACATACTGGATGAACAACTGGTTGTTTCCTGGTACCTAATTTTTTTCCTCTGTTACTACAGAGTTAAACTTGGTAGTGGAAGGTTTGGGTCACATGGTAGGGCTCCTTAACTTACATGGAAATGTTCAGCGCTTTGTAAAGTGGTCTTCCGGTTGACATCCCCGGCCGGGCGGTGGTGGCGCACGCCTTTAATCCCAGCACAGGCAGGCAGATTTCTGAGTTCGAGGCCAGCCTGGTCTACAAAAGCTAGTTCCAGGACAGGCTCTAGAAACTACAGGGAAACCCTATCTTGAAAGAAAACCAAAAAAAAAAAAAAACAACAAACAAACAAACAAAAAAAACCGGTTGACATCCCCGTTAGCAGTGTGAGCTCATCTACTCTGCTTCCTGGTCACCACTGACACATGGTCAGTCTTTCTCATTTCTCTGAGGTTGATAACCGTGAGTACCCACTCAAGCACTTAACTGCCACCCATATATTTTCTTGAACAACATCTTTAAATTTAAATTATATAATAATTAAATTTATAAAATTATAAAATAAAACTAAAATAATTTAAATTTGTGCTATTTAAATTCTTAATATTTAAATTACAAATGAGGCTCTTGCTCATCATAGAAGTGTAAACAAGAGGGCACAGTCCTCCACGCTAACCACCTAACCACTGCCTGCAGCACACAGGTAACCACAGGGAATGAGAATCTTCAGAAACACACACATATGTTAGGCATAGAACTTCCCCTAAAAGGTTTGGATTCAGTGGCCTGGGCTGAAGCATTTTAGTACACGTCCAGGAGTTTTTGATGCAAATATTCTACAGACCATTTCTTGAGAAATTCTGTTCTGCTGGGAATGTAGTAAGTGGGCCTTAGGGAGGAATAGGGGACACATCACTGTCATCAGATGAGGAGGAGCCTTTTGCTATAGATTGTCCTCTATGGAGGACCTAAAGCTTGAAGTCTAAAGGTCTAATTTAAAAGAGAAAATTCAAACTGTTAGAAACAGCTGTGGGCTGGAGCAATAGTTCAGCTATTTAGAGAGCACTGAGCGCTCTTCCAGAGGACCTGGATTCAATCACCAGCACCCATGTGTCAGTTCAAAACTGGCTTTAAAGCTAGTTCTAGGGAATCTGGTGCTCTTTTCTGACTTCTGGGGACACTACTTTGCATGTGGTACACAGACATACTTGCAGGCCATATACACAAAATAACAAAAATAAAAGAAACAACTGTGAAACAAAACCATAGTACAAGTTACCAAAATAATCATGTCGAAGAAAAAGGACCCCTGTGAGTTAAGAAAACAGGGATACCGAGGTGGGAAAGAGCAAAGATGTCATATGCATGCAGTGCATGCACACGTGCGCGTGCGTGCGTGCGTGCACGCGCACACACAAACACACACAAACTTCCTTCTCATTGTAAATGCATGGGCAGACAGGTGGTATGTGTCTTAACCCAAATTAAACAGCAACAGCTATTTGCCCTTCTCCGGCTCTCCTTGAAAGGCTGAAAGGTAGAGAAAGGAGGCCATGCAGTATTATTTTTAAAAAACAGGTCTTTTTATAGACCTGTGGGTCTGCCCAGACGATGACTTCACAATTCCAGGTCCACAGATTCAAAGTTCTTCAGCCCATCAATAAACAAATGCCAGGCTGTGGCTCGTCAAGCTTGATAAATGCCATGCTGCTTTGGGAATAGCACTAGGACACACCCCCCCTCCTCTGTAGTTAAATAAAAAGCCATTGATTTGAGCTGGAGCAGAATCAACCGAGGCACTGTTTACCACAGTAATCCGCTGAGCCAAGGGAGATGCGAGCCAGCTGTTGGTGAATCCTGTGCCCTGGCAGAAATTCAATGAGCCCGTGTGTCTGAACAAGAATGGTGCTGCCAGGTCCCAGTTCATGTCCTCTTTCCCTCACTTAAAAACACACCATAAGTTTCTGGCCCCATTTGAAAGAGGCAAGCAATGCTTAAGAACCATCCTTGTTAGAACATTTGGTGGTTTCCATTTTCAGTTTTGACTTTCGGTCATATAGTGAACTGAGGGGCTGGAGAGAGGGCTCAGTGATTGAGAATGCTTGCCGCTCTTCCAGAGGACCCGAGTTCAATTCCCCTTGGCAGTGTCATGCAGCTCCTGACCACCTGTAGCCATGGGGACAGGAGGCATCTGACCTGAGAGATTACCTGCACTAACATGCTCATACCCACACACAGGCACACACATATATAATTAAAATAAATACAAGTATTTAAAAAATAATGAATGGAGCCAGACAGTAGTGGTGCATGCCTTTAATCCCAGCAGAGGCAGAGGCAGGCGGATATCTGAGTTCAAGGCCAGCCTGATCTACAGAGCAAGTTCCAGGACAGCCTCCAAACCTACAGAGAAACCTTGCCTCGTAAAAAAATCAATAAGCAAATAGTGAATGGAGTACAGCACTGTACCCTTATTTAAGGTACTCTCGCCAAGGTACATGCTGGGTTTTCCTGGTCACTATATCGTTGATTTTATTCTAATTTCATGGGTACATTTTTGTCTTTGGGGTGGTGCATGTGAGTGGGGGCCAGAGGTCCTGGCACGATATCTTCCTTGGTCTTTCTACACCTTATTGTTTGGCAATCTCCCACTGAACCTGAAGCTCACCTCTTTGGTTAGGGTGGCTGGCCAGCAAGCCTCAAGGAACTCTTTATCTCTGCCTGCCTCCAGCCCTTGGGCTGGAGTTACAGACTCCCCCAGAAGAGTGGGGCTTTTAAGTGTGTGTCGGGGATCCGATGTCAAGCCTTCGTGCTTACCAGGCTTTACCTGTTGCGCGGTCTCCACCACTCCGCCATGTACATACGTTTTAAAGTTTTCATCTTAGTTTGCTTTGTATACAGTCCAATTCCTTCCAGGTCGTCCCTAGCTGGCACAACCGTGTTTGACTGGATTATCAGCATCAGCCCTTCTGTTGAGCACGAACTGCGTGCCAAGCAACCAGGCTTTCCACTCAAAACAACGTGGAGGACAAGGCACTGGGCCTGGAAAAAGGCGAACTGGTCTTCCCAGTTCACATAGGAGTTCAGAAGGTTGCCTACCCTGGCACCGGCTCCCTCTCTGCTATGGAACGAACTGTTTGCAGAAGTTCTGCCCGAATGTTCAGTGGACAGTTATTCCTCGGGATCACTGACCCCCAGAGGGCCAAGAGTCCGCACCTGCGCCAGGGGCGCACTTTTCCACCTCAAATTGGCCAGCACTCAGGAGCCTCAGTTCGCCTCCTGGACCCAGTTCTGATAGCACTTCTCTACCGGGCCAATACTCCCTTCAGTTCATCTCGGATTTCTGATCTTTTCGTCCGCGGCCTTGCCGATCTACTCAAAAGTATAGTTTTTACCCTGGATTCCTTACCGTCGTTTGAATCTTTCCTTTGTCTTAATGAATGGCTTCTTATGAAAAGCCGCCTCACATTCGACACAGGCAACGAGATTTTTTTAAAAAAAAAATAAATAAATACAGAACAGTAATTTGCTCTAGCCCAGCTTACCTTCCTGTACCTGTTTCCCACCCAGAAAGGGGCGCGGTGGAGCCACCTGGATCGGGTGGATTGAGCTCTTAAGAGGCTGGAGACCCAGCACCTTGGGGCCTGGGATCCGGCCGCACCCCGCCTCTCTGCCCCCCACCTCGCGCTCCTCATCTGTCCGGCAGCTGTTTCCCCGCAGCCCTCCTGGCGGCATCCTGTCGCCGGGCTGGACTCACCGCGCACGCGCCGCTTGCCCTCCGGTGTCACTCGCACCCGCTGGGCTCCGGGAGGCTCCGCTGCCTGCTGTGCACGCGCAGAGCGCGCCCCCGCCTTTGTCAGTTGCCACTCTGGGGCCAGGTTGTTTACCGCGCGCTCCCTGAGTCACCCAGAGGCCGAGGGCGTTCCCAGGCCTCGCCTCCCCGGGTTGAGGGCGGGGCAGCGCCCCACCTGCCAACTCACCTGCCGGACTGCTCAAACCCCCACTCCCACCGCACTAGGTGACGAGCCTGCTCGCGGGCCCTCCTCCTAGGAAAGGGTCTCTGTGCTGGGACCCGAATCACTGAGCTCGAGGGCCGTGTCTTTTTTTTTCTATTGCTGTTTTTAACACCATGACCAAAATCAATTTGGGGAGAGGACTTCAGTATCATGGTCACAGTACACAAGGCAGGAACTCAAGCAGGGCAGGAAGCTGGTGGCAGGAACTGAAGCAACGACCATAGAGGAATGCTATTGGCTTGCCTTCTTCCCCACCTGCTTTCTTCTACAACCCAGGTCTTCAAGTGTGTCACCACCCACAAGGCTGGGCTCTCCCCCCTCCCACAGCAATCGTTAATCAAGAAAATATCCCCACAGACTTAACTATAGGTCAATCTGACGATGCATTTTCTCAACTGAGGTTCCCTCTTCCCAGACGACCTTAGCTGGTGTCAAGTCAACCAAAACCTAAGGAGCTGGGACTTGTGAATTCTATCCGTGGAGCACACAAAGCTGCTGGTGGTTTCTTCTTGGACATGCTGATATTTTATTTCATATTACAGTAAGAAAGGTCCCTTTTGGGTGCCAAAGACTCAGAAGTTAATTCTACAGACGAGTCCCCAGTAGCCGTAGCCTCCTGTGCTAGACATTTGAACTCATAGTTGGAAGTGCAAATTACTGTGAAATTGACAAAACATTTTTTAGCCAGATAACCCAAGCTGGTTTGTGTGGGGATGGCTCTATCTAGTAGACCAGCCTGGTCCCAGACTCACAGAAACCTGCCTGCCTCTCCCAAGTGCTGGGATTAAAGGCATGCACACTACACCCGGCCTGGGTTTTTGTTTTTTAAATAATGATTTCTTGAACATTTACAAAGACATAAACATCACTTCCCCCCTCATACCAAGATAAAACCCAAAGATAAAAAGGATTCTCCTGTACTTCTTTCTCCAAGAGCAATCAATCTTTAAACTTTACCTACTGAAAAAATACATTTGTCTCCTTTAAAATTCAAAAGCATATTCTCAAGATTGTTTCTCATTGATCTCTGGATTTCTCCAGTAGCTGGCATACTGCCATAGATACAGTTCGCGCTGAACTAGTGTTTGTTGAGTGGGTGGATAAGAGTACAAACTAAGAATTGTGAAAGTCAGGGAGAGATGCGATTTGGATTGGGACAACACGTCTTTTGAGAATCAAAGGACAGTTACCCTATCTGCTGCTGTTTCTCCTTTTTCCTGAGGCCCGCAAGACAGAAACGGAACCCAGACAGAACTCCCAAACCAGTTGCAAAACTAATCATGGATTTATTTAGAGATACTATACACTGCAAGATCATACTCTTTAAGGTTAAGTATATCTAGAAATGATGGACTAGTTAGGCTGCTATGGTCTTCAGCAGTAGCAAATACTGGTACTGGTTAACAGAAGCAGATATGGAATACATTAAAAAAAAAAAAAACTCCTTGGGGAGCTCACTGAATCGCTAGAAAAGTCTAGAGAAGGCTTGAGATACGACTCAGCAGTTAAGAGTGCACGCGACTCTTCCAGTTCCCAGAGCCCACATCGGCAGCTTATAACCATCTATAACTCCAGCTCCAGGTAGATCTGCTGCCCTCTTCTGGCACCCATGTGCTACTGAATACAGGGTCAGAGGCATACAGGTAGGTGATTATGCACACATACATTCTTGTGCACGCACGCGCGCGCACACATACACACACACAGGGTTTTAAAATAATAATGCATCTTAAACAAAGGAAAGGGTAAAGAATCAAGTTAGAAACATAGGCAGGCCATAAAAGCAGGCTAGATCAGTGGTTCTCAAACTGTGGGCCGTGACCCCATTTGGGGAATCCCATATGAGATATACTGTATATCAGATATTTACCTTATGAGTCATAACAGTAGCAAAATTACAGTTATGAATTAGCAATGAAACAATTTTATGGTTGGGCATCACCATAACACAAGAAATTGTATGAAAAGGTTGTAGCATTAGGAAGGTTGAGAACCACGAGGCTAGAGGATCAGATCCACGAAGAAACCCCACCACAGAGAGGATGCTTCTGCTCTTCTGCTGAACTCTGGCAGTGTGGCTCTCCCATGGCCAGTCTCAGGCTCTGATGAGGAGCTGTCAGAGCTGACCCAGTCGTCATCCTGTGAACAACGCCGAATTCACTACAGTCGACTGATACTTCTATGAATATGCCGCCTCTCTTCACTGCCCCCTCTCTTTTGCATCACGATCTAAGATAAACTGGGTGTTAGGTTTTGTTGTTGTTGATGATGCTGTGACAAAAAGCTCAAGAGAGGAAATCGGATTTGCTTATGGTCTCATAGGCCTAAATCAATGGCTGTCCAGTGCATTATTTTTAGGCCCATGGCAAGGCGGACACGTCATGGAGGAAGTTCATGGTAAAGGAAAGCTGCTTACCTCCAAGAAACCAGTAGGGAGAGTAAAGGGAGTCAGAGAGGGGGAGGGGGAGGGAGAGAGGAAGGAAGAAGGGGAGGGAGAGAACAGAGACCCATCCCTCCAGCTAGACCCCACCCCGATAGCCCCTTCTCTGAACTCAGTGTATTAATTCACAGAGGAGATCAGAGTTCTAGGTATCCATTGCCTCCCTAATAAAAACAAAAGTGTGGTTTCATGATGTATTTACAGTTGCTATGGTAAAATAGTCTGACAAGAGCAACTCGTGGGGGAAAGGGTTTTGTTTGTTTTGGGCCTACAGTTTTGGAGAGATACAGTCCATCTTGTCTGAAAAGGCATGGCAGTAGGCAGGGAAGCAAGGTGACACTCAGAGACCAAAGTGAGAACAGGAAGTGGGACCAGGCTAAGAAGCCTCAAGGTCCACCATAACTCCCCAGCCCTCCAACAAGGCTTCACTTCCTAAAAGTTCTATACCTTCCTAAACAGCACCACGGATGGTGGGGGATGCTGCAAGGGTTCAAACAGGAGCCCCTATGGTAGGGGAGTGTTTCACATCGGAACCACAGCACACACTGTTATACGGCAGCTGTCCACTTCCAGGCGGTGCCTGCATAGTGTTCAGGACCATCTATAGACCAGGCCCAGTCTTCTCTTCCTCAGTAATCGACACCGCATATCTCTTGAGGATGAAGGCACATGCTTGGGGGTAGAAGATGCTATAGCAGGAAGAGGAACAGTAAGCATCTGGGCCACTTCATGGAACTCGCTCATGCCTGCAGCATGTTCTTGAGCCTGATCATGTATACAACACATCCCTTTAATGATAGGTTGTTTCTTTGTACACAATGATAGCTTTGTACACAAAGCTGGGTGTCTCAGAAGTCCCGATCTAGGGTTAAACGCCTGAAAGTACCCTAGAGAGGCGCTGGCAACAAACCCACTTCGGAAGGCTGACAATGGTGGATTCGGATGTTAGCAGAGGAAGGTGGCAGCAAAGACAGAGAGGCAGGCTCGCACTGCTCTTTCCTTAGACTTCTTTATATCTGGGCCACATCTTAAAGGGTGCCACTCACAAGGAGGGTAGGTCTTCCCCTGTCAACTATTCATCTTTAGAAACACTCAAAGACACACCTAAAAGGTGTGCCTCCTAGGTGACTGGGAACCTGTCCAACTAAGGATCAAGTCCAAGCATCATATTAGGGAGAGTGTTTCTAAGGAGAAAACATTTTATCAGTGACCTGCAAGAGATAAAAAGAAAGCTGGGCGGTGGTGGCACACGCCTTTAATCCTAGCACTTGGGAACTTACTCTGTGAGTTTGAGGCCAGCCTGGTCTACAGAGCAAGTTCCAGGGCAGCCAGAGCTACACAGAAAAAAAAAAACCCTGTTTAGAAAAAAAAAAAGAAAATGAAAAAGAATTTATTAGTCATAGTCCCCTTCATCTGGGCTGGAATTCTGTAGACCAGGCTGACCTTGAACTAGTAGATGTTAGCCTCCTTCCCTATCTCCAGAGTTCAGGGAAAAAGCCTAAGTCTTGAACAGGGCTTCTCCAATTTCCCCATTTGCAGCCCTCTCCTCCTAAAATACCAGATATACAGATATATAAAATAATTCTACAAGCCGAACTTGTATTGGTTAATAAACCAGGAAGAAATGTACTTCCCCCACCCCAGAAACCAGAAAGACCCTGAATAGCTGGTACAGGCTACTTTTAAAGCAAAAGGCCACAGAAACAAGGGGGGAGTCTGGGGGTTGTTCTTCAACTATTATGATTGGCTTATTCAAAGGGCTATTACCAATAATTGGCTGGAGAGCGGTTGCCAGATCAGATGAGGTAAGAGGAAACATTTGAGGGTTACTTAGCCCCTTTCCCAGGGACTGAGTCAAAACACCAGGAACTGAGTCAACACCTAAGAGTTATCTTACCCCTATTCAATAACTGAGTTTTATTTGGAGAACATTCACAAGGACTCGGGGAGATGGAAAGTTCCCAACATTCCAGTACGTGCATGTATAGTTGTTAGGTCCTTGGTTCCCGGGGGAGGGGGGAGCACTACTGCTGAGAAGCCTCAGCTTAAAGTTCTACAGTTTTTATTGATAAAAAACTTTTTTAAAAAGAAGGGAGGGAAGGTTTCTTCTGTCTTATACTTCCAAGCGGAACATGCCATCATGGTGAGGAAGGCAGGGCGGCAGGAGCCCTGACTAGTCGCTCTACAAACACAGTCAGAAATCAAATGCTATCCATTTCAGTAGTATAAACTTCATACCACTTACTAATGACAAAAACAAATTCATTTTGTGATAAGATGGATACTCTTAATCCTAGTACTGGGGAGGCAGAGGCGGGTGGATCTCTGTGAGTTCAAAGCCAGCCTGGTCCAGGACAGGCTCTAAAGCTGCAGAGAAACCCTGTCTCGGAAAAAAAAAAAAAAAAAAAAGCCAGCCTGGTCTACAAGAGCTAGTTCCAGGACAGGCTCCAAAGCTACAGAGAAACAAAAAAAAAAAAAAAAAAAAAAAAGGATACTCTTATTACTCTTATACATAAGGAAGTCAATGTGAGGGACTAGAGAGATGGCCACAAAGATTAAGAGTACCAGAGTACTAGCTGCTCTTCGGAGGACCCCAGTCTATTCCCAGCACCGACAGGGAAGCTCACAACCATCTGTAACTCCAGCTTCTGGCACCTGGTGACCTCTTCTGACCTCCTCAGGTACTGAGTATGTGCATGATGCACAGCCATACATACATGCAGGCAAAACACACAGACATCCAATAAAATAAACAGATCTTTATTTTTTTTTTTTTTTTTTTTTTTTGGTTTTTCGAGACAGGGTTTCCCTGTAGCTTTGGAGCCTGTCCTGGAACTAGCTCTTGTAGACCAGGCTGGCCTCGAACTCAGAGATCCGCCTGCCTCTGCCTCCCAAGTGCTGGGATTAAAGGCGTGCGCCACCACCACCGCCCGAACAGATCTTTAAAAAACATTTTCAATAAATACTAATCAGTAGGTTTGTTTTTCTCAGTAGTATAAATTAACAGTTCTGAAACTACTCTATGAGCATTTAATCATTGAGCAAACAACTGAATACACTAAGGATGAAGAGGAACCAAACTTCTTTTTGTTTTTGTTTTCTTGAGACAAGGTTTCTCTGTGTAGACCTGGCTGTCCTGGAACTCACTTTGTAGACCAGGCTGACCTCGAACTCAGAGATCTGCCTGCTTCTGCCTTGTGAATGCTAGGATTAGAGGCATATGTCATCACTGCCTGGCCAAACTTCTGACTGTTAAGAAGGAATATCCATTGAGGAGGGAGAGAAAGGAAAAAAAGAAAAGATGTTGTTTAAACTCATAGAAATAGAGACAAACCAGGAACAATGAGCACACCCAGCAGCTAGCTCTTGGCTTCTAAAAAGAGACACAGCTCTTTGAAGAAGGGGCTGGTAAACCTGAAACAGCTTGTTCTAGTTTGCTGTCCTATTGTTGCAATAAAACAGTGGTCAAACCAGGCAGGGGTTAAGAGCATTTTCTGTTCTTCCAGAGGACACTATTTGGTTCTCTGCTTCTGGTCAGGTGATTGACAGCTCCCTTTAACTGCAGCTCTGGTGATTTCCTCTGACCCCTTGGGCCCCTGTACACATGTGACATATATTCACTTAAACACAAAAACAGACAGATCAACAGACAGACAAACTCTCTCTCTCTCTCTCTCTCTCTCTCTCTCTCTCTCTCTCTCTCTCTCTCTCTCTCTCTCTCTGTCTCCCCACCCCAAATAAAAACAAATCTTAAGGGCTGGAGAAATGGCTCAGCGGTTAAGAGCACTGGCTGCTCTTTCCGAGGTCATGAGTTCAATTCCCAGCACCCACATGGTGTCTCACAACCATCTGTAATGACATTTGGCACCTTCTTCCAGCCTGCAGGCATACATACAAATGGAACACTGTTTGCATGATGAATTAAAAAAATCTTTAAAAAACTAGTGTTATTTGGGGCTGAAGAGCACTGATTGCTCTTCCAGAGAACCCAGGTTCAATTCTCAGTACCCACATGGTGGCTCACAGCTGTCTATAGCTCCAGCTCTAGGGGCCCAGACACCCTCACACAGACATACATGCAGCCAAAACACACACACACACACACACACACACACACACACACCAACTTAGAGTTATAAAAAGATGTCACTGTAATTAGAAAATACATTAGATGCAGGCACGTGGTTATACATAATTGGAAGATATGTATATGTATACATATACTCATAAAAGAAGTAGAATGCTATGCCATTCTCAGCAAATAATAGTCCTGTTGGAACCTAGTAGTGAGTAAAGTGGCCCTTGCCGTGTGACAGGGCAGCAGATCTAAAAATGTTATCAATTGGCCCCTTTAATAATCTCTGTGATTATGGACATATTCACTAGTATTTCTGGGACTCAGTTTCTTGTAGAAACTCAGTTAGCTCAATTCGGGAAATAACCAGGCTAGCTAAAAGATAAAGCAACTATATTTTTATTTATTGTAAGAGGAAAACTCACGAAACAGGAACGAGAAGTCCAAGCTCAGCTGTGCTGTGAGGGAACCACACAGAGAGCGGGCACCTGGGCCCAGAAAGCCACACCCTAACTTAGTTGCACCTCTTAAAGATAATTGGTTGGCAAAGATTCCCCATCAGTTTCTTTGTGTGAATCCAGTATAAAACATATTTTTTTGATATAGGGTCTCGCTATGTAGCCTTGACTTGTCCAGAACTCACTATATAGACCAGGCTGGCATCAAACTCAGAGATCCACCAGCCTGCTTCCCGAATGCTGGTATTAATGTGTGCAGCACTATACCCTGCTAAATCTGTCTTTCCTGATTGACCAAAAAAAAAATGAAATAATGTATAAGAAAAATATAAACTTCAGAATGCTGCAGAGTGGAGTGATCATGTAGCTGCCTCATAGTATTTTTGTGGAATTCCTTGGGTTTAATATTTATTTATTTATTTATTTATTTATTTATTTATTTATTCCAAAGCCCGCAGACAAAATGACATGTCTTATTCAGGCCTTATCCTGGGATAAGATGTCCTCATGAAATAATGAAAGCCTCCATTTAGTTGGTAGTAGAGTCTAAGTCTAGACTGGAAACCTCCTAAATGCAGGGAGATTAGAGCTTTATCACTTGGTATCATGGCTGGCCCGGAGTGGTACTCAGTAAACCCAATGCTTGACGCCACATGCACACGCCCACAGCCTACCCTTCTGAGTGGACGCCGAGAAGTCCGAGTATGTATTAGCTTCTCTTAGTCACCAATATGCTTTTGTTACTCACGAGTAGCTGTAGTGGAGTGGGAAGAGTACTGGCTGGTCTGGGATCCTAGAAAACTGGCTCAGCTGTGACTTTGACTTGGTCCTCTGCTCTCTGTCCATCCATTTAAGTCACACAACACAAACAAACTTGATAGCCATTCTCATCGATCATGGTGTCCTGAGAGACAGAATGCACTTCACAGTGATTATGGTACAGTGGAATAGCATTGCCTTAAGAGGAAGAGAGGGTTTTTTGGAGTAGGCGCTGCCCTGTATAGTGTTTAATTGTGCTCTCATGTATTTTTCATCCTCCCTGTTTTATAAACATTGGGTTTTTTTTTATCCAAAGTGAGTTCAACACTGTGTAGATAGATCCTCAGTGGTTATTTTCTTCACTGTGACTGTAAATGGCCGTATCTGTGCATTTAATATTTGACTTCAGATAAAGCTAGGCAATTTAATTGTGCATGTCCTAGAAGGCTGGCTATATGAAATAGCCACAAGATGGCAGTATTGTATAATGTTGAAAACCAAGACGGTGCGTGGGTTCTTGATTCCCTTTTGTATTTATTTCGAGACTCTCTTTAGATGTCTATTTTTGTAGTTTCTCTCAATTATTGCATAATTTGCAGTTTCCTTCCTTTGTATGTTCTTCAGGCCTTTGTATGTTCTGAAATGGAGGTGCTTGAGTAATGAAAAGCATATTCTTTGATGTGAAAAAAATAATTGAGTTTAAATAGAAGATGAGCCTCAGCAGTCTTATCAGAACATTTGATACACTGAAAAAATTGCATATTTTCCTATGCAATTTTAGGGCATAGGATAATGTGTATGAGAATAACAATAGCACCATAAAAATATGCTGTTTAAAATAATATGCAATATTTATGGCATAAGATAATATGTATAAAAATAATATTATACATAGATTGGATGCAGTGGCAAATGCCTTTAATCCTAGCACTCCAGAGGCAAAGGCAAGAGCATCTCTGTGAGTATGAGGCCAGCCTGACCTACATAGTAAATTCCAAGTCAGCCACTACCTAGTGAGACCTTGCCAAAAAAAAAAAAAGAAAAAAAATATATAGTATGAAGTTCTGTAAATATTACAAAAAATGAATGCAGTAAGTATTGCAAGTAATGGTTTACTTTGCCTTAGCATGGACAAAAAAAAAAACAGTCCAGGCATATGCTGTGTGAACACCCAGTATTATCACATTGAGTAGAAGAAAGGCTGAGAGGCCTTTAGAAGAGCCTGGAAAAGTCTTATTTTCTCTTTCCTGTGACACACTTAAGCACCTACAAGAACCCTGGCAACAGGAATTGTCTACATGAAAAATGAGTTGTGGAAATGTGGCCTTTTCTCCCTTCAGACATCAAACGATAATTGCACATTCCTTTTTGAGCTGGCAGCCTATCTCCTCCCACTAGGAGGTTAGAGAATGTCACCTTTGGTTTGCTGAATTGTCTAATAATAGCCACAACAGCATGTATTTCTGTGAGGTTTATGGCTGAGACATAGTGCTCTCACATCTCCTAGTTCAGCAAATGCAGAGGGATGTGGTCCATGACACAATGGGGGGAGGGAGACCCAATAATAAAATAAGAAAGAATGATAATAGAACTTGGAGTTCTGAGTAACCTTTAATAAATACTAAAACGTGAGTTCCCTATGGGCTAAACAATCTTACCAGGTAAGTAGAAAGTCATTTGACCACAGAGACAGCATAGGTAAGAATCACTTTTAGGAATTATGAGCAAGGTCAAAGCACAACAGGAAGTAAGGAGTTAGTAAACTACAAACCACTCTTAAGTGTAAAGAACTAGTTCAACATAATTGGATATTTTATCTTGGTGGATCAGGGTCCTACAACCCAAACCACCACACACACACACACATTACCATGTTGGCTCTGATCACTGCACAAAGTCTAATGGTAGCCCTGTTGATCTTTGCTGGCACCAAATAGAGCCATTATTCAATTTCCTGTGATAAACATCAATGTCTCCTGACTAGCAGGGAGAGTTGAGAGTTAACAGGATGTGGCTTTAGGACCAGCTCTTCCCAGGAATGGTAACACAAGTCTCCAAATGTGGTCTCACTAAGAGGAGTGGATTGCTAGAGTTAACTGTGAGTCACAGGAGCACAGCTTCATGCCCTTACTGGTGAACAATGCAGCGGAAGAAAACAGGGACTGAGAAAAGAAAGGCACCTAAAAATTGCAGAAACTCTAGAATATAGAATAGTCTTGCCGATAAGAAATAGCTAGCAAACATCCCAAAGTGCCGGGCAGTACATTTTCAGGGATTAATGGCCCTTATATATTGAGTAAAACTATTAAAATATAATTTGATAATCTAAATGTTGCCAGGTTGGTGTAAGCAAAGTTATGGGAATAGGGTAGAGAAAGTTAGCTAATGACAGCACATTGTCTTACTACCTGAGGCTCAAGTCCTGGCTTTAGTCAGTGGGGATGGAGAGCGGCTCACCTTCTTGTCAGCGTGTATTTCCAGCTTTTGTGTATTATACTGCGGGACATTCATTTCAGACAAAGACAAAGCCTCTGGCATTGTTCCAGAATAATCCTGAGAAGGAAGGGAGAGACTTGACTGGACCTTCATTGTTGAATTTTATTATTTCATTGTGTTGAGCAATATAAGTCATTTTCTCCCTTCCCTCTATATTAAGCAATATTATAGGCAAAAAAAATGGATTTTTAGAGGTCCCTCTTCTACATCCAGAGAAAACTATACAGAAAACTAAGTTATAATTGCCGTCTTAAATATCCTGAAAGAAGCATATTTCTTTATCCCTTCTAATTTCTACTTGCTGCTGAAGCTCCTTAAGGAGGATCCGGTTTCCCAACGGTTTAGGGTTGAAGATCATGGATGAGGATCTAGACACCTGAATTTTTTTGTCTTTGTTTTTTGAGACAGGGTTTCTCTAGCCCTAGCTGTCCTGTAACTAGCTAGCTCTGTAGATCAGGCTGGCCTCGAACTCATAGAGATCTGCCTCCCAAATGCAGGGATTAAAGTCATGCACCACCACCGCCTGCCTTTCTACTTTTATTTCCTGAGGCAGGGTCACTTGCAACCAAAGCTTGCCAATTTGAGTAGTTCAATTTGCCATCTTGCCTCAGAGATCCTGTCTCCCTGCCTCCAAAGCACTGGGATTACAGATGCCTGTTATCCCTGCCTGGCTTTTACAGAAGTTTTGAACTATGAGTTTGAACTCTGCTCCTCATACTACTATCTCTCTATATATTTACTGAACTAGCTATACATTTATTTTTTTTAATATTTATTTACTTATTATATATACAATATTCTGTCTGTGTGTATGCCTGCAGGCGAGAAGAGGGCACCAGACCCCATTACAGATGGTTGTGAGCCACCATGTGGTTGCTGGGAATTGAACTCAGGACCTTTGGTAGAGCAGGCAGTGCTCTTAACCTCTGAGCCATCTCTCCAGCCCCTATACATTTATTTTTGCAGTAAAATGAACTCACGCAAAATATGAGAGATTACATGAGTGTATTCTTTTTTACAATTAAATATATATACTTAGATAGGGCCTTGTTATGTTTCCCACATCTTAAACTTGCAGCATCTTTGCCTCAACTCCTGAATGTGTCCATCACAAGTAAATGCCATCATTATAAGTCTTTTCTGAGGTTCTTTTGTTTGGTTGGTTTTGTTTTTAATAGTCAGAGTTGAGCTGGGCCGAGGTGGAACACGCCTTTAATACTGGCACTTGGGAGGCAGAGGCAGGCAGATCTCTGAGTTCGAGGTCAGCCAGATCTACAGAGCTAGTTCCAGGACAGCTAGGTCTGTGACACACACGCACACGCACACAAAAGAGTCAGAGTTGGTTTCTCTGTATATCCCTAGCTATCCTGGAACTGGAACACTCTAGATAGAGCAGGCTGGCCTTGAACTCAGTGATCTGCCTGCCTCGGGGATAAAAGGTGTGCATCACAGCAGCCACCGTCCTCGGCCTTTACTGAGGTTCTTTGATCTGCATTCCTTCCCAGCAAACTCATTTTCCTGTCTATTCAAGTGAACCAAAATCATTGTAGAACCCAGTTGCTTCTCAAATGGAGAGCAAATGCCTTCTTATCCCTCTCATGTGTGTTAAAGGGGACATTTATTTACACTAGCACACTCGTAAACCAGGTGAAGAAATAAAGAGGTTACAAAATTAAAATCCGTTAGGTTTTTCTACCAACACGTTAGTCAGAAAAAAAGACCTAACATCCCCTTTCGGATATAAAATGAAAAGATTTGAATTTAAATATGTGACTATAAATTTAAGTGAGCAGCTAGAATACCTCTTGAGTGAACTGAATCACTGCAGATGGTATCAACACAATCAGTTTGCTGAACCTGTTTGATTATGCTACTAAGGGTTTTTAGGCCAGCAGTATTTCTAGAAATATGTTCTCACCAATTGATGTTGCGTGATAACAAATACTTAGCTACAGTAATATTTATTATAGCATTGTTTGTACAAAAGTCAGGAAATAGCAGAATGCTCAACCAGGGCATTTCTCTCACAAAGCTGCTGTCAATTTAAAGAATAAGAAATGATTGGTGAGTTTAAATAACAGCCCCCCAAATAAAGTCAAGTCTTCAGTAACTTAGGGTGAAAGTTTCTGCAGAATGATATAGGAGTTAAAAAATAGATTGAGTCACACCTAAAAAAAAACAGTTTCCACACTAGATACAAACACAACCAGCCTCTCAGTGGTGGCACATGCCTTTAATCCCAGCACTTGGGTGGCAGAATAAGGTGGGTCTCTGAGTTTGAGGCCAGACAGGTCTATAGAGTTTCAGGACAGCCGGGGCTACATAGAGAAACCTTGTCTCGTAAAACCAAACCAAAACAAAACCTCACCAAATGTGCCCTTTCTGTGTCTTATAAATGAAAATGATTAGATACAATAGAAATCCCAGCTGCAAAAGTTGTGGCCACTCGTTCATTTCACAATACTTAGTACCTAGTCAGTCCTGGAATAGTGGCTACAATATTCTGGAAACAAATAACACATGCTAAATTACATATCTATGCTTTATTTTACACGTGTCTGTGTGAAAATCATAGAGCCTCAGAAGCATTTCTAAAAGTTATTTAGACTAGCAGGTCCAGAAGTGAGTTTTTTTTTTAAGGCGGGGGATAGGCTTATAACAATTCCTTTTTTGAAAAAAGATATATATGTTGACTTAAAAAAAAAACTTTTTCAAATAAAGATTTTAAAGATCAAAATCAAAAAATGGTGGGTGTCATCAGGACCATTTCTAAAGATTTACTTTGACTTTATGTGTATGGGTATTTTGACTGCATGTATACCTGTGCACCCTGTGGATATCTGTGTGTATGCAGCACCCAGAGCCCAGAGGACATCTGATTCTCTGGAACTGGAGTTATGGATGGTTGTGAGCCACTATATGGATGCTGGGAGCCAAACCTGGGTCTGCTGAAACAGCTGCAAGAGCTCGAGCCACCTCTCCAACCCCCATCAGCATCATTTTATAAAAATGTATGCTAATGACACAAATGTAGGAAGAATTTGTGTGTGTGTGTGTGTGTGTGTGTGTGTGTGTG
Source organism: Arvicola amphibius (assembly GCF_903992535.2). Taxonomy (NCBI): domain Eukaryota; kingdom Metazoa; phylum Chordata; class Mammalia; order Rodentia; family Cricetidae; genus Arvicola; species Arvicola amphibius. Next base: position 136,037,967 of record NC_052051.1, read on the forward strand.
TGTGTGTGGTTTTTCAAGACAGGGTTTCTTTGTAGCTTGTCCCGGAACTTGCTCTTGTAGAGCAGGCCGGCCTCGAACTCACAGAGATCCGCCTGCCCCCGCCTCCCGAGTGTCCACCACTCCACCACTGCCCGGGCAGGAAGAACTTCAATAAAGTACAATGTGAAATTAGATTAGGAAATGGAAAACACATTATACTGAACTTCTGTAAGTTCACACAACGCTTTGCTAGACTTGCACCTATCCACACACATACCTTAAAAGAATCACTAACTTGGGCCACTTTGTCCTCTCCCTATTACACCAACTGAGCATTTATATACCTCCACTAAGACTCCTTTTTGCTCAACTTCCATGGAAGCTTTAACCAACCGAACTTCTTGTTAAATCCTAGATGGACTCTGTTTCTCACTACTGTACCAGTTTTCAACGTGGCATTTAAGGCTTTTTTTTTTTTTCCCGTTTTCCCTTGGTATGGAATGACAGCTCAGTGGTTTAGAGCACTTACTACTCTTGCAGAGGACCCGGAGATCAGTTTTTGTCACCCATATCAGGTGGCTTTCAGGCACATGTGAGTCCAGTTCAAGCGATCCAGTTCTCTCTGGCACCCATGTATGTAGTGCACATAAACATGCAAACACACACATAAACAAAATAAAAAAATACATCTTTTTTTTTCATTTTGATGAGTTCATTTTAGGGTTTACTTAAAATTTTTTACAACCTAGGGCTATAATCATGCTTTGTTGCACCCGACAGTGCTTTTGTAAACTTTATAATTTCGTGTTCAATTTTCAGTCAAATTTTGTAATTGAAAATAAGGTCAAGTCCTGATTGTCTTATCAGTTTTTACTTAAAAAAATACCTTGTTAAATTTATATACCGCCACTTATATTTTGTTTTTCCTTTTCAGATTTATTTATGTTTTATGTACGTGAGCGCCCTACTTGCATGTATGCCTGCATGGCAGAAGAGGGCTTTGGATCACATTATAGGTGGTTGTGAACCACCACCATGTTGTTACTGGGAATTGGACTCAGGTCCTCTGGAAGAGGAGTCAGGGCTCTTAACCTCTGAGCCATCTCTCCAGGCCCCACTTTTATTTTGTAAGTTATCTGTGCCGTTTACATCAATATTGAACTAAAACGCGACTGTTTCTTTTGGGGATGGGTACAACAACTTTTACTGTGCGCAGTTTTCTTTTCTTTTCTTTTTTAAGAGGAGGAGTTCGAGACAGAGTTTCTTTGCGTATCCATGGCTTTCCTGGAACTAGCTTGTAAACCAGGCTGGCCTCAAACTCAGATTCACCTGCTTCTGCCTCCCAAGTACTGGGATTAAAGGCATGTGCACCACTACCGCCCGGCTTGTTATTGTTTTTTTTTTTCTCACTATATGTTAGTAATATTATGAAGCTACTAGATTTGTTCCTTTCAGATCAAGTGTATTCATAGGGTGAGACCAATTCCAGGTTCTTTCTAAGCAGGGAAGGGGAGTTCGCAACATTCCACGGAGCCCCGAACTCTATTAGTAATCAACTAGGCCACATAAAAACCTGAGCCACTTCCTGAACCCAGCTCGCCCAGCGCAGCTTTTTTCTTTCCAAGCAGAAGCTAGGCTGGAAAAGGACGGCCCCAGAGAGGGACAACCTGAAGAAGGATCAAAGGTTGTAAACCGCCTCAAACGCGGAATAATGGTCAACACTCAACTCCCAAGCAGATCAGAAGCTTCCATTGGCCACATTTGAAATTTAAAAAAAAGAAAAAGAAAAAAGGTGACTCCCTAACGCTCTCCCCAGACGCACAGCCCGAGACAGGCCTCGGGGCCTGAAGTGACTAACAGGTAGCAAGAGTGGACCCGCAGACGGCCGGAAGTGGAAGTGAGCCCGGGCTGGGGAAAGACGGCAGGCCGTACTGGGCCTGCGCGGTCCACAGGCATCGCGGGGCGCAGGCGCAGCTGGGCGGCGCCGGGGTGACGCTTGGAGCGTGGGCTGCGACTCTCGCGGATCCGGTTCCGCCCTCCGTCTCGCCGCCCACCCTACCGAAAGAGCGCCCGAGCTCCCTTTCCCAGAGTGCTCTGCGCCGTGAAGAAGCGGCTCCCAGGGACTGGGGGCATTTTGTGTTGGCTGGAGCTGGAGGAACAAGATGGCGGCATCGGCGGAGTGACGGGGTCCCTCCGGGCCGGAGCCGGCGGCAGTGGTGGCATCGGTACCGCCGCCCTAACTCACCGCGCCACTTTCCCAGCCCGCAACGTCGCCGCGGACGCGAGACAGCGGCGGCCGCCCCAAAGCAACCGGCCGAGCGTCAGCCGCCGCGACCATCCTTCACGAACCGGCCCTCAGCGAGCGGCGGCGATCCGACTCCGCGCCCCTGTAACGCCAACAAAGCCTCGCTTTTCGCTTGCCCGCCGCGCTCCGCAGTTGTACCGGGCGGAACAGACCCGGAGGCCTCCATCCTCTCCCCAGAGGTGTCGGGGCTTCGCCCCCGCCTCCATCTTCGCGTCTCAGGATGGCGAGCAGCAGCGGCTCTAAGGCCGAATTTATCGTCGGAGGGAAATACAAACTGGTGCGGAAGATCGGATCTGGCTCCTTCGGGGACATTTATCTGGCGATCAACATCACCAATGGCGAGGTAATCACCCGGTTGGGGGGGGGGAGACGATAACGCTGGGCTGTTGTTTTTTTTCCCCCCACCCCAACCCCCCTAAGTACTCCAAGCCTCATCCCACTGCACGCACGCACGCACGCACTGGGGAGTCTAGAGCGAGCCAGCTTTCCTGGCTTAGCAACCTCCCCCACTGTTTCCCTAAAAAGGAAAAACGCGATAGAAAGGCTGGATAAACTCTGAGGTTTCCCAACTTGTCCAGAATGTCTCTTTTTAATGTTAATTAAGATAAGAAGTAGGGCGAAGTCGTGTAATCGCCATGGTAGTCTTTGTATTTCTTTAGTTTGGGATTCTTGTTCCAGTTAGAACAGTTTCCTTCTTAAAAAAATCTCGCCTTACGTTTCAAGGTTGCCTGTTTTCTGGACGAATCCTTTCATTCACTTTAGATTGAGAGGACATGGAGGGTTCGCCATTGTCCCCAGGAAAAAGCCTTTGAAGCTGGTTGGCTTGTTTCGTAATTGCAAAGGTAGCTTTCCCCATCCTCTCACGTCCTTGTAGTGGCGACTAGAAGCAAACATTGCTAATGTCTCTTCTCGTTTCCCAAGTGAGTTTGAATCCGTAGGGATGTTGATGCCATCATCCCCTTTCCTCTGCAGGAAGTGGCAGTGAAGCTAGAATCCCAGAAGGCCAGGCATCCCCAGTTGCTGTACGAGAGCAAACTGTATAAGATTCTTCAAGGTGGGGTTGGCATCCCTCACATACGGTAAGCACCCTTGAGCGCAGTTGATCACGGAGGGAATTGCGAAATGGTGAAAGGGGTTGAGGCTGATAATGAAACCGGCTGAATCGGTTGTGGTGCTGAGTTCCCCAGGTTCCGCAGTTAACCGTAATCGTTGAATAAATTTTAGTTCTCCAACTTAGTTGAAATTTTGTGTGCTGCTGCATTTAGTTTCTGTTATTTTTCCGCTTCCCGTGGCTTTCATTTGCAGCTAACTATGCAGGTCATCTTTGATCCCTACGCGGAAGGGATCTTGCTGTCTTTACGGCGACACTTTAGTTATTCGTACGTTTGTCCACTGAAGTGGTTTTGAAGGTGCGGATGTGACCGAGTTTCGTCTGTTGGGGTTGCTATCGGAACTGGTTTGGGAAATGGCTGCTCTTTTGTTGTGTTTTTGTTCCAACATGTCTTCCTCCTCCGCTTAGAAAATGGCGGAACGACGTGACTCAACCCCCATATTCCTGCTTTTTTCTCCGCTTGGATTCACATATTAAGCTTCCTTGATTTCCCTTTAGCAGCCTTAAATGGATTAACCCTTGAAAAGCCAAGAATTAAGTTCCATAAGGCCTTGAGAGTCTGGGGAGAAGATGTCATAACAGAGTATGATCTCTAGTAGATGCGACATAACTTGTTAAATTATACTGACCTAGTATTCTTAATATCCCTGCCAGTGTGTTCTTTGGTTTTTGCTTTTGTGAATGGTAATGTCTGAAATTTTTCGGTTCCTACAAACTTTATGGGCTATGGCAAAAGCAGTTCAGAACAGCACCAACTGTTGAAATCTGGTCAGCTTTATGAAAGAAAGCTTCACTTAGTAGCAGTTTGAGTAGCTTCAACCTGTTGAGTTATTTTGTCTGTAACATTTAAGGGAAATTGGGGAGGGGGGTGACTGGCAAATAGAAATGATAAAGACTGCTCTTTCAAGTATTTAATTTTAAAATTAAACCTCACTGTTTCCAGCAGTGGTCAAAGATAACATTTACAGAAAGAGTCATAGTTGAGGATTAAGTGGACTGCTACATAATGTTTTCTCTCTTTCATTCCTCCCTTCCTCTTCCCTGTCTCTGCCTAGTATGGTTTAAATAGACCAGCCTGGGCCTTGAATGCAGAGATCTGCCTGCCTCTTCCCAAATGCGGAGAATAAATGAGTACACTGTCATACCCAGCTTTTTCCTAAATCCTGAATTAAGTGATGAATTACCTTCAATCTAAATAACAATACATTTAAGGGACAGACATTTTTAATATAGATGCTGTGTGAGAAATACTCCACTGGTCATTTGTAAATGAGCTCTTTCAAAGAAAATTCCAGATTTATGGCAAAGATTAAAGTGAAATTGGAGGAGGTTTGAGTTTTTGAATGGTTTTTGTCCCTAAATACATTATCATGGGAGGAAATAGGGCCCTTGCCCTCCACTGATTTGCTTCCATTACTATTATTTTTCCTGTTTTTTTGTTTTTTTTTTTTTTAACAAGTAGAATCAGTCTGTGTCAGGTTTATTTGTGTTTGGCTCATTTCACATATTGGTCATGCTTTTAAGATAACCCTGTGCTGGGAAGTTCATAAGTTTCAAAAATTCATCATTGCATTTTCAATGCTAAACCAGTGCTAATGTGTTCTTTAGTCAGGTAGCCTAAAGACCATCATTAAGGGCAATGAGTAGTTTACTAAATAAGCAGATGAATAAATTAACAGGGGAGCAGACTAGTAGGTGCCCATTATACAATGGTGAATGCAGAGAGAGTTGGGGCCTTTGTAAGCTTTCTGTGGGTGGGGCTAAATAGATTAACCTGGCTTTTAAATTAAGGTTTCCTGGGAAAGGAGATGATTTCAGGAAGCAAGCTTGGTGGACTGGTTGGGGAGGGCATCCAAGAATAGAGTGGCTTCTGGGAGTGGTTCCTAAGACAGAATGTAATTAGGGAGGGGTGGGGAAAGTGTACACTTGTTTAGCAGTGGTAGGAACAGGTACATAGAAACACAGTGTGTTGTAGTTTTTCCTTTTTGAGATGGATCTTACTGTATATTTCTGGCTGGTATCAAGAACTCAGATTCTTCTGTCATTCCTAAAGATAAAGATTTCCAAAGTACTTTTTTTTTGTACTAACATTTTCCCATTCTTGTATATTTGTCAGTATTTCTGTGTCACTTCTGCATAGAATGTTTTAGCATATTTACTTGGAAAATATTCAGGCAAGTTGGCTGGCTAGTTTTAGGTAACTAGAATAATGTTTTGTCCATTAGTTAATAGTAATTTAAAAGCTCAAATTTTTACCTGTCATACACATCCCCCTTTCATACTTAAGAGTTTATGTATACACAATACTGTTTATAAGATTAGCTTTAAGATATTCTGGTATATCTTAAAAGACAGAATCAAAATTACTGGGCCTCCACAGGTGGGTGGTTTCCCTCTTCCTGTGTAGTTTGAGGGTCTTACAGCTGCCTAGAAAGAGATGTAACCAAGAATGAAGTATGTCATCTGGTTGTATGGTGTAAGAAACTTAATCCTTTTGGCTTCCAGGACATCTGGAAGCTCACCTAGAATTACCATGGCCTTTACATTCCTTTTCTATGTGCAGCTCCGAGTTGAATTAACTCTGCAAAGGAAAAACAATTTCTATAAACTAGAGCTCTTCAGCGGAACAAGTAGATTGAATGCTGGAGTACTTGAACCTAGGGTGATCTACAGTTGTTGTTTTTTTTTTAACCTCTTTGAGGCTCATCAACTTCCCGTCTATACAGTTGAAAAAATGAGACTAATGTTTTAGTTTTGTTGGGGTTGGAAGAATGTTGAATAGAAATGTTGGGGGGGGGCTAGAGAGCTGGACAGTTCAGTTTCCACCACCCACCAGGGGTTTCCACAGCTGCCTCTGACTCCAGCTCAGGGAATCTGTTGCCCTCTTTGTTGTCCAGGCATTTGCACTCCTATGTGACATACATTCACACAGATCTACACTCCTCTCCTCCTCCCCCCGAAGAAATTTTTGAAATTTATTCTGTTGGGAAAAGAATTTGTTGCCACCTGCTTTTTAGGGCAGAACTTTTGGTGTGAACAGGATTCTTCTAAAGTCTTTTGCTTAGTTATTCTTAGACCTTTCAGGTTTGGACTTTTAAGACCTGTATCCAGATGATAGTTGCAAAGCATTTCCCCTGCCCCCAGAGTTTGGTGCCTATGTCCAAGTCTTACATTTACGTGTTATTTTATGAAACAGTACCTCACAAAACCTACACATCTGTCTCTGGCAACTTTTAGATTAACTATTTAGAAAGACATACAATGGTAAGAAGGTAGTTGGGTATGGGAAAATGTTCTTACCTCTTATGTTTAGTCCCCTCCCTTTGGTTTTTCAAGACAGGGTTTCTCTGTAGCTTAGGAGCTTGTCCTCAAGCTCACTCCGTAGACCAGACTGGCCTTGAACATTCAGAGATCCACCTGCCTCTGCTTCCAGAGTGCTGGGACTAAAAGCACGTGCCACCGGGCTTTGCCTTTGTTTTTAACCACACCTTTGTGCCTTCGGGTATTTTAGAAAGTATTTACAAAGTATTAGTTAATCCTTTTCACAGCTGAAGTCTTTGTGAATAAGGTTGTGATGTTGTAAAGGAAAACAACTGTTGCCTTAGCTTCCTTAAGAGTGTAAATTTACCAATGTTCTAGAAATGCTTTGTATTGTGCATTTATGGGATAGTAGGTGGTGTTTTTGAGCTGAACAAGATCTGAGGGATGAATAAGGAACATTTACTCATATAAGTTAAACCTTGGGTCTCCAAAGAGTTCTCCCAGGAGCCATTATCACCTTGATGTCAAGGTCATATCCTGCCTACTCATACTCACCACACCTTTCTAGTTGATACTGAGAAAGCCATACTTAGCTTCATTCACTATCCACAGTTCTCCTGTCTCCATCCACATAGCGTTTAGCAAAAAACAAAAATTGGCTTGGAGGTGTAGGTCATTGATGAAACACATGCTTAACATATGGGAGACTAAATTTAATTAAGTACAAGCATCCCAAAGAACAATACAGCTAGGCTTGGTGGCTCATACCAGTAATCTAAGCACTTTAACATTATCTGAGGCCAGCCTGGGTAACATAGCAAGACCTGTCTGGATAGAAAAAAAAAAATAAAGAGAAATCTAGAATTTGTTGTAACTAAAATGAGTTGACCCTGAATTGAATCTTTTTGAGACAGCATCTCACCTTGTAACTGTCTGGCCTGGAAATCACTTTATATACTAGGCTGGCCTTGAACTCATATCCTTCTGTCTTCTGAGTCTTTAATGATAGACTGTTGAAAACAAAGTAATAGCAAAGCCTTCAGGTTGGTAGATACCCTGTAGAAGTTACCTAAACAGCATAGTTAATGTAGTTGTGACAGCTGCTGGTTGACATCTCTAGCTTGTTTTCTCTCATTGAGGACCCAGAATATATCGCCATTCCCTAGTCTTAGTGACTAGTGAATGAGATGTGTTGTGGCTGTTTGTTTTTCTGTGTAGCCCTGGCTGCCTTGGAACTCGTTTTGTGGACCAGGCTGGCCACAAACTCAAGAGATCTGTCTGTCTCTGCCTTCCAAGTACTGGAATTAAAGGCATGCAACAAATTTTAGATTTCTGTTTCTAAATTTCTGTTGTGGCTGTTTTAATAAGGACTTTGAAAGTACTGTACGTAAAGGATTGGTTGAAGAGTGGTAGTTTCTAAAGAAAATGGAAAAGGCAAAAAACAAACTGTATCTGAACCTAGAATTCCATAATTTTTAATGTTAGCTGCTTTTCAGAGAAAAGATTTTGTTAGACCAAATAGTTTTATCCTGTTTTTGATACAGAATTCCATGTAGTCCTGGCTGGCAAAACCTGGCTTCTGCTTGGCAGCTAATTTGAAAGGCCACGGCCACTCCTGGCTTCCAAATGGGTTCCAGCTTTAAATGTTTTATATAAGTTGATAGGATTATGATAAATGATACTGCTTCCCACCTCTGATGTGTATGGTCCAGTGATTTGTTTTGAGGTATAATTCCCTTTTATTTATAGCATTGATAAGCACTGTTGAAATAGGGAATATGGTGCTGGAGAGATGGCTCAGAGGTTAAAAGCACTGGCTGCTCTTCCAGAGGTCATGAGTTCAATTCCCAGCAACCACAGTGGCTCACAGCCATCTATAATGAGATCTGGTGCCCTCTTCTGGACTGTAGGCACACATGGAAGGACTGTTTTATACATAATAAATATTTAAAAGAAAAGAAATAAGGAAATAGTTGATTAACTTCAGTGTGGCTACATATTTTTCCTTTTATGTGCAAGAAGTAAAAGAACCAAGCATGGTAGCACATGCTTGTAATTTCAATACTTGGAAGGTTTGGGACAGGAGGTTCAAAAGACAACCTGAGCTATATGAAAGCCCCCCCTCCCCAAATTGCTGAGTGGTTAAGACTGACTTTTGTAAAAAATCTGAATTATATTCCCAGCACATATGTTTGATGGCTGATAACTAATTCTAGCTCCAGGGAGTGCAACCCCTCCTCTCTGGTCCCTAGCACTCACTACATATATGAACATAATGGAGAAGTAAATAATAAAAAGAACAAGAGTCAAACACTATCCCACTATCCAGGCGTTATATACTCATCTCTTTTAATCATTACAACAATCCTGTAAGTTGGGAGTTTCATATGAAAATAACACCTGGCCTTCTAGGGTGATTCTGGTGTCAAAATACAGGAACAACCCTACTATACTGTGTAGGGTTTTAACAGCTCCTGCCTCTCTGCTCAGCTAATTTATCCCCATGTTTTCTGGACCTGTATCTATGGGTCTCTTGTAATGGCTCATTCCTTTAATCTCAGCACCTGGGAGGCTGTGGCAGGTGGATCTCTGGGTTTGAGGCTAGCCTGATCTTCAGAACCAGTTCCAGGACAAACAGCTACACAGAGAAACCCTGTCTCACAAAAACAATGGATTCTTTAAATTTATGTGCTCACAAGATGTAGTATCAGTCAGTGAGGTGCTAGAAACTACACTGTAACCTCATGCAACCAAATCGTTTGGAGGGGCTCGATGGGGGAAAGTATCTAAAACATGTAAAAAAAAAAAAAAACACTGTTGTGCATTCCTACAGTGCTGTGAGGGAAAGAACTAGGTCTTAACATAATAGGTTTTTAGCATGGTTTGTGACTATAAAGGTACTTATACTCTGGCTTCATTGTATGTGTTAACTTTTAATCCAGCTTTAGAAATAAATGATGTGTACAGTGCATCTTAGAAGTATTTGACGTGTGTGCAGTTAAGTTCTTGAGTTTTTCTTAATGGTCTTCAGTTCCGATACTCGTATTAGACTAAGACTGGGCGAAAGCTAATTGCTGATTTACAAAGTAAAATGTAGCTGTGCTCTTCGCTTTGAATACAGTTAGAAAGAATCCATTGTCTCATTGAAATTTAGTTTTCTAGAGCCAGGTGTGGTGGCATGCACATGTAATATCAGAATTCAGAACTCCAGGCCATATGTAGTGAGACCTTGTCTTTAAAACTAAAGGTTCTTTAACTTAAGCACAAGCTTTTACTACTATGTTGGGCATTTTAATTTTCTAGGTTAACACCAAGAGTGTTTGCTGCTTTCAGTATTAGTGTAGTGCGTGCTTTTATTGTTTTTGTTTTTGGAGATGGGGCCCAGACTGGTCTTAAACTCACAGAAATCCGCCTGTCTCTGCTTCCCGAGTGCTAGGATTGAAGGTGTGTGCCATTACTACCTATTGATTTTTTTTTTCTTTAAGATAAGAAAATGTCGACAGTGGATGAAGTAGAGGTAGTATAAATTAGCTCCATGTTTGTGTTAAATTTAAATGTACAAGAAAAAAGTTTGCAGGAGAACTTCTAAGATGGCGTCTTGTCAGCTCTTACCTGAAATTGAAAAACTTGCAGTTATATTACAAGTGTCTCATACATTGTACTTGGTAAAAAATGTAGGAAGAACCTGGAGTGGAGTGCATGCTTTTATATGACTATCTCTCCATTCTATGTTCTTCACATTCACTGAAAACAAGAATCATGTAGTATAGGGTATTGGACTCAAGGAACTTTCCTAGTTCTGGAATTAAAGGTGTGTGCTGCTATGCTAGACTTCTCTTTTCTGTTCTTTTTATGCCTTTTCGTATTTATTGATTGGGTTGTTTTTGTGTGGGATTTTGTCATATGTACAGTTATTACCATAATTAAGTTTTGGGATATTTTTGTCACGTTCCACAAAGATACCATAGTCATTCTCTTACTTTCTTGCTAGTGCTAGTAAAAGAGCAATTTTACTTTCTGTATGTGTATAGTTACCTATTAGGAAATGTTGATCGAGGGCTTGGATAAATAGCTTAGTATTATCCAAGGTAGGGTGTTTGCTTGGCTTCTGGGAGTCCCAGGGTTTGACCTACAGCACCAACAAGGTGATTATTAATCACTTTTTTTTTTTTTTTTTTGGTTTTTCGGTATGCAGAGGATTGCTAGATTTTCCACTTCCTAATGAAGATGTGTATTTTTTTGCTTTGTTTTGAATACTTGCTTGAATTTTCTTGATGTTCAGTTGTCTACACTGTCCCATAGTAACACTGTTAGCAATATTTAAAGTAATGACAAAGAACTGGCAAATATTCAGTGATTGTCATTTTTGACAAACTAAGTAGTATGGTTAGAATCCATTATTCCAGCCAAGAAACAAAAATGGGAAAAGTAGCCGGTATAAAATGGGTTTTCAGTGAATTAACCTGTGAAGAAGAAAATGAGGTAGCTGCTTTTAATTTGTATACCAACCACACTGGTTACTTACAGTTTATTATAATCTTTCATCCTTTCACCAGACTCTCTGACTATGGTTTAATGATCACCTTATTTCTAAAGTTTGGAGTTTTGAAATTTTTGCTCTCTTAAACATGTGTTTCTTATTTGACATTCATGTTGCATAGTAAACAGATGATCATGAAAGAAGATATTGATTGTCTTGTTAGCGACTATAAAAGTCAGATTAATAACTGCAGTAGCTTGAGTGGTGTACAGACTTTATGCTGATAGTCACAACTAATGAGAATTTGAGGGTACAGTAGACACATTAGGCCCAGAAGAAAATGTTCCACAACACTCTGCCCTTCTAACCTTTTCCTCCAGCTCTCCCATTCTTTTGGGATGCTCCCCGAGCCTTGCAGAGCAGGATATAGAAATCCCAGTTAAGGCTTGCCTTTCAACAGTTCTGTTATCTCAGCGCTTTGACCGTTAGAGGTTTCTGTAGTAAGCACATAATCTACTGCCAAAAGAATCCTCTAACCACAGCTGACAGCAGCGCTGGTGCATGGACATAAACAAAAATATTTAGAAGGCGTTAGGTAGGCACAGTCTCCAGTTAGCAATATAATCATGGAAGCTTCCCCACTAGGGCCTGTGCCTTCCCAAGCCACAGACTTTTACCCAAGCTTACAGTATACCAAATGTGAATTCTTTACTGTGGAGTTAACTTCAAATCTAGACAGGAATAATTAGCCCCTTAACAGACCTGCCACTACTGGATCTCATTTTCATACAAGTGTATACTGTATGTTTAATGCCCTTTTACTTAGATTTACTAAGGTAACTGAATATGGACTCTTGTTAGTAAAGGTCCGAAATTAGAGCCAGCTAATTTGAGGTTTTATCTATATTTCTCTTGAATGTCACTTTTGGAATCCCCTGCAGTTCTGATGGATGGCATTAAAGGGATAATAGCATTGAATATTGGGACCACTAGTTAAGCAACTTTTTTTTAAAGGAAAGGAAAGATTCCAGCTGGGCAGCTGTAGTGCACACCTTTAATCTCAGTCAGAAAGTGGATCTTCAAGGCCAGCCAGGGCTACAAAGAGAAACCTTATCTCCAAAACAGGACAAACACGTATAGTAAACTGTATTTTCTAGGAAAAAGTTCATGTTCGTTAATACTAATGTTTTAAAACCAATGCTATTGCTTGGCAGTGGTGGAGCATGCCTTTCTTTAATCCCAGCACTTGGGAGGCAGAGGTAGGTGGATCTCTGCAAGTTTGAGGCTAGCCTGCTCTACAAGAGCTTATTTCAGGACAGGCTCCAAAGCCACAGAGAAACCCTGTCTTGAAAAGCAAAAACAAAAACAAAATGCTTTTTATCAGTAGAACAACATAATAGAGCAAAATTGTAGAGAAGAAATAGCATTAAGACACAAGTAGTTTTCTAGGGATTGGCATTTAATGTTCTTTTTTGGTCTTTTGAGACAGGCTCTCAACTCACCCTGTAGTTTAGGCTGACCTTAAACTTTGCCTCAGGCTCCTGAACACTAAGGTTACAGGCTTGGCCAACCTTCTGATATGTTATACCTTTAACACAGATATTTTTTTTAAAAGCCTTTTCTCTCCTTTTGAGTATTTTCAATACATATTTCCAAATATGGTAACCTCTTGGCTTTAGCTTCTATTGGTGTTAACGAATAAACTAAGCCGGTTTAGGCTTTTAAGTAATTTACTCCAGTTTTGGTTGTTCTGGAAACAGACTTGCTGTATATAGCCAGGTTGGCCCCGTATTGTTTGGGAAGAATTTTATAGACATCAAAATGTGAAAAAATTTATGGTGATTATTTCTAGTCCTCACAAGAAGAGAAATTAAGTAAATATTTTGAGTTATTGGGGAAAATTTTTATATATGTACAGTATAACAAAATAGTTAAGGTAATTTTTCTCTAACAGATAAATATAATCGTGTGTCTATGCTAAACTAAGGAAAACGTGATTCCTTTTCAAAGGACAAATAATTGAAGTGGAGTTTGGTGTGGACGGAGGTGGGAGGTAATGACATGACAAGAGGCCTTTCTGAGGTGTGGTACAGCTGGTGGAGTCAGTTCTTCCATTACAAAATTAGTCCAAGGTCAGGACATGATGCAGACGACTCAAAATTGCTGTGATGGTGAGAGTAGCTATGGCGTGGCCACTCAGGAGGGAAAGGGTCTTGTTACTCTGAAGCAGTATATTTAACCACTGGATTTGTCTTGTAGTATAAAGGCTCCCTTCTTAAAAAATGTAAATTTCCTTGTTGGAGCCAGAATCTCCCTAAGCTAACTATGGCTTAAAATTTAGCAGCCTTAGCCGGGCGGTGGTGGCACACGCCTTTAATCCCAGCACTCGGGAGGCAGAGACGGGCGGATCTCTGTGAGTTTGAGGCCAGCCTGGTCTACAAGAGCTAGTTCCAGGACAGGCTCTAAAAAAGCTGCAGAGAAACCCTGTCTCGAAACAAAAAAAAAAAAATTAGCAGCCTTTAATGTCCCAAACTCTGAGATTATAGGTGTGTGCTTCCGTGCCTAAGGAGTACGTTGTAATCTTAAAAGTATTAAAGTGGGGCTGGAGAGGTGGCTCAGTGGTTAAGAGCACTGACTGCTCTTCCAGAGGTCCTGAGTTCAATTCCCAGCAACCACATGGTGGCTCACAACCATCTGTAATGAGGTCTGGTGCCCTCTTCTGGCCTTCAGACATACACACAGACAGAATATTGTATACATAAAAAATAAATAAATATTTAAAAAAAAGTATTAAAGTGATAATGTTTTTGCATTGACTCTCCCATTTCTTGTTTTTATTAGGTGGTATGGACAAGAAAAAGACTATAACGTGCTAGTCATGGATCTTCTGGGGCCCAGCCTTGAAGATCTCTTCAATTTCTGTTCAAGAAGGTTCACTATGAAGACTGTACTTATGTTAGCTGACCAGGTGTGTGTGAACTTTTGACAGAAATAAAAAATAACTGCAAAGTTATTTGTATGATGGTCAGCATTTCACAGACCACATTGTTGTAAGCCCATGTGTTACTATTCTCTTAAAAAATTATAAAAGGCTGGGCGGTGGTGGCGCACGCCTTTAATCCCAGCACTCGGGAGGCAGAGGCAGGCGGATCTCTGAGTTCGAGGCCAGCCTGGTCTACAAGAGCTCGTTCCAGGACAGGCTCTAGAAACTACAGGGAAACCCTGTCTCGAAAAACCAAAAAAAAAAAAAAATTATAAAAGAAGCCAGGCGGTGGTGGAGCACGCCTTTAATCCCAGCACTCAGGAGGCAGAGGCAGGCGGATCTCTGAGTTCGAGGTTTGTCTTTGTTTTGTGGCCCAACCTGGCTTCAAACTCCCTAGGTTTACCACTGAGAAAAATAAAGTAGAATAGTCCTTTCTAGGAACTGAAAGTCAAAAAGAAAAAGATAAAATATCTAGTCGAGGTTCTGTGGTATCACGAGCAAACTATTACTGAGGACTATAAGGCTTTCTTGCGACATAGCAATTACTCTTTTTCACTATGGAGAACAGGCTGGTCTTGATCCCATAGAGATCTACCTGCCTTTGCCCCCTGAGTGCTGGGCTTAAAGGTGAGTATCACCACATTCAGCAGCCTGTTTTAAATCATTAAATACTAACAGAATAAGTCAAACACCACAAAAGTTTAGGCCTCGATAGCCAGCATGCTTGAAATAAAGGGCTTTGTTCTTTTATTGTTTTCCTAGTGCTGTCATTAATTGAAAGACTGGAGTACTTGAGAAATTGAGTTGCTGCTTTTGTCACTTAACTGTTTTTAATCCCTTTTCTTTTCCAGATGATCAGTAGGATTGAATATGTGCACACAAAGAATTTTATACACAGAGACATTAAACCAGATAACTTCCTAATGGGTATTGGGCGTCACTGTAATAAGGTTAGTTAACTACTCTTGGCATGAAAGAACAAAGAGTAAAATACTGATATGAATTACTTTGATAAATTTTTGAATCTTTAAAAAGCCATAGTAATTGTATTTGCTGTAATCTGCTTAAGAGATTGTGCTAGAAGGATAATCAGCTAACTCTATTAACTTAGTAACTTGAAATATAGTCTCTCCAACTTAGCCCACTAAGGTTAGCTTATTATTTGAAAACATGAAATTCCAAGGGCTTTAATCATCTGTACTTAACTTGAACAATTGTATCTAGTTTTCATTCACTTAAATAGTGAAAACATTTACCTTTGATCCTTCTTGAGTGGTATAAATCAGATTCTAATTTTATAAACTCTATAAAGTGTGAGTTTGTAATATATGTGCTTGTGCCAGTATGGGAACCATTGACCCATCTGTCACTATGGCGTTAATCCTTGCTGGCTGAGCATGGTTGATGCTGAGAATTCTTTAGTCCTTGGATTGGGGTATTTAAAAGAATAACTTTTGAGCCTGCTTCAAAAGTAGCTTACAGTTTGGGTTCCCAATTGGGTGAGTTCTCCACCCTCCATGCTGTTACAGGAAAATACTGACCAGTGATTGAATATTCATATAGCAAAATGAGAGCTTATTGGGGGTTTCTGACAATGGTTCCATATTCGGGGTGATTAGGTTGTAGTGACGCATGATTGCAGTTAGAAACTAATGATATTGAACTTTTGTCTGCAATGCTTAGTTTTATTGAGTGAATTGCTTTCTTTATTCATTCAATGTTGAGCTCGGGCAGACAGGCAGCATTGGCAATGCACGAAGCATGTTCCAATCTGATGATCTCAGAAATTCTCAACTTCAGGACAACTGTGGGGAGGGAGGGGGGCTTTTTTTGTTTTTGTTTTTGTTTTCTTTTTTTTTTTTTTTGTGGTTTTGTTTTTTTTTTGTTTTTTTTTTTGGAAGGAAACTTTCCATTTGTTAACCAGTTAGGGAATGTGGTGTTTTAGGTCCAGCTGTAAATGTTTACCTTTGTTTGCCTGTATGAATGCCAACTTGGAGCCATTATATTAGAACTGGTGTTGCTTGTTAATGTGAGATTAATGTTGGTCTGACCAAGTTTTAGATTTTTCACTGAACTTCATATATTGAAGGGTTTTACAGCCATGTAATTTGTCTTGCATTCCCAGATTTCATTTAAAGAAATGTGGCTTCTCTCTTTGAAGCAGCCAGGTTCTTAGTTATTATTCTAAAACCTGGTAATTGGTTAGAAGAAAAATTTGGCCTTACATTTTTCTCCTACAGTTTTGGCAGTTTGACTCTTCTTTTAGCCATTTCCCAGCCCTCTCCTTCCTGTTTTCTTACCCTTAAACACCCATTATCCCTACGTGGTCCCTGTTCTGCTTAGTGACAGAGCAGTAAGTACATGGTTTTTGCCTTCACTTTAAACAGTGGCCTAGGTAGTAACACTTCACGCTCTTCCTCTCCCCCCTTATGAATAGTTGTCTTAATCACATACATGTCTTGGATTCCATGTTCCTTTTTTAGAATCTGTGTACTCCATACAGTTAGTCAAATGATTTTTGTGGCGCTGCTTATCTGGAGCTGTTCTCAGAGAGATTATTGGACAGAAGTGAAGTGTTTTATTTAAGATTCAAATATAAATGCTTCTCTTGAACACTTTAGTGTTATGTTTCTGTAGTTGGTTTTTTTGTTTTGTTTTGGTTTGGTTTTTTTTTTTTTTTGTTTTGGTTTTTTTGGTGTTTTCTGTACTGTAGTTTGAATTGCCCATTATGTAACACTGGTTCCTTCAGTCAGCTTGTGCCAGTAGTTTATACCCACGGGGGATCAGGCTTGATGGGGTGTGAGCAGCTTCCGAGTTTGGCTTTTGAAGTTAAAATTTCTTACTTGAAAATTGTTCTGAATTTGATATTTAGGAGTAGCCACTCCAATCTTAGTGAATTTGCTCATCTCGTCCAGTAATCGGCCCTGCATGCTTTTAAAAATAAATTTTAAGGTGACTAAATGCCTTCTACCTCTTCCTTACTGAAGATTTTTCCCCCATTCATTCTTTTTTGGGGGAAGGGCAGATTGTGATATCAAAGATTGCAGATCCAAATTCCCCATTTTTTTATTTAAAAAAGAAAAAGCCAAATGTCACCATTGCTATCCCTGTTTCAGGCAGTGACACAATCATAGTGGCATTAAAAACATAAGTATTCTAGAATTCAATGTTGTTGAGCTCATGATTTTTATTTGGAAACTGAGAAGCTACAGTGCTTGGTGGAAGAAGGATGGCATTTGGCTACCCTGTTCTTTCTCTAATGCCTCGGTGTTGCCTGTCTGCGCCGGCCATTGTTGCAATGTACGCAATACTGTTTGATGCACTGCCACCTCTATTGTCTGTTCAGTGTTTAGAATCTCCAGTGGGGAAGAGGAAAAGAAGCATGACTGTTAGTCCTTCTCAGGACCCATCTTTCTCAGGATTAAACCAGGTCTGAAACTGTCTCCTATTCCAACCTCAACCCCAAAGTCATGTGCTTTTCTTTCTTATTGTTTCGTTTTAATTTTATTTAATTCTGGAGAATATAGATCTTGCTCAAGCACCTCTTACGTTGGCATTATTCAGACATACTTGGCAAACATGTAACATTACTAAGATATTTTTGTGGCTTTTGCTTAAAACTTTAAAAAGCTTAGAGAAAACTTAAATGAAAATAAGATTATTTTAGATCAACAGCATTGATATGAGGAAATGCTGTTAGTTTAGTATTGGAACCTTTACTTTAAAAATAGACTTGAGATAGACTAGTTTTAAAAATGTATTTGGAGTTGGAGAGCTTACTACACAGTTAAGTCTCATGTGCTATATTGACTGCTCTGCTGTACTTTCCTCTCCTTCCTTAAGAGTCTCAGGTAAGTAGAAGTCAGTTCACATCTAGGATTTCTCAGTGGTTGCTTAAAGAGGATTATACGCTCTAGACTAGAAGACATTGTATTTATAACAGAATAGTGACAGTTGAAGAAAAAACAAACTACCTGAATATATAACCCAATTTAGATTTGGGCAGGCTAAACCACCCAATAATTTAATCACTTTACATTTTCTTTTACTTTTCTAGAAATTGTAGCTGTGCCCTCCATGTGAATTTGTTTTTGGTTTTTTTTTTGTTTGTTTGTTTGTTTGTTTTGTTTTTTTGTTTTTTTGAGGCCTGGTCTCCAGCCCTAGGTTGGCCTGAAACTTGATAAGTAGATCAGGTTGGTCTCAAACTCAGAGACATCCTACCTCTGCCTCCAATTAAAAGTGTATGCTGCCACGCTTGATCCAATATGAATTTTTATAGGCAAAGGAACATTTACTTTAGGATGTGAATTTTGGTGCTTCTGGAACCCACAAGTCCATAATTTGATGCCACCTACCTTGAGAATACAATATTGGCATAAATAACCAAAATTGAAGAAATAAGCAATCTGGCTTAATACTGGCTTAATCACCTAAGTTACCTTTCATTTATTTTCTGCACTGCCTCTGTTTTGGTTTTGCATTTAGTTGTTTTCAGTACTCTCCAGGGGGCAAGCTCCTCCTGCACAAAGGGTTTCAAGTACTCAAGAGTTACCTTATCCCAGAAAAGAAATGCCAACTATTGGATTGAGTGTGGTGGCACATGCCTATAATTTGGTAGGAGGAGGAGGATCACAGCAAATTCAAGGCCAGGACTAGTTACATAGGGAGTTCCAGGTAACCCAGGCATACTGAGACCTTCTCAAAAAATAACTCCAAAAAGAGCTTACTGCTATGGCTAAATAAATCTTGCTGGAATAAGAGTACATAAGTTAAATTGGTCGTTACAGAAAGAAACAAATTTTAAAAACTTAATAGCCTGCAAGGCCAGCCTGGTCTACAAGAGCTAGTTCCAGGACAGGCTCTAAAAACTACAGGGAAATCCTGTCTCGAAAAACCAAAAAAAAAAAAAAAAAAAAAAACTTAATAGCCTGTTTTACTTACCCGTTTATCTGTACATTTTGCTTACATTTTGTAGCATAACAGTTTGATAATCTAAATAAATGCTTTACTATTTTGTTTATATTATATAAGCTAGTTAGGTTGCAAATAATTAATGCAAGTTCTCAGAAAGGTAGTTTGTCCCAGTCACGAAAATTGCCCGAGTCTCTGCAGATGCAACCCTTATACTTAACTGGCACTTACTTTCCTTATTTGGTTCTTTTTCTTTCTGTAGTTTCTTTAAAGATTGGAGCATTTGAGGAGTTAGTATTTGGCTTAGGTTTTGGGTTTTTTCTTTTTGCTTTTTTTGTTTGTTTTTTAATACTGTTTCCTCATTTTTGAGTACTGAGCTGCTTGAGTCTGGTTGTTTACACAGTATCCACTTACTGAGTTGTGAATGGAGATTTAGCTTTGAGTAGCAGCTGCCAGATATAATCCACATTAGCACACTTCCCCTTCTCTTTGAAGAACTGAATGGAGTAATCCAATTCCATGACCTAGGAATTGTTTTCAGTGCCTTCACACTTAATATTCTTTGTTGTTACTCTGTTTTCAGTGTCATTCTGCAGAACTGTGTGCTCGTTTACTGATACTGGTTTTCGTATTAAGAGGAATGTGAGCTAAATGCATTAAAATGCTTTCCCATATTCCTAAATAACTTGATTGCTAGAGAGTTTAATATTAGATTTACAGGGCTTTTGTTGTCCGCTTATATTAATTTATTTATCACTAGTAATTGTTTTATAGTAAACCAAATAAAAGTATAGGCATAATAGCTGGCAGAAACAGGGTTTGTTTTGTTTGTTGAAACAGGCTTTTTATTTATTAATGTATCCCTGGCTAGCCTGGAACTTTCCTTGTAGACCAGGCTGGCCTTGAAAGAAGAGATCTGCCTGCCTTTGTCTCCCAAATGCTGGGATTAAAGGCATGTGCTACCAGGCCTCACTGATCTTAACATGAATAGATGATTTGTTTACTTGTAATAAGAGTTTAAAAAGATTACGATAGCAGTTTCTATATTGGTAAAAGAGACCAATATAGTGGTTTAACGAAAATAATAAAATGTAGGTGTAATTAGAAGAGACACAGTAGTCTCGTTGTATATAGTATCACTTGCACACAGATATGTCAAGCTTGATAATGTTGATGATAGGATTTTATTATAGTATGGCAAGTAGGGCTTGTATAAAAGTTAAAATTTCAAATAAATTGGTAAAAATTAATTTTGTTGCCTTTCATCAAAAAATAATTTTTCTTTTTAAAAATACAGTTTTGTAGATCAAATTTGAATTACCTAGGAAAAAATGTGCTGTTCTTTATTCCCTGGCTGCCATATAGATGGTGTACAACTAAACATTTTTTTCTAAAATGTTAATGTGGCTTTGGGTTAGCTTGTTTAAACAGATAATTTGAAAGCCACCTTAAATGCTTTAAATTTCAATTTTTGGTTG
Source organism: Arvicola amphibius (assembly GCF_903992535.2). NCBI lineage: Eukaryota > Metazoa > Chordata > Mammalia > Rodentia > Cricetidae > Arvicola > Arvicola amphibius. Next base: position 136,058,475 of record NC_052051.1, read on the forward strand.
AACATTTTATATTTTTTAGATATCTTATGAAACAATGTAGTGCATGCTCTTGTTTTTTATTATCTTAAATGGTTTATTTTGATCAGACTTTGAGGATTATGTTATTTAAATAATTAGCCTTTTATTAGCATACTGAAGAGTGACCTGGGAGGAAAAGAGTCCAGAAAGCTTGTACATAAATTTTGGAACATGCTTGTTTTACCCATTAAAAACGGGCTTTCAAATTTCATGTGGTTAAACAGCATTCTTGACAACTCTGCCTTGGGACATGTGTGTGTATGCATATATACACACGCACACACATACTCACTGTGTGAAGATAGGCTACTTACTATGTGTATAAGAACTGGGCACGTCAAGTTACATAAATAAGGATAATGGTTGGGGGTTACTTATGAAGAATAGTAAAAAGTCTTATTGGGATGCTAAATCTATTATCTGTTCATTTTATATTTCATTTTGATATTTGGATATATACTTGTTTAATTGAAAAAAAGGCTAGAGGCCTAATTTCTCTTTGTTTTTCTTTTAAAGTTATTCCTTATTGATTTTGGTTTGGCCAAAAAGTACAGAGACAACAGGACAAGGCAACACATACCATACAGAGAAGATAAAAATCTCACTGGCACTGCCCGATACGCTAGCATCAATGCACATCTTGGTATTGAACAGAGGTGAGTCTTATCAAATCCATAATGGAAGCAAGCAATTGATGGGTTTTCTTGAGTTTATATTAAAGTTTCTTGGTGTCTTAAGGGTGCTTCTTGGCTGAGGATTAAGAAATTGCTTATTGTTGTACCTTTTCCTTTTAACTAGTGCAGAAAAGCCAGCTAAATTAATGGCACTTTTTATTTTCTTTCTTGAAAGTTGTCTCTGGGCTAGAAAGTTAAATGTCTAATATGGTGACACATGCCTGCCGTCTCTTAGCTGTAGGAGGCTGAAGCAGGATGATCAGAATTCAAGGCCATTCTTGGCTATATGACAGGTACTAGCTAAGCAGGGTCCATATTGTGAGACCTTATCTAAAAAAAGAAATGAAAAAACAAAAGCCTATTAAACATGGATGTTGGAAACATAATTAGTATTAACATCTCTTTGCAGTTTAACATACCTACTTTTTAAGTACTGATCTTCGGCATTGTGTATTTTAGTGTTGTGACTTGTGCTTATCAATGGAGTTGGCAGTGTGAACCTGGGAGAATGGAGCCTAAAAATGGGGTAGACTAAATTTTCATGCAATAGCTAGCTTTATTCAGAGCATTGGACAATTTATAATCTTGAGGGTTAAGATAAGTCACATAAATGTCCAGTCACAGCGACAAACTGCACAAACGGCACATGGCAAAAAATGTTTTTCCGTGGAGGCATATAAACAAACAATAGCCAGTTGTTATGAATAATCTGAATGAACTCCTATCCCCTACCACCTGGGAGGGGCGCGAAAGCGCATTCCAAGAACAATTCCATGTTTTTGGAGAAAACTGAGATTGCAGTACTCTTATTTACTTAAAAACACTTTGAATTCTTCTTACATGACTTCATTCTTCTGCTGGGTTCCAATAACTTGGGTTCCAGAATTTGAGTTCCAAGGGGTGGTGAGGATTCATGGGTCACTTTTACAAGGAAAGTAGTGTAACAGGCTCATGCCTGTAATCTCAGCGCTTTGGTAGTCTGTGACAGGATTAGGTCTCAGTTTGAAGTCAATCTCAGGATAAATAAAAATTATGAGATTTGTAATAAACCAAAATGTGATTGGAAGACCATGATCTGTTTTCCTGTTTTTTTGTTTGTTTTGTGATGGTGGTGGCGGTGGTGGTGTTTTTGAGTTCCTTTTGATTTTTGGTTAGTGTTCCCTCACTAACAAACAAAGGAAAAAGTGCTGTCTTTAGGTTGAAATGTGGGAAGAGAAATAGTAAATTTCTGAATACTCTGAGATGTATACTGTGATTGCATTCACTTTGTGGATGCTTTTTTTGTTTGTTTCAACATCTGTAGAAGATCTTTAGGAGTTGAACTTTAAGATATCTAATACTACTTGTTTTTCATTATTAGCTTTTAGAGAGTTAGCTAGCTATATTGTCGTTCTTTAAGTTCTGATAACCTTGTGTAGTTAACCAATCCATTTAGAACTTTAATACTCTAATTACCGAATTTTGTAAGACACCCAATAGTCTTTGTCATTTTTGAACATTGTTTTTTATATGTACTTAGTTTTTATATTTTTCACTATCTGGTTCATAAAATAACATTCTCTTTTCTAGTCGCCGAGATGACATGGAATCTTTAGGATATGTTTTGATGTATTTTAATAGAACCAGTCTGCCCTGGCAAGGGCTAAAGGTAAATCAGACTCAAATTACTGGGGATTGTTTTTGTGTATCTTATCTGAAGGAAAAATATGAGACAGGTGATCCCAGAACTTGGGGAGTGGTATTGGCCCAGAAGATTAAGAGCAACCCTAGACGGCATACATAAGTAAGGAACCAACCCTTCCGTCTCAGGAGAAGGAGCATTGAAAGGGGAGAGTAAAAAGAAAGTAGATACTGTGGAGGTGTCCTTTAAAGTGTTTTCCAGATTTGAGTTTCAGCCAAAGTTAATTTGCTGTTGCCTTTAATTTGGGGGAATAAATTAACCATTTCAGTAAGAAATTAGTTAAAAGCAGTTGTTAAACCTGAAGGCTAGTGTTCTTGTGCTGGTACTAATTGGTGACAGCCCGCCTTATCTAGATAGAAGCATCATAAGCACAGGGCTTGTGATGTTGGAGTGTGCTTTTGAGAGTATGTAGAATAAATGTAGAATTTGTAATAGCTGTTTTAAACCTTTAAAGGAAAATAGTACAATGCTTAGTTCTTAGTGAGCAGCTTTATCCGATAGACTTGATTCCAGGTGTTCTTTTCTTAGCTCTCACATGCTGAATCTCTATATATTCTGTCTAGTGCTTTTAAGTATTAAAACTGCTGCCTTTCTTTTAAGTATTAAATCAATCTTTGAACAACCTTTTATAGGCTGCAACAAAGAAACAGAAATATGAAAAGATTAGTGAAAAGAAGATGTCCACTCCTGTTGAAGTTTTGTGTAAGGTAAGTGTACATGATGAGTATTCAAAAATAATTCACATGGCCAGGTGTGGTGGTACACACCTTTAATCACAGCACCTGGGAGGCAAAGCCAATCTGATCTATCTAGGCAGCCAGAATTTGAGTAGTAAGACTTTTCTAAGTAAATAAAAACTGGAGAGATACCCCTTCATGATCAAAGGCACGTGCCATGCTAGGTGTGGTGTCATAGTTGTGCCTTTCTTTAATCCTGGCATTCCAGACTCAAGAATCGGGGGTTCGGGGCTGTGTAGAGAGATCCCAAAAAACAAAAGTAGTATTTGCTGCTCTTACAGGAGGTACAAGTTCAGTTGCCAGCGCCCATATTGAGTGGTTTGTAACCACTAGTAACTCAGGCTCCACTTTTCTTGCTTTTATCCTCTTTGGGCACCAAGCACACATAAAGCGGGTACAGTGTACATATATAAATCTTTTTTTTCCATCTTTACGTGGCTTTATTTTAACCTCTATTTCTTTTATTTTAACTTTTGACCTTTTAAAAAAAATTTTTTTTTTATTAAAAATTTCCATCTCCTCCCCTCCTCCCACTTCCCTCCCCTAAATAAGTCTTTTAAAAATAATTCAATATAAAGTTCAGTGGGATGGCACAGTGAGAAGATACCTGCCATCGAGCCCGATAGCCTCAGTTTGATATTTGAGATAAGTGGTGGAAGGAAAGAACCAACTCCCACAAGTTGTTCTGTTCCACGTGCATGCTATAGCACATGTATCCATACACATACGGAATAAGTAAAAAGTAATCACTTTAATAAATAAATTTTTTAAAAAGGCAGGGTTTCTCAGTAGTGATGGAGCCAGTCCTACAATTCAGTCTGTAGACCAGGCTGGCCTTGAACTCGCAGAGACCCACCTGCCTCTGCCTCCCTAGTGCTGGAATTAAAGGCGTGTACCACCGCCTGGCAAAAGAAGCAAATCTTACATTAACAGACATCCTATCTCAGCGTAGGGAAAAATCATCCTAGTAATTTTCTTAGTAAGACAAAAAAAAAAATCAGTTGTTTTTGTTATTATCTGCAGAAAAAAATTCTGAATTGTGCTATAGAAAAAGGTGGTTTCTTTCACAGTTGTTTTAGGGTTTCTATTGCTGTTATGTAACAAACACTGTGACCAAAAGCAACTTGGGGAGAAGGCTTTTGTTTCATTTTAGAACTCTCAGGCCGTACTCATCTCTGAGGGAAGTCAGCAGGAGTTTAAGTCTGGAACCTGGAACTAAGGAGCGAAAGCAGCCAGTGGAGGGCTGCTGCTCAATGGCTTACTCCCCAGTGAGAAAGGGCCCTCCTACATCAATCATTCAATCAAGAAAATGATTCAATCTGGTGGGGGCATTTTCTCAAGTTAAACTAGCCAGGACAACATATATTTTCCTAACTTGGTGTTTTTGCTTTTCACTTTTTTTTTTTTTTTTTTTTTAATGTTGACTCAATAGGGGTTTCCTGCAGAATTTGCCATGTACTTAAATTACTGTCGTGGGCTGCGCTTTGAGGAAGCTCCGGATTACATGTATCTGAGGCAGCTATTCCGCATCCTTTTCAGGTCAGTTGTTAATCCCTAGTGGTTGCAGAGGCTGAAAGATGGCTTATGGAGACCATACTGATCTTGTTGGCAACTCAGATTTGGTTCCCACCACTCACATTGGGCAGCTCATAACCACTTACCTGTAGCTTCACAGGATCACATAACCTCTAGCCTTCGTGGGTGTTTGCTCGTGTACAATTGCCCCTCCTCCCACCCTCAGTGTATGTTTTACATATACATAATTAGGAATAATTTTTGCCCCATCCTAGTGGCTGCATATACAGAATAACAAATCCCCTAATCTAAGGCTCAGTGGTCACAGGCTATTAGATTGTATAACCTCGGCACATCAGAAGCTGCACCCATAAAATCTCACCAACATGACAGCTTAAATTAGGTAAGGATTGCTGAGAGCAGGAGAAATTGTCTTCCTCAGGGAAGAGTACACAAGGTGGTTATGCGATACCAAGTAGTCAGCCCTGAAAACATACATAACGTTACACATACTGAGCAGGTTGTACTCATGGATGAGAGAGAGACAGAGAGAGAAAGACAGAGACAGACTGACTAACAACAGTTTATGAAAAATGGTTATGGTTTCTTTTTTCTTCAAAACAGGGTTTATTTTTGGTGCCCTGGAACTCACTCTGTAGATCAGGCTGGCCACTCACAAGAGATCCGCCTGTGTCTCCCAAGTACTGGGATTAAAGGCGTGGCCTGGCTGTTTGTTTTTATTTATTTGTTTGTTTGAAGGTAGGTTATATAGACATTTTTGGAGAGAGGAAGGGAAGGGGAGACGTTATGTAATTACATTAATCTCAAAATAATTTTAGAAGTAAATGATTTTTTAAAAATCGTTAAATTGTAATTTGAATCGTACAGAAATCTATTCTGTGCATGTATTTAATCCCAGCTTTTAGGCAGAGTTCCAGGCCAGCCAGGGCTACACAGAAAAACCTTGTCTTGAAATTATGTGTTCCTTCTCCCAAGAAAAAGAAAGGGGCATTAAAATACAGATTCTGCCAGAGGGCTACAGAGACTCCAGCACTTAGAAGATAGAGGTAGGAGGATTGGGAGTTCAGGGTCATCATTAGTTCTAGAAATGATGTCCCAAGATACTAACACCACCTCCCGCACAAAGCTGCCAGTTGTGTGCATGCTCCCTAGGAGGTGCTAAATAAATCTTTCTAGGTAATTGACAGCTTGACTCACTGTAGTTGCTTATTCTGGGTTTTTTGTTCTTATTGTTAGCTTGTTTTGTTTTTCCATTTCTAGTATGCCCCTATGGAAGTTTCTGTTTTGATTTTGTTTTGTTTTTTAAGGCAGGGTCTCACTATGTAGACCAGGCTGACTTTGAACTCAGTAGATCTGTCTTACTGAACACTGGGGTTAAAGGCTTGTGTCACTGAAAATTTAAAAGGCAGTTTCTTTTTGAAAAGTTTTTTTTTTTAATCTAATTCACCAGACCAGAGTGGCTAACATTTTCCTTTCAGTTGTGACATGTAAGAAGTAAATAATTATTTAAAGTCACTTACAAGAAGAAAAATCTTACTTACCATGCTTATGACAAAATACTCTAAAGAGGCTCCTTGGAGCTGGACACAGTGATGCTTTCCTTTAATCTCAGCCTTCTGGAAATAGGCAAGCAGATCTGAGCTTGGAGAGTTCTAGGCCAACTGGGGCTACATAATAGGAAAAGAAATGCCCTCAACTGTCTTGAGAGGTGAGTAGGCTTTTTAGCTGGACGGTATTAAAAGGTTAACATGGCATTTTATTTTTCAGGACCCTGAACCACCAATACGACTATACATTTGATTGGACGATGTTAAAGCAGAAAGCAGCACAGCAGGCAGCCTCTTCCAGTGGGCAGGGTCAGCAGGCCCAAACCCCCACAGGCAAGCAAACTGACAAAACCAAGAGTAACATGAAAGGTTAGTAGCCAAGAACCAAGAGACGTTACAGGGAAAAAAAATTAAATACAAATTGGGTAATTCATTCATTTCTAACAGTGTTAGATCAAGGAGGTGGTTTTAAAACACATAAAATTTGGCTTGTATTTAAAAAAAAGACGTCCTTGGAAAATTTGACTACTAACTTTAAACCCAAATGTCCTTGTTCATATATATGTATATGTATTTGTATATACATATATGTGTGTATTATATCATTTCTCTTGGGATTTTGGGTCATTTTTAACAACTGCATCTTTTTTACTCATTCATTAACCCTTTTCCAAAATAAACATTTGGTGTTGGGAATATGGTATTGCCAATCAATCCAAAATCCTAGACCTAACACTTGTTGATTTTTAATACAGAATCTGGTTAGCCATGGTATTTTGACTTACTTTCAAGACTAACAGTGTTAAGATATTTATACATTGTTTGTTTGCATGCTAATGCTTTATTTAGCATTTAATGGGAAAATGTGAACATGATCTAATTTTAAGAGGTGAGTCTTGGCATTGCCTTCAGCATTTCTATCTTCTCAATTGAAGAGCACCTTGTTAACTGCAAAGCTCGGCATATCTTCCTAAATCAGAAATTCTCTCTCTGCTAATGAACTATGGCAGATCTTAATTTCATGATGATTCTTTAAAGGAGTGCTTTATTGAAATGCGGAGGAACTTTAGGCACTAGGGTTCATTCAATGGGAATTGAAGCCTGCAGTTAGACCTTGTCAATTGAAGATAACTGAGGCAAATGCCATTAAACTGCTAGTCTGTCTCTGTCTCTGTCTCTTTCTGGCACTTTTAGTGCTTCTAAGGAGTAGAACTGTCAGAGCACAACATCACTCCCTATTCCCGGTGCCTTAGAGTTCAACTCCTGCTTCCATGTTGTCTCCCCTTCTGGGGCTTACCTATTGATGCCTGCCTGCTTTGTGCAACTGGTGGGCAGGTAAGCTTTGGTTTTTGGTTTCTAGTTACTTTATTTCTGAAAGACTGCTCTAGTCTGAATGTGGTTTCCAAATATTAGTATTTGTTAGTGTTAGTAATATTCTGTATTTTTAGTGTTGCATTTAAATAATTTTTAAACTTACAAATAGATTGTAGGCCGGGTGTGGTTGCAAATGCTAATACAAGCATTTGGGAGGCAAAGGCACGCGGATCTCATGAGTTCAAGGCCTGCCTGGTCTACAGAGTGAATTTCAGGACATCCAGGGCTACATAAGACCCTGTCTTTGTTAAGAACAGCTTCTAGTATCTGAGGAACATTTGAAGAAATGGAATGAACTGATGTCCATCCTTGTCCCAGCAGCTCAGTAAAGTTGAGGGGCTTCCTTTCTGTGTTTCTGTATTTGGGAAGGATCGAGTTCAAGATTTGGTGGAGGAGGGGTTTCTATGATGAGGCCTGAGCCTAAGCGGTTGCTCAGGGTGTTCAGCCTCTGTACCTTAGTTGGGACTTGGATATCTCCTTTGTCTCTTAATACTGTGTAAGTGATCTTCTGATGAAGTAGGTGACAAGTATTTGTGAGAAGTGGAGAGAGTCTCTTAACTAAGATATTAAGCAATGCCTATGTTTTTGCCTTTTTCATGAAATGAAGCCTTTTTTTTTTTTTTCTCCAAAAGCTGGCTGGGATAATAGGATCCATCACAAATTGCAGCTTCTAGAACATTTTTTTTTCAGGCATTCAGCAGCCTTCAGAAAGAAGTATTTTCATTTTGACCTAGTTTCTTTGTTCTAATTTCCTATGTGTTTGTTACTCAGTATAAAAGCAGAATTTTTGTCCTGCTTTATCCAGGTATTAAAGACGAGAAGTTGGATCCACTGAGTTAGTATGTTTCCTTGGAAAAGAAAAGTGATTAAACTTAAGTTTAAGCCACCTTCTCTGTATTGTAACTTTTTCATAAAAGTAACTTAAAATCATAAAACAGTTACAACACCAATAGACACAGTGGTCGTGCAAATTATTACATGTATATGAACCTACAGTGTTCTGAAATATGAAAATTTCAGTAAATACCTTAATGACTGCTTTCAAAAGGTGCATTTCTAAGACCAGGTTCAGTGACATGAATGCTTATAGTCTTAGCTACTGGGAGATTGAGACGAGGATTGCTTGAGCTCAAGAGTTATTGGCCAGTGTTCCTTTTCAAAGGGAGGGCAGGAGGGTGGAATGGGTTACCAAGAGGGTTTTTGTTGGTTTTTTTGGGGGGGGGTTGTTTGTTCTTGTTTTTATTTATTTTTTACCTTGAGCAAAATACTGCTTGCCACTAAAATATACGTCAGTCTGGGGCTAGAAAGTGCTAAGTTGGAAAGTGCTTGCCTTGTATGAATGTGGGCCTGAGTTCAGTTCTCTAGAACCTCCATTTTAAAAGCCAGCAAGGACTGGGAAGTGTTTGGCACACACCCTAAATCCCAGCACTTGGGCATAGAGCAAGCAGATTTCTGTGAGCTTGAGGCCAACCTCAAAATGGTGAGACAGAGACCCTGTCTCAGCAACTAAGCTAGCAAACTGTAATGAGGTTTGCTTGTACGCCCAGCCCCAGCTAGCAGGGTGGAGACAGGCAAAACCTTGGGACTTCCTGGCTGGCCCTATAAAGCCTAATAATAAGCTGTGCCACTATCCAGAATATGCAGTAAAAGAGGACTTTCGACTCCTTAACATTCGTGAAATTAGTGTTCGCACAGAAAGCTAAGAAAAGTGCACCTGCCGTAAGGGTGCTATGAAATAAGCATGAGAAAATTAGTCTTAGACCCTCTGCCACTCACATTATATAGGTGATTCCAAAATAATAGGATGTATAAAACAATACTTAGTGTTTATATATATGTGCTCACTTAGCTAGTGTACGCTTCTTATGTCATGGGTGGATCTCTGATCTCTGCTCTGATAACTTTGCATTAGGCCTTTCAGTTACTGCATTCTAAAGCCAATCAAGACCAAGAGAAAGGATTTCCCTTAATGTCTCTTAGATTTTTTCCTGCAGTGCTGAAGTGCCCCTAAGATTGAATTTTTTTGCTTCTATTTGTGTAGCAAAGAGAAGATGAAAAACTTCTCCCTCTGAACACTTAACAATCCATTTAATAAGTGTTCTTCTACTGTTTATGATTGTCAGAAAGGTACTTGTTTATGATCTAGAAGAGGCAAAGAAATATTTTATGAACATTTAAATACTTCAGTTAATTTTGATATACCCACAAGTAGCTGATGCAGTAGAACAAGTTTGAGAGTGGCCTTGACCTTCTAAGACTTAAGTGTTTTCCCTCACACTAACCTAACTCTGTCAGTGATCCTCAGAAGCCTAAAGGGCTTTACCATGTGTAGTTTAACCTTTTCCAACTTCACCAACTGCTGCCAGGAACACAGCTGATAATTCAGCAACTTAACCCAAAACAGGAAAGGGAAGACCTAGCGATGCCTGGAGAAACTGACTTACCCTGAATACACTCAGTCCAAAGAAGACCTGGGAACTGAATCTTTGCTGAAACCTGGGATTTTCGTCAGCTTCTCTCATTGTGGACAGAAAAACTGGAAAGAGCAACAAAAGAAATGAAGAAAATGCGAGACCTTCAAGGCTCCCTGGGCCTGTTAACTCTCTCAGCTCAGGTTCTGTGATGGCTGTCAGAAGGCCTGGGAGAGCACTGTGTAATGCCCACCATCTGCCAGTTGGGACAGATTCCTTTGTAACAGGTATGTTCAGTTTAGCAACTATGGAAACTATTAGAAAATGAGTCTGAGTAGAGAAGTCAGTCATTCAGATCGTTTTTAGTCTGTTGGTCCAATTTAAGGAGGAATTGAACCTGTCGCACATAAATTGCCGGTGTGCAATCAAAAATACTTTCATAGTGTTCATTTTGTAGAGCAGAGTTGTTTAGTTTCATACATACTGGCAGCTTAATTCAAAATTACCTGGCTTAATCATGTATAACCAGAAGACCATAGGAGAATATTGTAGGAAAAGTTACTTAATACAACAAATGATACTGTATGTTGATTGAGTTGAAAATAACTTTAAATGGTTTTGTTCTTATTATACTGTGGAAGGAGCCTAAATTTCAAACACCCACCACAAATATATAAACCTTATCACTGCATGAACATCCTTTAACTGGATGATAGACCTTAATTATAATATCATTAATACAGAGGTATGCAGAGACAGGAGGAACTGTCAAAACATAACTATATCTGTTTAAAATGGATTCTAGCTATCTTTTTAAAAATTAAGACATGTTTGCAGTGAATTCCTGAATAAAGGTATTTCTTGTAGATTTCTTTTTGAGGGGATAAAGTATGATTGTTACATAAAATAAGCACTTTTTTCCTGTTTAAAGAGTAGCTTAATTCCTGGATCGTCACAGTAACCTTGCAACTTTGGTAATAGTCTTTACTCTCCCTCTCTTTCAGGAAAAGAAGAGTTTCATCCCCCATTTTAACTGATGTCACAGTGAAGATTTACTCTGGAACCAGAAGTGCTACCCAGGCTGCAAGATTTTTAAAACAAAAACTAAAGCTCACTGGAAGAGACTATGCTTAGTGGAAGAGACTGAATATTGGAGGCCTGCTACTGTGTTTTTCCTTCTTGATTACTACCTAAGAACTGCTCATTTGAGGGATGTCACCTGGGTAGAAAGAACATCCTACCATTGACCCGTCTAGCTAAAGAACTAAAACTGGATTTGACTACTTTATTCTACCAGGAATATTGTTAGGCTAATCTTCAACCAAGCCCTAAACAGTTGTAACCAGAGACTGAACTAGCTGTTCCACAAAGAAAGACTTTTTGACCTAGAACTTCCCTGTTATTAAAAACTAAGTTGTTTTGTATTTGGCTTATAGTTTGTTAGTGACTGGTTTTCCACTTCAGACCTGATTGTGTGGAGGGATACTGAGTGTAACAAAATACTAAAATATAATCACATGATTACAGCAAATTATTATAAAGGGGAGGAGCCCTAATTTTTGTAGCCAGGAAAATCATGCTTATTTTTACAATTTATGAATAACTTTCATAGTTAAAGCCAAATACTGATGGGGGTAAAGGTCATTTCTATTTAGCTAGTCCATAGTTTCTAGATTTTAAATAACTTTTAACTTATTACTTTATGAAATTGGAATTAGATTGCGGTCTGGTCAGTTTACAGATGGAATTAGGGTTTGGTTAATAGCCTTTTAAAGTAGGCCTTATTGTGCCTGGGGAGGTGGCCCAATAGATAAAGCACTTAGCACAAAATATGAGGACCAGACTTCAGATCCTCCAAAACTCTTAAGTTGGGTAGATATGGTTATCCACTTGGAATCCCAACACCTGGAAGTAAGAGACAGTGTCCTCAAAGAAAGCTGGCCCAATTGTGAGCTCCAGCTTCAGCAAAAGGCCCTGGGTTGGTATATTCAAGGTGAAGAACCATCGGGAGAGACACCACCTGATTTCAACCTCTAGCCTGAATACAAGTGTGCCTACACTCAAGTATATATACACACACACAAGAGTGCATGTGCACAACAGATTTTTTTGTTTTAAGTTTGCCAGTGCTATTTCATAATCTTAGTGTTTGTTTTCTATGCTCTTAGGATGATGGAATTGGGTTTGTTAAATAGCTGCTCCTGGTTGACAGTGGGAAGGAGGGGTAAAGCACATCATTGCCTTCAAAGCTTAATTGTATTTATTAAGTACATGAGGATGTCTGGTTTTCCTCCCAAATGAAAAGTTCCTAGTTAACTGGTCAAGAAATGCTTATTTAAAAAAAATGATTATAAATGTCTGATACTGACTTTCCCGTTTTAGTCTTAAAAACCTCTGTAATAAAGAGTAAGCAGTAGGGTTATATTCTAAATCCCACCAAACCCAAAGGAAATCTCACCAATGTTGGCTGGGGGAGAAATACATTACTGGCCAAAGCATGGTTTTTCTGTAATGTGGTAGGTTTGGTTTTGATTTTTGTTGAAGTTAAATGGTCGGAAATGTAATTCAGTCATCTGGGGGTTTAGAAGGGAATAGACAAAAATGGCTCTTGCTTATTTGATGTCCAGCTTATTAAGGGTATCAATAGGTGGGCATGTTTATTCTGTCTCTAGCCATAAAGAACCATTTAAAACCAGCATCCTTAATGCAGAAGCCCTGGCATCCACTGTGGGAGAAGGAACTGTACAACAGATTAGGACAGGAAGTAAACAATGCCAAAGCATTGCGTTGCTCATTTCTAGTTCACAAGTCACTGAGTAGAGTGGGATTTTTTGTTTGGTTGGTTGGTTTTTCAAGACAGGGTTTCTCTGTAGCTTTGAGCCTGTCCTGGAACTAGCTCTTGATCAGACTGACCTCGAACTCACAGAGATCTGCCTGGGTCTGCCTCCCGAGCGCTGGGATTAAAGGCGTGTGCCACCACTGCCCCGTGACACTTTTCTTTTTAATGCAACAGTGGAAGTTAAACAAGTATGAAGATCAGTGTAAAGTTTTTGTATGCAGGTTACATATTTCTTAGAGGTATAACAACAAAGTTGTGCTTTAAAAAAAAAGTGAAATAACTGTTACTGTTGTGAGAATTCTGCCAGAAATGGTGTACACAAAAGTTGGCTTCTGATCTAGTTAGAACCATCCTCTAGTTGTTGCGGTAATGTCACTTGCTTCTCATTTCAGTTGGGTTTCTGAAATAACTGTGTTCTGGGTCCAGAAAAGTGGGCATCCTCTTGGATAGCCAGCCATTCGCGGTAGCTGAGAGAGAGTTGGGCGCTGAGGCTGTAACTACCGGTAGACTTCTTCCTGGCCGTTCAGGTCAGGGGAGATGGCTTTAATTAGAGTCAGGCTTGATGAGTTTCACGTTAAGAACAACAGCCACTAAAATGTGATTATTGTCCTGGTTCTCTAATTTGGGGAGTTTGTAAAAATTTAAAACTTGTAACAACCTTTTTCTGTTTTGTTTTTTAATAGGTTTCTAGGCATGAATTGAGGAAGAGAAGCAGCAGAGCAGATGGTTGGAGCAGCGTTTGTTTCTCCCCAAACTAGACTTTTAGTTCATATGTACACTAGCCAGTGGCTGTGGACAACCATTTACTTGGTGTAAAGAACTTCATTTCAGTGTAAACTGGCCCTGGGCAGCACTGCTGGTGCTGACCCTGAGCTGCAGCCGCCGTCATTGTGAATATTACTGAGGTAGTGGAACATGGTGTCTGGTTTTCTGTTGCATTTTCTTTTCAAGTGGAAAAGTTAACTAAATGGTTGACACACGAATTGGTGGAGAAATTGTGCATATGCCAATTTTTTTTGTTTAAAACCTTTTATTTTGAACTATACTGCTTTTGAGATCTCTTTTCAGAAGAACGGCATGAACAGTCTTCAGCCACAGTTGTGATGGTTGTGAATGTTCACAATTGTGTGTTCTTAGGGCTTTCCATCCCTGGGGTTTGCAAGTTGTTAACTTAAAACATTCTTTAAAAGGCTGGCTTCTTGTTTGCAAGCCAGCTGATATGGTAGCAACCAAAGATTCCAGTGTTTGAGCATTTGAAAGACTCTGCCTGCTTACCTGTGCTAGAAATAACAGCATCTAAAGTGAAGACTTAAGAAAAAAAAACCATAGCGACTACTAGATTATCCTTAGGACTCTGCATTAACTCTATAATGTTCTTGCTATTATAAAAGCATATTTGTCACAAATTTAGTTACTGTCTTACAACTGAACATGTATGTGTGTTGCTTAGATAAATGTAATCACTGTAAACATCTATATGATCTGGGATTTTGTTTTTATTTTGAAATGGGAGCTTTTTGTTTACAAGTTCATTAAAAACTAAAAACTGTTTCTGTAAGGAAGTGAAATTTTTTAAACAAAATGCCTTGCTGACTCAACATGAAGTATATCTCAATTTTTTGTTTTATGTTTTGAGACAGGGTCTCATTTTGTGGCTCTGGCTAGCCTGGAAGTCACTATATAGACCAGGCTGGCCCTAAACTCTCAGAGATCTTCCCCTCTCTGTCTCCCTAGAGTCCTGGGACTAAAAACGTGAGCCACCATGCCCAGCTTTCCCTAATTTTTTTGATAGATTACTGCAAGTCATTGTTATATTCCTCTGCTGTGAAAGATTTTTTTTTTGGTCTTAAAGAGAAGATCATCCTTTCCATTATTTTTTTCCAATGACTCACAGACACAATACCCAGTACTGCAGCTGCCATAACTTTGGCGTTGGCTCCTGTGGCCACTGACTAGCAAGCAGATGGACTGATTATGAATAAGAGTGGAAGTGTTAAAGGGTTTAATAACTATATTACAAGATATTTTTCTTAAAAATCCTTGTGAAATGGCTCTAAGAGTATCACACAGTGTGAAGTTAGTGATCTTGACCCTCTAGCCCCGCTTCTGTAGGTACCTCTGCACGCTTCATCATGGTCTCTTTTGGCCGCTTTTCTTTTTCCCTTTAATCCAAATGAAGGGGAAACTTACTGACCATAATTTTTCAAATGGTGTAATTTATTCATTACAGCATGTCAGGATAAATTAAAAGATCATTTGTCTAAAAATGCTGCCAGGAGCCTATTGTGTAAAATACTCTGAATTGTAAATTGACACGTGTTTGAGAAGATTGTTGGGATTGATTTGTTGTGTTTTTTTATTTGAACAGCAATAACTAATTCCATGATTGCCACATTCTGTTATGAAGAGATGTATTAGTACCATAAAGCTAAAGAAGGCTTAGTGAGTTGGGACTGGTGGGTGGCAGCTTCTGTTTCTTTTCTAACCATGCTTGTCAGTTAAGGTGTTTGTTTCTTGACTAATAAACCCTTTGATACTTTTAGCCAGAAATCAGTCTCATAAAGCTATTTTTGAGTATAGTTTGTGTAAGATAAAACTGTTCAGCTTTGGTTATAAATTTCCAGGCTGAACTCCCTCTCTAGCAAGATATTTTTCAGTGCTTTTATTTACTATGCACTTAGACTATGCACTTTTTCTGAAATATTTTTGTAACACTTTTTTGTATTTTTGCCATTTGAAAAGGTGTGTCATTGGTCTGTAACTAAGTTGCAGGTTTGAAACTGCTGTCAGTTTTGTGAATCAGCAGAACTGTTTTGTTTCTGGTGTTGTCCGTCTCAGCTGGAGCTGGAATCCCACTCATCTTCTAGCTGCCTTTCATTTTCCTCAGTTCACCGAGAAGAGCAGAAGTTCAGTGAACGCTGTTACTAATCCTGTCTGGAAATGAATCTCATTTCACCAAAATTAATTATGTTTTTCCACTAAAATGATGGTATATGTTGAAGACACATCACTTTGAAGTTGGAAGACCTCACCACTAAAGGCTCCACAGTGGCTGACTCGGCTGAACTCTAGGTTGCCACTCTTTTCTTTGTTCACCCACTGGGTGATGCAGCTTTTTTAAATGTTGGGAGATGGCCATTCTAACTACTGTTGAATGTCTCTGTTTGGGGAAGGTATAATAAGAAAATAAAAAAAGAATATATATGAAGGGGAGGCTGGTTGTCTCCCATGTGGTTGTGCATATGCTCTTAGAACACGTAAGTGACATAGTCTGCCTTTGCTGTGATCTCTTCTGTGACAGGGCACGGATTGTTCTAAGTTATGAACCACAAAGACAGCGGAGTCTAAGCTGGCAGGCTATTTTCCCTGAAAATTGCTGGGATAATAAAGAACAGTTTATTGTAACTAGAATGAACCATGAGGATTGCAGAAGGGGCCATCAAAGCATCTTTAGCTCACATGAAGATTTGCAACATCCAATATAGGTGTTCAGAAAGTGATCCCTCTTCCAACTAGTCTTTGTGGTTTTGTTTTTTGTTTGTCTCTCTGACAAATCTGTTTGTATGGTGATGACCAAGATGTGAGTGTGTGACGTGCCAAATATCAGAAGTATGATCCAATGTGCAGTTTCATTGCATGTGTGCAATGTGGGTGTCCAGGGCTCATTTTTTTTTCTTTTTCAAGACAGGGTTTCTCTGTTGCTTAGGAACCTGTCCTGGAACTCTCTCTCACTCTGTAGACCAGGCTGGCCTCAAACTCAGAGATCTGCTTGCTTCTGCCTCCCAAGTGTTGGGACTAAAAGCGTCTACCACCACCACCTGGCTGCTTCTCAGATTCTTTTTTTTTTTCTTTTTTTTTTTTTTTTTTTTTTTTTTTTTTTTTTTTTTGGTTTTTCGAGACAGGGTTTCTCTGCAGCTTTTTTAGAGCCTGTCCTAGAACTAGCTCTTGTAGACCAGGCTGGCCTCGAACTCACAGAGATCCGCCTGCCTCTGCCTCCCGAGTGCTGGGATTAAAGGCGTGCGCCACCACCGCCCGGCCTGCTTCTCAGATTCTTAATACCTTTCTTTGATTTTGGTTTATTTGGGCTGGTTTTGACCTCTTAGGCTCAGCAATCCTCCCCTGCACACTTGCACATTGTAGACATGAGCTTGTCTACTATATCTTTTGCATCTTTTTTTTTTTTTTTTTTTGGTGCAGGCAGGGTCTCCACTTTCCCAACATTGACAACTGCTTTTCTCACATGGGTGCTGGGGGTGCTTTGGTGCAAGTTTTGAGCTAATATGGTTGGTTGAAGCATTTGTGTGCACATTGTTAGAGAGCATGGGGTGGGGGGTTTTGTTTGTTTTTTGAGGCAGGGCTTTTCCTGTAGCTTTGTAGCCTGTCCTCTAGCTCTGTAGACCAGGCGGCCTTGAATTCAGGAGATCAGTGCTGGAATTAAAGGCCAGTGCCACCACTAACCAGCTGTATGTTTGCTCCACTCATTGAAGTAAAGAGGATGGGACTGGAGCAGAAGACTTTGAGGTCCAAGTATGTCTAATGTGAAATGGTTGCAAGTTCTAAACAGTTAACTAGCGTTGATGTTTTGCAGGATGCATAGGCATGTGCCATCTAAGCAGAGATCCACAAGAGGTGCATTCAAGTTGGTTTTTCTTTTAAAATATGATGACCATGTTTGTTCCTGTTGTGACTAAAACTAAGTAAGTACACGGGTGCTCAAGATCACCTGTCACAACTACAAGCAAAAAACCACACATTTTTGTCAAGGCAAGCTGTCTCATGTAGATGACATTGACTGAGCTCACAGAGATCCTGTGGGATTAAAGGCTTGCACTATTATGCCTGGTGAAATGGTACTTGTTTTCTTCGAGACTATTTCTCTGTAGCTTTGGAGCCTGTCCTGGATCTCGGTGTCGGCGAGGCTGGCCTCGAACTCAAGAGATCTGATTGCTTCTATCTCCCAAGTGCTAGGATTAAAGGCGAGCACCACCATTTTTCTTGGTTTGAGACAGTCCCTCTGTGTAGCCTTGTCTGTTCTCAAAACTGTCGACCAGGCTTGCCTTCATTCAGAGATCTGCCTGCGTCTGCCTCCCGAGGTTAAAGGTGCGTGCCCAGCTAGGATTAGAAAAATAGGAAGGTTAGTGCTATTGACAAAGTAGTTGGTACTGGGTAGATTTAAGATACAGTACTCTAGTCAGGAATACTGTGAATTCTGTTACGTGTAACAAGTTTGTTTTTTTGTTTTGATTGTGGATATAAATATACAATTGGAACATTTCTGTATGCCCAGGTGAGTATCATTTGGTCTGATACAGACTAGTATATAAACAGGATTTTTATTCTCCCTCTTACTTTAAAATACAGTACTTCTAGAGCCTGTCATGGAGCGCAATGTCTTGGGTATAAAAGTGCAGGCCCTTTATTGATGTATATTAGATGATAGTTTGATTATGACATTTCATACATGTGCATATATTTTGATCATGGGCAACCAATTTAATTTCTTCCCATATTTCCCAAACAGTCCCCTTTAATGTCTTTTTGTGTGCGCTACTTAATTATTCACCAGAGTATTCCCAAGCAGCTTTCTTTCAGAAGCCATTAACTGCCTAGAAAAGTGGTTCTCAACCTGTGGGTCACAACTCTTGCAGGGGGATCACCTAAAACCATTGGGAAATACATTTTCTGTGGTCTTAGGAACTGTGACACCTCTGCTCTTTCCATCTCCAGGCATGTCCAGCCACATATATGTCAAGTTTACTGAGCTCTTGGCCCTAGAGGCAGTTTCCAGCCCTTCCTGGTTACTCATCCAGTTTGCCTATGACTGCCACCATTTCATTACTCAGTCGCAGTGAGAGCTGGACACTCGTTTTCTACAAGTGGGGCTCTCTGGTGATTGAGAGCTTTTCTTCCCACTTTTGTTAGGATGCAAATCCTGGTCCCTGGACCTCAGTGTGTGGCTTTAGTGGGTTTTAAACAAGGTGATTGACCCCGGGCGGTGGTGGCACATGCCTTTAATTCCAACGCTTGGGAGGCAATGGCAGGCAGATCTGAGTTCAAGGCCACCCTGGTCTACAAGAGCCAGTTCCAGGACAGAAATCCTGTTTCGAAAAATCAAAATGAAAAGTAAGGGGTCCTCCCTGTCGCCCTAGGGTTACTCTGTGTAGCCCTGGCTGTCCTGGAATTCTCTTTAGACCAGGCTGGCCTCAAAGCTCACAGATCCACCTGTCTCTGCTTCTGGAGTGCTGGGGTAAAAGGCGTGGGTCACCATTGTGCAGCTCAACTGCTGAGAGCAAGTACAGCTCTTGGATAGGATCCAAGTGCAGCTCAGCACCAATGGCAAGCTGCTCAGAGGAGCCTGCAGCTCAGCCTCCGAGGGTTCGATGCCTTTTTGGGCACCTGCACTTGTGTGTACACATGCACGAACTTAAAAAGAGACCAAGACGCTATCCATAGGTCACCAGCACATGACCAGATGACAGGTGTTCTAGAACACAGAGACAAGTACCAGGAAAGGAACAGAAATGGGCCGATCTTTTTCCAATCTCTGCTCCCGTCCCTTTTTTGACTTCTCATTCCACCCATAACAAAAAGCAGAAACTGGAGCGGGGAGTGGGAAATGAAACCCAGGGCTGCCCCCATTGACTCTCTGGAATAAAATGGAATCTGTCTGGTTTTTTGAGACATGGTCTGTGTATCTCTTGCTGTCCTGGAATTTGCTCTGTAGATCAGACTGGCACCACCATGCCTGGCTGTCTTTTGTAACGATATTAAAGCCGTTGTTACATATCATTTCCTTTGGAAAACCATCCCATGATAGTGGATCATGTAGAGAAGACCATTAAAAGAAAATAGGTTTTATGTGAGTATGGCTTTACCTCAATAATTACAGTAGGAATTGAGAAAACATGTTATTTTGAAGTTCTATCAGCTGGATCTATGAAGGCAAACAAACTAAAAATGCCATTTTGGTAACAAGCATCTAAGCTTGCTGACAAGTATACCAGTTGTCTTAGAAGCAAAGCTGATGGGCTCAAGAAAGCCAGACCTGACATGGGTGGCAAGTATTACAAACAAAACGTAGCAGCTATTAAAGCTTCATATTTGGTGGCACTTGGAATCAGAGCTATGAAACTTCAACACCTTTGCCAAGGATTTTCAGTTGCTAGTGGCCCTGCAGTGTTCTGAGTTGTGATCGGAGGTGAATTTGTTACGCAGTAATGCGGTTTCTTTATCTAATGACCCTGCAGAAGAGTAGATGGCTTGTCAGCTGATACTCTTGACCATGTAATCCAGGAAATTAAATCTGCTCTACTCCAATGTTTAGTATCCAGCCTGATGAATTCACAGATGTTGCAAACTGTTCACAGTTACTAGTTTGCGTAAGGTATATTAATGATGGTGACTTTAAAGTTGAGTTTTTGCAAACCTTGAAACAGCAACTGCTGCATGTGATGCATTTGACATGTGACGTTTCTTAAAGAGCATAAGATCTGTGGGAAAAGGTTTGTGATATTTGCACAGATGGTGCTCCAGCTACGCTAGCTTGTCAATCTGGATGTCAACGCTTGGTACTGAATGAGTCACCAAAAGGCATTGGAACTCACTGTGTGACTAATCAGCAATTATTGGCAATGAAGACGCTGCCAGATGAGGATGTTCCCAAGACAGCACAAGAGTTCATGGAACAGCCATGCAGTGATGCCAAGTATAAAATTTGGAAGCAAATGTTTGTGGTCCTGTGCTGCATCTTCTTCCATTTCCAAACGTATCTTTGTGAAGCAGGGTTTTCCAGCTGATTGGTTATCAAGTCTCAAATACAGAAGTAGACTTGTGGAAGGTGAGCTTCATTGTGCTCTCGTAAAGGCTGCCCCCAGAATTCCTGATCTGTTGAGAAAATGCAGTCACACACTGATTAGTTTTTGCATACAGCCACAAAATGTAGCCATGTAGTTAAATTAAGACTGTTAGCCATGCTACACCATGCTTCAAGACAAAATTTCATATATTTGTAATCATTACTAAATATTTCACAATATATGACTACATATTTATGTGATTAATCACTGTTTTAGTTATGTTCAATTTTTAACAATGAAAATACATTCTGCATGTCAGATTTTATATTACAATTCATAATAGCAATTTACAGTTATGAAGTAGCAATGAAAATAATTTTATGGTTGGGGGTCACCATGACATGAGGAACTAAGCCTGCTGGTGGAGGCACACACCTTTAATCCCAGCACTTGGGAGGCAGAGGCAGACGGAGTTCAAAGCCAGCCTGGTCTACAGAGTGAGTTCCAGGACAGGTTCCTAAGCTACAGAGAAACCCTGTCTCAAAACAAAAAACTTATTAAAATGGTGTAGCAGTAGGAAGGTTGGGAACCACAGGCCTAGAGAGCCTCCGTGATCCCTGCCTTCCTCTGCTATAACTAATCCACTGTCAATCCTCAGGGAGCGGTGGGGCTCCCTCCAGAATGTAGTCTTTACATTACCATATTAAGCCTGAAACATTACTGGCTCAAGGAAGGAAAACAGATTGAACAATTTCTGTGGATGTCAGGCCGCCAGCCACTGGTTCTGCATACCACTGGATGTGACACAGTGGAGTTACTGTGTCTGTAAGCTATTTAGAATTAGGAGGCGGCAGGTGGCTTTTCATTGCAAAGTGACTTGCTTAGCTAACATGCATGACTGAGAGTAAAGTTGTAGTCTGGACTTAGTAAAACTGATGAATTTGGCCTCTGGCTTTGGTAGATCAACCGCCGGTAAGGGGGACATCATCTGATGTCCTGGTCTCAGTGGGCATATGCACATACATTCAGCTAAATCAATTTTTTTATTATATTGGATCCCTTGCCCTTTTTGTCTGAAATGGTGATGGAAGGGATAAACAGAACAAAATGCCAAGAAAAGAGTAAACAAGATGCATACTACATATGCAGGCCCTTTAGGTCAGGTCGCTGGGTGCTGAAACGGCTTCATCGATATGCAAACACTACTGCTAAGTCACATCCATAAGGATTCATTGCCTATGAAAAAGAGGGAGAAGAGAACTCTGCTGTAGGCACAGAGGCGTAGATTCCCCCCATCCTCTGTTTACAGTGTGGGAGGTTTGAACCAGACTGGGTTTGAACCCTCTCTCTCTGCCTCAGTGCTGAGATTTTAGGTATGCATAGCTTCAAGCCCTACCTAGACCCATACAATGGTGCAGTCCAGCAATTTCACATATATCACTTAAGAGTAAAATCCTGGCAAAAGAGAGACCAAGTAGAAGGCAGGATAAGATTGGGCTTATCCTGGTAGGGCACGCCTTTAATTCCAACACTAGGGAGGCAGGTGGGTCTGAGTTTGAGGCCAGCTTACAGAGAGCAAGTTCCAGGGCAGCCATCTTGAAAAACAAACAGGACAGGATAAATTGGGACCTGATGCATTACTAGTTTGTCTGCTACCTATCTGAGCTGGTTATGAATGGAATGAAGTCAGATTAAGGACTTGCTCAAAATGTTGATGGCATCCACTTTGGTCGTCTTAGCTATCATTTCATATATACATACACATTTACGGTCACACACACACACACTATTGTACATTAATGAAATATAGATGGGCAGTTGTGGGAGCTGGTTCTCTCCTTCCACTATGTGTGTTCAGGCTCAGACTTGGCAGCAAGCACCTTTACCCACTGAGCCAGCTTGCCAGCCCATCCATAGTCAACCTAGAACTCTTTGACCTAGACCTGTGTGCTCTGGGTAGAACCCCAGCTCTGGAGTTGCATGTGCACACCTGACTTTTTAATAATTTATTTAACTTTATGTGTGTTGGTATGAAGGTGTCAGATCTCCTGGAACTGGAGTTAGAATCAGTTGGGAGTTGCCATGCAAGTGCTGGGAATTGAACCCAGGTCCTCTGGGAAAGCAGCTATTGCTCTTTCTGAGCCATCGCTCCAGCCCCCGTACCTCCTGACTTCTATGGGTGCTAAGGGTCTGAATTCAGGCCCTCGTTCGTTCTTGCACAGCAGGAACCTTACCCGTTAAGCCAGCACCCTGTCCATCCCTTACCTATCACTTCTACCAAAGCTAAAGCTGCACAAATTTCGTGAAGCCACTGAAGACAATGTGGGGCAGCAACATGGCTTCGGTAGTGACAGGCAGAGCAAGGTGAATTCTACACTGGAAACTTTGATCTAACACCGAAGAGTCAAACATGGCTCCAGGGATACAAGGATAGGGAATGACAAACTTACTGGCAAAAGGCATTGGCAAGGATACCCCGAGGATGTAGTGGACCAATATGGGGAGGTCAAAGGAGACGTCATTGTTTAGCCAGCATACCTAATGTGAATTCTGTAATGGACGAGGACAAGGCGGATTTCTCCTTCATGGGAGCCATGTGGTGAGCTTCCCAGGTGGGTGCACCAGGGACAGCCAGTGGAGGCTTACCAGCACCAGTTGTCTCGCCTGGGGTATGACAGCCCGTTTGGCAGTGACCAGCATAGGTATTTGGTTCTAAAGTTCTGTGTCACAGGCTGATGTCAAGTGCTAGTGTAGAGAAAGTTGGGAGTGCCGAGCTCTTGAGAGGCAGAGGCAGGCAGATCTTTGAATTCAAGGCCAGCCTGGTCTACAGAGTTCCAGGACACCCTGCACTACAGAGAAACCCTGTCTCGGAAAGTGTGTGTGTGTTGGGGATGGGGGCAGGCACTTAAGAGGCAGTTTCTGTCTGTATCCTCAGAGTCTGAGCTAGGTTTTCCTTCCAGGAAGGAGAGCCCAGGCCTGGTAAACTCATGGCTTTTGTCCTGGCTCCTTGCCTCTCTTTCAGAGTTTGTCACATAGGAAAACAAGCTGTGCAACTCCCTCTGTTGCTAGGAGACGGACAAACATAGCCAGAGAAGATCTACTGAGGGTTTAGTGTTGCAGCTTTCCCATAAATGACAAACAGCTGTTTGGGAAAGCAGGGGGAGGTAGCGGCCAATCTCTGTTGGTGGCATAGGAGGACGGAAAAAAAATTTCTACTGTAGCGGTTTCTTGTGCTCAAATTCTAGAACAAGCATGCCAATTAAAACCTATTTAGAAGAGTGTTAGCTTTTCAGTAATATTGTGCCATTGCCTCATTGGACTTGTGCTTTATGAAAAATAAGGGTGGGAACTTTTTACTTGTATATAAATTTTAAAATCAGAAGAGGCCCCACCTTTAATCAATGAAAGTTCTCTAGATTCAGGAGCTGCACTATGCTATTTCCGAAACTGTAAAAGGAATTTGTTTTGTCAAACAGGGTCTCGGCTGTGTAGCCCTGGCTGGCCCGGAACTCTAGATCAGGCTTGAACATGAAGAAATCTACCTGCCTCAACCTCTAGAGGCCTGGGATAAAGGCAGAAGCCACCACACCCAACTGTAAAAGGAATTTTTTTTTTTTTTTGAGACAGGGGTTTCCCTGTCGCTTTGGAGCCTGTCCTGGAACTAGCTCTTGTAGATTAGGTTGGCCTCGAACTCAGAGATCCGCCTGCCTCTGCCTCCCGAGTGCTGGGATTAAAGGCGTGCGCCACCACAAGAGACTTATTCTTAGTTATGAATGCCTGACCTTAGCTTAACTAGCTTCTTGCTAGCTTTTCTTAAATTATCCCAGCTACACCTTTTGCCTCTGGACTAATTACTTTTCTTTCTGATCTTACCTTCCCTCCTACACAACCCTGGCTGAGTGGCTGACCCTGACGGCCTCCTCCCCTTCCTTGGGTCTCCTATCTACACTCTCTGCCTGCCAGCCCCGCCTATCCTTGCTCCTGCCTCGCTATTGGCCGTTCAGCTCTTTATTAGGATCATCAGGTGTTTTAGACAGGCAAAGAATCACAGTTCCACAGAGTTAAACAAATGCAGCATAAACAAAAGCAACACATCTTTATGTCGTTAAACAAATGTCCCACAGCATACGCAAAAGCAACACACCTTAAAAATAATACTCCCCAGCACAGGTGTGTGCCATCACCCTGTTCCCATGACATCTGCCATCCCTCCCTAGTTCCAACCCCTGCTTACCATCTCCCCAGCCCTATGTCTTGGCCTCTCTCCCAGCACCCCACACTTCACACCTACTGCTTCTCACAGGACTCACTGTGCATCCAGCCTCCCTCAGAAAATGCTTCCACTTTACCCACCCGACTTGCACGTCTCTGGGATGCATCCCACGCTCAGGGAAGCTGCTCCCTTACCCTTGCGTTAACTCCTTCCTAACTGTGATCATATCCCAGTGACTGTTCAGACTGAGCTCCTGGGGTGTCAGAACCCAGCCATGTCTCCCCATCCCCCGTCTTCAAAGAGGAGCATATTAGAGCCGATGTGTAATTCGGTGATGGGCTCACGAAACACTGCGAGCTCAGTCAGTGATGTGGGGGAGGTAAAATCTGGAGGACACGGGGTCTCAAACAGTGTGTATGTCACTCAAAGATGTATTCATTCTTCTTCGGGAGGGGCGTAGACCAGAGAAGGTGGAAAATGCAAGATTTTGTGATTTAAATAGTAACATGAGCTGTCAAATGGCTCAGTGGATAGGGGAAGGTTCCCTCTGGGCTTGGCAGCCTGAGTTCAATCTTTGGACCTATAGGGTAGAAGGAGAGAGTTGATTCCTATAACTGTCCTCTGACCTCCACAGGTGTGCCGTGCATGGGACACTCGGGGATACACAAACACGAAGCTTTTAATTCAGCAGGAATCTGAAAATATCATTGCTAGACAGTCAAGACTATCAACCTTAAATATAGGATTAATCTTTTTACATGTAGATTTCCAACTGTGAAACGGAGTTCACAAGGTCCTGCCCCTCTCCAAAGGTCATAGGCAGTAAACAATGGCTGAGAGGTTTTTCTTTCCAGAGGTGTAGCCACTAGGAAGTTGTCCATATTCCTGTAAGCAACTCTAATGTCCTTAGATTGGCAGGGGAGGGGGCTAGTTGGGAAGAGTAAGGGGTCAGCAGAAGTGTGCAGCACACAACTCCTGTCTGCACTCTATGTGCTACCATACAGTTCACGAGCTTCGGGCAAGGGGCTGGAAGTTGAAACATACAGAGAGACACGGACCTCTAGTCACTGGTAATAAGCCCTTTATTTAATAACACCGCGGAGGCTTATATACCCAGCACAGTCAGGTGGGCCAACAGGTGTCCTCTTATCCTTATCCTCTGATCCTCAAGGCCAACGCAACACGTGCTCATGAAGCAGAGCTGGTAAACAACTTTGACACAGCTTTCGGTAACTCAAATCAGAAGGAAAGTAAAGATCTCTAGCAGGGAAGAGCAGCTGGAGGCCAGGACTCCAAATGGTCCCAACAGAAGTAGGACAAGGAAGGGTAGTGGGGGGCTGGCTTTATTAGAATGAACAGTTATAATCAGCGTATGCCACTTTAGATCTCTCAAACTATGAAAACAGGGAGTGAGTTCATGGGTCGAGCTGTTTGCGGGGCTGTGCTGGTTCCTGGATCACGAGGTGACTGAGGTCTTCCAGTGTCATCTGCTCCTTCTCTGGACACATTTGTTGTATACCATTTCTTGTATCTTTGCGTCTTCAGCCTGGAAGGGGGCTCAGCAAGCCCCCACGGCTGTTAGACAATCCATGACTGGTCAGTACATCCACACTTAGAGGAAAAGAAGCAGCCTGAGTTCTAAGATAAAGACAGGTACAGAACGAAGGCAGGGACGGTCGCCTTGTGTCCTACTTTTAGTTACTTTGTAGGCCCGAGGGGTCAAATTTCCGTGTGTCTGCTGTGGCTAATGGTCCTAGGGACACCTGGCTGACACTGTCTTGGAGTTGAGAGCTGTAGGACCTTGTCCCAGGACCCCCCCTTTCTTTTCCTGTCCAACGTCGGGAAACGTCTAACATCCCTTGGTCACTAGAGTTCTGTGTATCACATGCAATAAAATAAAAATAAGCCTGGAAGATCTTTTACCAAAAAAATAGCTAATCAAGGGATGTTCACCAGGCAGAATAGTTGTGTAGCATACGTGAAGCCCTACCGTAGCCTACCTCACCACATAAAACAGGCGCAGTGGTGAGCCCCTGTAATCTCAGCGATCAGGAGGTAAGGACAGAGGGGTCAGAAGTTTAAGGTCATCCTCTGCTACACAGCGAGTTCAAGGCCAACCTGGAATACATGTCCACTGAATAAGCCAAACATAGTGCGTATGCCTGTAACCCCAGCAACTGGGAAGCAAAGACAAAAGGACCAGTCCACATTTCGGTCCATCCCAAGCTATATAGTGAGGCCAGGTCAAAAAAAAAAAAAAATCCTCCATCTCATACCATGAGCTCTTCTCAAAAGTTGTTCTAAAGTAGCTTCTGAAACAATAGCACTGGGGAGGCAGAGGCAGGCAGATCTCTGAGTTTGAGGCCAGCCTGGTCTACAAGTGCTAGGTCCAGGACAGGCTCCAAAGCTACAAAGAGAAACTCTGTCTTGAAAAAAAACAACAAAAAATAATTTCATGGTTGGGGTCACCACACCATGAGGTGCTGTATTAAAGGGTCGCAGCATTAGGAAGGTTGAGAACCGCTGTTCTAGAACAAGGCAGGAGGTGCAAGTTTGCCATCTGCTCGCTGGCCTGACTTCTCAGGCTGGTCTGCCCCCGGGCCTCAGGTCCCGAACAAGGGGTGGAAACCCCTTTAGCTCTGCCTCTTTTTCGCCAGGTTTGAATTGCCCCGTCCGGTTCCTGAAACTCCTCTGGGCTGAAAATTAGGGATGCTTTCTGCCCCTCTCCGTGGCAACCTAGCTGACTCTCTGTGTCGGCCCTCAGCCCTTGTAACTAACAGATCAATCCATTGATGTGCTTTTCAAAGCCCAATTTGCTGGAAGCTTTCGGTGTCAGCTGTTTGGGCTCTTTAGGACTGGCGCTGACACAAGGCGCTCTGGGAAATTTCGAGAGGCTGGTGCCCGGCTCCTGACTCGCTGCCCTCAGCATTTTCGCTCAGGCCATTAGCTTGCTTTTGTATCTGAATCTGCTTGGATTCCTACCTCTTTTGGGCCACATCCATCATCTCGGTTTCCATTAGGGCTCTCTTTGGCTCCATCCCAGGTCTAATAAAGGTAAAGCCACAACATCAAAGCTGCTGCAGTGGTAACATTCTTTTGCATTAGCCTTTGCTCTAAACAAAGGCGGGCGTCCTCTTTCTGGGGCAGCTCAGTCCCTTGGAGATGGTGCTGAGGTCGGTGGGGATGAAACCCAGTTACTAGACAGACTGTGTGTGTGTGGTGGGGGGGGGGGGTGCACACATGTCTGCCTGTCTGAACCCAAGGCCCCTGACCCTCAGCATATACACTACCGCTGAGTCATGCCCCTAACCCCCTGGCTTCCATTCTGACTCTGTAACTGGCCTGCTAAATGAAGATAATTTCAGACTATTGAAACAATGAAGCCCAAAGAAATGGGAATTTCCCCAGGAATCTCATGCCGGGAGAAGGAAAACGCACCAGCTGGGTGGAAAACATTTAAGGGATTTTACACAGGTTTAATAACTTATCAGGCCATCTCACAGGATGAGGCTAAAGCCCAAGACAATGCTGTGTCTGTGGGTGGTGAGTGAACCACACCTTGACCTGTACTGAATAGATGGGCTATACTTGGCTTTCTAAACTTTGATCTCACTTCAGGAGCCTGGAAGATAGACTTAGAGAATTCGCGGGATCTTTGTCCCTCTTCCCAATAACGCCACATTGAATAAATCTTCCTTTTTCTGCTTTCCACTTAACTAAAAAAAAAAAAAAAAAAATTATATTTATATGTATGGGTGTTTGGCCAGCATGTATGTATGTGTACCACATACACGCCTGGTGCCCATGGAGGTCAGAAGAAGGCATCAGATCAGATCCCCCAGAACTGGAGTTACAAAGCAGGGAGCCACCATGTCACTAGGAATCAAACCTAGATCCTCTCGCAAGGCAACCAGTGCTCTTAGCTGATGAGCCATCTCTCCAGCCCCTGTGCTTTCCACTTTTAGTTGGCTTATTGGGGATGGTGGCTGGACTTGACTTTGGGCACAGGCTGTGAACCAGGCTGACTCCTTCCTTTGTCCTGATAGAGTTCTTATGTTAAGGGGAGTAGCGATGCGCCAGCGCTTGAGATGCAGAGACAGAAGATCAGTCATCCTCAGCTTTACAGTGAGTTAGATACCAGTCTGGGCCACATGAGCTCTCATAAAGCAAAGCGAGTTCGATAGTTCTTGTGTGTAAACGACTGTGCACATAATTTTTACTCTAATCTGGGACTGGGGTTCAATTTCAGAGTACTCTAGCGTGTGCCCTGTCCTGGATTCCATCCCCACAACCAAAACCAAAATACTTAGCCAGGCAGTGGTGGCACATGCCTTTCATCCCAGTACTTGGGAGGCAGAGGCAGGCAGATCTCTGTGAGTTCGAGGCCAGCCTGGTCTATAGAGCTAATTCCAGGACAGGCTCCAAAGCTACAGAGAAACCCTGCCTCAAAACAAAAACAAAAAACAAGCAAACAAAAACCTTAACAAAATCAAAAAAGCAAGTAAAACATGAATTTCTGCTCTGTCTTATTCTCTATTAGATCAAGGTAAAAATTTTATTGTGTTTACAACAGAATATCATGAAATCTATAGGGGGTTTCATGGCATTGCTTCAGTTTTTGGGTGTTTTGCTTTGTTTTGTTTTTTCAAAACAGGGTTTCTCTGTTTCTCTCTGCTAGCATTGGAGCCTGTCCTGGAACTTGTTCTGTAGACCAGGCTGGCCTCGAACTCACAGAGATCCTCCAGCCTCTGTCTCCCGAGTGCTGGGATTAAAGGCATGCACCACCGCCTGGCTTGCTTCAGTTCTGAGACATGGTCTTGCTGTATAGCCCAGAATGGCTTTCAGGGCTCGGTCCTCTTACTTCACTGTCCAAGTGCTAAGACTACAGTCCTTGCCCACTGAAGCAGTCAGAAAGGTAGTGATTTTCTGTTGTTTTGTATTTGTTTTGAGACAGTGGTGGGGAGGGTGTCTCTCACAGACAGGTCTGTGCTAACCTCAAAGTTACTACGTCTCAGAGACAACCTTGAACTCTTGATCCTCCTGCCTCCACCTTCTAGGTCACTTCTGGAATCCCATGCACCACTATTGCCTAATTTCGGGTGCTTACAGAGTCAAGGGCAGGGTCTTGTGTGTGCTAAGCAAGCACTTGTGAATTGAGCTACATCTACTCCCGTTTTTATTGCATTCGTTTACTTATCCTGTGTGTCTGTGAGTGTCTGTTATCTTTGTGGCTACTCTTTCACAGCTGAGCTCTGCTGCTGCACTCTGTGGTCCTGGTGGTGTTCCCACCTTCCCTAGAGGTCTGTCTTAGCTACTTTTCTATTGCTGTGATAAGACACCGTGACCAAGGAAAGAGTTGATTGGGGAACTTACATGTTGGGAGCTGTGAACCCCCAGATCCTGAATTTCTTGTAAACAACTTGTTTTCCTCTGCTCTGAGACAGCCTGCAGCTGCTCTGAGCACGAGACCCTCAGGAGTTCCTGATGGCAGGGGAGTGATTACTGGTAGGTTTGGCTGGGGCGTGGCTATCAGTTAAGGATCCCTATATAAGCTGCCCCTGGACTCAATAAAGGGGTCATTCCTGTTTCAAGGATGACCCGTCTCTGTGTGTTTAAATCTCCAGGCCCGTGCCCGGCTAGCAAATGGTCCTGTAGAGCAGACGCCGCAATACAGGAGAAGTTCCGAACTGTCACATAGTACAGATGGGCAGTATGCTTACAGGTTCTGAGGGATAGACTCTGACCAACAAGATAGGGAGCATGGCAGCAGGCAGGCAGCAATGGAGCTGAAACAGTGTCTGAGAGCTCACATCTTTTTCTTGTTTTAGGGCAGGGTTTCTCTGTGTAACCCTGGCTTTCCTGGAACTCACTTTGTAGACCAGACTGGCCTCGAACTCACAGAGATCCACCTGCCTCTGCCTCCTGAGTGCTGGGTGTAAAAGCATGAGCCATCACTACGATCCAGTGAGAGCTCACCTCTTGATCCACAGCATGAGGCAAAGAGTGGGCTTTTGAAACCTCAGTCTTCCCCCACTCCCATTGACATACCTCCAACAAGGCCACACCTCCTAATTCTTCCCAAACAGTTCTACCAGCTGGAGACCAAGTATTCAAATATATGAGCCTATAGGGGTCATTCTCATTCAAATTCAAACCACCCCAAGGTCCATTCAGGAATTTTTTTAAAGGTGTGTCTGTGTGTGGTGTGCATTTAGGTGTATAGGTGTGCACGTGCCATGGCACATTTATGGAGGTCAGAGGAGAACTTGCAGTAGTCGGTTCCTACTACCTGAGGCCTAGGAATTGTACTCTGGTCTTCAGGGTTGGTGGCATCTTTGAAGCCCTGTTTTAGAGACGGTCAGTCGTCCTAGATTGACCTCAAACTCACTGAACAAAAACTGCTCTTGAACTCCTAATCCCGCCTTCCACAGGATAAGCCCCCACAGCTGATAAATTGATGGCTTTCGTTTTTAATTTTCACTTTATGATCTGTGTGCACATACATGTGTGTATGTGCATGGCGTGTGAGAGGAGGGGCATGCACATGTCCTGGTGCTTGTGGAAGTCAGGACAACTGTACGGAGCCAGTTCTTTCCTTCCTGCATTCTGGGGATCAAATTAAGGTGGCCAAGCTTGCCCAGCAGGTGCTCCCACTGGTTAAGCCATGCCCCTGGCCTAGGGTTTTGTCGTTATCCAAATTACTTTTTGAAAAAAAAAAATCAAATTACATGTGTATGTGATGTGTTTGCAGGTGCCTCTGAAGGCCAGAGCTGTTAGATTTCCCAGAGCTGGACTTGGAAGTCTTTATGAATCCCCTGGTGTGGGTGCTCAGAACTGAACACCTGCAAGAGTAGTATATACTCTCTCCTTTGTTTTTTTTTTTGAAACAGTTTCTCTGTGTAACAACACTGGCTGGCCTGGAACTTGCTTTGTAGACCAGGCTGGCCTCGAACTCACAGAGATCCACCTGCCTCTGCCTCCCGAGTGCTTGGATTAAAGTGTGCGCCACCACTGCCTGGCTGTAGTATAAATTCTTAACCACTGAACCCTTTCTCTAGCTCCCTTTCATTTCTGAGATAGGGTCTCATATAACCTAAGCTGGCTTCAAATTTAATCTGTAGGCTGACCTATGAACTCACAGTCCCCCTACTTTTACCTCCCAGTTGTTGGGATTATAGGTGTGTATCCTCAGGCCTGGTGAAATCATGGATTTTGATGAAGGGAGTTGGCTCTGACTGGTGGGCAAATCTAGAGAGTTAAGGCCTTCTTTCTTGAAATATTTTGTCCAAATGGGGAAAAGAAGGGCCACCGCCGAGGATTGCCAGAGCAGGGAAAGCGGATGGACCGGCTGCTTGGCCGACTCACGCCAAACTCTAACTGGTTTCCACCGCTCTGCTCCAGTCAGGCAAGCAGTACCCAGCCTGCCCGTGAGTCACAGCTGCGCTTGTTTGAGCAGTAGCCAGCCTTTGCACAGGAAATACAGGGCCACCTGGCCAAGAAAGGCCTGTGCTGAGTGACGCTTAGAGGAGCCTGTCCTTCCCAGCCCCGAGGTGACACTGGGCTATAGTCTAATGGAGCAGCGTAAAGAGCAGACCAGGGACAAAGATGAGCCATAGTGGGGAGCAGGGAGAGGTTCAGACACCTATCCTTGAACAATAGTCACAGGGCCAGAGAAGAGAAACCCTCAGCTCCAGCTGGGAGAGGCAGCTGCGTGGTTTGGGGGCTGAGGCATAAATTCCGCGTGTTGTGATCCTAGACCCATCTTTAGCTTTTCAGCATTCCCGGGATCCCACCAAATCCAGTGTTTCATAGCTTACAGTCTGGTCATCGGTGGGCAGGAGGCAGCCCAGTCCCTTTTCAGAGACCTCTACTAGGTAAAGCCAGATCCTTGACTTCGCTTCAGGATTTCAGGGTAAATCAGTACCAAACAGGGTTTATTTAAAAACACGAGGGGTACTCTGGGAAAGAGCAAGGCATGTCCAGGGCTCTGTACGCTTCTCAAAGGAGAGTCACCCTTAAGTGTCTTTACAATGGCCGTATGTAAGATTTTGACAGTTTCCCAAGTTCCATCTCAAGTAGTTGCTACAGAACCTGTTTTTATTCCGTGGATGAGATCGTGGGGGTGACTCCTGAGGTGGACTGGGTAGAATTACAGCCAGTAAGGCAAGTTCCCCAGGTAACAAGGCTTAACGGAAAAAGCTCAAATGCTACCATAAACAAATGTTTGTGCTTGTCTGTTGGACTAGCAGAACATATCTGGGAATGAACTAAGGTCACCTCAAGGCCTCACATGCTCAAGTTATTTGGAAATAACTGTGCACATGGAAGGTTGTTCCTGTGTAGGCAGCCTTAAAAGCAACCGTGGCCTTTCATTGCTGAAATCCTCCACTCTCAGCTGCTGAGAGACTTCAGTTAAGACTCTGGGCTCTGAATGTGTACAGGGGTGATGCACTGTATTAAATAGCTAAGGTTTATCTCTGTGGGTTTAGTAACATTCCCTAAATGTGACCAGACAGGACTCTCAGTGGTAAGGGGCTCCTTTCCCTTCCCATGTCCCCTCTGTTTCCTGTCTTTATATCCTGCCTCAAGATGACAGAAAAACTCTACAATGTCTGGTGGAACATAGGACAAAAGAGCAATCCAGACCGAGTAGTCAAAAGTCTGTGGTTCAGAGGGATCTGGGGAGGCCCGGAGTCACCCAGGCTTCTGGAAAGCAGCCTGGGATCCATTGGAGGAACTGTAGATTGTTGGAATTATGAAAGCTACATACAGAGAAATCAGCCCAGAATGGCCTTCAGCTCTTAGTCTTTTTGCTTGGCCAACCAAATGCTAAGATGGCAGTGTTGGGTCACCAAACCTGCCAAGTCTGTCGTGTGGTTTGTTTGGTTTTAATTTTTTGAGACAAGGTTTCCTGTAGCCCATGCTTGTCTCAAACTTACTATGGATGGAGAATGGATTCAAAGGTTACCTTGAACTCCTGATCCCCCTGCCTCTGCTTTCTAGGTCACTGCTGTGATTACATATCCCACCATGCCTACTTTATGGGGTTCTGGGGGTCAAACTTGGCTTTGTGCATGTTAAACAAGCACTTTACCAACTGGGGGGCTATCTTCTCTTTTTGTTATCTAACGTTTGTGTGTTATGTCTGTGGGTGTGTTTGTGAGCATGTTTGTTTGTTTGTGTTTGTAGGTGTGTGTACATGAGTGGCTACTTTTCCTGCCTGTGGCCTGCTGTTGCACTCCATGACTCACCCGTCTCTGCCCCCCAGGGCTGGGGTTATAGACTCACACAGACTCCTGCTCTTATGTGGGAGCAGGAACTTGGGACTGGGACGCTCATACTCAGCATACAAGCACGTCTGCCTCTCAGCCTTCTTCTTGTCTCCAATAGCCTTTTTGATGCTGGGGATTGAACTTGGGGTTTGTGAAAGTTACGAAATCTTGCTACCACTGAGCGACTACCCCCTCCAGTCTTTCCTCTTCCCCCTTTTCAGGCAGTGTTTGCTATACAGTTTAGGATGGTCTGCCCTACATAACCCAACCTGGCCTCAATTCGGAGTCTCTGGCTCAGCTTCCTGAGTGCCAGACTTGAAGTTGTGGGGCATTCTACATCTCCAACTTTTCTTGTTGACATTTTTTTTTTGAGAGAAGGTCTCCTGTACTCCAGTCTGGCTTCAAGCTCACTATGTAGCTGAGGATGTCTTTGAACATGTTTTGTGTCTCTCCTTTCCCAGTGCTGGGATTACAGGCATGCACCATCAGGCCAAGTTTATGCTGTGATGCACTGGATTGAACTCAGGGCTCTGCGCATGCTAGAGACAGGCACTCTACTAACCTAGCTATATGCCTGGTCCTTCTGTAACCTGCAAATGCCTTTATAAACGGTCATGGGGAGCAACAAACCCAGAAGAAACACGAGGAAGTACACATCTATCTGGATCATTTTTACAATCACTGTAATCAAAGCCGTGTACCTCACTTGGGTCAGATATTCATTATCAGGTCTCTCATTCAGGACTTTAAACTTGAACTCCACAAAGTGCTGAATGAGCAGGTCCAGAAGGCAGGCAACAATTTGAGATCCAGTCGGGGCTCCCTGATGAGAAGTGAGTCAGCACACGCCCACGCAGGGTCATCATCTGGGTCATCATCTGCTCTTCCATCAGAAGCTGCTGTCGGGCTGTGGAAATGCCACCACACCAAGGGACTCTGACACATTGGCAGATTCCCATCTCGCTACATGACTCAGCCCCACCACGACACTGGACACACACGGTGCTTATGCCAAGGGTGTTCTGGAAGCTATTTGGTCACCCTCCAGGGATGACCATCATTTCCCCCGTTTAGACATCAAAGCGGTGACAACAGCCGTGTTTAACACAGGTCAGGCACCCAGCAATTTCTTGGTCACACATTAAACGAGTCATTTGCAAAGTCATTGATGTCTCTGGTACATGACCTGAGACCACAGAGCCATCAGTGACCCCTCCCAACCTTCCCTAGCTCTACTTCGGCTAAGCCACCATCCCAGCTCTCCCTCCACAGCCAGGGCAGAGTCCAGCTGCAGTTTCCTGGTCTCCGGGGTTGATAGCAACAGCATCCACTTGGGTGTGTGTGCGCTGGGCCTGTTACAGCCGAGTTTCATGAAACAGGTGTCTTAAAGAATAGACTCACGCTGGCCCCTTGTCTAGAGGCCTGAAAACTGAGAGCATGATGTTAGTGGGCTTGCTTCCCTTTTCTGTTTTCATACTGGGAATTAAACCCAGGCCTTGCTCATGCTGGGCAAGTGCTCTACCCCTGAGCTACATGCCTAGCTTTTTTGTTCTGTTTTGTTTTGTTTTGATTTGTTTTGTTTCTGTTTTTGACATGAGAGAGACCTGGTCAGTCTTCCTCATAAGATTAGACCATGAAACCCAATATGGACAAGTTCAACAGAATTGCCATATATGGGCTGCCCATACATGCTTCAGCATTGCCAGTGCATAAATTTCAATTTCATTCGTATTACATGCTGTTATATAGACCTAACTGGCCTTGAACTCACAGAAATGCACTTGCTTCTGCCTCCAGAGTGCTGGGGTTGAAGGCGTGCGCCATCATCCTCAGCCTAGCCCATGATTTGGAGAGTCTTGTTACATAGCTGTGGCTGGATTTCCTCTGTAGTCTAAGCTGTCTCCAACCTTTGCCCCAGCTACTCAAACTTTGGGATTACTGGTATACTACCACACTGGGCAAGCTAGGTAGGGCTGAGCAGAAAACTCTACTCCAGGCCTTATCTCTGCCTCTCTCTCTCTCTCTCTCTCTCTCTCTCTCTCTCTCTCTCTCTCTCTCTCTCTTTCTCTCTCTCTCCTGTTTGAGATAGGGTCTTGCTATATATAGCCTTGACTAGCCTGGAACTCTCTATATAGACCAGGCTAGCCTCAAACTCACAAAGATCCATCTGCATCTGTCCCCTGAGTGTTGGGATCAAAGGTGTGTGCCACCACACATGGCCTTTTGTTTTGTTTGTTTCGTTGTTAGAATTATTTAATTTTATGTGCATTGTATTGTATTTATTTTATAAATAAATACATTTTTTTTGCCTGCATGTTTGTATGTGCACCTCATGAGTGCCCGATGCTCATGGATTTTAGAAGGCATCGGATCCCCTAGAATTAGAATTAAAGATGGTTCCCAGCGCTCAAAACCATTTGAGCGCTGGGAACCGAACCTGGGTCCTACACAAGCACAAGTACTTCTCTCTGCTGAGTCGTCTCTCCAGCCCCTGCCTTCACTCTTGCATTGTGTCTTGCTCTGTGAAGACAAGAGTGTACTGAGTTCAGGCTCACCCTACCGATCTCAGCTTAACTTGGTTTTCTATGATAACCCTATTTCCAAATAAGGTCACCATCACCAGAACTGGGGATTCAGACTATAGGTCTTTAGCGTGTGGCCACAGCTCAACCATAATTTCATCTCAGTGAGCTAATGAGAGGATTAAAGGAACTCATGCGTGGAGCACCTGGTATAGCAAAAGTCACTCGATGAGCCTGGCATGGTGGCCCATGCCTTTAATCCCAGCATTTGGGAGGCAGAAGCATTTGGGAGTTCCAGGGCAACTTAATCTACAAAGTGAGTTTCAAGCCAGCTAAGGATGTACAGGGAGACCCTACCTAGAAAACAAACCAGTCTCAAAAAACCAAAACTAAACCAACCAAACAAACCAAAAAAGCAAATTTCTCAATGAATATAATTGTGGTTTTTTTTTTCATTTATTACTGGGAGTCAACCCATAGCCTTGTGCCTACTAGGCAGTGCTCCCCGCCCCCAAGCCTGTCCTGTTATTTCTATACATGGTAGCTGTAGGCATTACCATATGTTATATGTAGTTACCCCAGGGAGTGAGTGCGAGTTCACCCCTGGCAAGTGGCTGGCGATGGTTCTGAATTTCACAGTGAGGAGGCATCTGTCACTATTCGTACACCTTAGAAGACAATGCTTTCTTTCCTTTCTACCTTGCTAAGGATGACCTTGAACTTCTGACCCCTTCTGCCTCTACCTTCCAAGTGTTGGGAGTATAGGCCTACTCCACTATGTAAAGTTTAAGCGCTACTACTGGCATTGAACTGGGGCATTATGCATGCTAGGCAAGCACTCTACCTACTGAAATCTGCTTGCAATCCACTTGCCGGTCTCTCGACCTTCTCCAAACCTATGCTCACATCTAGCAGTGCCGCTGCCCAGCACAGTGAACTTGCTGGTTTTGCCTTGTGGTACTATGACCCACCTGTCTGCAGGAGCAAATATATTCTGTTTCTTTTTTGTTGTTGTTGTTGTTTTTGCTTTTTTTTTTTTTTTTTCGGTTTTTCGAGGCAGGGTTTCTCTGTAGCTTTGGAACCTGGCCTGGAACTAGCTCTTGTAGACCAGGCTGGTCTGGAACTCACAGACCAGCCTCTGCCTCCCAAGTACTGGGATTAAAGGCGTGCGCCACCACCGCCCGGCTGTTGTTTTTGCTTTTGAGACAGCATCTCACTTTTTAGTCCTGACAGGTCTAGAACTCTATAGTAGACCAGACTGGCTTGAAATTCAGAGACCTGCATGCTTTTCCTTCTGTCTTCTGAGTACTGGAATTAAAGGTATATGCCACCATGATGAGGCTGAACCCCATTTTTAACAGGCAAAGTGGCCCCCCAGCCTTCATAGCCTTGGGTCCTAGCTACCCAGCTCCCAGCTGTAAGTTCTGGTCCCAGCTGGTGGCTCTGAGAGGCACTGATAGGGAGCAGGGAGACTGAGAAACAGTGAGCAAG
This sequence comes from Arvicola amphibius, assembly GCF_903992535.2. NCBI lineage: Eukaryota > Metazoa > Chordata > Mammalia > Rodentia > Cricetidae > Arvicola > Arvicola amphibius. Next base: position 136,096,586 of record NC_052051.1, read on the forward strand.
GCTAAATAAAGGCTAGTAGCAACTGACAGCCGCAAGACAGGCTCTGAGGTTTCCCTCTGTAACAGTTCTGGCTGTCCTGGAACTCACTCTGTAGACCAGGCTGGCCTCGAACTCACAAAGATCCACCTGCCTCTGCCTCCCAAGTGCTGGGAGAAAAGGTGTGCGCCACCACACAAAAATACATTAAAAAAATTCTTGTTCAGGAATAAAATGTAGACTTTGTTTTTTTTTGTTTTTTGTTTTTTGTTTTTTTTTCCTGGTACTAGTTGGAGAAATATTGTTGGTTGTCTGTTCCTTTGTTTCCTGTCAAGGTGGCTAGTCCGCCAAGGGCCAGTATTTCATGAGTCTTCCCAGCTTGGAAAGCTGTTACGTAAACCCTTTTAATCTCCTCGACCTGGTAAAACCTCCTTGATTGAAGGGCCCTGCTGCAGTCCCAGAAACTGACCCAGAGCAGCCAACTCCTTCTGCCTTTTCCTTCATTTCCTTTGTACCAATTTTTAAATTATCCGTCAAGAGTAGACTGTGAGCTTGACTCCCAGCCAAGCACCCGCTTCCCAAACGGAAATTGCCTTGCAGGGTTTCTTTCCCTTTGCCTGAATCCAGGACGTCACTCAGGCTAAGCAAGTGTTCTACCACCCAGCTTTGTCACCTGCCCGCTTTTTATTTTGAGACATGCTTGAGCTTGGCAATTCTCTTGCCTCAGCCTCTCAAATAGCTGGGATTACGGGATTTTGTCACCAAGCCCAGATTTTGTTTTGTTTTGTTTTGTTTTGTTTGTTTGTTGTTTTTGTTTGGAAACAAGGTCTCACTTTGTTGCCCTGGCTGGCCTGGAACTTTCTCTGTAGAGGAGTCTAGTCTCAAAATTGTGGTTATCCTCCTGCCTCTGACTCCCGCATGCTAGGATTGTGGTTGTCGGTCATCAAGTCCAATCTAGATTTCAGGCGGGTGGTATTGACTCATTTATTGAGACAAGGCCATGATATATGGTCCAGGCTGGCCTGGAACTCATCAAGTTGTCCAGGTTGGCCTCAAACTTGAGATTCTCCTGCCTCAGGCATTTGAGGCTGGGATGACAAGTAAGTAATCCTTTTCCTGTTTTAAGCAGTTTTGTTGAGTCATTCTGGGGTGGGGGAGGGTGAAAGCGTCCTTATCCTTTATCAATGTAATCCTAACCTTCTAGGAAGTGACCAGGAAAGGCAAGCAATTCCCCAAGGCTGCACAGCTGGCTAGCGGCCACAAAGGTGGATTTTAACTTTCATAAGCTCTGCCTATGAAAACTGTAGCCCACTCAGACCCTAAGAGGAACTGGCTTCAACTGGTTTTTAAATATGGCATTAAGAGCAAGATGAAAGGCAGTTAAACCAAAGCCAGAGGGGGCTGAGAAGAATGCCATTTTATTTTGTGCCCGCCTCTACACCTCACCCAGCTTTGGCCTCGCAGTGCCCCAGAGCCTGGCCAAATCAATCTGGGAAGACTGAGTGGAGAGAGCTGGGCCAACTGTGACTCGGTCCAGTGTCCAGAGCTTACTTCCCAAGCCTTGTTTCTAGGCCACCAGGGGACAGTTCTGATACCTATCTGATACCTACCTATCCTCCATGTTCTCTAGGCTATCCCTGGACTTTCTTGGGAACCTCTTGCATGGGCTTTCTTGAAGAGCCTGCCTAGCTGGGATTGAGCCTTTCTTGTAGCCCAGTGCCATGTATGAGGCCCTGGTTAGTCTCAGCATAGAAGGGGGTGGGAGAAGACATTCAACAATCTGGGCACTGGTCCTATCTTCCCTTGCTACCTCCTGAAAACACCATCACAGGCATCCTAGATGGTCCCTCAAGATCATGCAGAGTTCCACAAAAAGAGAAGCAACACTTCATGCTAGCTAGGGCTGCCAGACTTCGGTCGCAGGCAGGTGAACTGGTGAGCGTGAGAGCCCAGGAGCATGATGGGTGGTTAAACACAGTGGGTCACATGTCCCACCCTGCATGTCTCACAGGTCTGTAGGAGGGCACCAATGCCCACTCTTCGGCCCTCATCATGGAGGGCAGTTCTTGCAGAACACCTGAGCCCAGGCTTCTTCCTCCAAAAGTCGAAAACAATGGTTCTCAACCTCCCTAATGTGACAACCCCTTAATACATCCTCATGGTGTGGTGGCCCCCATGCGTAAAATTATTATTTCTGCTTCATAACCGTAGTATTCCTGCTGCTAAGAATCATAATGTAAATATCTGTTATGTAGATGGTCTCAGGTGACCTCTGTCAAAGGGTTTGCCACTCACAGGCTGAGAACCACCTGTCTAAAATATCAATAAAATGTCCCCAGTGTTCTGAATAGTTGCCAAAATTCAAGAGTAAAAATAATTCACATAAAAAAAACCCTGAATTTTGCCAGACGGTGGTGTTGCACACCTTTAATCCCAGCACTTGGGAGGCAGAGGCAGGCAGATCTCTGTGAGTTTGAGGCCAGCCTGGTCTACGTAGAGAGTTGAGGACAGCCAGAGCTACATAGTGAGACCCTGTCTCAAAAAAAGAAAAGAACTCGGGAGGCAGAGGCAGGCGGATCTCTGTGAGTTCGAGACCAGCCTGGTCTACAAGAGCTAGTTCCAGGACAGGCTCCAAAGCCACAGAGAAACCCTGTCTCGAAAAACCAAAAAAAAAAAGAAAAGAAAACCTGAAAAATGCCAGTTGTAGGTTAGCTTGACCTACATATTGAGTTCCAGGCCGGGGCTACACAGTAAGATCCTGTCAAAGAAGGAAGGAAGGAAGGAAGGAAGGAAGGAAGGAAGGAAGGAAGGAAGGAAGGGGAACTGGAAAAAATCTGGTACATGGAACTTGTGAGCCTATGGGAAGGCTGGTAAGGTTAAAGTCATGGTTCTTGGTTCTCTCTCTCTCTCTCTCTCTCTCTCTCTCTCTCTCTCTCTCTCAAATGTGGTTTTGCTCCTGTGTAAAATTTTACTCATATGTCAAAATAAGTAAATAGAAGGAAGACACACGCACGCACACACACGCACATGTGTGCACAAACACACAAACACACACTGACCTCTGCTGACTGTGCATGCAAGCACAGCTGAGAAGTCTTACGATTTCTCAGAGCACAGTGGTCCCCATTGGATACAGTGGCGTTGCCCTAGCCAGACATCCTGGTTGTTTCCTTAGGGTCTCCTCAAGTGTTGAACAGGTCTCTATCTGTTGGCTTAGGCTCTCCTGTGTGAGGTGCTGAGGAACTTCAAACTCGGAGCTAGTGAGTCAGCACTTCACCTTAGCCCTGCCCTTGGCGAAGGTGTTGTTCACAAGCTGGCTGATGTCAAGATCCCCAGGATCACAGGTAACCTCTCCCCAGAGACACTGACCCGCTGCTCCACACCCTTCCCCTGCTCAGGTAAAGGTGTGCTGACTCACATCCTGACTGCGCCAGTGCCCAAGGCAACTACGAGATCATCCAATCTCATTTTAGTTCTCGCGTGTTGGCCAGCCTTCCTCGAGATGGCATCTTGGAATATACTGTAGACAATGAGTTGGCTTCTGGGCTTAGTCAATGGGAGGGAGAGATAGGATTGATTGATCTTGCCTGCCCCAGGTGGGAAAGGAGGGCGTGGTGGTCTACAACACTGTATATGGTATGTGTATATTATGGCTGCCTGTATCTAGACTGTGGGTCATGGGCTTCACAGCTGTAGAGGGAGGGGAGGGAGGCATGGAGACAGTGGAAGGCATGACCTTCAGGCGGTCAGCTTCAGTGTAACTGTCCTGCCACAGTGTCCTCAGGCGCTGGTTGGACCTAGATGGGGGTCCAGTCTACTAGCAAGCTTGCAAGATTGTGAGGGAGCCTGGCTGGAAGATGGAAGAAGGACACTCTGAGTATTCTTTGGGGGGAAGATAAGAACTCAAGGCAGCGCAGGGCAGGTAGCCAGGAAGAGGTATACACTGGAGAAGATGTCAGAGGCAGGGAGGGAGAGAGGAGACAGGAGCGGGAGTAATGATTCATCCTGAAGTTGATGTAATCGGCTCCCAAAGCCTTTGTGGGCCAAGGGTGGGAAGGCGAAAGAAACGCATGCGGGGCTATCGATGTAGGCATCTGCATTCCACACCATATCTTTTTCTGGCTACAGGAGACTGGAGCTGTCTGTACTCTCTAGGCTTGTTAAAGCCTCCGCCTTGTGGTGTGGAGTCAGGCCCATGTGGGTGCCCTAGAACTGGCAGATGAAATAGATTCAGGTGGTGCTGTTAGAACTCATGACCTAGCTGGGTATGGCGACTCACACCTGGAGTCCCAGCACTCGGGAGGCAGAAGCAGGCCGATCTCTGTGAGTTTGAGGCCAGCTTGGTCTACAGAGTTCCAAGGCAGGCTCCAGAGAAACCCTGTCTCAAAAAAAAGAGAAAGGAATAAAGGAAGAGAGAGAGGGGAGGGAAAAGAGAGAAAGAATAGAAAGAGGAGAGAGAGGGAAAGAGAAAGAAAAACAAAACACTCAGCCTGTACATTTCCTAGGCTATGGAATGCTGGGAGCTGAACTCTGGGCAGAGTGTGCCACACTCCTGTGCTCCTATCCTTGTTCATGAGGCTTAGTGACAGATCCTGGCCTTGGGTGGCCCTGTGACCTAGGGAAAACCTGTGGCTGTCTCAGCAGATGCTTGGTGTTCCCCTCCTTCCTGTGGTAAGAACTGACTACGTGAAGACAGAAGCCTGGCCTCAAGGCCAGATCCTGATCCAAATCCAGCTCTATATCCAGGAAGTAGCTACTTTTTGGTCCTGTTTTTTTTTTTTCCTCTGTTTCTCATCTCCAAATAGACCAGCTGCCTGGAAAGGATAAACAAAAGAACAGCCCAAAGGTGACGGAGCGCCCTGGCCACTCTCAGCTTTCACTGTTCTTGGCAGTCATCCCGTGTCTAATTTCCTAGGTGGGAGAGCCATGGCCCGAGAGTGGGGGCATGGCTATGGGTCAGGAGGACCCTGTGCCTTAAGAGGAGGTAGCGGGTCAGCTCCAGTAGCAGCAGCAACCAGAAGTGTGCCAGGCACCTTACAGACATCCTTGCCTTCATTCGTCACCTAGAGCTGCCATCACAAGCCATGTCAAGGCACTGGGGAGATGGCTTAGTTGGTAAAGCACTTGCTGCAGTAATGTAAGAGCCTAGTTCAGTTCCTCGGTATCCACATAAAAGGCCTGGCTGTAACCACAGTGCTGGGATGGAGAGACAAGAGAATCCCAATGGCTCACTGGACACTCTGTCCTAACCAGCTGTCAAGCTCCAGCTTCAGTGAGAGACCCTGTCCCAAAAAAATAAGGTGATCCCAGCACTCAGGAAACAGAAGCAGGTGGATCTCTGAGTTCAAGACCAACCTGATCTGCATAGTGAGTTGCGGGCCAACCAGAACTACATAGTGAGATCATATCTCAAAAACAAAACTAAGAAGTGAAGACCAGTACAAGAGGACACCTGACATCAACTTCTGGCTCTAGTCACATCACACACACACACACACACACACACGCACGCACGCACGCACACACACATGTACACATGCACACATGTTCATGCACACACACACAGGCATTCATATGCAAACACACATACACACATGCATATACCTATACACATATTACAGCATGTACCCCGCCCCCCCCACACACACCTTGGACTGGGAAGATGGCCCAGCAGTTAAAGTGCTTGCTTCGCATGCACAAGGCTCAGAGTTCAGATCCTCAGAATCTATGTAGATGCCAGGTGGGAGTGGTCTAATTCCAGTCTTGGGAGGCAAAAACAGGGGGATGCTCAAAGCAAGCTGGTTAGTGAGACTTAGCATATCAGTGATCTTAGGGTTCAACTGAGAGACCCCACCTTAAAGAATTAGGTGGAAAAGCTATGGGGCTAAGTATGTTGGTACAGGGTTTTAATCCTAGCACTCAGGAGGCAGAGGCAGAGATTGAAGCCAGCCTTGTCTACATACTGTGTTACAGGTCAGTCGGGGCTTCATAGTGAGATCCTTTCACAAAAATAAAATGAAATATCATCTTAAGCTGAAGAGATGGTTCAGTGGGTAAGGACACTTATTGCCAAGCCTGCGTTCAATACCCAGGCTCCATATAGTGGAAGAAGAGAAAACTCTTACAAATTGTCCCCTGACCTACATGTGAGCTGTGTCGTACATATGCATACACGTTTGTCTGCTTTTTTTTTTTTTTTTTTGAGGCAAGGTCTCTCTACTTAGTCCTGGTTGTCCTGGAAATTACTTTGTAGACCAGGCTGGCCCTGAACTCAGAGATTCCCCTGCCTCTGCCTCATAGGTGCTATGATTAAAGGTGTGTGTCACTAAGCCTGATCCACATGTAATTTTACAACTAAGTAGCCGGATGGTGCACACCTTTAATCTCAGCACTTGGGAGGCTAAGGCAGGCGATTCTCTTTGAGTTCTAGGCCAGCCTGGTCTATAGAGCAACTTCCAGGACAGCCAAGACTACATAGAGAAACCCTGTCTTGAAAAACCAAATAAAATAAAGGGGAAGAGCCATCAAGGCAGATTGCTGATATCAGCCTCAGGCCTCCACATGGACACATGCCCACATATATGGAAATGCACATACATGCAGTTACCCTCACCATGCACACATACAGACACTTGAAAAAGGAAAAACCCCACCAAACAAAGAACATGTTCAGAGACCAGAAAGAGAGAGATGGGTCCGTCCAGTGTTGAGTGCCTGCTGTTCTTCTTTTCTTCCTTTTTTTTTTTTATGATTTTTCAAGATAGGGTTTCTCTGGGTAGCTTTGTAACATGTCCTGGAACTTGCTCTGTAGACCAGGCTGGCCTCAAACTCACAGAGACCCACCCTGCCTCTGCCTCCTGAGTGCTGGGATTAAACGTGTGCACCACTGTTGGGAGCTGTGAATACCCAGATCCTGAATTTCTTGTAAACAACATGTTATGCTTGCAGCTGCTCTGAGCACGAGACCCTCAGGAGTTTCTGATAGCAGGGGAGTGGTTTTTGGTGGGTTTGGCTGGGGCGTGGATATTGGTTAAGGATCCCTATATAAGCTGCCCATGGACTCAATAAAGGGGGCAATCCTGTTTCAAGAATGACCCGTGTCTCTGTCTGTGTATTTGTGTGTTTAAATCTCCAGGCCCTTGCCCAGCTTGCAAATGGTCCTGTAGTGCAGGCTCCATGCTACAGGCATAGTAACGTAGTACACGTAGTAGTACGGGTGCTGCACACCACCACCGCCTGGCCTCTTTTAAAAACATGACATCATTTAAAAACACAGTAACTCTTTATTAATTTATTATTGTCAATTTTCTATGTGTATGAATTGTTTTGCCTGCACGTGTGTGTGTGTGTGTGTGTGTGTGTGTGTGTGTATGCACGCGCGCACCACATACATGCCTGGTGCCCAGGGTGTCAGATCCTCTGCAATGGGAGTTACAGACAGTTATAAACCGCATAGAGATGTTGGGAATTAAAGCCTGATCCTCTGGAAGAGCAGCAAGCGCTCCTCACCTCTGAGCCAAATCTCCAGCCTTTTTCTTTCTTTCTTTCTTTTTTTTAACCTTTTAAAGACTTATTTTATATAACTGTTCTGCCATATGAGATGTGTGTGTACCAGATGCCTGAGGAGGTCAGAAGACGGTGTTGGATCCCCTGGGACAGAATTTATGGACAGTGTGAGCCGCCATGTGGGTGCTGGGAATTGGATCTGGATCCCCTGTAAGAGCAGTCAGTGCTCTTAACCAGCAAGTCACCCCTCCAGTTCTGCTTTTGCTGCTCTTGCAGAGGATCTGAGTTCAGTTCCCAGCACCCTTCTGTGGCAGTTCACATCTGCCTGTTAACGCCAGTTCCAGGGGATCTGACACCTTCTTCTGGCCTCCGTGGTCACCTGCACATACATGGAATGTGCTCACACAGCCACATAAATAAAAATAAATCATTTTTACAAGTTATAAAAGCCCCTGCCTCAAACAGGGTAGCTTGGGTTGAAATGCTTATGTCTAACAACCTCAGAGGCCACAGTTGAAAACTGCGTGGCCAAGCGGTAATGTGCCCACCCAGGGTTCCGTGCCTCTCCAGCTCCTGGTAGCTTCTGACCTTCCTAGTGACAGCCTGCCACCAATCTGCCTCGGTCCTGAAGTTCTTTCTGTGCAAATCTAGGTTTTTGTCCCTGTCTCTGTGTTTTCCATCCCACCTTAATTTTGTAAGAAATCAGTTTAAACTGACTATATCTCTACTACCAGCACTCAAGAGGTGGAGGCAGGGGGATAAGAAGTTCTAGCATGTGGTTGGCTAAGGGCCCTTGCTGCTCTTGCAGAGGACCTGAGTTCAGTTTCCAGCATCCATGTCAGGTATCTCAAAAGCATCTGTAACTCCAGCTCCGGGGGATCTGATGCCTCTGGTCTCTGCCAGCATTCCTGAACATGTTCACACAGACACACAAACTACACATAATTGAATATAACAATAAAGGGCTGGGTATGGTGACACATGCCTTTGATCCCAGCACTTGAGGCAGAAGCAAGTTGATCTCTGAGTTTGAGGCCAGCTTGGTCTACATAGAGAGCTCCGGGACAGCTAGGACTACATAGGTAGACCCTGTTTCAAAAAAACAAAACAAACCTTAAATAATAAAAACAAAATCTCCCCCACCCCCCCGTCTCTCTCAAAGGAGGTTCTGGTTCACTCTCTAAGCTCCAAGCCAAAAAGGCCAGGTAGGCCAAAGACCCTAGAAATCAAAACAAACCTTCTACCCAAAGCACAAACTAATAACTAAATGTCTAATCTGTTGGGCAAAATGACGAATGCCTTTTAGCCCAGCATGAGGGAGACAGAGGCAGGAGATCTCTGAGTTTGAGGCCAGCCTGGTTTACATAGTGAGTTCTAGAACAGCCAGAGCCATACATATAACTGAGACCCTGTCTCAAGCCCCTCAAAAAACCTCCACCTAAATATTTAATTATATCTTTTGTCTAAATAAGGTCTTAGGAACTGAGGCTGTAACTCACTCAGATGCTAGAGTGCTTGCCTAGCACACAGGCATGCACAAAACGGCAGGTTCAGTCTCCACATTACAAACCAGGCCTGGTGGGACATGCTTGTAATCCCAGAACTCTGGAGGTGAATATAGGAGGCTCTGGGGTACATAGTGTTTGGTTTAATCCTAAGAAAGCCTTTCCACCTATGCAAATGAACTCCCAAACCAGATTAGACTGAATTAAAATGCCCATGTTTAATAAATATTGGTCGGGTTGGCCAAGACCATATGACGGGTAGAGGAGGCCACGCAAACCCAAAACCATGTTCCCCCCCCTCCCCTGTGTGAGCCTAAATAGCCTGTGTGAGTGGTCCTGACCCTCCCTGTGAATAGGGGTCAGCGCTTGGCAGGCTGGGACGTGGAGTCTGGATCAGGGCAACTCCCAGGCCAGGGGCTTTCAATCACCCAAGACTTCTTGGATAGAGGGGTGTTAGAGGGCTGGGGTGACACTCCCAACTTATTACACATAACAAATTCAAAGCCAGCCTAAGATATCACAAGACTGTGTCAAAACAGAGAGAGAGAGAGAGAGAGAGAGAGAGAGAGAGAGAGAGAGAGAGAGAGAGAGAGAGAAGAAAGGAGGAAAGAGAAAAAAAAGGAAAAAGAACACACACATCAGAGCTCAAGAAATGGCTCAGGGATTAAGAACACTTAGAGACGGCCTAAGTTTAGTTCCCAGCATCTATACTGGGTAGCTCCCAACCAACTATAATTTAGCTCCAGGGGATTGACACCCTCTTCTGATCTCTGCATACACGTAAATAAAAGCAAACCTTTTTTAAAAAATTAAATAAGTTTTTATTTACAGGTTCCAGTGAACAAGAATTGGTGTCTTTAACTTCTGCCTTTGGAAGGCAAGAAAACAGGCAAGGAAGGAGAGGCTCACAGTCACTCAGCAGACAGGGCTGCAGATCAGCTTTCTGACCTACAAAAAAGTTCAGTGTGCCAGACTACAGCCAGACACGGTGGCGCTCCCCCGGAAGGAGGAAGTCTCAACAGGAAATTCCTTGGGAGCAATGTCCTAGGCTGCTTATCAGCTCAGGGACTGGACTTCAGCCTCCCAAATTTTCCCTGTTTCTTCAGCCCTACCACCTCCTGCCCTCCTTAAAACAGACAGGAAAAGGCAAACTAGTAACTGCCCAAGCCTGTTCCAAGCCGGTCTGGCCAGGCTGAGCTGCTGGCAGCAGCAGCAACGGCGGTAGCAATTCCAGAGAACCAATGGCTGGACCAGCTGGCAAAAAAGATTCTCCAGGATCCCACAGAGAGAAGAGAGCTGGGCCTGCACAGCTAGGGGCCACTTGTCTGAAAAGGACATTTGTCTCCCCAGAGGCCATGTCTGTGTGTGTAGTTCAATAGGCTCCAAGGGGAAGGAGGGTTCAGGCCCAGCCAAGAGCTGTTGATTCTCATCACAGGAATAAATTCATTCTGGCAACCAGGCACCCAGGAACCATGATAGGGTGGACTATGAAACAATTGACCAGTCTGCTGTTGTCTCCTTCCTCCTCCCCAGCCCAGCTCTGCAATTAGCAACGTCAGTCAGTTGGAAAAGATCGCGGGTTAAAAGTCACTCTCAGGCAGGCTGTTAGAGGCCTGGAATCGGGAAGCAGAGGCGAGAGGACAATAGCTGGAGGCCATCTTGGGCGATACAAGACGCTGTCTCAAAAACCAACCAAACAACCAGCCACAGCAAACAAACGAAATTTACCCTTTGGTTGTAACCCCATCCCCAGAACCCTGGTGACATCTTTGGGCTTAGTGAAGCCAGAGGAGAGAGGCAGAGCAGGGCGGGGTCTCCGAGTCAAATCCCAGGCACTTTCTCCTGGTGCCAGCTGCATGGGCCACACCCAAACCTTCCTTTGGACACACCCCGTGACTCATCCCTGGCTGTCAGGCAGGTTTTGCCATGCTGCAGCTGGCACACGGGGACAGCAGCCCGCTCCAGCCCTGGCTCAGCAGCTCTGTGAGGGGAGAGTGTTCTAGCCAGGGCAATTGATCCCAAGACCTCTAGACTCACAGAACCCAAGATGATCAACTTGTCCGTCTTCTCCTTCTTCCTCTTTGTAGAAATCGTCTCGTGTAACCCAAAGGTGACTTTGAACGTTTGAATTTCTGATCCTCCTGCCTCTGGGAGGTTTTATAGGGAGGAGATGAGATTATAGGAATGAGCCACCAAGCCCAGTTTATGCAGGGATTGGGATCAGACCCAGGGCTTTGCCTACTAGGCGGGCACTCAACCAACTGAGGTATATCCCCAGTCCCTCAAGTTCCTTTATAAAACGATGGGGCATTTGTGTGTAACTTGTGTTGTGGGAGAATTGTTCCTACAGCCATTCCACCATGCCAGTAAAGTCGCCTTGAAACAAAGGACGAGTCAGCGATTAGCTGACTGGGGATTAGCCATAGAGTTCTTGGAGGACTGAGGAGGTTGCTAGAAGGACAGGAAGAAAGAAGAGAGGATTTTCAGGGTGTTTTCAGGACTGATGATTCAGGAAAAACATGGAGGGTCAGACAATTGACTCTGCTTTCCTTGGATTCATCAAGTCTTTATCTCAATTTCTGACTCCCGAGTTTTTACTATACTGGAACAGTTTAGGTATTTGTTACATACCTAAAAGCATCCAACACGTGGCATTATTAAACCATGCCAAGGCGGTGAACCCACCACACTACCGTCCCTTCCCATAGGCCCTCCCTGCCTGTTTTTCCACTGCCATCTTTCTGCTGGCCTTAAAAATGCTGCTGGGGTCATTGCCGTCCCTTCCCACCACTCGGGCCTCCCTCAGACCCCTTCCTTGGACGGCCAACCCAGACCAGCTCGACCGACCGCCTTGAGACCCGCTGGGGCTCTGGCTTTTACTGCTGCCACCACCAATGCAAGCTGCTGAGGGACCCAGCCATTCACTGCCAGCGTCCTCTAGCCAGTCCTGCTGAGAAGCGACAGCTAACCCCGCTGCTGCAAGAGTGGGTGTCTTCGGCCTTGCGGTGCAGCAATAATTCAGTACACTCCGGGTCAGCCACCCCACCGCCGCTTCTGGAAGGCACCTTGGTTTCCTCCCGCACTGTGTCCTGCCCTCCACAGTGGCAGGCGGGCCGTCCTATCCCACGCAGCATCCCAACCCCATGGATTTCACTTTCAGTTTGCTTATATTAGCTCTTCAGACAGCTCACCCCTCTCCTCAAAAGTCTTGTGAGCAGCCACAGTGGCCCCCGCTGCACCTGCCCTCCGAGCTAGCATAGTCAAACTTTATCACGGCAACTGATTACCCCCGCATCGCTGCCTATGTAGTTGGCATCATCAGATCTAGTAAGATACTCGGGAATTTTTAAATGGGGAATTAGAGGATTTTTTTTTTAGGGGGAGTTTTCCCATGTTAAGATTTGGAAAATATTACAACACAGGGAGTTAGGACCCTGTTTCGTGCTATTATGGATGGCTTGGAAATGGAAAAATAAATGAGGGGATAATCAACTTAGCTGGGATTGCCGTGTCAATCATAATCAGTTTGGGAATTCTTATTTTATCCTTTTAAGGGTGGTTTGATAACTGTGCAAAATATAATTTGACTGATAGATACAAGTCTTAGACTTACTAATGAAAGTCAGAAAAATACTCAGACACAAACAGTAAAATTTAGAGGAGTACCTACCTTATCATTGCAATATGAAACTGAAAAAGAGTGGCCCAGAGTTTTTAGACAACCAGCCTTCATCTATCCAGTTATCATACAAGAATGAGCACCAGATGATAGGTACCCCAAAGGCTATGCGGAAGTTACCTGGGATCCTGTAGAAATGTTAGAGTTGAAGAGATTTAAGGAAGCAGGTGTCTCATAGGGTAAGCAGCAGATGTTAAATTCACGGGCAGCTATGAATAAAATTATTTCACAAGACTGAAAAGCGTTAGCTGTGGCAAATATTGGGAGCTGGTCCTCAGTTGCAATGGAAAACAGGGTGGAGAGAGGAAGCTAAGGCCATAGAACAGCAAAATATGGCTAGAGGTATCGAAATCTCCCAAGATTAGCCCTCCTTGAGAACGAATATGCTGACTTGCAAAGACAGGTTAGATTTGGTGATCATACCTTGGTGCAATGTCGTATAGCCGCTTTGAATGCGTTGGACAGGGTTGGAGAATCAGGAAAGAAGACTGAGTCATTTACTAAAATTATACAAGCCCAAAAGAAACCTTTATTGATTTTTTTTAACAGAGATTGACTTCAGTTGTAAATAGAATGATTTCAGATCTAGAATTTAGACAAATATTAATGGAATCTTTGGCTTTTGAGAGTGCTAATTCAGATTTTAAAAGGGTTATTAGGCCTTTAAAGGCAAGATCAATACCCATAGATAAATGGATCCAAAATACAGCTGATATTGAATCTCATGCTTATGATGCTGCTTTGATAGAAGTAATTTCTAGAAATTAAAGAAAAATCAAAATATTAGATGTTTTAATTATGGTAAACAAGGTTATTTGAAAAGGATGTAGGCACTGGGTGATGGTGGCACATACCTTTAATTCCAGCATTTGGGAGGCAGAGGCAGGAGTCTCTGTGAGTTTGAATCATCCTGGTCTACAGAGTGAGACAGGCTCCAAAGCTACACAGAAAAACCCTGTCTTAAAAGAAATGCTTCTGAGAGAAACATTAAAATGTATTAGTAAAAATGGCCACAGACTGTTCAGGTTGTACATAGGCAGGACACAGCAGCTGCTGATCTTTCAAAGGTACCAAGAACCCTACCTTTAAAATGGTTAACTGATAAATCTTTCTGGGTGGAACAGTCACCTTTGACAACAGAAAAATCACAGGCATTAACACAGTTGCTAAATGATCAACATATTGATGAATTGACCAGTTCTTGTAATTCTCCTATTTGTCATTAAAAAGAAATCTGGAGCTGGGTGGTGGTGGCACGCCTTTAATCCCAGCACTCGGGAGGCAGATGCAGGCAGATCTCTGTGAGTTCGAGGCAAGCCTAGTCTACAAGAGCTAGTTCCAGGACAGGCTCCAAAGCAACACAGAGAAACCCTGTCTTGAAAAACAAAACAAAACAAAAAAAAAAAAAAAAAAAAAAAAAAAAAAAGAAAGAAAGAAAAAGAAAAAGAAAAGAAATCTGGAAAATGGAGAAGGTTAACAGATTTTAAAGTCATAAACAAGGTGATTCAGCCAGTGGGCTCTTTACAGCTTGGAATTCCCTTGCCTTCTCTATTACCCAATGGTCTATTATAGTGATTGATTTTAAAAACTGCTTTTTTTTTTTTTTTTTACTATACCTTTACATAGAGGAAAATTTGCTTTCACAGTGCTTACTTATAATAATTCACAGCCTGTTAAAAGATATCAGTGGGCCGGGCGGTGGTGGTGCACGCCTTTAATCCCAGCACTCGGGAGGCAGAGGCAGGCGGATCTCTGTGAGTTCGAGGCTAGCCTGGTCTACAAGAGCTAGCTCCAGGACAGGCTCTAAAGCTGCAGAGAAACCCTGTCTCAAAAAACAAAACAAAAAAAAAAAATATCAGTGGAAAATTCTTCCACAAGGGATGTTAAACAGCCCCACATTTTGTCAATATTTTGTTCAACAGCCCTTGTAAATAATTCATAGTTTTTTCAGTCTATAATTTAACCATAATATGGATGATATCTTACTAGCTGATTTAGATGCAGATACCTTAGAAAAATATATTTGAAGAAACAAAGAACATTTGCCTTGTTGGGGATTACAAATTGCTCCTTAAAATAGACAAAAAGGAGATTCTGTTAATTACCTAGGATATAAGATAGGTTTGCAAAAATAATTCAACCACAGAAAGCACAAATCAGGAGAGATCAATTACAAACTCTTAATGATTTTCAAAAATTGCTGAAAGATATTAACTGGCTATGGCCCACAATTGGATTAAAACTCAAGAGCTAAGTCATTGATTTCAAACCTTACATGGTGATAAAGACCTGAATCATCCAAGAGAATTATCAGCTGAGGCTGAGAGAGAATTGGCTTTGGCAGAAAAGAAACTACAGGATACACACATCAATCGCTTGGATCCACAGCTTGATTGTATTCTGGTCATACTACCTTCTACACATTCTCCTACAGGAATTCTTATGCAGAGAAAAGATCATATTTTAGAATGGATATTTTTTGCCACACAAGTAGAGTAAAAAATTAAACACTTATGTAGAAAAGGGTTCTGAATTGAGTCTAAAAGGAAAATTGAGACTTTGTTTTTTTTTTTTATATTATTTATTTATTATGTATACAATATTCTGTCTGTATGTTGGCAGGCCAGAAGAGGGCACCAGGACGTCATACAGATGGTGTGAGCCACCATGTGGTTTGCGGGAATTGAACTCAGGACCTCTGGAAGAGCAGGACAGTGCTCTTTAACCACTGAGCCATCTCTCCAGCCCAAGAGACTTTGTTTTTTTTAATAGGAATAGACCTGCCAGAAATTATACTATCTTTACCAGTGCCAAATTTCCTCATTGTAGGCAAAAAGTGAAGATTAGCAAAGAGCTTGCAGTAATTTTTTTCTGCAATAATTTCATGAGAGAGATTAACAACAAATATCTCAAAAGCAAGAGACCTTAGTTTATAAAAGAGCTAATTGGATTTTTTCCTCACATTGTGCAAGGAACACCAATTTTTGGAGCTCCTGCATTCTATTCTGATGCAAATAAATCAGAAAAGGCAGGTTATAATTCAGGAAATTTAAGAAAAATGTCTCGAAGTCCTTATGATTCTGTTCAAAAGTCAGAATTATATGCTATGCTCATGGTATTATTAGATTTTCCAGAACCTCTTAGCATAGTTATTGGCTCTCAATATGCAGAAGGAGTTGTTTTACATATTGAAACCACTGAACTTATTCCAGAATTAACTTTACTATCTATTACAATAAATAATCAGAAATAGAAATCATCCCTTATATATATAACACATACCAGATTCCATAGGGTCTATCAGGTCCTCAAGCACAAGTAATGATGAAATTGATCAGCTATTGGTAAAAAATGTGTTAGAAGCCTCAGAATTTCATACAAAATACCATGGTAATAGCAAGGGTGAAAAAAAAGATTTTTCTATGACTTAGCAACAAGTCAAGGAAATTATAAGGAAATAGCCTTTATATAATCAAACTATAAGAAAGTGATTATATAATATAATTATAAGGAAATGTTCTTTATATAACCAAACTTACTACCTGCAGGAAGTAATCCAAAGGGTACTCAAAGAAATGAAATTTTGACTGATAGATGTGTTTCATTTTGTGGCATTCAGAAAATTAAAATGTGTGTACCATAGATACATGTTTAGGATTTCTTTCTTTTCATTTTTTTCTTTCTTTCTTTTTTTTTTTTTTTTTTTTTTTGGTTTTTCGAGACAGGGTTTCTCTGTAGCTTTTGGAGCCATGTTCAGGATTTCAATGGGCAACTGCTTTGAATTCTAAAAAGGCTGATTCTGTAATCACACATTTGTTAGAAGTTATGGCCATTATGGGAATACCTGTATAAATTAAGACTGACAATGATCCAGCATATGTCTCTAGTAAAATGAAAGTTTTTTTGCATATTGCAACATAAAACATATTATAGGTATACCAGACAATTCTTCAAGACAACAGTTATAGAAAGATCTAACTGTAATTTAAAATATATGTTTAATAAACAGAAAGGTATAATAAAGTCCCCAGAGATAGATTATACTTTATTAACTTTAATTTTTGTAAACACTAATGAGAAAGTAAGAACTGAAGAGAAATACTGGATAATAGAAAAAAATGCTGAACTAAATCAGAATGTATACTTTAAGGATGTGTTGACCTCAGACTGGAAACCAGGATATGTTTTAAATTGAGGAAGAGGTTGTAAGTCCTGGTCCCTGGCCTCCATCTTTGGAGGTCCATCCCTGTGCCTGCCAAAACCTTGGTCAAGGCAGCCAAAATCTTGACCACTCCCCAAGTCTATTTAAACTGCTCCCCCGGAAAGTCCCTCATGGTCCATCTCCCCCCTTGGGGCCACTCGATGGTGCAGGAATCCCATTAAACCTGGATATCTTTCAATTTGGCTTGTTGTGATTTGGCTTGATTAGGATTTTTGCATCAGCAGAGAGCTTGTATTAGAAAATACTCCCCCCCCCTTTTTTTTTTGAGACAGGGTTTCGCCGTAGTTTTAGAGCCTGTCCTGGAACTAGCTCTTTTAGACTAGCCTGGCCTCAAACACAGAGATCTACCTGCCTCTGCCTCCCAAGTGCTGGGATTAAAGGCGTGCGCCACCACCCTGTCAGAAAATATTCTTAACAGAGGTTTTGCTTTTGTTTCCATAGGAAAAGATGGATATCATCAAAATTGATAAGGATTGGATTCAAACAGAAGAGACCTCTTATTTAGAAGAGGTGATAGTTCATCAAACAGTGTGGCCATTCAACCTGCTGAAAAGGGGAAACTCCCCAAATTTAAAGTTGGGGGAGAGATTTGTTTTTGTCTTCCCAGGAGAATAAAAGCATCCAACTAAGGAATCGGAGTAAGTACTGCTAGACAAATGTGACATCTGAAAAAGGACGAATTATCCAGAGAAAATGTACAAGAAAAGAGTATATTGGCCTACTGGTATAACACACTTCCAATAGGCTAGAATCTCTATATCTTCCTAAATGTTTATCTCTACTGCTCTCTATAGACATATAAGGAAAGTGGTCCTTTTTTTTTTTCAGTCCCAATTCAATTAAAAATTAAAACTGGCTTTGGAGTTGGAGCATGGCTCTCTCCTTATCTAAACACAAGCAGGCTTGTTAAAGGGAAATCTAAAATCTTTGTCCCATGTCAGAAGAGTCACCTGGTATAAGACAAAAGAGAAACCAAATTTAAGGGACTATTCTATTGTCACTAATCTCATATTGGTTTTATTTTAACTCCTTAAAATTTAAGGTATAAGCCGGGCGGTGGTGGCGCACGCCTTTAATCCCAGCACTCGGGAGGCAGAGGCAGGCGGATCTCTGTGAGTTCGAGACCAGCCTGGTCTACAAGAGCTAGTTCCAGGACAGGCTCCAAAGCTACAGAGAAACCCTTGTCTCGAAAAAACAAAAACAAAAACAAACAAAAAAAACACTTTAAGGTATAAATATTATCTCAAAATTTATAAGATTAATATATAAGCCTTCTGCCATGACATTAATGGTAACAGAGAACCAACTGATTCTAGGAGTAAGCTTCATCTAGCTTCCTGTATGTGATTTTAGACTTGAGTCTGAAGCCGGTAATTAGGAACTAAGTTTGTGTACCCTGGATGTATTGTGGTCCTTTAACCTCTCTGACATCTGCTGCGTATGACTTTTTAAATGTTTTCGCTTTCTGAAGTGAATCATGACCATTCCTAACAGTGACCTTTGAAATCTCCAAAAGGATGTTGGGTCCCCACAATGATGAATCCACCTGGATTGTGGTAATGCCACTAAGCTGACAAACACCACCCAAAGATCAACTTTGGACTATAAACTGCTCAGGATAATTTCAAAGCAGTTAGCTAAGATGGTCCAGCCTCATAGACAACTCCAGTTAGGACTTCAGGTACGCCATGCACTTTCCCGTCACACTAACTGGACAACAGTTAGTTTCCCAGAACTTAATCTTTATCTCAATTTTTTCAGGGTCTCCTAAAGGTGCCATTACCCCCAGACAACAGGAAGTAATTTTAAGAACACAATGACTACATTCCCAAGAGGTGGTGTGGGTGGTTTTTCGTTGTTCAGTGGATGTTTGCCATTGTTTGTGGGGGTTGGTCACCAAGTTGTTTTTATTGGTCATGGTCAGGGAAGAAACTAAGTTATGGAAATTAAATTTAGGGATCTCATTCTGAAAAGAAAGGGGGGGGAATATAGAAATTATAGGATAAACAGGTAGATTATTGAATCTACTTTCAAACTAAAAAAGCAACTACTACTCTCAAATATTTTACATTGGTATGAAATTTTGTATATTGATACAAATTTAAGGTTATTTTTGTTATACTGTATATGTTTCTACTCTTGTTTAAGATATTTTTATACACTGATGAAATTTAAGGGTTATTTTTTGTTAGATCAATATGTTTCTACTCTTAAAATTTTTTGTATATTGATACAAATTTAAGGTTATTTTGTTATCCTGTATTATACGTTTCTATTTCTACTTCAGAGACTTACAGGATATGGCATTTTAATGTTCTAATAACATAAAGCTTTTCATGACACTGAGACAGGCCTGTTCCTGGCAGCACCAAATTACTCCCAAAAGAGGATGACAGGCATTGAGGAACCTCCATATAGAGTTTGCATTCTTATGTCAAAGTTAGCCACTGGGCAAAGAAACTGCCCCTTGCCTTTACTGCTGATGGTATGCTGTCCAAATTGGACAAACAGGACACAAAATAAGGCAACTGTCAAACTTTGCCAAGACAAGGTATGACAGTCCTTCAAAGTTCCTGCTTCACAGAAGAGTCTGTCAGATATTTTAGGCTTGAAGTCAAAGGATGGATGCTCCAATGTTGCAGAGGAAACCTGGGTGGGTGACTGTCCAGGCAGCCAGATGTCTTTGTCATTTCTTAGTTTTGGAAGTTTCTTGCTCTGCACTTCCTGTTTAATCAGGTAATGTTAAATCCTTTCTTGGGTCTCTGATAAGGTTGAAGATTAGAAACTTCTAGTTTTCTTTTGTTATGATAGAAAGTAATTAGGTAAAAACATTGTACTCATGGAGATAATATAGATAATAGAATATTTTCTCTGAATTGGCCAAATACTAATGGACTGGACATCCATGAATGTATTTCTTACTTGATAACTGTTTTTATTGTATTTAGTTTCACAATGTTAGAGTGAATCTTCCCTTTTTATAATACAAAAGGGGGAATGTTTGTGGGAGATTGTGTATATAACCATTGCACTGTGTTAATAAAGCCACCCTGAATCCAAGGACAGAGTCAGCTATTAGCTGACCCAAATTAGCCATAGTTCTTGGAGGACTGAGGAGGTCTACTAGAAAGAAGAGGGGGTTTGGGGGGTATTTCCAGGATTGGTAGTTCAAGAAAAACATGGAGAGAGTTCTGCCAACCTACTCTTCTGTCCTTGGATTTATCAGGTCTTTATCTCAATTTCTGACTCCCCAGTTTTCTCCCACCCCCACAGGCATATAAACAATTTATTAACAGCCAAGGCCCAGCGGACTCATTTCTTCTTGGACACACCCCATAGGATGGTGCCGGTGGCCAGTGTTCTTGGTATGGTGACCTCAGACACGAAGGCCCAAAAGTGGGCGCAGCCCTATGGGCTCTTATCTTCTTCAGTGGCTCCAGATCCTCACGTAGCTTGTTGTCTAGGACCATCGGCTGTACTTTCTGTCCTCTGTCCTTCACCTCCTTATGTCCATTCAAGAACCAGTCTGGGATCTTGTATTGTCGTGGATTTCAGCATGAGAGTGTCACACAGTCCACCTCATCCTCCCTGAGCTCTCCAAGCCCTCTTGGTGAGATCAGTGTCTGCTTCCTTTGGTGAGGAGCATATTCTTGCCCCCACACACCCTTAATGGCAGTGATGGCAAAGCTATTTTCTGTCGCCCATCGATGTTGGTGTTGAGTGCTCTGAAATGTGCCCTAACGTCTCAGGGATCACTAGAGACAATGGTTGGCGGCACAATCGGCGGTTGTGTAGGCCTGTGGAAGAGCCAAGTTTTTTATTTGTTTGTTTTGTTTTCTTCAAGACAGGGTTTCTTGGTAGCTTTGGAGCCTGTCCTGGAACTAGCTCTTGTAGACCAGGCTGGCCTCGAACTCAGAGATCCACCTACCTCTGCCTCCCGAGTGCTGTTTTTTTTTTTTTTTTTTTTTTTTTTAAATGCTGGAACAGTTTAGATATTCGTTAAAAACCTGTACATGGCCTCCTGTTTAACTTGTTCATCTCCAGACCACCAATAGACCAAAGGCTCTAAGTTCTGTGTATACTTGTGGTCAACCATATCCCGTAGGGAAGATGGATGGAGTACACGATCTGTAGAGTGCGAGGGATTACTCGGGTAAGAATGTTTACAGGGGAGATCGGGACAGGAGGATGGGCAAGAGCAGGGAAAGACAAAACTGAAGGGAAAGGGAGCTGGAGTGGAGCCGAAGGGATCAGGAAGAAGCAGCTCCCACCCCCACCCCCCACCCTGAGAAGCACTACTCACAAGGTCTAGGTACCAGTCTCAGGCAAGAGTTCAGGCAGAGCTTCCTTTTGTGACTGCTACCTTTTGTGTTCGGTACCTTCTGTTTGTAATATGTAAATCTTAGCCGAGTTTCCTAAGGGTTCAAAGCTTATGCAAAACCAGGTCCCAGGGGGGACTCAGGCAAACTGAGGTGTTCCAGGGATTTGGAAACTGTATTGGTATTGTCTCTTTGGGGAGCTTAGAGGAGACGTTTTGGTAGATGGAAATTGACTTGCTAAAGGTGTGACCTGTATAACAATTTAAAAAAAAATCCTTTGCTTAGCTACAGGGAGTCCGTTCACCAGGGTGCTGACCACCCTGAAGCTGGAAAGGCTAAAAGAAAAAAATCGTTAGAGCTCCTGTCTTCATTCAGTGGCACCTGCGTGTGAACCCACCCGGGAATTACACCACCACCAATCCCAGCTTAGCCAGGGGCTGCCGGGAGCCTGGAACAGTAGTCTCTGGCCCTGGGCCTTGGGGTTCCCCTTGGAACAGGAGGAAGGCAGGGGCCAAGCTTTCACTAGCTGCCTTTCCTGTTTTGTGTTATTCTCACTACCCTCCTGTCCTCCTCCCGGCTGGTAGCGGGCTCAGACTGACTGGGAGCAGGCCTATCTCTGGCCCTTTGCAGCCTCCAGCTCTGGAGTTGTGTGAAGGACACACTGCTGTCTCTAGATGCACTAGGACAAGAGGGTCACTGGCTCTGTGACCTTGAGTGAGTCAGGTCCCCTCCCTTCTCCTCTCACCCCTCCTCCTCTTTCCCCAGCAGCTGCCTGCCCTCCTTTCTGTAGGCCAGCTGCCTTGGCCACTGGCCAGGATTGAGGCCCGAGAGTGGTTGGGGTGGCCAGAGGCAGGAATGTCTGCAGAGTCGAGGAATGTCTTTCCTGCCCACTCCACTGAAAGGAAAGCAGCAAGGCCCCCGGGGTTTCTTCCCAGCTGGGG